>NC_081802.1:21719247-22385497 GCF_963082965.1 Carassius carassius
TTAATGCTCAACATTGTCAGTTTACAGGTTTCTGAGACCTCTAATGTTCAAATAGTGCTTCTGTTCAAATGAACTGCAAACTAGCCCAAATCTGCTTAAAACCTTCTCTCTCAATTGGAGAAAGCTGCTACATTCAATGTTTAGTGCAAAACTTGCCAAACTGAAAGGTGCTTATGTCTAATGAAATAAAGTGTTTTTTGCAATGCAGTAAGACTGTTTTTAATGTGTTAGAAGTTATATGCACAAAATCTTATGTTAGAGCTTCAATGCTCAACATTGTCAGTTTACAGGTTTCTGAGACCTCTAATGTTCAAATATTGCTTCTGTTCAAATGAACTGCAAACTAGCCCAAATCTGCTTAAAACCTTCTCTCTCAATGGGAGAAAGCTGCTACATTCAATGTTTAGTGCAAAACTTGCCAAACTGAAAGGTGCTTATGTCTAATGAAATAAAGTGTTTTTTGCAATGCGTTGAGACTGTTTTTAATGTGTTAGAAATTATATGCACAAAATCTTATGTTAGAGCTTCAATGCTCAACATTGTCAGTTTACAGGTTTCTGAGACCTCTAATGTTCAAATATTGCTTCTGTTCAAATAAACTGCAAATTAGCCCAAATCTGCTTAAAACCTTCTTTTTCAATGAGAGAAAGCTGCTACATTCAATGTTTAGTGCAAAACTTGCCAAACTGAAAGATGATTATGTCTTATCAAATATAATGTTTTTTTACAATGCAGTGAGACTGTTTTTAATGTGTTAGAAGTTATATGCACAAAATCTTATGTTAGAGCTTCAATGCTTAACATTGTCAGTTTACAGGTTTCTGAGACCTCTAATGTTCAAATAGTGCTTCTGTTCAAATGAACTGCAAATTAGCCCAAATCTGCTTAAAACCTTCTTTTTCAATGAGAGAAAGCTGCTACATTCAATGTTTAGTGCAAAACTTGCCAAACTGAAAGATGATTATGTCTTATCAAATATAATGTTTTTTTACAATGCAGTGAGACTGTTTTTAATGTGTTAGAAGTTATATGCACAAAATCTTATGTTAGAGCTTCAATGCTCAACATTGTCAGTTTACAGGTTTCTGAGACCTCTAATGTTCAAATATTGCTTCTGTTCAAATGAACTGCAAACTAGCCCAAATCTGCTTAAAACCTTCTCTCTCAATTGGAGAAAGCTGCTACATTCAATGTTTAGTGCAAAACTTGCCAAACTGAAAGGTGCTTATGTCTAATGAAATAAAGTGTTTTTTGCAATGCAGTAAGACTGTTTTTAATGTGTTAGAAGTTATATGCACAAAATCTTATGTTAGAGCTTCAATGCTCAACATTGTCAGTTTACAGGTTTCTGAGACCTCTAATGTTCAAATATTGCTTCTGTTCAAATGAACTGCAAACTAGCCCAAATCTGCTTAAAACCTTCTCTTTCAATGAGAGAAAGCTGCTACATTCAATGTTTAGTGCAAAACTTGCCAAACTGAAAGGTGCTTATGTCTAATGAAATAAAGTGTTTTTTGCAATGCGTTGAGACTGTTTTTAATGTGTTAGAAATTATATGCACAAAATCTTATGTTAGAGCTTCAATGCTCAACATTGTCAGTTTACAGGTTTCTGAGACCTCTAATGTTCAAATATTGCTTCTGTTCAAATAAACTGCAAATTAGCCCAAATCTGCTTAAAACCTTCTTTTTCAATGAGAGAAAGCTGCTACATTCAATGTTTAGTGCAAAACTTGCCAAACTGAAAGATGATTATGTCTTATCAAATATAATGTTTTTTTACAATGCAGTGAGACTGTTTTTAATGTGTTAGAAGTTATATGCACAAAATCTTATGTTAGAGCTTCAATGCTCAACATTGTCAGTTTACAGGTTTCTGAGACCTCTAATGTTCAAATAGTGCTTCTGCTCAAATGAACTGCAAACTAGCCCAAATCTGCTTAAAACCTTCTTTTTCAATGAGAGAAAGCTGCTACATTCAATGTTTAGTGCAAAACTTGCCAAACTGAAAGATGATTATGTCTTATCAAATATAATGTTTTTTTACAATGCAGTGAGACTGTTTTTAATGTGTTAGAAGTTATATGCACAAAATCTTATGTTAGAGCTTCAATGCTCAACATTGTCAGTTTACAGGTTTCTGAGACCTCTATGTTCAAAAAGTGCTTCTGTTCAAATGAACTGCAAATTAGCCCAAATCTGCTTAAAACCTTCTCTTTCAATGAGAGAATGCTGCTACATTCAATGTTTAGTGCAAAACTTGCCAAACTGAAAGATGCTTATGTCTAATGAAATAAAGTGTTTTTTGCAATGCAGTGAGACAGTTTTTAATGTTTTAGAAGTTATATGCACAAAATCTTATTTTAGAGCTTTAATGCTCAACATTGTCAGTTTACAGGTTTCTGAGACCTCTAATGTTCAAATATTGCTTCTGTTCAAATGAACTGCAAACTAGCCCAAATCTGCTTAAAACCTTCTCTCTCAATGGGAGAAAGCTGCTACATTCAATTTTTAGTGCAAAACTTGCCAAACTGAAAGATGATTATGTCTTTTCAAATATAATGTTTTTTTTACAATGCAGTGAGACTGTTTTAAATGTGTTAGAAGTTATATGCACAAAATCTTATGTTAGAGCTTCAATGCTCAACATTGTCAGTTTACAGGTTTCTGAGACCTGTAATGTTCAAATATTGCTTCTGTTCAAATGAACTGCAAACTAGCCCAAATCTGCTTAAAACCTTCTCTCTCAATTGGAGAAAGCTGCTACATTCAATGTTTAGTGCAAAACTTGCCAAACTGAAAGGTGCTTATGTCTAATGAAATAAAGTGTTTTTTGCAATGCAGTAAGACTGTTTTTAATGTGTTAGAAGTTATATGCACAAAATCTTATGTTAGAGCTTCAATGCTCAACATTGTCAGTTTACAGGTTTCTGAGACCTCTAATGTTCAAATATTGCTTCTGTTCAAATGAACTGCAAACTAGCCCAAATCTGCTTAAAACCTTCTCTTTCAATGGTAGAAAGCTGCTACATTCAATGTTTAGTTGCAAAACTTGCCAAACTGAAAGATGATTATGTCTTATCAAATATAATGTTTTTTGCAATGCAGTGAGACAGTTTTTAATGTGTTAGAAGTTATATGCACAAAATCTTATGTTAGAGCTTCAATGCTCAACATTGTCAGTTTACAGGTTTCTGAGACCTCTAATGTTCAAATATTGCTTCTGTTCAAATAAACTGCAAATTAGCCCAAATCTGCTTAAAACCTTCTTTTTCAATGAGAGAAAGCTGCTACATTCAATGTTTAGTGCAAAACTTGCCAAACTGAAAGATGATTATGTCTTATCAAATATAATGTTTTTTTACAATGCAGTGAGACTGTTTTTAATGTGTTAGAAGTTATATGCACAAAATCTTATGTTAGAGCTTCAATGCTCAACATTGTCAGTTTACAGGTTTCTGAGACCTCTAATGTTCAAATAGTGCTTCTGCTCAAATGAACTGCAAACTAGCCCAAATCTGCTTAAAACCTTCTTTTTCAATGAGAGAAAGCTGCTACATTCAATGTTTAGTGCAAAACTTGCCAAACTGAAAGATGATTATGTCTTATCAAATATAATGTTTTTTTACAATGCAGTGAGACTGTTTTTAATGTGTTAGAAGTTATATGCACAAAATCTTATGTTAGAGCTTCAATGCTCAACATTGTCAGTTTACAGGTTTCTGAGACCTCTATGTTCAAAAAGTGCTTCTGTTCAAATGAACTGCAAATTAGCCCAAATCTGCTTAAAACCTTCTCTTTCAATGAGAGAATGCTGCTACATTCAATGTTTAGTGCAAAACTTGCCAAACTGAAAGATGCTTATGTCTAATGAAATAAAGTGTTTTTTGCAATGCAGTGAGACAGTTTTTAATGTTTTAGAAGTTATATGCACAAAATCTTATTTTAGAGCTTTAATGCTCAACATTGTCAGTTTACAGGTTTCTGAGACCTCTAATGTTCAAATATTGCTTCTGTTCAAATGAACTGCAAACTAGCCCAAATCTGCTTAAAACCTTCTCTCTCAATGGGAGAAAGCTGCTACATTCAATTTTTAGTGCAAAACTTGCCAAACTGAAAGATGATTATGTCTTTTCAAATATAATGTTTTTTTTACAATGCAGTGAGACTGTTTTAAATGTGTTAGAAGTTATATGCACAAAATCTTATGTTAGAGCTTCAATGCTCAACATTGTCAGTTTACAGGTTTCTGAGACCTGTAATGTTCAAATATTGCTTCTGTTCAAATGAACTGCAAACTAGCCCAAATCTGCTTAAAACCTTCTCTCTCAATTGGAGAAAGCTGCTACATTCAATGTTTAGTGCAAAACTTGCCAAACTGAAAGGTGCTTATGTCTAATGAAATAAAGTGTTTTTTGCAATGCAGTAAGACTGTTTTTAATGTGTTAGAAGTTATATGCACAAAATCTTATGTTAGAGCTTCAATGCTCAACATTGTCAGTTTACAGGTTTCTGAGACCTCTAATGTTCAAATATTGCTTCTGTTCAAATGAACTGCAAACTAGCCCAAATCTGCTTAAACCCTTCTCTTTCAATGGTAGAAAGCTGCTACATTCAATGTTTAGTTGCAAAACTTGCCAAACTGAAAGATGATTATGTCTTATCAAATATAATGTTTTTTGCAATGCAGTGAGACAGTTTTTAATGTGTTAGAAGTTATATGCACAAAATCTTATGTTAGAGCTTCAATGCTCAACATTGTCAGTTTACAGGTTTCTGAGACCTCTAATGTTCAAATATTGCTTCTGTTCAAATGAACTGCAATCTAGCCCAAATCTGCTTAAAACCTTCTCTCTCAATGGGAGAAAGCTGCTACATTCAATGTTTAGTGCAAAACTTGCCAAACTGAAAGATGCTTATGTCTAAAGAAATAAAGTGTTTTTTTGCAATGCTGTGAGACAGTTTTTAATGTGTTAGAAGTTATATGCAAAAAATCTTATGTTAGAGCTTCAATGCTCAACATTGTCAGTTTACAGGTTTCTGAGACCTCTAATGTTCAAAAAGTGCTTCTGTTCAAATGAACTGCAAATTAGCCCAAATCTGCTTAAAACCTTCTTTTTCAATGAGAGAAAGCTGCTACATTCAATGTTTAGTGCAAAACTTGCCAAACTGAAAGATGATTATGTCTTATCAAATATAATGTTTTTTTACAATGCAGTGAGACTGTTTTTAATGTGTTAGAAGTTATATGCTCAAAATCTTATGTTAGAGCTTCAATGCTCAACATTGTCAGTTTACAGGTTTCTGAGACCTCTAATGTTCAAAAAGTGCTTCTGTTCAAATGAACTGCAAATTAGCCCAAATCTGCTTAAAACCTTCTCTTTCAATGAGAGAATGCTGCTACATTCAATGTTTAGTGCAAAGCTTGCCAAACTGAAAGATGCTTATGTCTAATGAAATAAAGTGTTTTTTGCAATGCAGTGAGACAGTTTTTAATGTGTTAGAAGTTATATGCACAAAATCTTATGTTAGAGCTTCAATGCTCAACATTGTCAGTTTACAGGTTTCTGAGACCTCTAATGTTCAAATATTGCTTCTGTTCAAATGAACTGCAAACTAGCCCAAATCTGCTTAAAACCTTCTCTCTCAATGGGAGAAAGCTGCTACATTCAATGTTTAGTTCAAAACTTGCCAAACTGAAAGATGATTATGTCTTATCAAATATAATGTTTTTTTACAATGCAGTGAGACTGTTTTTAATGTGTTAGAAGTTATATGCACAAAATCTTATGTTAGAGCTTCAATGCTCAACATTGTCAGTTTACAGGTTTCTGAGACCTCTAATGTTCAAAAAGTGCTTCTGTTCAAATGAACTGCAAATTAGCCCAAATCTGCTCAAAACCTTCTCTCTCAATGGGAGAAAGCTGCTACATTCGATGTTTAGTGCAAAACTTGCCAAACTGAAAGATGCTTATGTCTAATGAAATAAAGTGTTTTTTGCAATGCAGTGAGACAGTTTTTAATGTGTTAGAAGTTATATGCAAAAAATCTTATGTTAGAGCTTTAATGCTCAACATTGTCAGTTTACAGGTTTCTGAGACCTCTAATGTTCAAATATTGCTTCTGTTCAAATGAACTGCAAACTAGCCCAAATCTGCTTAAAACCTTCTTTCTCAACGGGAGAAAGCTGCTACATTCAATGTTTAGTGCAAAACTTGCCAAACTGAAAGATGATTATGTCTTTTCAAATATAATTTTTTTTTTACAATGCAGTGAGACTGTTTTAAATGTGTTAGAAGTTATATGCACAAAATCTTATGTTAGAGCTTCAATGCTCAACATTGTCAGTTTACAGGTTTCTGAGACCTCTAATGTTCAAATATTGCTTCTGTTCAAATGAACTGCAAATTAGCCCAAATCTGCTTAAAACCTTCTTTTTCAATGAGAGAAAGCTGCTACATTCAATGTTTAGTGCAAAACTTGCCAAACTGAAAGATGATTATGTCTTATCAAATATAATGTTTTTTTACAATATAGTGAGACTGTTTTTAATGTGTTAGAAGTTATATGCACAAAATCTTATGTTAGAGCTTCAATGCTCAACATTGTCAGTTTACAGGTTTCTGAGACCTCTAATGTTCAAATAGTGCTTCTGCTCAAATGAACTGCAAACTAGCCCAAATCTGCTTAAAACCTTCTTTTTCAATGAGAGAAAGCTGCTACATTCAATGTTTAGTGCAAAACTTGCCAAACTGAAAGATGATTATGTCTTATCAAATATAATGTTTTTTTACAATGCAGTGAGACTGTTTTTAATGTGTTAGAAGTTATATGCACAAAATCTTATGTTAGAGCTTCAATGCTCAACATTGTCAGTTTACAGGTTTCTGAGACCTCTATGTTCAAAAAGTGCTTCTGTTCAAATGAACTGCAAATTAGACCAAATCTGCTTAAAACCTTCTCTTTCAATGAGAGAATGCTGCTACATTCAATGTTTAGTGCAAAACTTGCCAAACTGAAAGATGCTTATGTCTAATGAAATAAAGTGTTTTTTGCAATGCAGTGAGACAGTTTTTAATGTTTTAGAAGTTATATGCACAAAATCTTATTTTAGAGCTTTAATGCTCAACATTGTCAGTTTACAGGTTTCTGAGACCTCTAATGTTCAAATATTGCTTCTGTTCAAATGAACTGCAAACTAGCCCAAATCTGCTTAAAACCTTCTCTCTCAATGGGAGAAAGCTGCTACATTCAATTTTTAGTGCAAAACTTGCCAAACTGAAAGATGATTATGTCTTTTCAAATATAATGTTTTTTTTACAATGCAGTGAGACTGTTTTAAATGTGTTAGAAGTTATATGCACAAAATCTTATGTTAGAGCTTCAATGCTCAACATTGTCAGTTTACAGGTTTCTGAGACCTCTAATGTTCAAATATTGCTTCTGTTCAAATGAACTGCAAACTAGCCCAAATCTGCTTAAAACCTTCTCTCTCAATTGGAGAAAGCTGCTACATTCAATGTTTAGTGCAAAACTTGCCAAACTGAAAGGTGCTTATGTCTAATGAAATAAAGTGTTTTTTGCAATGCAGTAAGACTGTTTTTAATGTGTTAGAAGTTATATGCACAAAATCTTATGTTAGAGCTTCAATGCTCAACATTGTCAGTTTACAGGTTTCTGAGACCTCTAATGTTCAAATATTGCTTCTGTTCAAATGAACTGCAAACTAGCCCAAATCTGCTTAAAACCTTCTCTTTCAATGGTAGAAAGCTGCTACATTCAATGTTTAGTTGCAAAACTTGCCAAACTGAAAGATGATTATGTCTTATCAAATATAATGTTTTTTGCAATGCAGTGAGACAGTTTTTAATGTGTTAGAAGTTATATGCACAAAATCTTATGTTAGAGCTTCAATGCTCAACATTGTCAGTTTACAGGTTTCTGAGACCTCTAATGTTCAAATATTGCTTCTGTTCAAATGAACTGCAAACTAGCCCAAATCTGCTTAAAACCTTCTCTCTCAATGGGAGAAAGCTGCTACATTCAATGTTTAGTGCAAAACTTGCCAAACTGAAAGATGCTTATGTCTAAAGAAATAAAGTGTTTTTTTGCAATGCTGTGAGACAGTTTTTAATGTGTTAGAAGTTATATGCAAAAAATCTTATGTTAGAGCTTCAATGCTCAACATTGTCAGTTTACAGGTTTCTGAGACCTCTAATGTTCAAATAGTGCTTCTGTTCAAAAGAATTGCAAACTAGCCCAAATCTGCTTAAAACCTTCTTTTTCAATGAGAGAAAGCTGCTACATTCAATGTTTAGTGCAAAACTTGCCAAACTGAAAGATGATTATGTCTTATCAAATATAATGTGTTTTTACAATGCAGTGAGACTGTTTTTAATGTGTTAGAAGTTATATGCAAAAAATCTTATGTTAGAGCTTCAATGCTCAACATTGTCAGTTTACAGGTTTCTGAGACCTCTAATGTTCAAAAAGTGCTTCTGTTCAAATGAACTGCAAATTAGCCCAAATCTGCTTAAAACCTTCTCTTTCAATGAGAGAATGCTGCTACATTCAATGTTTAGTGCAAAACTTGCCAAACTGAAAGATGCTTATGTCTAATGAAATAAAGTGTTTTTTGCAATGCAGTGAGACAGTTTTTAATGTGTTAGAAGTTATATGCACAAAATCTTATGTTAGAGCTTCAATGCTCAACATTGTCAGTTTACAGGTTTCTGAGAACTCTAATGTTCAAATATTGCTTCTGTTCAAATGAACTGCAAACTAGCCCAAATCTGCTTAAAACCTTCTCTCTCAATGGGAGAAAGCTGCTACATTCAATGTTTAGTTCAAAACTTGCCAAACTGAAAGATGATTATGTCTTATCAAATATAATGTTTTTTTACAATGCAGTGAGACTGTTTTTAATGTGTTAGAAGTTATATGCACAAAATCTTATGTTAGAGCTTCAATGCTCAACATTGTCAGTTTACAGGTTTCTGAGACCTCTAATGTTCAAAAAGTGCTTCTGTTCAAATGAACTGCAAATTAGCCCAAATCTGCTTAAAACCTTCTCTCTCAATGAGAGAAAGCTGCTACATTCGATGTTTAGTGCAAAACTTGCCAAACTGAAAGATGCTTATGTCTAATGAAATAAAGTGTTTTTTGCAATGCAGTGAGACAGTTTTTAATGTGTTAGAAGTTATATGCAAAAAATCTTATGTTAGAGCTTTAATGCTCAACATTTTCAGTTTACAGGTTTCTGAGACCTCTAATGTTCAAATATTGCTTCTGTTCAAATGAACTGCAAACTAGCCCAAATCTGCTTAAAACCTTCTCTCTCAATGGGAGAAAGCTGCTACATTCAATGTTTAGTGCAAAACTTGCCAAACTGAAAGATGATTATGTCTTTTCAAATATAATTTTTTTTTTACAATGCAGTGAGACTGTTTTAAATGTGTTAGAAGTTATATGCACAAAATCTTATGTTAGAGCTTCAATGCTCAACATTGTCAGTTTACAGGTTTCTGAGACCTCTAATGTTCAAATATTGCTTCTGTTCAAATGAACTGCAAATTAGCCCAAATCTGCTTAAAACCTTCTTTTTCAATGAGAGAAAGCTGCTACATTCAATGTTTAGTGCAAAACTTGCCAAACTGAAAGATGATTATGTCTTATCAAATATAATGTTTTTTTACAATGCAGTGAGACTGTTTTTAATGTGTTAGAAGTTATATGCACAAAATCTTATGTTAGAGCTTCAATGCTCAACATTGTCAGTTTACAGGTTTCTGAGACCTCTAATGTTCAAATAGTGCTTCTGTTCAAATGAACTGCAAATTAGCCCAAATCTGCTTAAAACCTTCTCTCTCAATGAGAGAAAGCTGCTACATTCGATGTTTAGTGCAAAACTTGCCAAACTGAAAGATGCTTATGTCTAATGAAATAAAGTGTTTTTTGCAATGCAGTGAGACAGTTTTTAATGTGTTAGAAGTTATATGCAAAAAATCTTATGTTAGAGCTTTAATGCTCAACATTGTCAGTTTACAGGTTTCTGAGACCTCTAATGTTCAAATATTGCTTCTGTTCAAATGAACTGCAAACTAGCCCAAATCTGCTTAAAACCTTCTCTCTCAATGGGAGAAAGCTGCTACATTCAATGTTTAGTGCAAAACTTGCCAAACTGAAAGATGATTATGTCTTTTCAAATATAATGTTTTTTTTACAATGCAGTGAGATTGTTTTAAATGTGTTAGAAGTTATATGCACAAAATCTTATGTTAGAGCTTCAATGCTCAACATTGTCAGTTTACAGGTTTCTGAGACCTCTAATGTTCAAATATTGCTTCTGTTCAAATGAACTGCAAATTAGCCCAAATCTGCTTAAAACCTTCTTTTTCAATGAGAGAAAGCTGCTACATTCAATGTTTAGTGCAAAACTTGCCAAACTGAAAGATGATTATGTCTTATCAAATATAATGTTTTTTTACAATATAGTGAGACTGTTTTTAATGTGTTAGAAGTTATATGCACAAAATCTAATGTTAGAGCTTCAATGCTCAACATTGTCAGTTTACAGGTTTCTGAGACCTCTAATGTTCAAATAGTGCTTCTGTTCAAATGAACTGCAAATTAGCCCAAATCTGCTTAAAACCTTCTCTTTCAATGAGAGAAAGCTGCTACATTCAATGTTTAGTGCAAAACTTGCCAAACTGAAAGATGCTTATGTCTAAAGAAATAAAGTGTTTTTTTGCAATGCTGTGAGACAGTTTTTAATGTGTTAGAAGTTATATGCACAAAATCTTATGTTGGAGCTTCAATGCTAAAGATTGTCAGTGTACAGGTTTCTGAGACCTCTAATGTTCAAATAGTGCTTCTGTTCAAATGAACTGCAAATTAGCCCAAATCTGCTTAAAACCTGCTCTCTCAATGAAAGAAAGCTGCTACATTCGATGTTTAGTGCAAAACTTGCCAAACTGAAAGATGCTTATGTCTAATGAAATAAAGTGTTTTTTGCAATGCAGTGAGACAGTTTTTAATGTGTTAGAAGTTATATGCAAAAAATCTTATGTTAGAGCTTTAATGCTCAACATTGTCAGTTTACAGGTTTCTGAGACCTCTAATGTTCAAATAGTGCTTCTGTTCAAATGAACTGCAAACTAGCCCAAATCTGCTTAAAACCTTCTCTCTCAATTGGAGAAAGCTGCTACATTCAATGTTTAGTGCAAAACTTGCCAAACTGAAAGGTGCTTATGTCTAATGAAATAAAGTGTTTTTTGCAATGCAGTAAGACTGCTTTTAATGTGTTAGAAGTTATATGCACAAAATCTTATGTTAGAGCTTCAATGCTCAACATTGTCAGTTTACAGGTTTCTGAGACCTCTAATGTTCAAATATTGCTTCTGTTCAAATGAACTGCAAACTAGCCCAAATCTGCTTAAAACCTTCTCTCTCAATGGGAGAAAGCTGCTACATTCAATGTTTAGTGCAAAACTTGCCAAACTGAAAGGTGCTTATGTCTAATGAAATAAAGTGTTTTTTGCAATGCGTTGAGACTGTTTTTAATGTGTTAGAAATTATATGCAGAAAATCTTATGTTAGAGCTTCAATGCTCAACATTGTCAGTTTACAGGTTTCTGAGACCTCTAATGTTCAAATATTGCTTCTGTTCAAATAAACTGCAAATTAGCCCAAATCTGCTTAAAACCTTCTTTTTCAATGAGAGAAAGCTGCTACATTCAATGTTTAGTGCAAAACTTGCCAAACTGAAAGATGATTATGTCTTATCAAATATAATGTTTTTTTACAATGCAGTGAGACTGTTTTTAATGTGTTAGAAGTTATATGCACAAAATCTTATGTTAGAGCTTCAATGCTCAACATTGTCAGTTTACAGGTTTCTGAGACCTCTAATGTTCAAATAGTGCTTCTGTTCAAATGAACTGCAAATTAGCCCAAATCTGCTTAAAACCTTCTCTTTCAATGAGAGAAAGCTGCTACATTCAATGTTTAGTGCAAAACTTGCCAAACTGAAAGATGCTTATGTCTAATGAAATAAAGTGTTTTTTGCAATGCAGTGAGACAGTTTTTAATGTGTTAGAAGTTATATGCACAAAATCTTATGTTAGAGCTTCAATGCTCAACATTGTCAGTTTACAGGTTTCTGAGACCTCTAATGTTCAAATAGTGCTTCTGCTCAAATGAACTGCAAATTAGCCCAAATCTGCTTAAAACCTTCTCTCTCAATGAGAGAAAGCTGCTACATTCGATGTTTAGTGCAAAACTTGCCAAACTGAAAGATGCTTATGTCTAATGAAATAAAGTGTTTTTTGCAATGCAGTGAGACAGTTTTTAATGTGTTAGAAGTTATATGCAAAAAATCTTATGTTAGAGCTTTAATGCTCAACATTGTCAGTTTACAGGTTTCTGAGACCTCTAATGTTCAAATATTGCTTCTGTTCAAATGAACTGCAAACTAGCCCAAATCTGCTTAAAACCTTCTCTCTCAATGGGAGAAAGCTGCTACATTCAATGTTTAGTGCAAAACTTGCCAAACTGAAAGATGATTATGTCTTTTCAAATATAATTTTTTTTTTACAATGCAGTGAGATTGTTTTAAATGTGTTTAGAAGTTATATGCACAAAATCTTATGTTAGAGCTTCAATGCTCAACATTGTCAGTTTACAGGTTTCTGAGACCTCTAATTTTCAAATATTGCTTCTGTTCAAATGAACTGCAAACTAGCCCAAATCTGCTTAAAACCTTCTCTCTCAATTGGAGAAAGCTGCTACATTCAATGTTTAGTGCAAAACTTGCCAAACTGAAAGGTGCTTATGTCTAATGAAATAAAGTGTTTTTTGCAATGCAGTAAGACTGTTTTTAATGTGTTAGAAGTTATATGCACAAAATCTTATGTTAGAGCTTCAATGCTCAACATTGTCAGTTTACAGGTTTCTGAGACCTCTAATGTTCAAATATTGCTTCTGTTCAAATGAACTGCAAACTAGCCCAAATCTGCTTAAAACCTTCTCTTTCAATGAGAGAAAGCTGCTACATTCAATGTTTAGTGCAAAACTTGCCAAACTGAAAGATGCTTATGTCTAAAGAAATAAAATGTTTTTTTGCAATGCTGTGAGACAGTTTTTAATGTGTTAGAAGTTATATGCACAAAATCTTATGTTGGAGCTTCAATGCTAAAGATTGTCAGTGTACAGGTTTCTGAGACCTCTAATGTTCAAATAGTGCTTCTGTTCAAATGAACTGCAAATTAGCCCAAATCTGCTTAAAACCTTCTCTCTCAATGAGAGAAAGCTGCTACATTCGATGTTTAGTGCAAAACTTGCCAAACTGAAAGATGCTTATGTCTAATGAAATAAAGTGTTTTTTGCAATGCAGTGAGACAGTTTTTAATGTGTTAGAAGTTATATGCAAAAAATCTTATGTTAGAGCTTTAATGCTCAACATTGTCAGTTTACAGGTTTCTGAGACCTCTAATGTTCAAATAGTGCTTCTGTTCAAATGAACTGCAAACTAGCCCAAATCTGCTTAAAACCTTCTCTCTCAATTGGAGAAAGCTGCTACATTCAATGTTTAGTGCAAAACTTGCCAAACTGAAAGGTGCTTATGTCTAATGAAATAAAGTGTTTTTTGCAATGCAGTAAGACTGTTTTTAATGTGTTAGAAGTTATATGCACAAAATCTTATGTTAGAGCTTCAATGCTCAACATTGTCAGTTTACAGGTTTCTGAGACCTCTAATGTTCAAATATTGCTTCTGTTCAAATGAACTGCAAACTAGCCCAAATCAGCTTAAAACCTTCTCTCTCAATGGGAGAAAGCTGCTACATTCAATGTTTAGTGCAAAACTTGCCAAACTGAAAGGTGCTTATGTCTAATGAAATAAAGTGTTTTTTGCAATGCGTTGAGACTGTTTTTAATGTGTTAGAAATTATATGCACAAAATCTTATGTTAGAGCTTCAATGCTCAACATTGTCAGTTTACAGGTTTCTGAGACCTCTAATGTTCAAATAGTGCTTCTGCTCAAATGAACTGCAAACTAGCCCAAATCTGCTTAAAACCTTCTTTTTCAATGAGAGAAAGCTGCTACATTCAATGTTTAGTGCAAAACTTGCCAAACTGAAAGATGCTTATGTCTAATAAAATAAAGCGTTTTTTGCAATGCAGTGAGACAGTTTTTAATGTTTTAGAAGTTATATGCACAAAATCTTATTTTAGAGCTTTAATGCTCAACATTGTCAGTTTACAGGTTTCTGAGACCTCTAATGTTCAAATATTGCTTCTGTTCAAATGAACTGCAAACTAGCCCAAATCTGCTTAAAACCTTCTCTCTCAATGGGAGAAAGCTGCTACATTCAATGTTTAGTGCAAAACTTGCCAAACTGAAAGATGATTATGTCTTTTCAAATATAATGTTTTTTTTACAATGCAGTGAGACTGTTTTAAATGTGTTAGAAGTTATATGCACAAAATCTTATGTTAGAGCTTCAATGCTCAACATTGTCAGTTTACAGGTTTCTGAGACCTCTAATGTTCAAATAGTGTTTCTGTTCAAATGAACTGCAAATTAGCCCAAATCTGCTTAAAACCTTCTCTCTCAATGGGAGAAAGCTGCTACATTCAATGTTTAGTGCAAAACTTGCCAAACTGAAAGATGCTTATGTCTAAAGAAATAAAGTGTTTTTTTGCAATGCTGTGAGACAGTTTTTAATGTGTTAGAAGTTATATGCAAAAAATCTTATGTTAGAGCTTCAATGCTCAACATTGTCAGTTTACAGGTTTCTGAGACCTCTAATGTTCAAATAGTGCTTCTGTTCAAAAGAATTGCAAACTAGCCCAAATCTGCTTAAAACCTTCTTTTTCAATGAGAGAAAGCTGCTACATTCAATGTTCAGTGCAAAACTTGCCAAACTGAAAGATGATTATGTCTTATCAAATATAATGTGTTTTTACAATGCAGTGAGACTGTTTTTAATGTGTTAGAAGTTATATGCACAAAATCTTATGTTAGAGCTTCAATGCTCAACATTGTCAGTTTACAGGTTTCTGAGACCTCTAATGTTCAAAAAGTGCTTCTGTTCAAATGAACTGCAAATTAGCCCAAATCTGCTTAAAACCTTCTCTTTCAATGAGAGAATGCTGCTACATTCAATGTTTAGTGCAAAACTTGCCAAACTGAAAGATGCTTATGTCTAATGAAATAAAGTGTTTTTTGCAATGCAGTGAGACAGTTTTTAATGTGTTAGAAGTTATATGCACAAAATCTTATGTTAGAGCTTCAATGCTCAACATTGTCAGTTTACAGGTTTCTGAGACCTCTAATGTTCAAATATTGCTTCTGTTCAAATGAACTGCAAACTAGCCCAAATCTGCTTAAAACCTTTTCTCTCAATGGGAGAAAGCTGCTACATTCAATGTTTAGTGCAAAACTTGCCAAACTGAAAGATGATTATGTCTTATCAAATATAATGTTTTTTTACAATGCAGTGAGACTGTTTTTAATGTGTTAGAAGTTATATGCACAAAATCTTATGTTAGAGCTTCAATGCTCAACATTGTCAGTTTACAGGTTTCTGAGACCTCTAATGTTCAAAAAGTGCTTCTGTTCAAATGAACTGCAAATTAGCCCAAATCTGCTTAAAACCTTCTCTCTCAATGAGAGAAAGCTGCTACATTCGATGTTTAGTGCAAAACTTGCCAAACTGAAAGATGCTTATGTCTAATGAAATAAAGTGTTTTTTTGCAATGCAGTGAGACAGTTTTTAATGTGTTAGAAGTTATATGCAAAAAATCTTATGTTAGAGCTTTAATGCTCAACATTGTCAGTTTACAGGTTTCTGAGACCTCTAATGTTCAAATATTGCTTCTGTTCAAATGAACTGCAAACTAGCCCAAATCTGCTTAAAACCTTCTCTCTCAATGGGAGAAAGCTGCTACATTCAATGTTTAGTGCAAAACTTGCCAAACTGAAAGATGATTATGTCTTATCAAATATAATGTTTTTTTACAATGCAGTGAGACTGTTTTTAATGTGTTAGAAGTTATATGCACAAAATCTTATGTTAGAGCTTCAATGCTCAACATTGTCATTTTACAGGTTTCTGAGACCTCTAATGTTCAAATAGTAATTCTGTTCAAATGAACTGCAAATTAGCCCAAATCTGCTTAAAACCTTCTCTTTCAATGAGAGAAAGCTGCTACATTCAATGTTTAGTGCAAAACTCGCCAAACTGAAAGATGCTTATGTCTAAAGAAATAAAGTGTTTTTTTGCATTGCTGTGAGACAGTTTTTAATGTGTTAGAAGTTATATGCACAAAATCTTATGTTGGAGCTTCAATGCTAAAGATTGTCAGTGTACAGGTTTCTGAGACCTCTAATGTTCAAATAGTGCTTCTGTTCAAATGAACTGCAAATTAGCCCAAATCTGCTTAAAACCTTCTCTCTCAATGAGAGAAAGCTGCTACATTCAATGTTTAGTGCAAAACTTGCCAAACTGAAAGATGCTTATGTCTAATGAAATAAAGTGTTTTTTGCAATGCAGTGAGACAGTTTTTAATGTGTTAGAAGTTATATGCAAAAAATCTTATGTTAGAGCTTTAATGCTCAACATTGTCAGTTTACAGGTTTCTGAGACCTCTAATGTTCAAATAGTGCTTCTGTTCAAATGAACTGCAAACTAGCCCAAATCTGCTTAAAACCTTCTCTCTCAATTGGAGAAAGCTGCTACATTCAATGTTTAGTGCAAAACTTGCCAAACTGAAAGGTGCTTATGTCTAATGAAATAAAGTGTTTTTTGCAATGCAGTAAGACTGTTTTTAATGTGTTAGAAGTTATATGCACAAAATCTTATGTTAGAGCTTCAATGCTCAACATTGTCAGTTTACAGGTTTCTGAGACCTCTAATGTTCAAATATTGCTTCTGTTCAAATGAACTGCAAACTAGCCCAAATCTGCTTAAAACCTTCTCTCTCAATGGGAGAAAGCTGCTACATTCAATGTTTAGTGCAAAACTTGCCAAACTGAAAGGTGCTTATGTCTAATGAAATAAAGTGTTTTTTGCAATGCGTTGAGACTGTTTTTAATGTGTTAGAAATTATATGCACAAAATCTTATGTTAGAGCTTCAATGCTCAACATTGTCAGTTTACAGGTTTCTGAGACCTCTAATGTTCAAATATTGCTTCTGTTCAAATAAACTGCAAATTAGCCCAAATCTGCTTAAAACCTTCTTTTTCAATGAGAGAAAGCTGCTACATTCAATGTTTAGTGCAAAACTTGCCAAACTGAAAGATGATTATGTCTTATCAAATATAATGTTTTTTTACAATGCAGTGAGACTGTTTTTAATGTGTTAGAAGTTATATGCACAAAATCTTATGTTAGAGCTTCAATGCTTAACATTGTCAGTTTACAGGTTTCTGAGACCTCTAATGTTCAAATAGTGCTTCTGTTCAAATGAACTGCAAATTAGCCCAAATCTGCTTAAAACCTTCTTTTTCAATGAGAGAAAGCTGCTACATTCAATGTTTAGTGCAAAACTTGCCAAACTGAAAGATGATTATGTCTTATCAAATATAATGTTTTTTTACAATGCAGTGAGACTGTTTTTAATGTGTTAGAAGTTATATGCACAAAATCTTATGTTAGAGCTTCAATGCTCAACATTGTCAGTTTACAGGTTTCTGAGACCTCTAATGTTCAAATATTGCTTCTGTTCAAATGAACTGCAAACTAGCCCAAATCTGCTTAAAACCTTCTCTCTCAATTGGAGAAAGCTGCTACATTCAATGTTTAGTGCAAAACCTGCCAAACTGAAAGGTGCTTATGTCTAATGAAATAAAGTGTTTTTTGCAATGCAGTAAGACTGTTTTTAATGTGTTAGAAGTTATATGCACAAAATCTTATGTTAGAGCTTCAATGCTCAACATTGTCAGTTTACAGGTTTCTGAGACCTCTAATGTTCAAATATTGCTTCTGTTCAAATGAACTGCAAAGTAGCCCAAATCTGCTTAAAACCTTCTCTTTCAATGAGAGAAAGCTGCTACATTCAATGTTTAGTGCAAAACTTGCCAAACTGAAAGGTGCTTATGTCTAATGAAATAAAGTGTTTTTTGCAATGCGTTGAGACTGTTTTTAATGTGTTAGAAATTATATGCACAAAATCTTATGTTAGAGCTTCAATGCTCAACATTGTCAGTTTACAGGTTTCTGAGACCTCTAATGTTCAAATATTGCTTCTGTTCAAATAAACTGCAAATTAGCCCAAATCTGCTTAAAACCTTCTTTTTCAATGAGAGAAAGCTGCTACATTCAATGTTTAGTGCAAAACTTGCCAAACTGAAAGATGATTATGTCTTATCAAATATAATGTTTTTTTACAATGCAGTGAGACTGTTTTTAATGTGTTAGAAGTTATATGCACAAAATCTTATGTTAGAGCTTCAATGCTCAACATTGTCAGTTTACAGGTTTCTGAGACCTCTAATGTTCAAATATTGCTTCTGTTCAAATGAACTGCAAACTAGCCCAAATCTGCTTAAAACCTTCTCTTTCAATGAGAGAAAGCTGCTACATTCAATGTTTAGTGCAAAACTTGCCAAACTGAAAGGTGCTTATGTCTAATGAAATAAAGTGTTTTTTGCAATGCGTTGAGACTGTTTTTAATGTGTTAGAAATTATATGCACAAAATCTTATGTTAGAGCTTCAATGCTCAACATTGTCAGTTTACAGGTTTCTGAGACCTCTAATGTTCAAATATTGCTTCTGTTCAAATAAACTGCAAATTAGCCCAAATCTGCTTAAAACCTTCTTTTTCAATGAGAGAAAGCTGCTACATTCAATGTTTAGTGCAAAACTTGCCAAACTGAAAGATGATTATGTCTTATCAAATATAATGTTTTTTTACAATGCAGTGAGACTGTTTTTAATGTGTTAGAAGTTATATGCACAAAATCTTATGTTAGAGCTTCAATGCTCAACATTGTCAGTTTACAGGTTTCTGAGACCTCTAATGTTCAAATAGTGCTTCTGCTCAAATGAACTGCAAACTAGCCCAAATCTGCTTAAAACCTTCTTTTTCAATGAGAGAAAGCTGCTACATTCAATGTTTAGTGCAAAACTTGCCAAACTGAAAGATGATTATGTCTTATCAAATATAATGTTTTTTTACAATGCAGTGAGACTGTTTTTAATGTGTTAGAAGTTATATGCACAAAATCTTATGTTAGAGCTTCAATGCTCAACATTGTCAGTTTACAGGTTTCTGAGACCTCTATGTTCAAAAAGTGCTTCTGTTCAAATGAACTGCAAACTAACCCAAATCTGCTTAAAACCTTCTCTCTCAATGGGAGAAAGCTGCTACATTCAATTTTTAGTGCAAAACTTGCCAAACTGAAAGATGATTATGTCTTTTCAAATATAATGTTTTTTTACAATGCAGTGAGACTGTTTTAAATGTGTTAGAAGTTATATGCACAAAATCTTATGTTAGAGCTTCAATGCTCAACATTGTCAGTTTACAGGTTTCTGAGACCTGTAATGTTCAAATATTGCTTCTGTTCAAATGAACTGCAAACTAGCCCAAATCTGCTTAAAACCTTCTCTCTCAATTGGAGAAAGCTGCTACATTCAATGTTTAGTGCAAAACTTGCCAAACTGAAAGGTGCTTATGTCTAATGAAATAAAGTGTTTTTTGCAATGCAGTAAGACTGTTTTTAATGTGTTAGAAGTTATATGCACAAAATCTTATGTTAGAGCTTCAATGCTCAACATTGTCAGTTTATAGGTTTCTGAGACCTCTAATGTTCAAATATTGCTTCTGTTCAAATGAACTGCAAACTAGCCCAAATCTGCTTAAAACCTTCTCTTTCAATGGTAGAAAGCTGCTACATTCAATGTTTAGTTGCAAAACTTGCCAAACTGAAAGATGATTATGTCTTATCAAATATAATGTTTTTTGCAATGCAGTGAGACAGTTTTTAATGTGTTAGAAGTTATATGCACAAAATCTTATGTTAGAGCTTCAATGCTCAACATTGTCAGTTTACAGGTTTCTGAGACCTCTAATGTTCAAATATTGCTTCTGTTCAAATGAACTGCAATCTAGCCCAAATCTGCTTAAAACCTTCTCTCTCAATGGGAGAAAGCTGCTACATTCAATGTTTAGTGCAAAACTTGCCAAACTGAAAGATGCTTATGTCTAAAGAAATAAAGTGTTTTTTTGCAATGCTGTGAGACAGTTTTTAATGTGTTAGAAGTTATATGCAAAAAATCTTATGTTAGAGCTTCAATGCTCAACATTGTCAGTTTACAGGTTTCTGAGACCTCTAATGTTCAAAAAGTGCTTCTGTTCAAATGAACTGCAAATTAGCCCAAATCTGCTTAAAACCTTCTTTTTCAATGAGAGAAAGCTGCTACATTCAATGTTTAGTGCAAAACTTGCCAAACTGAAAGATGATTATGTCTTATCAAATATAATGTTTTTTTACAATGCAGTGAGACTGTTTTTAATGTGTTAGAAGTTATATGCACAAAATCTTATGTTAGAGCTTCAATGCTCAACATTGTCAGTTTACAGGCTTCTGAGACCTCTAATGTTCAAAAAGTGCTTCTGTTCAAATGAACTGCAAATTAGCCCAAATCTGCTTAAAACCTTCTCTTTCAATGAGAGAATGCTGCTACATTCAATGTTTAGTGCAAAGCTTGCCAAACTGAAAGATGCTTATGTCTAATGAAATAAAGTGTTTTTTGCAATGCAGTGAGACAGTTTTTAATGTGTTAGAAGTTATATGCACAAAATCTTATGTTAGAGCTTCAATGCTCAACATTGTCAGTTTACAGGTTTCTGAGACCTCTAATGTTCAAATATTGCTTCTGTTCAAATGAACTGCAAACTAGCCCAAATCTGCTTAAAACCTTCTCTCTCAATGGGAGAAAGCTGCTACATTCAATGTTTAGTTCAAAACTTGCCAAACTGAAAGATGATTATGTCTTATCAAATATAATGTTTTTTTACAATGCAGTGAGACTGTTTTTAATGTGTTAGAAGTTATATGCACAAAATCTTATGTTAGAGCTTCAATGCTCAACATTGTCAGTTTACAGGTTTCTGAGACCTCTAATGTTCAAAAAGTGCTTCTGTTCAAATGAACTGCAAATTAGCCCAAATCTGCTTAAAACCTTCTCTCTCAATGAGAGAAAGCTGCTACATTCGATGTTTAGTGCAAAACTTGCCAAACTGAAAGATGCTTATGTCTAATGAAATAAAGTGTTTTTTGCAATGCAGTGAGACAGTTTTTAATGTGTTAGAAGTTATATGCAAAAAATCTTATGTTAGAGCTTTAATGCTCAACATTGTCAGTTTACAGGTTTCTGAGACCTCTAATGTTCAAATATTGCTTCTGTTCAAATGAACTGCAAACTAGCCCAAATCTGCTTAAAACCTTCTTTCTCAATGGGAGAAAGCTGCTACATTCAATGTTTAGTGCAAAACTTGCCAAACTGAAAGATGATTATGTCTTTTCAAATATAATTTTTTTTTTACAATGCAGTGAGACTGTTTTAAATGTGTTAGAAGTTATATGCACAAAATCTTATGTTAGAGCTTCAATGCTCAACATTGTCAGTTTACAGGTTTCTGAGACCTCTAATGTTCAAATATTGCTTCTGTTCAAATGAACTGCAAATTAGCCCAAATCTGCTTAAAACCTTCTTTTTCAATGAGAGAAAGCTGCTACATTCAATGTTTAGTGCAAAACTTGCCAAACTGAAAGATGATTATGTCTTATCAAATATAATGTTTTTTTACAATATAGTGAGACTGTTTTTAATGTGTTAGAAGTTATATGCACAAAATCTTATGTTAGAGCTTCAATGCTCAACATTGTCAGTTTACAGGTTTCTGAGACCTCTAATGTTCAAATAGTGCTTCTGCTCAAATGAACTGCAAACTAGCCCAAATCTGCTTAAAACCTTCTTTTTCAATGAGAGAAAGCTGCTACATTCAATGTTTAGTGCAAAACTTGCCAAACTGAAAGATGATTATGTCTTATCAAATATAATGTTTTTTTACAATGCAGTGAGACTGTTTTTAATGTGTTAGAAGTTATATGCACAAAATCTTATGTTTGAGCTTCAATGCTCAACATTGTCAGTTTACAGGTTTCTGAGACCTCTATGTTCAAAAAGTGCTTCTGTTCAAATGAACTGCAAATTAGCCCAAATCTGCTTAAAACCTTCTCTTTCAATGAGAGAATGCTGCTACATTCAATGTTTAGTGCAAAACTTGCCAAACTGAAAGATGCTTATGTCTAATGAAATAAAGTGTTTTTTGCAATGCAGTGAGACAGTTTTTAATGTTTTAGAAGTTATATGCACAAAATCTTATTTTAGAGCTTTAATGCTCAACATTGTCAGTTTACAGGTTTCTGAGACCTCTAATGTTCAAATATTGCTTCTGTTCAAATGAACTGCAAACTAGCCCAAATCTGCTTAAAACCTTCTCTCTCAATGGGAGAAAGCTGCTACATTCAATTTTTAGTGCAAAACTTGCCAAACTGAAAGATGATTATGTCTTTTCAAATATAATGTTTTTTTTACAATGCAGTGAGACTGTTTTAAATGTGTTAGAAGTTATATGCACAAAATCTTATGTTAGAGCTTCAATGCTCAACATTGTCAGTTTACAGGTTTCTGAGACCTCTAATGTTCAAATATTGCTTCTGTTCAAATGAACTGCAAACTAGCCCAAATCTGCTTAAAACCTTCTCTCTCAATTGGAGAAAGCTGCTACATTCAATGTTTAGTGCAAAACTTGCCAAACTGAAAGGTGCTTATGTCTAATGAAATAAAGTGTTTTTTGCAATGCAGTAAGACTGTTTTTAATGTGTTAGAAGTTATATGCACAAAATCTTATGTTAGAGCTTCAATGCTCAACATTGTCAGTTTACAGGTTTCTGAGACCTCTAATGTTCAAATATTGCTTCTGTTCAAATGAACTGCAAACTAGCCCAAATCTGCTTAAAACCTTCTCTTTCAATGGTAGAAAGCTGCTACATTCAATGTTTAGTTGCAAAACTTGCCAAACTGAAAGATGATTATGTCTTATCAAATATAATGTTTTTTGCAATGCAGTGAGACAGTTTTTAATGTGTTAGAAGTTATATGCACAAAATCTTATGTTAGAGCTTCAATGCTCAACATTGTCAGTTTACAGGTTTCTGAGACCTCTAATGTTCAAATATTGCTTCTGTTCAAATGAACTGCAAACTAGCCCAAATCTGCTTAAAACCTTCTCTCTCAATGGGAGAAAGCTGCTACATTCAATGTTTAGTGCAAAACTTGCCAAACTGAAAGATGCTTATGTCTAAAGAAATAAAGTGTTTTTTTGCAATGCTGTGAGACAGTTTTTAATGTGTTAGAAGTTATATGCAAAAAATCTTATGTTAGAGCTTCAATGCTCAACATTGTCAGTTTACAGGTTTCTGAGACCTCTAATGTTCAAATAGTGCTTCTGTTCAAAAGAATTGCAAACTAGCCCAAATCTGCTTAAAACCTTCTTTTTCAATGAGAGAAAGCTGCTACATTCAATGTTTAGTGCAAAACTTGCCAAACTGAAAGATGATTATGTCTTATCAAATATAATGTGTTTTTACAATGCAGTGAGACTGTTTTTAATGTGTTAGAAGTTATATGCACAAAATCTTATGTTAGAGCTTCAATGCTCAACATTGTCAGTTTACAGGTTTCTGAGACCTCTAATGTTCAAAAAGTGCTTCTGTTCAAATGAACTGCAAATTAGCCCAAATCTGCTTAAAACCTTCTCTTTCAATGAGAGAATGCTGCTACATTCAATGTTTAGTGCAAAACTTGCCAAACTGAAAGATGCTTATGTCTAATGAAATAAAGTGTTTTTTGCAATGCAGTGAGACAGTTTTTAATGTGTTAGAAGTTATATGCACAAAATCTTATGTTAGAGCTTCAATGCTCAACATTGTCAGTTTACAGGTTTCTGAGACCTCTAATGTTCAAATATTGCTTCTGTTCAAATGAACTGCAAACTAGCCCAAATCTGCTTAAAACCTTCTCTCTCAATGGGAGAAAGCTGCTACATTCAATGTTTAGTTCAAAACTTGCCAAACTGAAAGATGATTATGTCTTATCAAATATAATGTTTTTTTACAATGCAGTGAGACTGTTTTTAATGTGTTAGAAGTTATATGCACAAAATCTTATGTTAGAGCTTCAATGCTCAACATTGTCAGTTTACAGGTTTCTGAGACCTCTAATGTTCAAAAAGTGCTTCTGTTCAAATGAACTGCAAATTAGCCCAAATCTGCTTAAAACCTTCTCTCTCAATGAGAGAAAGCTGCTACATTCGATGTTTAGTGCAAAACTTGCCAAACTGAAAGATGCTTATGTCTAATGAAATAAAGTGTTTTTTGCAATGCAGTGAGACAGTTTTTAATGTGTTAGAAGTTATATGCAAAAAATCTTATGTTAGAGCTTTAATGCTCAACATTTTCAGTTTACAGGTTTCTGAGACCTCTAATGTTCAAATATTGCTTCTGTTCAAATGAACTGCAAACTAGCCCAAATCTGCTTAAAACCTTCTCTCTCAATGGGAGAAAGCTGCTACATTCAATGTTTAGTGCAAAACTTGCCAAACTGAAAGATGATTATGTCTTATCAAATATAATGTTTTTTTTACAATGCAGTGAGACTGTTTTAAATGTGTTAGAAGTTATATGCACAAAATCTTATGTTAGAGCTTCAATGCTCAACATTGTCAGTTTACAGGTTTCTGAGACCTCTAATGTTCAAATATTGCTTCTGTTCAAATGAACTGCAAATTAGCCCAAATCTGCTTAAAACCTTCTTTTTCAATGAGAGAAAGCTGCTACATTCAATGTTTAGTGCAAAACTTGCCAAACTGAAAGATGTTTATGTCTTATCAAATATAATGTTTTTTTACAATGCAGTGAGACTGTTTTTAATGTGTTAGAAGTTATATGCACAAAATCTTATGTTAGAGCTTCAATGCTCAACATTGTCAGTTTACAGGTTTCTGAGACCTCTAATGTTCAAATAGTGCTTCTGTTCAAATGAACTGCAAATTAGCCCAAATCTGCTTAAAACCTTCTCTCTCAATGAGAAAAAGCTGCTACATTCGATGTTTAGTGCAAAACTTGCCAAACTGAAAGATGCTTATGTCTAATGAAATAAAGTGTTTTTTGCAATGCAGTGAGACAGTTTTTAATGTGTTAGAAGTTATATGCAAAAAATCTTATGTTAGAGCTTTAATGCTCAACATTGTCAGTTTACAGGTTTCTGAGACCTCTAATGTTCAAATATTGCTTCTGTTCAAATGAACTGCAAACTAGCCCAAATCTGCTTAAAACCTTCTCTCTCAAGGGGAGAAAGCTGCTACATTCAATGTTTAGTGCAAAACTTGCCAAACTGAAAGATGATTATGTCTTTTCAAATATAATGTTTTTTTTACAATGCAGTGAGATTGTTTTAAATGTGTTAGAAGTTATATGCACAAAATCTTATGTTAGAGCTTCAATGCTCAACATTGTCAGTTTACAGGTTTCTGAGACCTCTAATGTTCAAATATTGCTTCTGTTCAAATGAACTGCAAATTAGCCCAAATCTGCTTAAAACCTTCTTTTTCAATGAGAGAAAGCTGCTACATTCAATGTTTAGTGCAAAACTTGCCAAACTGAAAGATGATTATGTCTTATCAAATATAATGTTTTTTTACAATATAGTGAGACTGTTTTTAATGTGTTAGAAGTTATATGCACAAAATCTAATGTTAGAGCTTCAATGCTCAACATTGTCAGTTTACAGGTTTCTGAGACCTCTAATGTTCAAATAGTGCTTCTGTTCAAATGAACTGCAAATTAGCCCAAATCTGCTTAAAACCTTCTCTTTCAATGAGAGAAAGCTGCTACATTCAATGTTTAGTGCAAAACTTGCCAAACTGAAAGATGCTTATGTCTAAAGAAATAAAGTGTTTTTTTGCAATGCTGTGAGACAGTTTTTAATGTGTTAGAAGTTATATGCACAAAATCTTATGTTGGAGCTTCAATGCTAAAGATTGTCAGTGTACAGGTTTCTGAGACCTCTAATGTTCAAATAGTGCTTCTGTTCAAATGAACTGCAAATTAGCCCAAATCTGCTTAAAACCTGCTCTCTCAATGAGAGAAAGCTGCTACATTCGATGTTTAGTGCAAAACTTGCCAAACTGAAAGATGCTTATGTCTAATGAAATAAAGTGTTTTTTGCAATGCAGTGAGACAGTTTTTAATGTGTTAGAAGTTATATGCAAAAAATCTTATGTTAGAGCTTTAATGCTCAACATTGTCAGTTTACAGGTTTCTGAGACCTCTAATGTTCAAATAGTGCTTCTGTTCAAATGAACTGCAAACTAGCCCAAATCTGCTTAAAACCTTCTCTCTCAATTGGAGAAAGCTGCTACATTCAATGTTTAGTGCAAAACTTGCCAAACTGAAAGGTGCTTATGTCTAATGAAATAAAGTGTTTTTTGCAATGCGTTGAGACTCTTTTTAATGTGTTAGAAATTATATGCACAAAATCTTATGTTAGAGCTTCAATGCTCAACATTGTCAGTTTACAGGTTTCTGAGACCTCTAATGTTCAAATATTGCTTCTGTTCAAATAAACTGCAAATTAGCCCAAATCTGCTTAAAACCTTCTTTTTCAATGAGAGAAAGCTGCTACATTCAATGTTTAGTGCAAAACTTGCCAAACTGAAAGATGATTATGTCTTATCAAATATAATGTTTTTTTTACAATGCAGTGAGACTGTTTTTAATGTGTTAGAAGTTATATGCACAAAATCTTATGTTAGAGCTTCAATGCTCAACATTGTCAGTTTACAGGTTTCTGAGACCTCTAATGTTCAAATAGTGCTTCTGTTCAAATGAACTGCAAATTAGCCCAAATCTGCTTAAAACCTTCTCTTTCAATGAGAGAAAGCTGCTACATTCAATGTTTAGTGCAAAACTTGCCAAACTGAAAGATGCTTATGTCTAATGAAATAAAGTGTTTTTTGCAATGCAGTGAGACAGTTTTTAATGTGTTAGAAGTTATATGCACAAAATCTTATGTTAGAGCTTCAATGCTCAACATTGTCAGTTTACAGGTTTCTGAGACCTCTAATGTTCAAATATTGCTTCTGTTCAAATGAACTGCAAATTAGCCCAAATCTGCTTAAAACATTCTTTTTCAATGAGAGAAAGCTGCTACATTCAATGTTTAGAGCAAAACTTGCCAAACTGAAAGATGATTATGTCTTATCAAATATAATGTTTTTTTACAATGCAGTGAGACTGTTTTTAATGTGTTAGAAGTTATATGCACAAAATCTTATGTTAGAGCTTCAATGCTCAACATTGTCAGTTTACAGGTTTCTGAGACCTCTATGTTCAAAAAGTGCTTCTGTTCAAATGAACTGCAAATTAGCCCAAATCTGCTTAAAACCTTCTCTTTCAATGAGAGAATGCTGCTACATTCAATGTTTAGTGCAAAACTTGCCAAACTGAAAGATGCTTATGTCTAATGAAATAAAGTGATTTTTGCAATGCAGTGAGACAGTTTTTAATGTTTTAGAAGTTATATGCACAAAATCTTATTTTAGAGCTTTAATGCTCAACATTGTCAGTTTACAGGTTTCTGAGACCTCTAATGTTCAAATATTGCTTCTGTTCAAATGAACTGCAAACTAGCCCAAATCTGCTTAAAACCTTCTTTTTCAATGAGAGAAAGCTGCTACATTCAATGTTTAGTGCAAAACTTGGCAAACTGAAAGATGATTATGTCTTATCAAATATAATGTTTTTTTACAATGCAGTGAGACTGTTTTTAATGTGTTAGAAGTTATATGCACAAAATCTTATGTTAGAGCTTCAATGCTCAACATTGTCAGTTTACAGGTTTCTGAGACCTCTAATGTTCAAATAGTGCTTCTGTTCAAATGAACTGCAAATTAGCCCAAATCTGCTTAAAACCTTCTCTTTCAATGAGAGAAAGCTGCTACATTCAATGTTTAGTGCAAAACTTGCCAAACTGAAAGATGCTTGTCTAATGAAATAAAGTGTTTTTTGCAATGCAGTGAGACAGTTTTTAATGTGTTAGAAGTTATATGCACAAAATCTTATGTTAGAGCTTCAATGCTCAACATTGTCAGTTTACAGGTTTCTGAGACCTCTAATGTTCAAATAGTGCTTCTGCTCAAATGAACTGCAAACTAGCCCAAATCTGCTTAAAACCTTCTTTTTCAATGAGAGAAAGCTGCTACATTCAATGTTTAGTGCAAAACTTGCCAAACTGAAAGATGATTATGTCTTATCAAATATAATGTTTTTTTACAATGCAGTGAGACTGTTTTTAATGTGTTAGAAGTTATATGCACAAAATCTTATGTTAGAGCTTCAATGCTCAACATTGTCAGTTTACAGGTTTCTGAGACCTCTATGTTCAAAAAGTGCTTCTGTTCAAATGAACTGCAAATTAGCCCAAATCTGCTTAAAACCTTCTCTTTCAATGAGAGAATGCTGCTACATTCAATGTTTAGTGCAAAACTTGCCAAACTGAAAGATGCTTATGTCTAATGAAATAAAGTGTTTTTTGCAATGCAGTGAGACAGTTTTTAATGTTTTAGAAGTTATATGCACAAAATCTTATTTTGAAGCTTTAATGCTCAACATTGTCAGTTTACAGGTTTCTGAGACCTCTAATGTTCAAATATTGCTTCTGTTCAAATGAACTGCAAACTAGCCCAAATCTGCTTAAAACCTTCTCTCTCAATTGGAGAAAGCTGCTACATTCAATGTTTAGTGCAAAACTTGCCAAACTGAAAGGTGCTTATGTCTAATGAAATAAAGTGTTTTTTGCAATGCAGTAAGACTGTTTTTAATGTGTTAGAAGTTATATGCACAAAATCTTATGTTAGAGCTTCAATGCTCAACATTGTCAGTTTACAGGTTTCTGAGACCTCTAATGTTCAAATATTGCTTCTGTTCAAATGAACTGCAAACTAGCCCAAATCTGCTTAAAACCTTTTCTTTCAATGGTAGAAAGCTGCTACATTCAATGTTTAGTTGCAAAACTTGCCAAACTGAAAGATGATTATGTCTTATCAAATATAATGTTTTTTGCAATGCAGTGAGACAGTTTTTAATGTGTTAGAAGTTATATGCACAAAATCTTATGTTAGAGCTTCAATGCTCAACATTGTCAGTTTACAGGTTTCTGAGACCTCTAATGTTCAAATATTGCTTCTGTTCAAATGAACTGCAAACTAGCCCAAATCTGCTTAAAACCTTCTCTTTCAATGGTAGAAAGCTGCTACATTCAATGTTTAGTTGCAAAACTTGCCAAACTGAAAGATGATTATGTCTTATCAAATATAATGTTTTTTGCAATGCAGTGAGACAGTTTTTAATGTGTTAGAAGTTATATGCACAAAATCTTATGTTAGAGCTTCAATGCTCAACATTGTCAGTTTACAGGTTTCTGAGACCTCTAATGTTCAAAAAGTGTTTCTGTTCAAATGAACTGCAAATTAGCCCAAATCTGCTTAAAACCTTCTCTTTCAATGAGAGAATGCTGCTACATTCAATGTTTAGTGCAAAACTTGCCAAACTGAAAGATGCTTATGTCTAATGAAATAAAGTGTTTTTTGCAATGCAGTGAGACAGTTTTTAATGTGTTTAGAAGTTATATGCACAAAATCTTATATTAGAGCTTCAATGCTCAACATTGTCAGTTTACAGGTTTCTGAGACCTCTAATGTTCAAATAGTGCTTCTGCTCAAATGAACTGCAAACTAGCCCAAATCTGCTTAAAACCTTCTTTTTCAATGAGAGAAAGCTGCTACATTCAATGTTTAGTGCAAAACTTGCCAAACTGAAAGATGATTATGTCTTATCAAATATAATGTTTTTTTACAATGCAGTGAGACTGTTTTTAATGTGTTAGAAGTTATATGCACAAAATCTTATGTTAGAGCTTCAATGCTCAACATTGTCAGTTTACAGTTTTTAATGTTTTAGAAGTTATATGCACAAAATCTTATTTTAGAGCTTTAATGCTCAACATTGTCAGTTTACAGGTTTCTGAGACCTCTAATGTTCAAATATTGCTTCTGTTCAAATGAACTGCAAACTAGCCCAAATCTGCTTAAAACCTTCTCTCTCAATGGGAGAAAGCTGCTACATTCAATGTTTAGTGCAAAACTTGCCAAACTGAAAGATGATTATGTCTTTTCAAATATAATTTTTTTTTTACAATGCAGTGAGACTGTTTTAAATGTGTTAGAAGTTATATGCACAAAATCTTATGTTAGAGCTTCAATGCTCAACATTGTCAGTTTACAGGTTTCTGAGACCTCTAATGTTCAAATATTGCTTCTGTTCAAATGAACTGCAAATTAGCCCAAATCTGCTTAAAACCTTCTTTTTCAATGAGAGAAAGCTGCTACATTCAATGTTTAGTGCAAAACTTGCCAAACTGAAAGATGATTATGTCTTATCAAATATAATGTTTTTTTACAATGCAGTGAGACTGTTTTTAATGTGTTAGAAGTTATATGCACAAAATCTTATGTTAGAGCTTCAATGCTCAACATTGTCAGTTTACAGGTTTCTGAGACCTCTAATGTTCAAATAGTGCTTCTGTTCAAATGAACTGCAAATTAGCCCAAATCTGCTTAAAACCTTCTCTCTCAATGAGAGAAAGCTGCTACATTCGATGTTTAGTGCAAAACTTGCCAAACTGAAAGATGCTTATGTCTAATGAAATAAAGTGTTTTTTGCAATGCAGTGAGACAGTTTTTAATGTGTTAGGAGTTATATGCAAAAAATCTTATGTTAGAGCTTTAATGCTCAACATTGTCAGTTTACAGGTTTCTGAGACCTCTAATGTTCAAATATTGCTTCTGTTCAAATGAACTGCAAACTAGCCCAAATCTGCTTAAAACCTTCTCTCTCAATGGGAGAAAGCTGCTACATTCAATGTTTAGTGCAAAACTTGCCAAACTGAAAGATGATTATGTCTTTTCAAATATAATGTTTTTTTTACAATGTAGTGAGATTGTTTTAAATGTGTTAGAAGTTATATGCACAAAATCTTATGTTAGAGCTTCAATGCTCAACATTGTCAGTTTACAGGTTTCTGAGACCTCTAATGTTCAAATATTGCTTCTGTTCAAATGAACTGCAAATTAGCCCAAATCTGCTTAAAACCTTCTTTTTCAATGAGAGAAAGCTGCTACATTCAATGTTTACTGCAAAACTTGCCAAACTGAAAGATGATTATGTCTTATCAAATATAATGTTTTTTTACAATATAGTGAGACTGTTTTTAATGTGTTAAAAGTTATATGCACAAAATCTTATGTTAGAGCTTCAATGCTCAACATTGTCAGTTTACAGGTTTCTGAGACCTCTAATGTTCAAATAGTGCTTCTGTTCAAATGAACTGCAAATTAGCCCAAATCTGCTTAAAACCTTCTCTTTCAATGAGAGAAAGCTGCTACATTCAATGTTTAGTGCAAAACTTGCCAAACTGAAAGATGCTTATGTCTAAAGAAATAAAGTGTTTTTTTGCAATGCTGTGAGACAGTTTTTAATGTGTTAGAAGTTATATGCACAAAATCTTATGTTGGAGCTTCAATGCTAAAGATTGTCAGTGTACAGGTTTCTGAGACCTCTAATGTTCAAATAGTGCTTCTGTTCAAATGAACTGCAAATTAGCCCAAATCTGCTTAAAACCTGCTCTCTCAATGAGAGAAAGCTGCTACATTCGATGTTTAGTGCAAAACTTGCCAAACTGAAAGATGCTTATGTCTAATGAAATAAAGTGTTTTTTGCAATGCAGTGAGACAGTTTTTAATGTGTTAGAAGTTATATGCAAAAAATCTTATGTTAGAGCTTTAATGCTCAACATTGTCAGTTTACAGGTTTCTGAGACCTCTAATGTTCAAATAGTGCTTCTGTTCAAATGAACTGCAAACTAGCCCAAATCTGCTTAAAACCTTCTCTCTCAATTGGAGAAAGCTGCTACATTCAATGTTTAGTGCAAAACTTGCCAAACTGAAAGGTGCTTATGTCTAATGAAATAAAGTGTTTTTTGCAATGCAGTAAGACTGTTTTTAATGTGTTAGAAGTTATATGCACAAAATCTTATGTTAGAGCTTCAATGCTCAACATTGTCAGTTTACAGGTTTCTGAGACCTCTAATGTTCAAATATTGCTTCTGTTCAAATGAACTGCAAACTAGCCCAAATCTGCTTAAAACCTTCTCTCTCAATTGGAGAAAGCTGCTACATTCAATGTTTAGTGCAAAACTTGCCAAACTGAAAGGTGCTTATGTCTAATGAAATAAAGTGTTTTTTGCAATGCAGTAAGACTGTTTTTAATGTGTTAGAAGTTATATGCACAAAATCTTATGTTAGAGCTTCAATGCTCAACATTGTCAGTTTACAGGTTTCTGAGACCTCTAATGTTCAAATATTGCTTCTGTTCAAATGAACTGCAAACTAGCCCAAATCTGCTTAAAACCTTCTCTTTCAATGGTAGAAAGCTGCTACATTCAATGTTTAGTTGCAAAACTTGCCAAACTGAAAGATGATTATGTCTTATCAAATATAATGTTTTTTGCAATGCAGTGAGACAGTTTTTAATGTGTTAGAAGTTATATGCACAAAATCTTATGTTAGAGCTTCAATGCTCAACATTGTCAGTTTACAGGTTTCTGAGACCTCTAATGTTCAAATATTGCTTCTGTTCAAATGAACTGCAAACTAGCCCAAATCTGCTTAAAACCTTCTCTCTCAATGGGAGAAAGCTGCTACATTCAATGTTTAGTGCAAAACTTGCCAAACTGAAAGATGCTTATGTCTAAAGAAATAAAGTGTTTTTTTGCAATGCTGTGAGACAGTTTTTAATGTGTTAGAAGTTATATGCAAAAAATCTTATGTTAGAGCTTCAATGCTCAACATTGTCAGTTTACAGGTTTCTGAGACCTCTAATGTTCAAATAGTGCTTCTGTTCAAATGAACTGCAAATTAGCCCAAATCTGCTTAAAACCTTCTTTTTCAATGAGAGAAAGCTGCTACATTCAATGTTTAGTGCAAAACTTGCCAAACTGAAAGATGATTATGTCTTATCAAATATAATGTTTTTTTACAATATAGTGAGACTGTTTTTAATGTGTTAGAAGTTATATGCACAAAATCTTATGTTAGAGCTTCAATGCTCAACATTGTCAGTTTACAGGTTTCTGAGACCTCTAATGTTCAAATAGTGCTTCTGTTCAAATGAACTGCAAATTAGCCCAAATCTGCTTAAAACCTTCTCTTTCAATGAGAGAAAGCTGCTACATTCAATGTTTAGTGCAAAACTTGCCAAACTGAAAGATGCTTATGTCTAATGAAATAAAGTGTTTTTTTGCAATGCAGTGAGACTGTTTTAAATATGTTAGAAGTTATATGCACAAAATCTTATGTTAGAGCTTCAATGCTCAACATTGTCAGTTTACAGGTTTCTGAGACCTCTATGTTCAAATATTGCTTCTGTTCAAATGAACTGCAAATTAGCCCAAATCTGCTTAAAACCTTCTCTCTCAATGGGAGAAAGCTGCTACATTCAATGTTTAGTGCAAAACTTGCCAAACTGAAAGATGATCATGTCTTATCAAATATAATGTTTTTTTACAATGCAGTGAGACTGTTTTTAATGTGTTAGAAGTTATATGCACAAAATCTTATGTTAGAGCTTCAATGCTCAACATTGTCAGTTTACAGGTTTCTGAGACCTCTAATGTTCAAATAGTGCTTCTGTTCAAATGAACTGCAAATTAGCCCAAATCTGCTTAAAACCTTCTCTCTCAATGAGAGAAAGCTGCTACATTCGATGTTTAGTGCAAAACTTGCCAAACTGAAAGATGCTTATGTCTAATGAAATAAAGTGTTTTTTGCAATGCAGTGAGACAGTTTTTAATGTGTTAGAAGTTATATGCAAAAAATCTTATGTTAGAGCTTTAATGCTCAACATTGTCAGTTTACAGGTTTCTGAGACCTCTAATGTTCAAATAGTGCTTCTGTTCAAATGAACTGCAAACTAGCCCAAATCTGCTTAAAACCTTCTTTTTCAATGAGAGAAAGCTGCTACATTCAATGTTTAGTGCAAAACTTGGCAAACTGAAAGATGATTATGTCTTATCAAATATAATGTTTTTTTACAATGCAGTGAGACTGTTTTTAATGTGTTAGAAGTTATATGCACAAAATCTTATGTTAGAGCTTCAATGCTCAACATTGTCAGTTTACAGGTTTCTGAGACCTCTAATGTTCAAATAGTGCTTCTGTTCAAATGAACTGCAAATTAGCCCAAATCTGCTTAAAACCTTCTCTTTCAATGAGAGAAAGCTGCTACATTCAATGTTTAGTGCAAAACTTGCCAAACTGAAAGATGCTTATGTCTAATGAAATAAAGTGTTTTTTGCAATGCAGTGAGACAGTTTTTAATGTGTTAGAAGTTATATGCACAAAATCTTATGTTAGAGCTTCAATGCTCAACATTGTCAGTTTACAGGTTTCTGAGACCTCTAATGTTCAAATAGTGCTTCTGCTCAAATGAACTGCAAACTAGCCCAAATCTGCTTAAAACCTTCTTTTTCAATGAGAGAAAGCTGCTACATTCAATGTTTAGTGCAAAACTTGCCAAACTGAAAGATGATTATGTCTTATCAAATATAATGTTTTTTTACAATGCAGTGAGACTGTTTTTAATGTGTTAGAAGTTATATGCACAAAATCTTATGTTAGAGCTTCAATGCTCAACATTGTCAGTTTACAGGTTTCTGAGACCTCTATGTTCAAAAAGTGCTTCTGTTCAAATGAACTGCAAATTAGCCCAAATCTGCTTAAAACCTTCTCTTTCAATGAGAGAATGCTGCTACATTCAATGTTTAGTGCAAAACTTGCCAAACTGAAAGATGCTTATGTCTAATGAAATAAAGTGTTTTTTGCAATGCAGTGAGACAGTTTTTAATGTTTTAGAAGTTATATGCACAAAATCTTATTTTGAAGCTTTAATGCTCAACATTGTCAGTTTACAGGTTTCTGAGACCTCTAATGTTCAAATATTGCTTCTGTTCAAATGAACTGCAAACTAGCCCAAATCTGCTTAAAACCTTCTCTCTCAATTGGAGAAAGCTGCTACATTCAATGTTTAGTGCAAAACTTGCCAAACTGAAAGGTGCTTATGTCTAATGAAATAAAGTGTTTTTTGCAATGCAGTAAGACTGTTTTTAATGTGTTAGAAGTTATATGCACAAAATCTTATGTTAGAGCTTCAATGCTCAACATTGTCAGTTTACAGGTTTCTGAGACCTCTAATGTTCAAATATTGCTTCTGTTCAAATGAACTGCAAACTAGCCCAAATCTGCTTAAAACCTTTTCTTTCAATGGTAGAAAGCTGCTACATTCAATGTTTAGTTGCAAAACTTGCCAAACTGAAAGATGATTATGTCTTATCAAATATAATGTTTTTTGCAATGCAGTGAGACAGTTTTTAATGTGTTAGAAGTTATATGCACAAAATCTTATGTTAGAGCTTCAATGCTCAACATTGTCAGTTTACAGGTTCCTGAGACCTCTAATGTTCAAATATTGCTTCTGTTCAAATGAACTGCAAATTAGCCCAAATCTGCTTAAAACCTTCTTTTTCAATGAGAGAAAGCTGCTACATTCAATGTTTAGTGCAAAACTTGCCAAACTGAAAGATGATTATGTCTTATCAAATATAATGTTTTTTTACAATATAGTGAGACTGTTTTTAATGTGTTAGAAGTTATATGCACAAAATCTTATGTTAGAGCTTCAATGCTCAACATTGTCAGTTTACAGGTTTCTGAGACCTCTAATGTTCAAATAGTGCTTCTGTTCAAATGAACTGCAAATTAGCCCAAATCTGCTTAAAACCTTCTCTTTCAATGAGAGAAAGCTGCTACATTCAATGTTTAGTGCAAAACTTGCCAAACTGAAAGATGATTATGTCTTATCAAATATAATGTTTTTTTACAATGCAGTGAGACTGTTTTTAATGTGTTAGAAGTTATATGCACAAAATCTTATGTTAGAGCTTCAATGCTCAACATTGTCAGTTTACAGGTTTCTGAGACCTCTATGTTCAAAAAGTGCTTCTGTTCAAATGAACTGCAAATTAGCCCAAATCTGCTTAAAACCTTCTCTTTCAATGAGAGAATGCTGCTACATTCAATGTTTAGTGCAAAACTTGCCAAACTGAAAGATGCTTATGTCTAATGAAATAAAGTGTTTTTTGCAATGCAGTGAGACAGTTTTTAATGTTTTAGAAGTTATATGCACAAAATCTTATTTTGAAGCTTTAATGCTCAACATTGTCAGTTTACAGGTTTCTGAGACCTCTAATGTTCAAATATTGCTTCTGTTCAAATGAACTGCAAACTAGCCCAAATCTGCTTAAAACCTTCTCTCTCAATTGGAGAAAGCTGCTACATTCAATGTTTAGTGCAAAACTTGCCAAACTGAAATGTGCTTATGTCTAATGAAATAAAGTGTTTTTTGCAATGCAGTAAGACTGTTTTTAACGTGTTAGAAGTTATATGCACAAAATCTTATGTTAGAGCTTCAATGCTCAACATTGTCAGTTTACAGGTTTCTGAGACCTCTAATGTTCAAATATTGCTTCTGTTCAAATGAACTGCAAACTAGCCCAAATCTGCTTAAAACCTTTTCTTTCAATGGTAGAAAGCTGCTACATTCAATGTTTAGTTGCAAAACTTGCCAAACTGAAAGATGATTATGTCTTATCAAATATAATGTTTTTTGCAATGCAGTGAGACAGTTTTTAATGTGTTAGAAGTTATATGCACAAAATCTTATGTTAGAGCTTCAATGCTCAACATTGTCAGTTTACAGGTTTCTGAGACCTCTAATGTTCAAATATTGCTTCTGTTCAAATGAACTGCAAACTAGCCCAAATCTGCTTAAAACCTTCTCTTTCAATGGTAGAAAGCTGCTACATTCAATGTTTAGTTGCAAAACTTGCCAAACTGAAAGATGATTATGTCTTATCAAATATAATGTTTTTTGCAATGCAGTGAGACAGTTTTTAATGTGTTAGAAGTTATATGCACAAAATCTTATGTTAGAGCTTCAATGCTCAACATTGTCAGTTTACAGGTTTCTGAGACCTCTAATGTTCAAAAAGTGTTTCTGTTCAAATGAACTGCAAATTAGCCCAAATCTGCTTAAAACCTTCTCTTTCAATGAGAGAATGCTGCTACATTCAATGTTTAGTGCAAAACTTGCCAAACTGAAAGATGCTTATGTCTAATGAAATAAAGTGTTTTTTGCAATGCAGTGAGACAGTTTTTAATGTGTTTAGAAGTTATATGCACAAAATCTTATATTAGAGCTTCAATGCTCAACATTGTCAGTTTACAGGTTTCTGAGACCTCTAATGTTCAAATAGTGCTTCTGCTCAAATGAACTGCAAACTAGCCCAAATCTGCTTAAAACCTTCTTTTTCAATGAGAGAAAGCTGCTACATTCAATGTTTAGTGCAAAACTTGCCAAACTGAAAGATGATTATGTCTTATCAAATATAATGTTTTTTTACAATGCAGTGAGACTGTTTTTAATGTGTTAGAAGTTATATGCACAAAATCTTATGTTAGAGCTTCAATGCTCAACATTGTCAGTTTACAGTTTTTAATGTTTTAGAAGTTATATGCACAAAATCTTATTTTAGAGCTTTAATGCTCAACATTGTCAGTTTACAGGTTTCTGAGACCTCTAATGTTCAAATATTGCTTCTGTTCAAATGAACTGCAAACTAGCCCAAATCTGCTTAAAACCTTCTCTCTCAATGGGAGAAAGCTGCTACATTCAATGTTTAGTGCAAAACTTGCCAAACTGAAAGATGATTATGTCTTTTCAAATATAATTTTTTTTTTACAATGCAGTGAGACTGTTTTAAATGTGTTAGAAGTTATATGCACAAAATCTTATGTTAGAGCTTCAATGCTCAACATTGTCAGTTTACAGGTTTCTGAGACCTCTAATGTTCAAATATTGCTTCTGTTCAAATGAACTGCAAATTAGCCCAAATCTGCTTAAAACCTTCTTTTTCAATGAGAGAAAGCTGCTACATTCAATGTTTAGTGCAAAACTTGCCAAACTGAAAGATGATTATGTCTTATCAAATATAATGTTTTTTTACAATGCAGTGAGACTGTTTTTAATGTGTTAGAAGTTATATGCACAAAATCTTATGTTAGAGCTTCAATGCTCAACATTGTCAGTTTACAGGTTTCTGAGACCTCTAATGTTCAAATAGTGCTTCTGTTCAAATGAACTGCAAATTAGCCCAAATCTGCTTAAAACCTTCTCTCTCAATGAGAGAAAGCTGCTACATTCGATGTTTAGTGCAAAACTTGCCAAACTGAAAGATGCTTATGTCTAATGAAATAAAGTGTTTTTTGCAATGCAGTGAGACAGTTTTTAATGTGTTAGAAGTTATATGCACAAAATCTTATGTTGGAGCTTCAATGCTAAAGATTGTCAGTGTACAGGTTTCTGAGACCTCTAATGTTCAAATAGTGCTTCTGTTCAAATGAACTGCAAATTAGCCCAAATCTGCTTAAAACCTGCTCTCTCAATGAGAGAAAGCTGCTACATTCGATGTTTAGTGCAAAACTTGCCAAACTGAAAGATGCTTATGTCTAATGAAATAAAGTGTTTTTTGCAATGCAGTGAGACAGTTTTTAATGTGTTAGAAGTTATATGCAAAAAATCTTATGTTAGAGCTTTAATGCTCAACATTGTCAGTTTACAGGTTTCTGAGACCTCTAATGTTCAAATAGTGCTTCTGTTCAAATGAACTGCAAACTAGCCCAAATCTGCTTAAAACCTTCTCTCTCAATTGGAGAAAGCTGCTACATTCAATGTTTAGTGCAAAACTTGCCAAACTGAAAGGTGCTTATGTCTAATGAAATAAAGTGTTTTTTGCAATGCAGTAAGACTGTTTTTAATGTGTTAGAAGTTATATGCACAAAATCTTATGTTAGAGCTTCAATGCTCAACATTGTCAGTTTACAGGTTTCTGAGACCTCTAATGTTCAAATATTGCTTCTGTTCAAATGAACTGCAAACTAGCCCAAATCTGCTTAAAACCTTCTCTCTCAATTGGAGAAAGCTGCTACATTCAATGTTTAGTGCAAAACTTGCCAAACTGAAAGGTGCTTATGTCTAATGAAATAAAGTGTTTTTTGCAATGCAGTAAGACTGTTTTTAATGTGTTAGAAGTTATATGCACAAAATCTTATGTTAGAGCTTCAATGCTCAACATTGTCAGTTTACAGGTTTCTGAGACCTCTAATGTTCAAATATTGCTTCTGTTCAAATGAACTGCAAACTAGCCCAAATCTGCTTAAAACCTTCTCTTTCAATGGTAGAAAGCTGCTACATTCAATGTTTAGTTGCAAAACTTGCCAAACTGAAAGATGATTATGTCTTATCAAATATAATGTTTTTTGCAATGCAGTGAGACAGTTTTTAATGTGTTAGAAGTTATATGCACAAAATCTTATGTTAGAGCTTCAATGCTCAACATTGTCAGTTTACAGGTTTCTGAGACCTCTAATGTTCAAATATTGCTTCTGTTCAAATGAACTGCAAACTAGCCCAAATCTGCTTAAAACCTTCTCTCTCAATGGGAGAAAGCTGCTACATTCAATGTTTAGTGCAAAACTTGCCAAACTGAAAGATGCTTATGTCTAAAGAAATAAAGTGTTTTTTTGCAATGCTGTGAGACAGTTTTTAATGTGTTAGAAGTTATATGCAAAAAATCTTATGTTAGAGCTTCAATGCTCAACATTGTCAGTTTACAGGTTTCTGAGACCTCTAATGTTCAAATAGTGCTTCTGTTCAAATGAACTGCAAATTAGCCCAAATCTGCTTAAAACCTTCTTTTTCAATGAGAGAAAGCTGCTACATTCAATGTTTAGTGCAAAACTTGCCAAACTGAAAGATGATTATGTCTTATCAAATATAATGTTTTTTTACAATATAGTGAGACTGTTTTTAATGTGTTAGAAGTTATATGCACAAAATCTTATGTTAGAGCTTCAATGCTCAACATTGTCAGTTTACAGGTTTCTGAGACCTCTAATGTTCAAATAGTGCTTCTGTTCAAATGAACTGCAAATTAGCCCAAATCTGCTTAAAACCTTCTCTTTCAATGAGAGAAAGCTGCTACATTCAATGTTTAGTGCAAAACTTGCCAAACTGAAAGATGCTTATGTCTAATGAAATAAAGTGTTTTTTTGCAATGCAGTGAGACTGTTTTAAATGTGTTAGAAGTTATATGCACAAAATCTTATGTTAGAGCTTCAATGCTCAACATTGTCAGTTTACAGGTTTCTGAGACCTCTATGTTCAAATATTGCTTCTGTTCAAATGAACTGCAAATTAGCCCAAATCTGCTTAAAACCTTCTCTCTCAATGGGAGAAAGCTGCTACATTCAATGTTTAGTGCAAAACTTGCCAAACTGAAAGATGATCATGTCTTATCAAATATAATGTTTTTTTACAATGCAGTGAGACTGTTTTTAATGTGTTAGAAGTTATATGCACAAAATCTTATGTTAGAGCTTCAATGCTCAACATTGTCAGTTTACAGGTTTCTGAGACCTCTAATGTTCAAATAGTGCTTCTGTTCAAATGAACTGCAAATTAGCCCAAATCTGCTTAAAACCTTCTCTCTCAATGAGAGAAAGCTGCTACATTCGATGTTTAGTGCAAAACTTGCCAAACTGAAAGATGCTTATGTCTAATGAAATAAAGTGTTTTTTGCAATGCAGTGAGACAGTTTTTAATGTGTTAGAAGTTATATGCAAAAAATCTTATGTTAGAGCTTTAATGCTCAACATTGTCAGTTTACAGGTTTCTGAGACCTCTAATGTTCAAATAGTGCTTCTGTTCAAATGAACTGCAAACTAGCCCAAATCTGCTTAAAACCTTCTTTTTCAATGAGAGAAAGCTGCTACATTCAATGTTTAGTGCAAAACTTGGCAAACTGAAAGATGATTATGTCTTATCAAATATAATGTTTTTTTACAATGCAGTGAGACTGTTTTTAATGTGTTAGAAGTTATATGCACAAAATCTTATGTTAGAGCTTCAATGCTCAACATTGTCAGTTTACAGGTTTCTGAGACCTCTAATGTTCAAATAGTGCTTCTGTTCAAATGAACTGCAAATTAGCCCAAATCTGCTTAAAACCTTCTCTTTCAATGAGAGAAAGCTGCTACATTCAATGTTTAGTGCAAAACTTGCCAAACTGAAAGATGATTATGTCTTATCAAATATAATGTTTTTTTACAATGCAGTGAGACTGTTTTTAATGTGTTAGAAGTTATATGCACAAAATCTTATGTTAGAGCTTCAATGCTCAACATTGTCAGTTTACAGGTTTCTGAGACCTCTATGTTCAAAAAGTGCTTCTGTTCAAATGAACTGCAAATTAGCCCAAATCTGCTTAAAACCTTCTCTTTCAATGAGAGAATGCTGCTACATTCAATGTTTAGTGCAAAACTTGCCAAACTGAAAGATGCTTATGTCTAATGAAATAAAGTGTTTTTTGCAATGCAGTGAGACAGTTTTTAATGTTTTAGAAGTTATATGCACAAAATCTTATTTTGAAGCTTTAATGCTCAACATTGTCAGTTTACAGGTTTCTGAGACCTCTAATGTTCAAATATTGCTTCTGTTCAAATGAACTGCAAACTAGCCCAAATCTGCTTAAAACCTTCTCTCTCAATTGGAGAAAGCTGCTACATTCAATGTTTAGTGCAAAACTTGCCAAACTGAAAGGTGCTTATGTCTAATGAAATAAAGTGTTTTTTGCAATGCAGTAAGACTGTTTTTAATGTGTTAGAAGTTATATGCACAAAATCTTATGTTAGAGCTTCAATGCTCAACATTGTCAGTTTACAGGTTTCTGAGACCTCTAATGTTCAAATATTGCTTCTGTTCAAATGAACTGCAAACTAGCCCAAATCTGCTTAAAACCTTTTCTTTCAATGGTAGAAAGCTGCTACATTCAATGTTTAGTTGCAAAACTTGCCAAACTGAAAGATGATTATGTCTTATCAAATATAATGTTTTTTGCAATGCAGTGAGACAGTTTTTAATGTGTTAGAAGTTATATGCACAAAATCTTATGTTAGAGCTTCAATGCTCAACATTGTCAGTTTACAGGTTTCTGAGACCTCTAATGTTCAAATATTGCTTCTGTTCAAATGAACTGCAAATTAGCCCAAATCTGCTTAAAACCTTCTTTTTCAATGAGAGAAAGCTGCTACATTCAATGTTTAGTGCAAAACTTGCCAAACTGAAAGATGATTATGTCTTATCAAATATAATGTTTTTTTACAATATAGTGAGACTGTTTTTAATGTGTTAGAAGTTATATGCACAAAATCTTATGTTAGAGCTTCAATGCTCAACATTGTCAGTTTACAGGTTTCTGAGACCTCTAATGTTCAAATAGTGCTTCTGTTCAAATGAACTGCAAATTAGCCCAAATCTGCTTAAAACCTTCTCTTTCAATGAGAGAAAGCTGCTACATTCAATGTTTAGTGCAAAACTTGCCAAACTGAAAGATGATTATGTCTTATCAAATATAATGTTTTTTTACAATGCAGTGAGACTGTTTTTAATGTGTTAGAAGTTATATGCACAAAATCTTATGTTAGAGCTTCAATGCTCAACATTGTCAGTTTACAGGTTTCTGAGACCTCTATGTTCAAAAAGTGCTTCTGTTCAAATGAACTGCAAATTAGCCCAAATCTGCTTAAAACCTTCTCTTTCAATGAGAGAATGCTGCTACATTCAATGTTTAGTGCAAAACTTGCCAAACTGAAAGATGCTTATGTCTAATGAAATAAAGTGTTTTTTGCAATGCAGTGAGACAGTTTTTAATGTTTTAGAAGTTATATGCACAAAATCTTATTTTGAAGCTTTAATGCTCAACATTGTCAGTTTACAGGTTTCTGAGACCTCTAATGTTCAAATATTGCTTCTGTTCAAATGAACTGCAAACTAGCCCAAATCTGCTTAAAACCTTCTCTCTCAATTGGAGAAAGCTGCTACATTCAATGTTTAGTGCAAAACTTGCCAAACTGAAATGTGCTTATGTCTAATGAAATAAAGTGTTTTTTGCAATGCAGTAAGACTGTTTTTAACGTGTTAGAAGTTATATGCACAAAATCTTATGTTAGAGCTTCAATGCTCAACATTGTCAGTTTACAGGTTTCTGAGACCTCTAATGTTCAAATATTGCTTCTGTTCAAATGAACTGCAAACTAGCCCAAATCTGCTTAAAACCTTTTCTTTCAATGGTAGAAAGCTGCTACATTCAATGTTTAGTTGCAAAACTTGCCAAACTGAAAGATGATTATGTCTTATCAAATATAATGTTTTTTGCAATGCAGTGAGACAGTTTTTAATGTGTTAGAAGTTATATGCACAAAATCTTATGTTAGAGCTTCAATGCTCAACATTGTCAGTTTACAGGTTTCTGAGACCTCTAATGTTCAAATATTGCTTCTGTTCAAATGAACTGCAAACTAGCCCAAATCTGCTTAAAACCTTCTCTCTCAATGGGAGAAAGCTGCTACATTCAATGTTTAGTGCAAAACTTGCCAAACTGAAAGATGATTATGTCTTATCAAATATAATGTTTTTTTACAATGCAGTGAGACTGTTTTTAATGTGTTAGAAGTTATATGCACAAAATCTTATGTTAGAGCTTCAATGCTCAACATTGTCAGTTTACAGGTTTCTGAGACCTCTAATGTTCAAATATTGCTTCTGTTCAAATGAACTGCAAACTAGCCCAAATCTGCTTAAAACCTTCTCTCTCAATGGGAGAAAGCTGCTAGACGAAGAATGCAGTAAGACTGTTTTTAATGTGTTAGAAGTTATATGCACAAAATCTTATGTTAGAGCTTCAATGCTCAACATTGTCAGTTTACAGGTTTCTGAGACCTCTAATGTTCAAATATTGCTTCTGTTCAAATGAACTGCAAACTAGCCCAAATCTGCTTAAAACCTTCTCTTTCAATGGTAGAAAGCTGCTACATTCAATGTTTAGTTGCAAAACTTGCCAAACTGAAAGATGATTATGTCTTATCAAATATAATGTTTTTTGCAATGCAGTGAGACAGTTTTTAATGTGTTAGAAGTTATATGCACAAAATCTTATGTTAGAGCTTCAATGCTCAACATTGTCAGTTTACAGGTTTCTGAGACCTCTAATGTTCAAATATTGCTTCTGTTCAAATGAACTGCAAACTAGACCAAATCTGCTTAAAACCTTCTCTCTCAATGGGAGAAAGCTGCTACATTCAATGTTTAGTGCAAAACTTGCCAAACTGAAAGATGCTTATGTCTAAAGAAATAAAGTGTTTTTTTGCAATGCTGTGAGACAGTTTTTAATGTGTTAGAAGTTATATGCAAAAAATCTTATGTTAGAGCTTCAATGCTCAACATTGTCAGTTTACAGGTTTCTGAGACCTCTAATGTTCAAATAGTGCTTCTGTTCAAAAGAATTGCAAACTAGCCCAAATCTGCTTAAAACCTTCTTTTTCAATGAGAGAAAGCTGCTACATTCAATGTTTAGTGCAAAACTTGCCAAACTGAAAGATGATTATGTCTTATCAAATATAATGTTTTTTTTACAATGCAGTGAGACTGTTTTTAATGTGTTAGAAGTTATATGCACAAAATCTTATGTTAGAGCTTCAATGCTCAACATTGTCAGTTTACAGGTTTCTGAGACCTCTAATGTTCAAATAGTGCTTCTGTTCAAATGAACTGCAAATTAGCCCAAATCTGCTTAAAACCTTCTCTCTCAATGAGAGAAAGCTGCTACATTCGATGTTTAGTGCAAAACTTGCCAAACTGAAAGATGCTTATGTCTAATGAAATAAAGTGTTTTTTGCAATGCAGTGAGACAGTTTTTAATGTGTTAGAAGTTATATGCAAAAAATCTTATGTTAGAGCTTTAATGCTCAACATTGTCAGTTTACAGGTTTCTGAGACCTCTAATGTTCAAATATTGCTTCTGTTCAAATGAACTGCAAACTAGCCCAAATCTGCTTAAAACCTTCTCTCTCAATGGGAGAAAGCTGCTACATTCAATGTTTAGTGCAAAACTTGCCAAACTGAAAGATGATTATGTCTTTTCAAATATGTTTTTTTTACAATGCAGTGAGATTGTTTTAAATGTGTTAGAAGTTATATGCACAAAATCTTATGTTAGAGCTTCAATGCTCAACATTGTTAGTTTACAGGTTTCTGAGACCTCTAATGTTCAAATATTGCTTCTGTTCAAATGAACTGCAAATTAGCCCAAATCTGCTTAAAACCTTCTTTTTCAATGAGAGAAAGCTGCTACATTCAATGTTTAGTGCAAAACTTGCCAAACTGAAAGATGATTATGTCTTATCAAATATAATGTTTTTTTACAATATAGTGAGACTGTTTTTAATGTGTTAGAAGTTATATGCACAAAATCTTATGTTAGAGCTTCAATGCTCAACATTGTCAGTTTACAGGTTTCTGAGACCTCTAGTGTTCAAATAGTGCTTCTGTTCAAATGAACTGCAAATTAGCCCAAATCTGCTTAAAACCTTCTCTTTCAATGAGAGAAAGCTGCTACATTCAATGTTTAGTGCAAAACTTGCCAAACTGAAAGATGCTTATGTCTAATGAAATAAAGTGTTTTTTGCAATGCAGTGAGACTGTTTTAAATGTGTTAGAAGTTATATGCACAAAATCTTATGTTGGAGCTTCAATGCTAAAGATTGTCAGTGTACAGGTTTCTGAGACCTCTAATGTTCAAATAGTGCTTCTGTTCAAATGAACTGCAAATTAGCCCAAATCTGCTTAAAACCTTCTCTCTCAATGAGAGAAAGCTGCTACATTCGATGTTTAGTGCAAAACTTGCCAAACTGAAAGATGCTTATGTCTAATGAAATAAAGTGTTTTTTGCAATGCAGTGAGACAGTTTTTAATGTGTTAGAAGTTATATGCAAAAAATCTTATGTTAGAGCTTTAATGCTCAACATTGTCAGTTTACAGGTTTCTGAGACCTCTAATGTTCAAATAGTGCTTCTGTTCAAATGAACTGCAAACTAGCCCAAATCTGCTTAAAACCTTCTCTCTCAATTGGAGAAAGCTGCTACATTCAATGTTTAGTGCAAAACTTGCCAAACTGAAAGGTGCTTATGTCTAAATGAAATAAAGTGTTTTTTGCAATGCAGTAAGACTGTTTTTAATGTGTTAGAAGTTATATGCACAAAATCTTATGTTAGAGCTTCAATGCTCAACATTGTCAGTTTACAGGTTTCTGAGACCTCTAATGTTCAAATATTGCTTCTGTTCAAATGAACTACAAACTAGCCCAAATCTGCTTAAAACCTTCTCTCTCAATGGGAGAAAGCTGCTACATTCAATGTTTAGTGCAAAACTTGCCAAACTGAAAGGTGCTTATGTCTAATGAAATAAAGTGTTTTTTGCAATGCGTTGAGACTGTTTTTAATGTGTTAGAAATTATATGAACAAAATCTTATGTTAGAGCTTCAATGCTCAACATTGTCAGTTTACAGGTTTCTGAGACCTCTAATGTTCAAATATTGCTTCTGTTCAAATAAACTGCAAATTAGCCCAAATCTGCTTAAAACCTTCTTTTTCAATGAGAGAAAGCTGCTACATTCAATGTTTAGTGCAAAACTTGCCAAACTGAAAGATGATTATGTCTTATCAAATATAATGTTTTTTTACAATGCAGTGAGACTGTTTTTAATGTGTTAGAAGTTATATGCACAAAATCTTATGTTAGAGCTTCAATGCTCAACATTGTCAGTTTACAGGTTTCTGAGACCTCTAATGTTCAAATAGTGCTTCTGTTCAAATGAACTGCAAATTAGCCCAAATCTGCTTAAAACCTTCTCTTTCAATGAGAGAAAGCTGCTACATTCAATGTTTAGTGCAAAACTTGCCAAACTGAAAGATGCTTATGTCTAATGAAATAAAGTGTTTTTTGCAATGCAGTGAGACAGTTTTTAATGTGTTAGAAGTTATATGCACAAAATCTTATGTTAGAGCTTCAATGCTCAACATTGTCAGTTTACAGGTTTCTGAGACCTCTAATGTTCAAATAGTGCTTCTGCTCAAATGAACTGCAAATTAGCCCAAATCTGCTTAAAACCTTCTTTTTCAATGAGAGAAAGCTGCTACATTCAATGTTTAGTGCAAAACTTGCCAAACTGAAAGATGATTATGTCTTATCAAATATAATGTTTTTTTACAATGCAGTGAGACTGTTTTTAATGTGTTAGAAGTTATATGCACAAAATCTTATGTTAGAGCTTCAATGCTCAACATTGTCAGTTTACAGGTTTCTGAGACCTCTAATGTTCAAATAGTGCTTCTGTTCAAATGAACTGCAAATTAGCCCAAATCTGCTTAAAACCTTCTCTTTCAATGAGAGAAAGCTGCTACATTCAATGTTTAGTGCAAAACTTGCCAAACTGAAAGATGCTTATGTCTAATGAAATAAAGTGTTTTTTGCAATGCAGTGAGACAGTTTTTAATGTGTTAGAAGTTATATGCACAAAATCTTATGTTAGAGCTTCAATGCTCAACATTGTCAGTTTACAGGTTTCTGAGACCTCTAATGTTCAAATAGTGCTTCTGCTCAAATGAACTGCAAACTAGCCCAAATCTGCTTAAAACCTTCTTTTTCAATGAGAGAAAGCTGCTACATTCAATGTTTAGTGCAAAACTTGCCAAACTGAAAGATGATTATGTCTTATCAAATATAATGTTTTTTTACAATGCAGTGAGACTGTTTTTAATGTGTTAGAAGTTATATGCACAAAATCTTATGTTAGAGCTTCAATGCTCAACATTGTCAGTTTACAGGTTTCTGAGACCTCTAATGTTCAAATAGTGCTTCTGTTCAAATGAACTGCAAATTAGCCCAAATCTGCTTAAAACCTTCTCTTTCAATGAGAGAAAGCTGCTACATTCAATGTTTAGTGCAAAACTTGCCAAACTGAAAGATGCTTATGTCTAAAGAAATAAAGTGTTTTTTTGCAATGCTGTGAGACAGTTTTTAATGTGTTAGAAGTTATATGCACAAAATCTTATGTTGGAGCTTCAATGCTAAAGATTGTCAGTGTACAGGTTTCTGAGACCTCTAATGTTCAAATAGTGCTTCTGTTCAAATGAACTGCAAATTAGCCCAAATCTGCTTAAAACCTTCTCTCTCAATGAGAGAAAGCTGCTACATTCGATGTTTAGTGCAAAACTTGCCAAACTGAAAGATGCTTATGTCTAATGAAATAAAGTGTTTTTTGCAATGCAGTGAGACAGTTTTTAATGTGTTAGAAGTTATATGCAAAAAATCTTATGTTAGAGCTTTAATGCTCAACATTGTCAGTTTACAGGTTTCTGAGACCTCTAATGTTCAAATAGTGCTTCTGTTCAAATGAACTGCAAACTAGCCCAAATCTGCTTAAAACCTTCTCTCTCAATTGGAGAAAGCTGCTACATTCAATGTTTAGTGCAAAACTTGCCAACCTGAAAGGTGCTTATGTCTAAATGAAATAAAGTGTTTTTTGCAATGCAGTAAGACTGTTTTTAATGTGTTAGAAGTTATATGCACAAAATCTTATGTTAGAGCTTCAATGCTCAACATTGTCAGTTTACAGGTTTCTGAGACCTCTAATGTTCAAATAGTGCTTCTGCTCAAATGAACTGCAAATTAGCCCAAATCTGCTTAAAACCTTCTTTTTCAATGAGAGAAAGCTGCTACATTCAATGTTTAGTGCAAAACTTGCCAAACTGAAAGATGATTATGTCTTATCAAATATAATGTTTTTTTACAATGCAGTGAGACTGTTTTTAATGTGTTAGAAGTTATATGCACAAAATCTTATGTTAGAGCTTCAATGCTCAACATTGTCAGTTTACAGGTTTCTGAGACCTCTAATGTTCAAATAGTGCTTCTGTTCAAATGAACTGCAAACTAGCCCAAATCTGCTTAAAACCTTCTCTCTCAATGGGAGAAAGCTGCTACATTCAATGTTTGGTGCAAAACTTGCCAAACTGAAAGATGATTATGTCTTTTCAAATATAATGTTTTTTTTACAATGCAGTGAGACTGTTTTAAATGTGTTAGAAGTTATATGCACAAAATCTTATGTTAGAGCTTCAATGCTCAACATTGTCAGTTTACAGGTTTCTGAGACCTCTAATGTTCAAATAGTGCTTCTGTTCAAATGAACTGCAAACTAGCCCAAATCTGCTTAAAACCTTCTCTCTCAATGGGAGAAAGCTGCTACATTCAATGTTTGGTGCAAAACTTGCCAAACTGAAAGATGATTATGTCTTTTCAAATATAATGTTTTTTTTACAATGCAGTGAGACTGTTTTAAATGTGTTAGAAGTTATATGCACAAAATCTTATGTTAGAGCTTCAATGCTCAACATTGTCAGTTTACAGGTTTCTGAGACCTCTAATGTTCAAATAGTGCTTCTGTTCAAATGAACTGCAAATTAGCCCAAATCTGCTTAAAACCTTCTCTCTCAATGAGAGAAAGCTGCTACATTCGATGTTTAGTGCAAAACTTGCCAAACTGAAAGATGCTTATGTCTAATGAAATAAAGTGTTTTTTGCAATGCAGTGAGACAGTTTTTAATGTGTTAGAAGTTATATGCAAAAAATCTTATGTTAGAGCTTTAATGCTCAACATTGTCAGTTTACAGGTTTCTGAGACCTCTAATGTTCAAATAGTGCTTCTGTTCAAATGAACTGCAAACTAGCCCAAATCTGCTCAAAACCTTCTCTCTCAATTGGAGAAAGCTGCTACATTCAATGTTTAGTGCAAAACTTGCCAAACTGAAAGGTGCTTATGTCTAAATGAAATAAAGTGTTTTTTGCAATGCAGTAAGACTGTTTTTAATGTGTTAGAAGTTATATGCACAAAATCTTATGTTAGAGCTTCAATGCTCAACATTGTCAGTTTACAGGTTTCTGAGACCTCTAATGTTCAAATATTGCTTCTGTTCAAATGAACTGCAAACTAGCCCAAATCTGCTTAAAACCTTCTCTCTCAATGGGAGAAAGCTGCTACATTCAATGTTTAGTGCAAAACTTGCCAAACTGAAAGGTGCTTATGTCTAATGAAATAAAGTGTTTTTTGCAATGCAGTGAGACTGTTTTTAATGTGTTAGAAGTTATATGCACAAAATCTTATGTTAGAGCTTCAATGCTCAACATTGTCAGTTTACAGGTTTCTGAGACCTCTAATGTTCAAATAGTGCTTCTGTTCAAATGAACTGCAAACTAGCCCAAATCTGCTTAAAACCTTCTTTTTCAATGAGAGAAAGCTGCTACATTCAATGTTTAGTGCAAAACTTGCCAAACTGAAAGATGATTATGTCTTATCAAATATAATGTTTTTTTTACAATGCAGTGAGACTGTTTTTAATGTGTTAGAAGTTATATGCACAAAATCTTATGTTAGAGCTTCAATGCTCAACATTGTCAGTTTACAGGTTTCTGAGACCTCTAATGTTCAAATAGTGCTTCTGTTCAAATGAACTGCAAACTAGCCCAAATCTGCTTAAAACCTTCTCTCTCAATGGGAGAAAGCTGCTACATTCAATGTTTAGTGCAAAACTTGCCAAACTGAAAGATGCTTATGTCTAATGAAATAAAGTGTTTTTTGCAATGCTGTGAGACAGTTTTTAATGTGTTAGAATTAATATGCACAAAATCTTATGTTGGAGCTTCAATGCTCAAGATTGTCAGTTTACAGGTTTCTGAGACCTCTAATGTTCAAATATTGCTTCTGGTCAAATGAACTGCAAACTAGCCCAAATCTGCTTAAAACCTTCTCTCTCAATGGGAGAAAGCTGCTACATTCAATGTTTAGTGCAAAACTTGCCAAACTGAAAGATGCTTATGTCTAAAGAAATAAAGTGTTTTTTTGCAATGCTGTGAGACAGTTTTTAATGTGTTAGAATTTATATGCACAAAATCTTATGTTGGAGCTTCAATGCTCAAGATTGTCAGTTTACAGGTTTTTGAGACCTCTAATGTTCAAATATTGCTTCTGGTCAAATGAACTGCAAATTAGCCCAAATCTGCTTAAAACCTTCTTTTTCAATGAGAGAAAGCTGCTACATTCAATGTTTAGTGCAAAACTTGCCAAACTGAAAGATGCTTATGTCTAATGAAATAAAGTGTTTTTTGCAATGCAGTGAGACAGTTTCTATTGTGTTAGAAGTTATATGCACAATATCTTATGTTAGAGCTTCAATGCTCAACATTGTCAGTTTACAGGTTTCTGAGACCTCTAATGTTCAAATAGTGCTTCTGTTCAAATGAACTGCAAATTAGCCCAAATCTGCTTAAAACCTTCTTTTTCAATGAGAGAAAGCTGCTACATTCAATGTTTAGTGCAAAACGTGCCAAACTGAAAGATGATTATGTCTTTTCAAATATAACGTTTTTTTTTACAATGCAGTGAGACTGTTTTAAATGTGTTAGAAGTTATATGCACAAAATCTTATGTTAGAGCTTCAATGCTCAACATTGTCAGTTTACAGGTTTCTGAGACCTCTAATGTTCAAATATTGCTTCTGTTCAAATAAACTGCAAATTAGCCCAAATCTGCCTAAAACCTTCTTTTTCAATGAGAGAAAGCTGCTACATTCAATGTTTAGTGCAAAACTTGCCAAACTGAAAGATGATTATGTCTCATCAAATATAATGTTTTTTTTACAATGCAGTGAGACTGTTTTAAATGTGTTAGAAGTTATATGCACAAAATCCTATGTTAGAGCTTCAATGCTCAAGATTGTCAGTTTACAGGTTTCTGAGACCTCTAATGTTTAAATATTGCTTCTGTTCAAATGAACTGCAAACTAGCCCAAATCTGCTTAAAACCTTCTCTCTCAATGGGAGAAAGCTGCTACATTCAATGTTTAGTGCAAAATTTGCCAAACTGAAAGATGATTATGTCTTATCAAATATAATGTTTTTTGCAATGCAGTGAGACAGTTTTTAACTTGTTAGAAGTTATATGCAAAAAATCTTATATGCAAAAAATCTTATATTACAGCTTCAATGCTCAAGATTGTCAGTTTACAGGTTTCTGAGACCTCTAATGTTTAAATATTGCTTCTGTTCAAATGAACTGCAAACTAGCCCAAATCTGCTTAAAACCTTCTCTCTCAATGGGAGAAAGCTGCTACATTCAATGTTTAATGCAAAACTTGCCAAACTGAAAGGTGCTTATGTCTAATGACATAAAGTGTTTTTTGCAATGCAGTGAGACTGTTTTTAATGTGTTAGAAGTTATATGCACAAAATCTTATGTTAGAGCTTCAATGCTCAACATTGTCAGTTTACAGGTTTCTGAGACCTCTAATGTTCAAATAGTGCTTCTGTTCAAATGAACTGCAAACTAGCCCAAATCTGCTTAAAACCTTCTTTTTCAATGAGAGAAAGCTGCTACATTCAATGTTTAAGTGCAAAACTTGCCAAACTGAAAGATGCTTATGTCTAATGAAATAAAGTGTTTTTTGCAATGCAGTGAGACAGTTTCTATTGTGTTAGAAGTTATATGCACAAAATCTTATGTTAGAGCTTCAATGCTCAACATTGTCAGTTTACAGGTTTCTGAGACCTCTAATGTTCAAATAGTGCTTCTGTTCAAATGAACTGCAAATTAGCCCAAATCTGCTTAAAACCTTCTCTTTCAATGAGAGAATTGCTGCTACATTCAATGTTTAGTGCAAAACTTGCCAAACTGAAAGATGCTTATGTCTAATGAAATAAAGTGTTTTTTGCAATGCTGTGAGACAGTTTTTAATGTGTTAGAATTAATATGCACAAAATCTTATGTTGGAGCTTCAATGCTCAAGATTGTCAGTTTACAGGTTTCTGAGACCTCTAATGTTCAAATATTGCTTCTGGTCAAATGAACTGCAAACTAGCCCAAATCTGCTTAAAACCTTCTCTCTCAATGGGAGAAAGCTGCTACATTCAATGTTTAGTGCAAAACTTGCCAAACTGAAAGATGCTTATGTCTAAAGAAATAAAGTGTTTTTTTGCAATGCTGTGAGACAGTTTTTAATGTGTTAGAATTTATATGCACAAAATCTTATGTTGGAGCTTCAATGCTCAAGATTGTCAGTTTACAGGTTTTTGAGACCTCTAATGTTCAAATATTGCTTCTGGTCAAATGAACTGCAAATTAGCCCAAATCTGCTTAAAACCTTCTTTTTCAATGAGAGAAAGCTGCTACATTCAATGTTTAGTGCAAAACTTGCCAAACTGAAAGATGCTTATGTCTAATGAAATAAAGTGTTTTTTGCAATGCAGTGAGACAGTTTCTATTGTGTTAGAAGTTATATGCACAATATCTTATGTTAGAGCTTCAATGCTCAACATTGTCAGTTTACAGGTTTCTGAGACCTCTAATGTTCAAATAGTGCTTCTGTTCAAATGAACTGCAAATTAGCCCAAATCTGCTTAAAACCTTCTTTTTCAATGAGAGAAAGCTGCTACATTCAATGTTTAGTGCAAAACGTGCCAAACTGAAAGATGATTATGTCTTTTCAAATATAACGTTTTTTTTTACAATGCAGTGAGACTGTTTTAAATGTGTTAGAAGTTATATGCACAAAATCTTATGTTAGAGCTTCAATGCTCAACATTGTCAGTTTACAGGTTTCTGAGACCTCTAATGTTTAAATATTGCTTCTGTTCAAATGAACTGCAAACTAGCCCAAATCTGCTTAAAACCTTCTCTCTCAATGGGAGAAAGCTGCTACATTCAATGTTTAGTGCAAAATTTGCCAAACTGAAAGATGATTATGTCTTATCAAATATAATGTTTTTTGCAATGCAGTGAGACAGTTTTTAACTTGTTAGAAGTTATATGCAAAAAATCTTATATTAGAGCTTCAATGCTCAAGATTGTCAGTTTACAGGTTTCTGAGACCTCTAATGTTTAAATATTGCTTCTGTTCAAATGAACTGCAAACTAGCCCAAATCTGCTTAAAACCTTCTCTTTCAATGAGAGAAAGCTGCTACATTCAATGTTTAGTGCAAAACTTGCCAAACTGAAAGATGCTTATGTCTAATGAAATAAAGTGTTTTTTGCAATGCAGTGAGACAGTTTTTAATGTGTTAGAAGTTATATGCACAAATTCTTAAATTAGAGCTTCAATGCTCAAGATTGTCAGTTTACAGGTTTCTGAGACCTCTAATGTTCAAATATTGCTTCTGTTCAAATGAACTGCAAACTAGCCCAAATCTGCTTAAAACCTTCTCTCTCAATGGGAGAAAGCTGCTACATTCAATGTTTAGTGCAAAATTTGCCAAACTGAAAGATGATTATGTCTTATCAAATATAATGTTTTTTGCAATGCAGTGAGACAGTTTTTAACTTGTTAGAAGTTATATGCAAAAAATCTTATATGCAAAAAATCTTATATTACAGCTTCAATGCTCAAGATTGTCAGTTTACAGGTTTCTGAGACCTCTAATGTTTAAATATTGCTTCTGTTCAAATGAACTGCAAACTAGCCCAAATCTGCTTAAAACCTTCTCTCTCAATGGGAGAAAGCTGCTACATTCAATGTTTAATGCAAAACGTGCCAAACTGAAAGGTGCTTATGTCTAATGACATAAAGTGTTTTTTGCAATGCAGTGAGACTGTTTTTAATGTGTTAGAAGTTATATGCACAAAATCTTATGTTAGAGCTTCAATGCTCAACATTGTCAGTTTACAGGTTTCTGAGACCTCTAATGTTCAAATAGTGCTTCTGTTCAAATGAACTGCAAACTAGCCCAAATCTGCTTAAAACCTTCTTTTTCAATGAGAGAAAGCTGCTACATTCAATGTTTAAGTGCAAAACTTGCCAAACTGAAAGATGCTTATGTCTAATGAAATAAAGTGTTTTTTGCAATGCAGTGAGACAGTTTCTATTGTGTTAGAAGTTATATGCACAAAATCTTATGTTAGAGCTTCAATGCTCAACATTGTCAGTTTACAGGTTTCTGAGACCTCTAATGTTCAAATAGTGCTTCTGTTCAAATGAACTGCAAATTAGCCCAAATCTGCTTAAAACCTTCTCTTTCAATGAGAGAATTGCTGCTACATTCAATGTTTAGTGCAAAACTTGCCAAACTGAAAGATGCTTATGTCTAATGAAATAAAGTGTTTTTTGCAATGCTGTGAGACAGTTTTTAATGTGTTAGAATTAATATGCACAAAATCTTATGTTGGAGCTTCAATGCTCAAGATTGTCAGTTTACAGGTTTCTGAGACCTCTAATGTTCAAATATTGCTTCTGGTCAAATGAACTGCAAACTAGCCCAAATCTGCTTAAAACCTTCTCTCTCAATGGGAGAAAGCTGCTACATTCAATGTTTAGTGCAAAACTTGCCAAACTGAAAGATGCTTATGTCTAAAGAAATAAAGTGTTTTTTTGCAATGCTGTGAGACAGTTTTTAATGTGTTAGAATTTATATGCACAAAATCTTATGTTGGAGCTTCAATGCTCAAGATTGTCAGTTTACAGGTTTTTGAGACCTCTAATGTTCAAATATTGCTTCTGGTCAAATGAACTGCAAATTAGCCCAAATCTGCTTAAAACCTTCTTTTTCAATGAGAGAAAGCTGCTACATTCAATGTTTAGTGCAAAACTTGCCAAACTGAAAGATGCTTATGTCTAATGAAATAAAGTGTTTTTTGCAATGCAGTGAGACAGTTTCTATTGTGTTAGAAGTTATATGCACAATATCTTATGTTAGAGCTTCAATGCTCAACATTGTCAGTTTACAGGTTTCTGAGACCTCTAATGTTCAAATAGTGCTTCTGTTCAAATGAACTGCAAATTAGCCCAAATCTGCTTAAAACCTTCTTTTTCAATGAGAGAAAGCTGCTACATTCAATGTTTAGTGCAAAACGTGCCAAACTGAAAGATGATTATGTCTTTTCAAATATAACGTTTTTTTTTACAATGCAGTGAGACTGTTTTAAATGTGTTAGAAGTTATATGCACAAAATCTTATGTTAGAGCTTCAATGCTCAACATTGTCAGTTTACAGGTTTCTGAGACCTCTAATGTTTAAATATTGCTTCTGTTCAAATGAACTGCAAACTAGCCCAAATCTGCTTAAAACCTTCTCTCTCAATGGGAGAAAGCTGCTACATTCAATGTTTAGTGCAAAATTTGCCAAACTGAAAGATGATTATGTCTTATCAAATATAATGTTTTTTGCAATGCAGTGAGACAGTTTTTAACTTGTTAGAAGTTATATGCAAAAAATCTTATATTAGAGCTTCAATGCTCAAGATTGTCAGTTTACAGGTTTCTGAGACCTCTAATGTTTAAATATTGCTTCTGTTCAAATGAACTGCAAACTAGCCCAAATCTGCTTAAAACCTTCTCTCTCAATGAGAGAAAGCTGCTACATTCGATGTTTAGTGCAAAACTTGCCAAACTGAAAGATGCTTATGTCTAATGAAATAAAGTGTTTTTTGCAATGCAGTGAGACAGTTTTTAATGTGTTAGAAGTTATATGCAAAAAATCTTATGTTAGAGCTTTAATGCTCAACATTGTCAGTTTACAGGTTTCTGAGACCTCTAATGTTCAAATATTGCTTCTGTTCAAATGAACTGCAAACTAGCCCAAATCTGCTTAAAACCTTCTCTCTCAATGGGAGAAAGCTGCTACATTCAATGTTTAGTGCAAAACTTGCCAAACTGAAAGATGATTATGTCTTTTCAAATATAATGTTTTTTTTACAATGCAGTGAGACTGTTTTAAATGTGTTAGAAGTTATATGCACAAAATCTTATGTTAGAGCTTCAATGCTCAACATTGTCAGTTTACAGGTTTCTGAGACCTCTAATGTTCAAATATTGCTTCTGTTCAAATGAACTGCAAACTCGCCCAAATCTGCTTAAAACCTTCTCTCTCAATTGGAGAAAGCTGCTACATTCAATGTTTAGTGCAAAACTTGCCAAACTGAAAGGTGCTTATGTCTAATGAAATAAAGTGTTTTTTGCAATGCAGTAAGACTGTTTTTAATGTGTTAGAAGTTATATGCACAAAATCTTATGTTAGAGCTTCAATGCTCAACATTGTCAGTTTACAGGTTTCTGAGACCTCTAATGTTCAAATATTGCTTCTGTTCAAATGAACTGCAAACTAGCCCAAATCTGCTTAAAACCTTCTCTCTCAATGGGAGAAAGCTGCTACATTCAATGTTTAGTGCAAAACTTGCCAAACTGAAAGATGCTTATGTCTAAAGAAATAAAGTGTTTTTTTGCAATGCTGTGAGACAGTTTTTAATGTGTTAGAAGTTATATGCAAAAAATCTTATGTTAGAGCTTCAATGCTCAACATTGTCAGTTTACAGGTTTCTGAGACCTCTAATGTTCAAATAGTGCTTCTGTTCAAAAGAATTGCAAACTAGCCCAAATCTGCTTAAAACCTTCTTTTTCAATGAGAGAAAGCTGCTACATTCAATGTTTAGTGCAAAACTTGCCAAACTGAAAGATGATTATGTCTTATCAAATATAATGTTTTTTTTTACAATGCAGTGAGACTGTTTTTAATGTGTTAGAAGTTATATGCACAAAATCTTATGTTAGAGCTTCAATGCTCAACATTGTCAGTTTACAGGTTTCTGAGACCTCTAATGTTCAAATAGTGCTTCTGTTCAAATGAACTGCAAATTAGCCCAAATCTGCTTAAAACCTTCTCTTTCAATGAGAGAAAGCTGCTACATTCAATGTTTAGTGCAAAACTTGCCAAACTGAAAGATGCTTATGTCTAATGAAATAAAGTGTTTTTTGCAATGCAGTGAGACAGTTTTTAATGTGTTAGAAGTTATATGCACAAATTCTTAAATTAGAGCTTCAATGCTCAAGATTGTCAGTTTACAGGTTTCTGAGACCTCTAATGTTCAAATATTGCTTCTGTTCAAATGAACTGCAAACTAGCCCAAATCTGCTTAAAACCTTCTCTCTCAATGGGAGAAAGCTGCTACATTCAATGTTTAGTGCAAAACTTGCCAAACTGAAAGATGATCATGTCTTATCAAATATAATGTTTTTTGCAATGCAGTGAGACAGTTTTTAATGTGTTAGAAGTTATATGCACAAAATCTTATGTTAGAGCTTCAATGCTCAACATTGTCAGTTTACAGGTTTCTGAGACCTCTAATGTTCAAATAGTGCTTCTGTTCAAATGAACTGCAAACTAGCCCAAATCTGCTTAAAACCTTCTCTCTCAATGGGAGAAAGCTGCTACATTCAATGTTTAGTGCAAAACTTGCCAAACTGAAAGATGATTATGTCTTTTCAAATATAATGTTTTTTTTTACAATGCAGTGAGACTGTTTTAAATGTGTTAGAAGTTATATGCACAAAATCTTATGTTAGAGCTTCAATGCTCAACATTGTCAGTTTACAGGTTTCTGAGACCTCTAATGTTCAAATATTGCTTCTGTTCAAATGAACTGCAAATTAGCCCAAATCTGCTTAAAACCTTCTTTCTCAATGAGAGAAAGCTGCTACATTTAATGTTTAGTGCAAAACTTGCCAAACTGAAAGATGATTATGTCTTATCAAATATAATGTTTTTGTACAATGCAGTGAGACTGTTTTAAATGTGTTAGAAGTTATATGCACAAAATCTTATGTTAGAGCTTCAATGCTCAACATTGTCAGTTTACAGGTTTCTGAGACCTCTAATGTTCAAAAAGTGCTTCTGTTCAAATAAACTGCAAATTAGCCCAAATCTGCTTAAAACCTTCTCTTTCAATGAGAGAATGCTGCTACATTCAATGTTTAGTGCAAAACTTGCCAAACTGAAAGATGCTTATGTCTAATGAAATAAAGTGTTTTTTGCAATGCAGTGAGACAGTTTTTAATGTGTTAGAATTTATATGCACAAATTCTTAAATTAGAGCTTCAATGCTCAAGATTGTCAGTTTACAGGTTTCTGAGACCTCTAATGTTCAAATATTGCTTCTGTTCAAATGAACTGCAAACTAGCCCAAATCTGCTTAAAACCTTCTCTCTCAATGGGAGAAAGCTGCTACATTCAATGTTTAGTGCAAAACTTGCCAAACTGAAAGATGATTATGTCTTTTCAAATATAATGTTTTTTTTTACAATGCAGTGAGACTGTTTTAAATGTGTTAGAAGTTATATGCACAAAATCTTATGTTAGAGCTTCAATGCTCAACATTGTCAGTTTACAGGTTTCTGAGACCTCTAATGTTCAAATATTGCTTCTGTTCAAATGAACTGCAAATTAGCCCAAATCTGCTTAAAACCTTCTTTTTCAATGAGAGAAAGCTGCTACATTCAATGTTTAGTGCAAAACTTGCCAAACTGAAAGATGATTATGTCTTATCAAATATAATGTTTTTTTACAATGCAGTGAGACTGTTTTAAATGTGTTAGAAGTTATATGCACAAAATCTTATGTTAGAGCTTCAATGCTCAACATTGTCAGTTTACAGGTTTCTGAGACCTCTAATGTTCAAATAGTGCTTCTGTTCAATTGAACTGCAAACTAGCCCAAATCTGCTTAAAACCTTCTCTCTCAATGGGAGAAAGCTGCTACATTCAATGTTTAGTGCAAAACTTTCCAAACTGAAAGATGATTATGTCTTTTCAAATATAATGTTTTTTTTTTTTTTACAATGCAGTGGAACTGTTTTAAATGTGTTAGAAGTTATATGCACAAAATCTTATGTTAGAGCTTCAATGCTCAACATTGTCAGTTTACAGGTTTCTGAGACCTCTAATGTTCAAATAGTGCTTCTGTTCAAAAGAATTGCAAACTAGCCCAAATCTGCTTAAAACCTTCTTTTTCAATGAGAGAAAGCTGCTACATTCAATGTTTAGTGCAAAACTTGCCAAACTGAAAGATGATTATGTCTTATCAAATATAATGTTTTTTTTACAATGCAGTGAGACTGTTTTTAATGTGTTAGAAGTTATATGCACAAAATCTTATGTTAGAGCTTCAATGCTCAACATTGTCAGTTTACAGGTTTCTGAGACCTCTAATGTTCAAATAGTGCTTCTGTTCAAATGAACTGCAAATTAGCCCAAATCTGCTTAAAACCTTCTCTTTCAATGAGAGAAAGCTGCTACATTCAATGTTTAGTGCAAAACTTGCCAAACTGAAAGATGCTTATGTCTAATGAAATAAAGTGTTTTTTGCAATGCAGTGAGACAGTTTTTAATGTGTTAGAAGTTATATGCACAAATTCTTAAATTAGAGCTTCAATGCTCAAGATTGTCAGTTTACAGGTTTCTGAGACCTCTAATGTTCAAATATTGCTTCTGTTCAAATGAACTGCAAACTAGCCCAAATCTGCTTAAAACCTTCTCTCTCAATGGGAGAAAGCTGCTACATTCAATGTTTAGTGCAAAACTTGCCAAACTGAAAGATGATTATGTCTTATCAAATATAATGTTTTTGTACAATGCAGTGAGACTGTTTTAAATGTGTTAGAAGTTATATGCACAAAATCTTATGTTAGAGCTTCAATGCTCAACATTGTCAGTTTACAGGTTTCTGAGACCTCTAATGTTCAAAAAGTGCTTCTGTTCAAATGAACTGCAAATTAGCCCAAATCTGCTTAAAACCTTCTCTTTCAATGAGAGAATGCTGCTACATTCAATGTTTAGTGCAAAACTTGCCAAACTGAAAGATGCTTATGTCTAATGAAATAAAGTGTTTTTTGCAATGCAGTGAGACAGTTTTTAATGTGTTAGAATTTATATGCACAAATTCTTAAATTAGAGCTTCAATGCTCAAGATTGTCAGTTTACAGGTTTCTGAGACCTCTAATGTTCAAATATTGCTTCTGTTCAAATGAACTGCAAACTAGCCCAAATCTGCTTAAAACCTTCTCTCTCAATGGGAGAAAGCTGCTACATTCAATGTTTAGTGCAAAACTTGCCAAACTGAAAGATGATTATGTCTTTTCAAATATAATGTTTTTTTTTACAATGCAGTGAGACTGTTTTAAATGTGTTAGAAGTTATATGCACAAAATCTTATGTTAGAGCTTCAATGCTCAACATTGTCAGTTTACAGGTTTCTGAGACCTCTAATGTTCAAATATTGCTTCTGTTCAAATGAACTGCAAATTAGCCCAAATCTGCTTAAAACCTTCTTTTTCAATGAGAGAAAGCTGCTACATTCAATGTTTAGTGCAAAACTTGCCAAACTGAAAGATGATTATGTCTTATCAAATATAATGTTTTTTTACAACGCAGTGAGACTGTTTTAAATGTGTTAGAAGTTATATGCACAAAATCTTATGTTAGAGCTTCAATGCTCAACATTGTCAGTTTAAAGGTTTCTGAGACCTCTAATGTTCAAATAGTGCTTCTGTTCAATTGAACTGCAAACTAGCCCAAATCTGCTTAAAACCTTCTCTCTCAATGGGAGAAAGCTGCTACATTCAATGTTTAGTGCAAAACTTTCCAAACTGAAAGATGATTATGTCTTTTCAAATATAATGTTTTTTTTTTTACAATGCAGTGAAACTGTTTTAAATGTGTTAGAAGTTATATGCACAAAATCTTATGTTAGAGCTTCAATGCTCAAGATTGTCAGTTTACAGGTTTCTGAGACCACTAATGTTCAAATAGTGCTTCTGTTCAAATGAACTGCGAACTAGACCAAATCTGCTTAAAACCTTCTCTCTCAATGGGAGAAAGCTGCTACATTTAATGTTTAGTGCAAAACTTGCCAAACTGAAAGATGCTTATGTCTAATGAAATAAAGTGTTTTTTTGCAATGCAGTGAGACAGTTTTTAATGTGTTAGAAGTTATATGCACAAAATCTTATGTTAGAGCTTCAATGCTCAACATTGTCAGTTTACAGGTTTCTGAGACCTCTAATGTTCAAATAGTGCTTCTGTTCAAATGAACTGTGTAACGATATCAACCTTCATATTCATCCGGAAGAAGGAGGCGGGAACCGGCGAACAATCAAAAACATTTTAATTTCAAAATAAACACAAAACAGCGCACCAGCCCCTCACGGACGACTGGTGCGGATAAAATAAAAACCAAAACACAACTAAAAGCCCAGGCCTGGTCCTCTCTCGTCCTTCACTGTCGTCGCTCCAGTTTTATATCCTTCCATCTCCTCCATGGGCCTCGAGACCGGTGGGACGAACAGGTGTAGTTCATCTCCAATCACTCCCCCGGCCTCGCTCCCATGTCCCTCGGCCCCGCCCCACTCGTCACATACCCCCATCGCCCCTCGCAGGCCGGGGGGTACTCCCGAGACTGCGCTCTACTCCCCCCCCCCCCCCTCCCTCCGGGGGGGCCGCTCCCGGGGACCTGCGGGAACCTGCGGGAACCTGGGGGTAGGACAGGCGAGGCGAGAGAAAAGGAGATGGAAGGAGGAGCGACAGAGACGAGAGAGGGGAGAGAGGAAAAAAAAAAAAAAAAATTCCGGTTCCCAGACGCACCGCTGCTGGGCGATCTCCTCCGCGGTGCCTGGCGGTGGCACTGGACGGCCCTCGGCGGACGGCACGACACTCCTCCGCCGCCCGGTGGACGGCGACGGCTCCTCCGGTTTTGGGCAGCCGGCAGGAGTCCCCCGTTCCCTGCTCCTCCCCGTTCCGGCGGATGGCAGCAGGCTCCGGCCACCTGGCGAACGGCGCCGACTCCTCCGCTCCCTCACGGACGGCAGCCGTCTCTCCACATCGTGGGCGGCCGGCAGCGAGCTCGCCCGTCCCCGGCAACTCGCTCCAGCCCACCGCCTCGAGCGTCCATGGCGGCACACTCCTCGCCAGCTCGATGGCACCGCGGATTCACCACAGCGGCGAGGGATCTTCAGCAGCGCGTCCCTTCTTCTCCCGGGTTTCGGCACCACTGTAACGATATCAACCTTCATATTCATCCGGAAGAAGGAGGCGGGAACCGGCGAACAATCAAAAACATTTTAATTTCAAAATAAACACAAAACAGCGCACCAGCCCCTCACGGACGACTGGTGCGGATAAAATAAAAACCAAAACACAACTAAAAGCCCAGGCCTGGTCCTCTCTCGTCCTTCACTGTCGTCGCTCCAGTTTTATATCCTTCCATCTCCTCCATGGGCCTCGAGACCGGTGGGACGAACAGGTGTAGTTCATCTCCAATCACTCCCCCGGCCTCGCTCCCATGTCCCTCGGCCCCGCCCCACTCGTCACAAACTGCAAACTAGCCCAAATCTGCTTAAAACCTTCTCTCTCAATGGGAGAAAGCTCCTACATTCAATGTTTAGTGCAAAACTTGCCAAACTGAAAGATGCTTATGTCTAATGAAATAAAGTGTTTTTTGCAATGCAGTGAGACAGTTTCTATTGTGTTAGAAGTTATATGCACAAAATCTTATGTTAGAGCTTCAATGCTCAACATTGTCAGTTTACAGGTTTCTGAGACCTCTAATGTTCAAATAGTGCTTCTGTTCAAATGAACTGCAAATTAGCCCAAATCTGCTTAAAACCTTCTCTCTCAATGAGAGAAAGCTGCTACATTCGATGTTTAGTGCAAAACTTGCCAAACTGAAAGATGCTTATGTCTAATGGAATAAAGTGTTTTTTGCAATGCAGTGAGACTGTTTTTAATGTGTTAGAAGTCATATGCACAAAATCTTATGTTAGAGCTTTCAATGCTCAACATTGTCAGTTTACAGGTTTCTGAGACCTCTAATGTTCAAATAGTGCTTCTGTTCAAATGAACTGTAAACTAGCCCAAATCTGCTTAAAACCTTCTCTCTCAATGGGAGAAAGCTGCTACATTCAATGTTTAGTGCAAAACTTGCCAAACTGAAAGATGATTATGTCTCATCAAATATAATGTTTTTTTTTACAATGCAGTGAGACTATTTTAAATGTGTTAGAAGTTATATGCACAAAATCCTATGTTAGAGCTTCAATGCTCAAGATTGTCAGTTTACAGGTTTCTGAGACCTCTAATGTTTAAATATTGCTTCTGTTCAAATGAACTGCAAACTAGCCCAAATCTGCTTAAAACCTTCTCTCTCATTGGGAGAAAGCTGCTACATTCAATGTTTAATGCAAAACTTGCCAAACTGAAAGGTGCTTATGTCTAATGACATAAAGTGTTTTTTGCAATGCAGTGAGACTGTTTTTAATGTGTTAGAAGTTATATGCACAAAATCTTATGTTAGAGCTTCAATGCTCAACATTGTCAGTTTACAGGTTTCTGAGACCTCTAATGTTCAAATAGTGCTTCTGTTCAAATGAACTGCAAACTAGCCCAAATCTGCTTAAAACCTTCTTTTTCAATGAGAGAAAGCTGCTACATTCAATGTTTAAGTGCAAAACTTGCCAAACTGAAAGATGCTTATGTCTAATGAAATAAAGTGTTTTTTGCAATGCAGTGAGACAGTTTCTATTGTGTTAGAAGTTATATGCACAAAATCTTATGTTAGAGCTTCAATGCTCAACATTGTCAGTTTACAGGTTTCTGAGACCTCTAATGTTCAAATAGTGCTTCTGTTCAAATGAACTGCAAATTAGCCCAAATCTGCTTAAAACCTTCTCTCTCAATGAGAGAAAGCTGCTACATTCGATGTTTAGTGCAAAACTTGCCAAACTGAAAGATGCTTATGTCTAATGGAATAAAGTGTTTTTTGCAATGCAGTGAGACTGTTTTTAATGTGTTAGAAGTCATATGCACAAAATCTTATGTTAGAGCTTTCAATGCTCAACATTGTCAGTTTACAGGTTTCTGAGACCTCTAATGTTCAAATAGTGCTTCTGTTCAAATGAACTGTAAACTAGCCCAAATCTGCTTAAAACCTTCTCTCTCAATGGGAGAAAGCTGCTACATTCAATGTTTAGTGCAAAACTTGCCAAACTGAAAGATGATTATGTCTCATCAAATATAATGTTTTTTTACAATGCAGTGAGACTGTTTTAAATGTGTTAGAAGTTATATGCACAAAATCTTATGTTAGAGCTTCAATGCTCAACATTGTCAGTTTACAGGTTTCTGAGACCTCTAATGTTCAAATATTGCTTCTGTTCAAATGAACTGCAAACTAGCCCAAATCTGCTTAAAAACTTCTTTTTCAATGAGAGAAGCTGCTACATTCAATGTTTAGTGTAAAACTTGCCAAACTGAAAGATGCTAATGTCTAAAGAAATAAAGTGTTTTTTGCAATGCTGTGAGACAGTTTCTATTGTGTTAGAAGTTATATGCACAAAATCTTATGTTAGAGCTTCAATGCTCAACATTGTCAGTTTACAGGTTTCTGAGACCTCTAATGTTCAAATAGTGCTTCTGTTCAAATGAACTGCAAACTAGCCCAAATCTGCTTAAAACCTTCTTTTTCAATGAGAGAAAGCTGCTACATTCAATGTTTAAGTGCAAAACTTGCCAAACTGAAAGATGCTTATGTCTAATGAAATAAAGTGTTTTTTGCAATGCAGTGAGACAGTTTCTATTGTGTTAGAAGTTATATGCACAAAATCTTATGTTAGAGCTTCAATGCTCAACATTGTCAGTTTACAGGTTTCTGAGACCTCTAATGTTCAAATAGTGCTTCTGTTCAAATGAACTGCAAATTAGCCCAAATCTGCTTAAAACCTTCTTTTTCAATGAGAGAAAGCTGCTACATTCAATGTTTAGTGCAAAACTTCCCAAACTGAAAGGTGCTTATGTCTAATGAAATAAAGTGTTTTTTGCAATGCAGTGAGACTGTTTTTAATGTGTTAGAAGTTATATGCACAAAATCTTATGTTAGATCTTCAATGCTCAACATTGTCAGTTTACAGGTTTCTGAGACCTCTAATGTTCAAATAGTGCTTCTGATCAAATGAACTGCAAACTAGCCCAAATCTGCTTAAAACCTTCTCTCTCAATGGGAGAAAGCTGCTACATTCAATGTTTAGTGCAAAACTTGCCAAACTGAAAGATGATTATGTCTTTTCAAATATAATGTTTTTTTTTTTACAAGGCAGTGAGACTGTTTTTAATGTGTTAGAAGTTATATGCACAAAATCTTATGTTAGAGCTTCAATGCTCAACATTGTCAGTTTACAGGTTTCTGAGACCTCTAATGTTCAAAAAGTGCTTCTGTTCAAATGAACTGCAAATTAGCCCAAATCTGCTTAAAACCTTCTTTTTCAATGAGAGAAAGCTGCTACATTCAATGTTTAGTGCAAAACTTGCCAAACTGAAAGATGATTATGTCTTATCAAATATAATGTTTTTTTTACAATGCAGTGAGACTGTTTTTAATGTGTTAGAAGTTATATGCACAAAATCTTATGTTAGAGCTTCAATGCTCAACATTGTCAGTTTACAGGTTTCTGAGACCTCTAATGTTCAAAAAGTGCTTCTGTTCAAATGAACTGCAAATTAGCCCAAATCTGCTTAAAACCTTCTCTTTCAATGAGAGAATTGCTGCTACATTCAATGTTTAGTGCAAAACTTGCCAAACTGAAAGATGCTTATGTCTAATGAAATAAAGTGTTTTTTGCAATGCAGTGAGACAGTTTTTAATGTGTTAGAAGTTATATGCACAAAATCTTATGTTGGAGCTTCAATGCTCAACATTGTCAGTTTACAGGTTTCTGAGACCTCTAATGTTCAAATAGTGCTTCTGTTCAAATGAACTGCAAACTAGCCCAAATCTGCTTAAAACCTTCTCTCTCAATGGGAGAAAGCTGCTACATTCAATGTTTAGTGCAAAACTTGCCAAACTGAAAGATGCTTATGTCTAATGAAATAAAGTGTTTTTTGCAATGCTGTGAGACAGTTTTTAATGTGTTAGAATTAATATGCACAAAATCTTATGTTGGAGCTTCAATGCTCAAGATTGTCAGTTTACAGGTTTCTGAGACCTCTAATGTTCAAATATTGCTTCTGGTCAAATGAACTGCAAACTAGCCCAAATCTGCTTAAAACCTTCTCTCTCAATGGGAGAAAGCTGCTACATTCAATGTTTAGTGCAAAACTTGCCAAACTGAAAGATGCTTCTAAAGAAATAAAGTGTTTTTTTGCAATGCTGTGAGACAGTTTTTAATGTGTTAGAATTTATATGCACAAAATCTTATGTTGGAGCTTCAATGCTCAAGATTGTCAGTTTACAGGTTTTTGAGACCTCTAATGTTCAAATATTGCTTCTGGTCAAATGAACTGCAAATTAGCCCAAATCTGCTTAAAACCTTCTTTTTCAATGAGAGAAAGCTGCTACATTCAATGTTTAGTGCAAAACTTGCCAAACTGAAAGATGCTTATGTCTAATGAAATAAAGTGTTTTTTGCAATGCAGTGAGACAGTTTCTATTGTGTTAGAAGTTATATGCACAATATCTTATGTTAGAGCTTCAATGCTCAACATTGTCAGTTTACAGGTTTCTGAGACCTCTAATGTTCAAATAGTGCTTCTGTTCAAATGAACTGCAAATTAGCCCAAATCTGCTTAAAACCTTCTTTTTCAATGAGAGAAAGCTGCTACATTCAATGTTTAGTGCAAAACTTGCCAAACTGAAAGATGATTAAGTCTCATCAAATATAATGTTTTTTTTTACAATGCAGTGAGACTGTTTTAAATGTGTTAGAAGTTATATGCACAAAATCCTATGTTAGAGCTTCAATGCTCAAGATTGTCAGTTTACAGGTTTCTGAGACCTCTAATGTTTAAATATTGCTTCTGTTCAAATGAACTGCAAACTAGCCCAAATCTGCTTAAAACCTTCTCTCTCAATGGGAGAAAGCTGCTACATTCAATGTTTAGTGCAAAATTTGCCAAACTGAAAGATGATTATGTCTTATCAAATATAATGTTTTTTGCAATGCAGTGAGACAGTTTTTAACTTGTTAGAAGTTATATGCAAAAAATCTTATATTAGAGCTTCAATGCTCAAGATTGTCAGTTTACAGGTTTCTGAGACCTCTAATGTTTAAATATTGCTTCTGTTCAAATGAACTGCAAACTAGCCCAAATCTGCTTAAAACCTTCTCTCTCAATGGGAGAAAGCTGCTACATTCAATGTTTAATGCAAAACTTGCCAAACTGAAAGGTGCTTATGTCTAATGACATAAAGTGTTTTTTGCAATGCAGTGAGACTGTTTTTAATGTGTTAGAAGTTATATGCACAAAATCTTATGTTAGAGTTTCAATGCTCAACATTGTCAGTTTACAGGTTTCTGAGACCTCTAATGTTCAAATAGTGCTTCTGTTCAAATGAACTGCAAACTAGCCCAGATCTGCTTAAAACCTTCTCTCTCAATGGGAGAAAGCTGCTACATTCAATGTTTAGTGCAAAACTTGCCAAACTGAAAGATGCTTATGTCTAATGAAATAAAGTGTTTTTTTGCAATGCTGTGAGACAGTTTTTAATGTGTTAGAAGTTATATGCACAAATTCTTAAATCAGAGCTTCAATGCTCAAGATTGTCAATTTACAGGTTTCTGAGACCTCTAATGTTCAAATATTGCTTCTGTTCAAATGAACTGCAAACTAGCCCAAATCTGCTTAAAACCTTCTCTCTCAATGGGAGAAAGCTGCTACATTCAATGTTTAGTGCAAAACTTGCCAAACTGAAAGGTGCTTATGTCTAATGAAATAAAGTGTTTTTTGCAATGCAGTGAGACTGTTTTTAATGTGTTAGAAGTTATATGCACAAAATCTTATGTTAGAGCTTCAATGCTCAAGATTGTCAGTTTACAGGTTTCTGAGACCTCTAATGTTCAAATATTGCTTCTGTTCAAATGAACTGCAAACTAGCCCAAATCTGCTTAAAAACTTCTTTTTCAATGAGAGAAGCTGCTACATTCAATGTTTAGTGTAAAACTTGCCAAACTGAAAGATGCTAATGTCTAAAGAAATAAAGTGTTTTTTGCAATGCTGTGAGACAGTTTCTATTGTGTTAGAAGTTATATGCACAAAATCTTATGTTAGAGCTTCAATGCTCAACATTGTCAGTTTACAGGTTTCTGAGACCTCTAATGTTCAAATAGTGCTTCTGTTCAAATGAACTGCAAACTAGCCCAAATCTGCTTAAAACCTTCTTTTTCAATGAGAGAAAGCTGCTACATTCAATGTTTAAGTGCAAAACTTGCCAAACTGAAAGATGCTTATGTCTAATGAAATAAAGTGTTTTTTGCAATGCAGTGAGACAGTTTCTATTGTGTTAGAAGTTATATGCACAAAATCTTATGTTAGAGCTTCAATGCTCAACATTGTCAGTTTACAGGTTTCTGAGACCTCTAATGTTCAAATAGTGCTTCTGTTCAAATGAACTGCAAATTAGCCCAAATCTGCTTAAAACCTTCTTTTTCAATGAGAGAAAGCTGCTACATTCAATGTTTAGTGCAAAACTTCCCAAACTGAAAGGTGCTTATGTCTAATGAAATAAAGTGTTTTTTGCAATGCAGTGAGACTGTTTTTAATGTGTTAGAAGTTATATGCACAAAATCTTATGTTAGATCTTCAATGCTCAACATTGTCAGTTTACAGGTTTCTGAGACCTCTAATGTTCAAATAGTGCTTCTGATCAAATGAACTGCAAACTAGCCCAAATCTGCTTAAAACCTTCTCTCTCAATGGGAGAAAGCTGCTACATTCAATGTTTAGTGCAAAACTTGCCAAACTGAAAGATGATTATGTCTTTTCAAATATAATGTTTTTTTTTTACAAGGCAGTGAGACTGTTTTTAATGTGTTAGAAGTTATATGCACAAAATCTTATGTTAGAGCTTCAATGCTCAACATTGTCAGTTTACAGGTTTCTGAGACCTCTAATGTTCAAAAAGTGCTTCTGTTCAAATGAACTGCAAATTAGCCCAAATCTGCTTAAAACCTTCTTTTTCAATGAGAGAAAGCTGCTACATTCAATGTTTAGTGCAAAACTTGCCAAACTGAAAGATGATTATGTCTTATCAAATATAATGTTTTTTTTACAATGCAGTGAGACTGTTTTTAATGTGTTAGAAGTTATATGCACAAAATCTTATGTTAGAGCTTCAATGCTCAACATTGTCAGTTTACAGGTTTCTGAGACCTCTAATGTTCAAAAAGTGCTTCTGTTCAAATGAACTGCAAATTAGCCCAAATCTGCTTAAAACCTTCTCTTTCAATGAGAGAATTGCTGCTACATTCAATGTTTAGTGCAAAACTTGCCAAACTGAAAGATGATTATTTCTAATGAAATAAAGTGTTTTTTGCAATGCAGTGAGACAGTTTTTAATGTGTTAGAAGTTATATGCACAAAATCTTATGTTGGAGCTTCAATGCTCAACATTGTCAGTTTACAGGTTTCTGAGACCTCTAATGTTCAAATAGTGCTTCTGTTCAAATGAACTGCAAAGCCCAAATCTGCTTAAAACCTTCTCTCTCAATGGGAGAAAGCTGCTACATTCAATGTTTGGTGCAAAACTTGCCAAACTGAAAGATGCTTATGTCTAATGAAATAAAGTGTTTTTTGCAATGCTGTGAGACAGTTTTTAATGTGTTAGAATTAAAATGCACAAAATCTTATGTTGGAGCTTCAATGCTCAAGATTGTCAGTTTACAGGTTTCTGAGACCTCTAATGTTCAAATATTGCTTCTGGTCAAATGAACTGCAAACTAGCCCAAATCTGCTTAAAACCTTCTCTCTCAATGGGAGAAAGCTGCTACATTCAATGTTTAGTGCAAAACTTGCCAAACTGAAAGATGCTTATGTCTAAAGAAATAAAGTGTTTTTTTGCAATGCTGTGAGACAGTTTTTAATGTGTTAGAATTTATATGCACAAAATCTTATGTTGGAGCTTCAATGCTCAAGATTGTCAGTTTACAGGTTTTTGAGACCTCTAATGTTCAAATATTGCTTCTGTTCAAATAAACTGCAAATTAGCCCAAATCTGCCTAAAACCTTCTTTTTCAATGAGAGAAAGCTGCTACATTCAATGTTTAGTGCAAAACTTGCCAAACTGAAAGATGATTATGTCTTATCAAATATAATGTTTTTTTACAATGCAGTGAGACTGTTTTTAATGTGTTAGAAGTTATATGCACAAAATCATATGTTAGAGCTTCAATGCTCAACATTGTCAGTTTACAGGTTTCTGAGACCTCTAATGTTCAAAAAGTGCTTCTGTTCAAAAATGAACTGCAAATTAGCCCAAATCTGCTTAAAACCTTCTCTTTCAATGAGAGAATGCTGCTACATTCAATGTTTAGTGCAAAACTTGCCAAACTGAAAGATGCTTATGTCTAATGAAATAAAGTGTTTTTTGCAATGCAGTGAGACAGTTTTTAATGTGTTAGAAGTTATATGCAAAAAATCTTATGTTAGAGCTTCAATGCTCAACATTGTCAGTTTACAGGTTTCTGAGACCTCTAATGTTCAAATAGTGCTTCTGTTCAAATGAACTGCAAATTAGCCCAAATCTGCTTAAAACCTTCTCTCTCAATGGGAGAAAGCTGCTACATTAAATGTTTAGTGCAAAACTTGCCAAACTGAAAGATGATTATGTCTTTTCAAATATAATGTTTTTTTTTACAATGCAGTGAGACTGTTTTTAATGTGTTAGAAGTTATATGAATAAAATCTTATGTTAGAGCTTCAATGCTCAACATTGTCAGTTTACAGGTTTCTGAGACCTCTAATGTTCAAATAGTGCTTCTGTTCAAATGAACTGCAAACTAGCCCAAATCTGCTTAAAACCTTCTCTCTCAATGGGAGAAAGCTGCTACATTCAATGTTTAGTGCAAAACTTGCCAAACTGAAAGATGCTTATGTCTAATGAAATAAAGTGTTTTTTGCAATGCTGTGAGACAGTTTTTAATGTGTTAGAAGTTATATGCACAAATTCTTAAATTAGAGCTTCAATGCTCAAGATTGTCAGTTTACAGGTTTCTGAGACCTCTAATGTTCAAATATTGCTTCTGTTCAAATGAACTGCAAACTAGCCCAAATCTGCTTAAAACCTTCTCTTTCAATGGTAGAAAGCTGCTACATTCAATGTTTAGTGCAAAACTTGCCAAACTGAAAGATGATTATGTCTTTTCAAATATGTTTTTTTTACAATGCAGTGAGATTGTTTTAAATGTGTTAGAAGTTATATGCACAAAATCTTATGTTAGAGCTTCAATGCTCAACATTGTTAGTTTACAGGTTTCTGAGACCTCTAATGTTCAAATATTGCTTCTGTTCAAATGAACTGCAAATTAGCCCAAATCTGCTTAAAACCTTCTTTTTCAATGAGAGAAAGCTGCTACATTCAATGTTTAGTGCAAAACTTGCCAAACTGAAAGATGATTATGTCTTATCAAATATAATGTTTTTTTACAATATAGTGAGACTGTTTTTAATGTGTTAGAAGTTATATGCACAAAATCTTATGTTAGAGCTTCAATGCTCAACATTGTCAGTTTACAGGTTTCTGAGACCTCTAGTGTTCAAATAGTGCTTCTGTTCAAATGAACTGCAAATTAGCCCAAATCTGCTTAAAACCTTCTCTTTCAATGAGAGAAAGCTGCTACATTCAATGTTTAGTGCAAAACTTGCCAAACTGAAAGATGCTTATGTCTAATGAAATAAAGTGTTTTTTGCAATGCAGTGAGACTGTTTTAAATGTGTTAGAAGTTATATGCACAAAATCTTATGTTGGAGCTTCAATGCTCAAGATTGTCAGTGTACAGGTTTCTGAGACCTCTAATGTTCAAATAGTGCTTCTGTTCAAATGAACTGCAAATTAGCCCAAATCTGCTTAAAACCTTCTCTCTCAATGAGAGAAAGCTGCTACATTCGATGTTTAGTGCAAAACTTGCCAAACTGAAAGATGCTTATGTCTAATGAAATAAAGTGTTTTTTGCAATGCAGTGAGACAGTTTTTAATGTGTTAGAAGTTATATGCAAAAAATCTTATGTTAGAGCTTTAATGCTCAACATTGTCAGTTTACAGGTTTCTGAGACCTCTAATGTTCAAATAGTGCTTCTGTTCAAATGAACTGCAAACTAGCCCAAATCTGCTTAAAACCTTCTCTCTCAATTGGAGAAAGCTGCTACATTCAATGTTTAGTGCAAAACTTGCCAAACTGAAAGGTGCTTATGTCTAAATGAAATAAAGTGTTTTTTGCAATGCAGTAAGACTGTTTTTAATGTGTTAGAAGTTATATGCACAAAATCTTATGTTAGAGCTTCAATGCTAAAGATTGTCAGTGTACAGGTTTCTGAGACCTCTAATGTTCAAATAGTGCTTCTGTTCAAATGAACTGCAAATTAGCCCAAATCTGCTTAAAACCTTCTCTCTCAATGAGAGAAAGCTGCTACATTCGATGTTTAGTGCAAAACTTGCCAAACTGAAAGATGCTTATGTCTAATGAAATAAAGTGTTTTTTGCAATGCAGTGAGACAGTTTTTAATGTGTTAGAAGTTATATGCAAAAAATCTTATGTTAGAGCTTTAATGCTCAACATTGTCAGTTTACAGGTTTCTGAGACCTCTAATGTTCAAATAGTGCTTCTGTTCAAATGAACTGCAAACTAGCCCAAATCTGCTTAAAACCTTCTCTCTCAATTGGAGAAAGCTGCTACATTCAATGTTTAGTGCAAAACTTGCCAAACTGAAAGGTGCTTATGTCTAAATGAAATAAAGTGTTTTTTGCAATGCAGTAAGACTGTTTTTAATGTGTTAGAAGTTATATGCACAAAATCTTATGTTAGAGCTTCAATGCTCAACATTGTCAGTTTACAGGTTTCTGAGACCTCTAATGTTCAAATATTGCTTCTGTTCAAATGAACTACAAACTAGCCCAAATCTGCTTAAAACCTTCTCTCTCAATGGGAGAAAGCTGCTACATTCAATGTTTAGTGCAAAACTTGCCAAACTGAAAGGTGCTTATGTCTAATGAAATAAAGTGTTTTTTGCAATGCGTTGAGACTGTTTTTAATGTGTTAGAAATTATATGAACAAAATCTTATGTTAGAGCTTCAATGCTCAACATTGTCAGTTTACAGGTTTCTGAGACCTCTAATGTTCAAATATTGCTTCTGTTCAAATAAACTGCAAATTAGCCCAAATCTGCTTAAAACCTTCTTTTTCAATGAGAGAAAGCTGCTACATTCAATGTTTAGTGCAAAACTTGCCAAACTGAAAGATGATTATGTCTTATCAAATATAATGTTTTTTTACAATGCAGTGAGACTGTTTTTAATGTGTTAGAAGTTATATGCACAAAATCTTATGTTAGAGCTTCAATGCTCAACATTGTCAGTTTACAGGTTTCTGAGACCTCTAATGTTCAAATAGTGCTTCTGTTCAAATGAACTGCAAATTAGCCCAAATCTGCTTAAAACCTTCTCTTTCAATGAGAGAAAGCTGCTACATTCAATGTTTAGTGCAAAACTTGCCAAACTGAAAGATGCTTATGTCTAATGAAATAAAGTGTTTTTTGCAATGCAGTGAGACAGTTTTTAATGTGTTAGAAGTTATATGCACAAAATCTTATGTTAGAGCTTCAATGCTCAACATTGTCAGTTTACAGGTTTCTGAGACCTCTAATGTTCAAATAGTGCTTCTGCTCAAATGAACTGCAAATTAGCCCAAATCTGCTTAAAACCTTCTTTTTCAATGAGAGAAAGCTGCTACATTCAATGTTTAGTGCAAAACTTGCCAAACTGAAAGATGATTATGTCTTATCAAATATAATGTTTTTTTACAATGCAGTGAGACTGTTTTTAATGTGTTAGAAGTTATATGCACAAAATCTTATGTTAGAGCTTCAATGCTCAACATTGTCAGTTTACAGGTTTCTGAGACCTCTAATGTTCAAATAGTGCTTCTGTTCAAATGAACTGCAAATTAGCCCAAATCTGCTTAAAACCTTCTCTTTCAATGAGAGAAAGCTGCTACATTCAATGTTTAGTGCAAAACTTGCCAAACTGAAAGATGCTTATGTCTAATGAAATAAAGTGTTTTTTGCAATGCAGTGAGACAGTTTTTAATGTGTTAGAAGTTATATGCACAAAATCTTATGTTAGAGCTTCAATGCTCAACATTGTCAGTTTACAGGTTTCTGAGACCTCTAATGTTCAAATAGTGCTTCTGCTCAAATGAACTGCAAACTAGCCCAAATCTGCTTAAAACCTTCTTTTTCAATGAGAGAAAGCTGCTACATTCAATGTTTAGTGCAAAACTTGCCAAACTGAAAGATGATTATGTCTTATCAAATATAATGTTTTTTTACAATGCAGTGAGACTGTTTTTAATGTGTTAGAAGTTATATGCACAAAATCTTATGTTAGAGCTTCAATGCTCAACATTGTCAGTTTACAGGTTTCTGAGACCTCTAATGTTCAAATAGTGCTTCTGTTCAAATGAACTGCAAATTAGCCCAAATCTGCTTAAAACCTTCTCTTTCAATGAGAGAAAGCTGCTACATTCAATGTTTAGTGCAAAACTTGCCAAACTGAAAGATGCTTATGTCTAAAGAAATAAAGTGTTTTTTTGCAATGCTGTGAGACAGTTTTTAATGTGTTAGAAGTTATATGCACAAAATCTTATGTTGGAGCTTCAATGCTAAAGATTGTCAGTGTACAGGTTTCTGAGACCTCTAATGTTCAAATAGTGCTTCTGTTCAAATGAACTGCAAATTAGCCCAAATCTGCTTAAAACCTTCTCTCTCAATGAGAGAAAGCTGCTACATTCGATGTTTAGTGCAAAACTTGCCAAACTGAAAGATGCTTATGTCTAATGAAATAAAGTGTTTTTTGCAATGCAGTGAGACAGTTTTTAATGTGTTAGAAGTTATATGCAAAAAATCTTATGTTAGAGCTTTAATGCTCAACATTGTCAGTTTACAGGTTTCTGAGACCTCTAATGTTCAAATAGTGCTTCTGTTCAAATGAACTGCAAACTAGCCCAAATCTGCTTAAAACCTTCTCTCTCAATTGGAGAAAGCTGCTACATTCAATGTTTAGTGCAAAACTTGCCAACCTGAAAGGTGCTTATGTCTAAATGAAATAAAGTGTTTTTTGCAATGCAGTAAGACTGTTTTTAATGTGTTAGAAGTTATATGCACAAAATCTTATGTTAGAGCTTCAATGCTCAACATTGTCAGTTTACAGGTTTCTGAGACCTCTAATGTTCAAATAGTGCTTCTGCTCAAATGAACTGCAAATTAGCCCAAATCTGCTTAAAACCTTCTTTTTCAATGAGAGAAAGCTGCTACATTCAATGTTTAGTGCAAAACTTGCCAAACTGAAAGATGATTATGTCTTATCAAATATAATGTTTTTTTACAATGCAGTGAGACTGTTTTTAATGTGTTAGAAGTTATATGCACAAAATCTTATGTTAGAGCTTCAATGCTCAACATTGTCAGTTTACAGGTTTCTGAGACCTCTAATGTTCAAATAGTGCTTCTGTTCAAATGAACTGCAAACTAGCCCAAATCTGCTTAAAACCTTCTCTCTCAATGGGAGAAAGCTGCTACATTCAATGTTTGGTGCAAAACTTGCCAAACTGAAAGATGATTATGTCTTTTCAAATATAATGTTTTTTTTACAATGCAGTGAGACTGTTTTAAATGTGTTAGAAGTTATATGCACAAAATCTTATGTTAGAGCTTCAATGCTCAACATTGTCAGTTTACAGGTTTCTGAGACCTCTAATGTTCAAATAGTGCTTCTGTTCAAATGAACTGCAAACTAGCCCAAATCTGCTTAAAACCTTCTCTCTCAATGGGAGAAAGCTGCTACATTCAATGTTTGGTGCAAAACTTGCCAAACTGAAAGATGATTATGTCTTTTCAAATATAATGTTTTTTTTACAATGCAGTGAGACTGTTTTAAATGTGTTAGAAGTTATATGCACAAAATCTTATGTTAGAGCTTCAATGCTCAACATTGTCAGTTTACAGGTTTCTGAGACCTCTAATGTTCAAATAGTGCTTCTGTTCAAATGAACTGCAAATTAGCCCAAATCTGCTTAAAACCTTCTCTCTCAATGAGAGAAAGCTGCTACATTCGATGTTTAGTGCAAAACTTGCCAAACTGAAAGATGCTTATGTCTAATGAAATAAAGTGTTTTTTGCAATGCAGTGAGACAGTTTTTAATGTGTTAGAAGTTATATGCAAAAAATCTTATGTTAGAGCTTTAATGCTCAACATTGTCAGTTTACAGGTTTCTGAGACCTCTAATGTTCAAATAGTGCTTCTGTTCAAATGAACTGCAAACTAGCCCAAATCTGCTCAAAACCTTCTCTCTCAATTGGAGAAAGCTGCTACATTCAATGTTTAGTGCAAAACTTGCCAAACTGAAAGGTGCTTATGTCTAAATGAAATAAAGTGTTTTTTGCAATGCAGTAAGACTGTTTTTAATGTGTTAGAAGTTATATGCACAAAATCTTATGTTAGAGCTTCAATGCTCAACATTGTCAGTTTACAGGTTTCTGAGACCTCTAATGTTCAAATATTGCTTCTGTTCAAATGAACTGCAAACTAGCCCAAATCTGCTTAAAACCTTCTCTCTCAATGGGAGAAAGCTGCTACATTCAATGTTTAGTGCAAAACTTGCCAAACTGAAAGGTGCTTATGTCTAATGAAATAAAGTGTTTTTTGCAATGCAGTGAGACTGTTTTTAATGTGTTAGAAGTTATATGCACAAAATCTTATGTTAGAGCTTCAATGCTCAACATTGTCAGTTTACAGGTTTCTGAGACCTCTAATGTTCAAATAGTGCTTCTGTTCAAATGAACTGCAAACTAGCCCAAATCTGCTTAAAACCTTCTTTTTCAATGAGAGAAAGCTGCTACATTCAATGTTTAGTGCAAAACTTGCCAAACTGAAAGATGATTATGTCTTATCAAATATAATGTTTTTTTTACAATGCAGTGAGACTGTTTTTAATGTGTTAGAAGTTATATGCACAAAATCTTATGTTAGAGCTTCAATGCTCAACATTGTCAGTTTACAGGTTTCTGAGACCTCTAATGTTCAAATAGTGCTTCTGTTCAAATGAACTGCAAACTAGCCCAAATCTGCTTAAAACCTTCTCTCTCAATGGGAGAAAGCTGCTACATTCAATGTTTAGTGCAAAACTTGCCAAACTGAAAGATGCTTATGTCTAATGAAATAAAGTGTTTTTTGCAATGCTGTGAGACAGTTTTTAATGTGTTAGAATTAATATGCACAAAATCTTATGTTGGAGCTTCAATGCTCAAGATTGTCAGTTTACAGGTTTCTGAGACCTCTAATGTTCAAATATTGCTTCTGGTCAAATGAACTGCAAACTAGCCCAAATCTGCTTAAAACCTTCTCTCTCAATGGGAGAAAGCTGCTACATTCAATGTTTAGTGCAAAACTTGCCAAACTGAAAGATGCTTATGTCTAAAGAAATAAAGTGTTTTTTTGCAATGCTGTGAGACAGTTTTTAATGTGTTAGAATTTATATGCACAAAATCTTATGTTGGAGCTTCAATGCTCAAGATTGTCAGTTTACAGGTTTTTGAGACCTCTAATGTTCAAATATTGCTTCTGGTCAAATGAACTGCAAATTAGCCCAAATCTGCTTAAAACCTTCTTTTTCAATGAGAGAAAGCTGCTACATTCAATGTTTAGTGCAAAACTTGCCAAACTGAAAGATGCTTATGTCTAATGAAATAAAGTGTTTTTTGCAATGCAGTGAGACAGTTTCTATTGTGTTAGAAGTTATATGCACAATATCTTATGTTAGAGCTTCAATGCTCAACATTGTCAGTTTACAGGTTTCTGAGACCTCTAATGTTCAAATAGTGCTTCTGTTCAAATGAACTGCAAATTAGCCCAAATCTGCTTAAAACCTTCTTTTTCAATGAGAGAAAGCTGCTACATTCAATGTTTAGTGCAAAACGTGCCAAACTGAAAGATGATTATGTCTTTTCAAATATAACGTTTTTTTTTACAATGCAGTGAGACTGTTTTAAATGTGTTAGAAGTTATATGCACAAAATCTTATGTTAGAGCTTCAATGCTCAACATTGTCAGTTTACAGGTTTCTGAGACCTCTAATGTTTAAATATTGCTTCTGTTCAAATGAACTGCAAACTAGCCCAAATCTGCTTAAAACCTTCTCTCTCAATGGGAGAAAGCTGCTACATTCAATGTTTAGTGCAAAATTTGCCAAACTGAAAGATGATTATGTCTTATCAAATATAATGTTTTTTGCAATGCAGTGAGACAGTTTTTAACTTGTTAGAAGTTATATGCAAAAAATCTTATATTAGAGCTTCAATGCTCAAGATTGTCAGTTTACAGGTTTCTGAGACCTCTAATGTTTAAATATTGCTTCTGTTCAAATGAACTGCAAACTAGCCCAAATCTGCTTAAAACCTTCTCTTTCAATGAGAGAAAGCTGCTACATTCAATGTTTAGTGCAAAACTTGCCAAACTGAAAGATGCTTATGTCTAATGAAATAAAGTGTTTTTTGCAATGCAGTGAGACAGTTTTTAATGTGTTAGAAGTTATATGCACAAATTCTTAAATTAGAGCTTCAATGCTCAAGATTGTCAGTTTACAGGTTTCTGAGACCTCTAATGTTCAAATATTGCTTCTGTTCAAATGAACTGCAAACTAGCCCAAATCTGCTTAAAACCTTCTCTCTCAATGGGAGAAAGCTGCTACATTCAATGTTTAGTGCAAAATTTGCCAAACTGAAAGATGATTATGTCTTATCAAATATAATGTTTTTTGCAATGCAGTGAGACAGTTTTTAACTTGTTAGAAGTTATATGCAAAAAATCTTATATGCAAAAAATCTTATATTACAGCTTCAATGCTCAAGATTGTCAGTTTACAGGTTTCTGAGACCTCTAATGTTTAAATATTGCTTCTGTTCAAATGAACTGCAAACTAGCCCAAATCTGCTTAAAACCTTCTCTCTCAATGGGAGAAAGCTGCTACATTCAATGTTTAATGCAAAACGTGCCAAACTGAAAGGTGCTTATGTCTAATGACATAAAGTGTTTTTTGCAATGCAGTGAGACTGTTTTTAATGTGTTAGAAGTTATATGCACAAAATCTTATGTTAGAGCTTCAATGCTCAACATTGTCAGTTTACAGGTTTCTGAGACCTCTAATGTTCAAATAGTGCTTCTGTTCAAATGAACTGCAAACTAGCCCAAATCTGCTTAAAACCTTCTTTTTCAATGAGAGAAAGCTGCTACATTCAATGTTTAAGTGCAAAACTTGCCAAACTGAAAGATGCTTATGTCTAATGAAATAAAGTGTTTTTTGCAATGCAGTGAGACAGTTTCTATTGTGTTAGAAGTTATATGCACAAAATCTTATGTTAGAGCTTCAATGCTCAACATTGTCAGTTTACAGGTTTCTGAGACCTCTAATGTTCAAATAGTGCTTCTGTTCAAATGAACTGCAAATTAGCCCAAATCTGCTTAAAACCTTCTCTTTCAATGAGAGAATTGCTGCTACATTCAATGTTTAGTGCAAAACTTGCCAAACTGAAAGATGCTTATGTCTAATGAAATAAAGTGTTTTTTGCAATGCTGTGAGACAGTTTTTAATGTGTTAGAATTAATATGCACAAAATCTTATGTTGGAGCTTCAATGCTCAAGATTGTCAGTTTACAGGTTTCTGAGACCTCTAATGTTCAAATATTGCTTCTGGTCAAATGAACTGCAAACTAGCCCAAATCTGCTTAAAACCTTCTCTCTCAATGGGAGAAAGCTGCTACATTCAATGTTTAGTGCAAAACTTGCCAAACTGAAAGATGCTTATGTCTAAAGAAATAAAGTGTTTTTTTGCAATGCTGTGAGACAGTTTTTAATGTGTTAGAATTTATATGCACAAAATCTTATGTTGGAGCTTCAATGCTCAAGATTGTCAGTTTACAGGTTTTTGAGACCTCTAATGTTCAAATATTGCTTCTGGTCAAATGAACTGCAAATTAGCCCAAATCTGCTTAAAACCTTCTTTTTCAATGAGAGAAAGCTGCTACATTCAATGTTTAGTGCAAAACTTGCCAAACTGAAAGATGCTTATGTCTAATGAAATAAAGTGTTTTTTGCAATGCAGTGAGACAGTTTCTATTGTGTTAGAAGTTATATGCACAATATCTTATGTTAGAGCTTCAATGCTCAACATTGTCAGTTTACAGGTTTCTGAGACCTCTAATGTTCAAATAGTGCTTCTGTTCAAATGAACTGCAAATTAGCCCAAATCTGCTTAAAACCTTCTTTTTCAATGAGAGAAAGCTGCTACATTCAATGTTTAGTGCAAAACGTGCCAAACTGAAAGATGATTATGTCTTTTCAAATATAACGTTTTTTTTTACAATGCAGTGAGACTGTTTTAAATGTGTTAGAAGTTATATGCACAAAATCTTATGTTAGAGCTTCAATGCTCAACATTGTCAGTTTACAGGTTTCTGAGACCTCTAATGTTTAAATATTGCTTCTGTTCAAATGAACTGCAAACTAGCCCAAATCTGCTTAAAACCTTCTCTCTCAATGGGAGAAAGCTGCTACATTCAATGTTTAGTGCAAAATTTGCCAAACTGAAAGATGATTATGTCTTATCAAATATAATGTTTTTTGCAATGCAGTGAGACAGTTTTTAACTTGTTAGAAGTTATATGCAAAAAATCTTATATTAGAGCTTCAATGCTCAAGATTGTCAGTTTACAGGTTTCTGAGACCTCTAATGTTTAAATATTGCTTCTGTTCAAATGAACTGCAAACTAGCCCAAATCTGCTTAAAACCTTCTCTCTCAATGAGAGAAAGCTGCTACATTCGATGTTTAGTGCAAAACTTGCCAAACTGAAAGATGCTTATGTCTAATGAAATAAAGTGTTTTTTGCAATGCAGTGAGACAGTTTTTAATGTGTTAGAAGTTATATGCAAAAAATCTTATGTTAGAGCTTTAATGCTCAACATTGTCAGTTTACAGGTTTCTGAGACCTCTAATGTTCAAATATTGCTTCTGTTCAAATGAACTGCAAACTAGCCCAAATCTGCTTAAAACCTTCTCTCTCAATGGGAGAAAGCTGCTACATTCAATGTTTAGTGCAAAACTTGCCAAACTGAAAGATGATTATGTCTTTTCAAATATAATGTTTTTTTTACAATGCAGTGAGACTGTTTTAAATGTGTTAGAAGTTATATGCACAAAATCTTATGTTAGAGCTTCAATGCTCAACATTGTCAGTTTACAGGTTTCTGAGACCTCTAATGTTCAAATATTGCTTCTGTTCAAATGAACTGCAAACTCGCCCAAATCTGCTTAAAACCTTCTCTCTCAATTGGAGAAAGCTGCTACATTCAATGTTTAGTGCAAAACTTGCCAAACTGAAAGGTGCTTATGTCTAATGAAATAAAGTGTTTTTTGCAATGCAGTAAGACTGTTTTTAATGTGTTAGAAGTTATATGCACAAAATCTTATGTTAGAGCTTCAATGCTCAACATTGTCAGTTTACAGGTTTCTGAGACCTCTAATGTTCAAATATTGCTTCTGTTCAAATGAACTGCAAACTAGCCCAAATCTGCTTAAAACCTTCTCTCTCAATGGGAGAAAGCTGCTACATTCAATGTTTAGTGCAAAACTTGCCAAACTGAAAGATGCTTATGTCTAAAGAAATAAAGTGTTTTTTTGCAATGCTGTGAGACAGTTTTTAATGTGTTAGAAGTTATATGCAAAAAATCTTATGTTAGAGCTTCAATGCTCAACATTGTCAGTTTACAGGTTTCTGAGACCTCTAATGTTCAAATAGTGCTTCTGTTCAAAAGAATTGCAAACTAGCCCAAATCTGCTTAAAACCTTCTTTTTCAATGAGAGAAAGCTGCTACATTCAATGTTTAGTGCAAAACTTGCCAAACTGAAAGATGATTATGTCTTATCAAATATAATGTTTTTTTTTACAATGCAGTGAGACTGTTTTTAATGTGTTAGAAGTTATATGCACAAAATCTTATGTTAGAGCTTCAATGCTCAACATTGTCAGTTTACAGGTTTCTGAGACCTCTAATGTTCAAATAGTGCTTCTGTTCAAATGAACTGCAAATTAGCCCAAATCTGCTTAAAACCTTCTCTTTCAATGAGAGAAAGCTGCTACATTCAATGTTTAGTGCAAAACTTGCCAAACTGAAAGATGCTTATGTCTAATGAAATAAAGTGTTTTTTGCAATGCAGTGAGACAGTTTTTAATGTGTTAGAAGTTATATGCACAAATTCTTAAATTAGAGCTTCAATGCTCAAGATTGTCAGTTTACAGGTTTCTGAGACCTCTAATGTTCAAATATTGCTTCTGTTCAAATGAACTGCAAACTAGCCCAAATCTGCTTAAAACCTTCTCTCTCAATGGGAGAAAGCTGCTACATTCAATGTTTAGTGCAAAACTTGCCAAACTGAAAGATGATCATGTCTTATCAAATATAATGTTTTTTGCAATGCAGTGAGACAGTTTTTAATGTGTTAGAAGTTATATGCACAAAATCTTATGTTAGAGCTTCAATGCTCAACATTGTCAGTTTACAGGTTTCTGAGACCTCTAATGTTCAAATAGTGCTTCTGTTCAAATGAACTGCAAACTAGCCCAAATCTGCTTAAAACCTTCTCTCTCAATGGGAGAAAGCTGCTACATTCAATGTTTAGTGCAAAACTTGCCAAACTGAAAGATGATTATGTCTTTTCAAATATAATGTTTTTTTTACAATGCAGTGAGACTGTTTTAAATGTGTTAGAAGTTATATGCACAAAATCTTATGTTAGAGCTTCAATGCTCAACATTGTCAGTTTACAGGTTTCTGAGACCTCTAATGTTCAAATATTGCTTCTGTTCAAATGAACTGCAAATTAGCCCAAATCTGCTTAAAACCTTCTTTCTCAATGAGAGAAAGCTGCTACATTTAATGTTTAGTGCAAAACTTGCCAAACTGAAAGATGATTATGTCTTATCAAATATAATGTTTTTGTACAATGCAGTGAGACTGTTTTAAATGTGTTAGAAGTTATATGCACAAAATCTTATGTTAGAGCTTCAATGCTCAACATTGTCAGTTTACAGGTTTCTGAGACCTCTAATGTTCAAAAAGTGCTTCTGTTCAAATAAACTGCAAATTAGCCCAAATCTGCTTAAAACCTTCTCTTTCAATGAGAGAATGCTGCTACATTCAATGTTTAGTGCAAAACTTGCCAAACTGAAAGATGCTTATGTCTAATGAAATAAAGTGTTTTTTGCAATGCAGTGAGACAGTTTTTAATGTGTTAGAATTTATATGCATAAATTCTTAAATTAGAGCTTCAATGCTCAAGATTGTCAGTTTACAGGTTTCTGAGACCTCTAATGTTCAAATATTGCTTCTGTTCAAATGAACTGCAAACTAGCCCAAATCTGCTTAAAACCTTCTCTCTCAATGGGAGAAAGCTGCTACATTCAATGTTTAGTGCAAAACTTGCCAAACTGAAAGATGATTATGTCTTTTCAAATATAATGTTTTTTTTTACAATGCAGTGAGACTGTTTTAAATGTGTTAGAAGTTATATGCACAAAATCTTATGTTAGAGCTTCAATGCTCAACATTGTCAGTTTACAGGTTTCTGAGACCTCTAATGTTCAAATATTGCTTCTGTTCAAATGAACTGCAAATTAGCCCAAATCTGCTTAAAACCTTCTTTTTCAATGAGAGAAAGCTGCTACATTCAATGTTTAGTGCAAAACTTGCCAAACTGAAAGATGATTATGTCTTATCAAATATAATGTTTTTTTACAATGCAGTGAGACTGTTTTAAATGTGTTAGAAGTTATATGCACAAAATCTTATGTTAGAGCTTCAATGCTCAACATTGTCAGTTTACAGGTTTCTGAGACCTCTAATGTTCAAATAGTGCTTCTGTTCAATTGAACTGCAAACTAGCCCAAATCTGCTTAAAACCTTCTCTCTCAATGGGAGAAAGCTGCTACATTCAATGTTTAGTGCAAAACTTTCCAAACTGAAAGATGATTATGTCTTTTCAAATATAATGTTTTTTTTTTTTTTACAATGCAGTGGAACTGTTTTAAATGTGTTAGAAGTTATATGCACAAAATCTTATGTTAGAGCTTCAATGCTCAACATTGTCAGTTTACAGGTTTCTGAGACCTCTAATGTTCAAATAGTGCTTCTGTTCAAAAGAATTGCAAACTAGCCCAAATCTGCTTAAAACCTTCTTTTTCAATGAGAGAAAGCTGCTACATTCAATGTTTAGTGCAAAACTTGCCAAACTGAAAGATGATTATGTCTTATCAAATATAATGTTTTTTTTACAATGCAGTGAGACTGTTTTTAATGTGTTAGAAGTTATATGCACAAAATCTTATGTTAGAGCTTCAATGCTCAACATTGTCAGTTTACAGGTTTCTGAGACCTCTAATGTTCAAATAGTGCTTCTGTTCAAATGAACTGCAAATTAGCCCAAATCTGCTTAAAACCTTCTCTTTCAATGAGAGAAAGCTGCTACATTCAATGTTTAGTGCAAAACTTGCCAAACTGAAAGATGCTTATGTCTAATGAAATAAAGTGTTTTTTGCAATGCAGTGAGACAGTTTTTAATGTGTTAGAAGTTATATGCACAAATTCTTAAATTAGAGCTTCAATGCTCAAGATTGTCAGTTTACAGGTTTCTGAGACCTCTAATGTTCAAATATTGCTTCTGTTCAAATGAACTGCAAACTAGCCCAAATCTGCTTAAAACCTTCTCTCTCAATGGGAGAAAGCTGCTACATTCAATGTTTAGTGCAAAACTTGCCAAACTGAAAGATGATTATGTCTTATCAAATATAATGTTTTTGTACAATGCAGTGAGACTGTTTTAAATGTGTTAGAAGTTATATGCACAAAATCTTATGTTAGAGCTTCAATGCTCAACATTGTCAGTTTACAGGTTTCTGAGACCTCTAATGTTCAAAAAGTGCTTCTGTTCAAATGAACTGCAAATTAGCCCAAATCTGCTTAAAACCTTCTCTTTCAATGAGAGAATGCTGCTACATTCAATGTTTAGTGCAAAACTTGCCAAACTGAAAGATGCTTATGTCTAATGAAATAAAGTGTTTTTTGCAATGCAGTGAGACAGTTTTTAATGTGTTAGAATTTATATGCACAAATTCTTAAATTAGAGCTTCAATGCTCAAGATTGTCAGTTTACAGGTTTCTGAGACCTCTAATGTTCAAATATTGCTTCTGTTCAAATGAACTGCAAACTAGCCCAAATCTGCTTAAAACCTTCTCTCTCAATGGGAGAAAGCTGCTACATTCAATGTTTAGTGCAAAACTTGCCAAACTGAAAGATGATTATGTCTTTTCAAATATAATGTTTTTTTTTACAATGCAGTGAGACTGTTTTAAATGTGTTAGAAGTTATATGCACAAAATCTTATGTTAGAGCTTCAATGCTCAACATTGTCAGTTTACAGGTTTCTGAGACCTCTAATGTTCAAATATTGCTTCTGTTCAAATGAACTGCAAATTAGCCCAAATCTGCTTAAAACCTTCTTTTTCAATGAGAGAAAGCTGCTACATTCAATGTTTAGTGCAAAACTTGCCAAACTGAAAGATGATTATGTCTTATCAAATATAATGTTTTTTTACAACGCAGTGAGACTGTTTTAAATGTGTTAGAAGTTATATGCACAAAATCTTATGTTAGAGCTTCAATGCTCAACATTGTCAGTTTAAAGGTTTCTGAGACCTCTAATGTTCAAATAGTGCTTCTGTTCAATTGAACTGCAAACTAGCCCAAATCTGCTTAAAACCTTCTCTCTCAATGGGAGAAAGCTGCTACATTCAATGTTTAGTGCAAAACTTTCCAAACTGAAAGATGATTATGTCTTTTCAAATATAATGTTTTTTTTTTTACAATGCAGTGAAACTGTTTTAAATGTGTTAGAAGTTATATGCACAAAATCTTATGTTAGAGCTTCAATGCTCAAGATTGTCAGTTTACAGGTTTCTGAGACCACTAATGTTCAAATAGTGCTTCTGTTCAAATGAACTGCGAACTAGACCAAATCTGCTTAAAACCTTCTCTCTCAATGGGAGAAAGCTGCTACATTTAATGTTTAGTGCAAAACTTGCCAAACTGAAAGATGCTTATGTCTAATGAAATAAAGTGTTTTTTTGCAATGCAGTGAGACAGTTTTTAATGTGTTAGAAGTTATATGCACAAAATCTTATGTTAGAGCTTCAATGCTCAACATTGTCAGTTTACAGGTTTCTGAGACCTCTAATGTTCAAATAGTGCTTCTGTTCAAATGAACTGTGTAACGATATCAACCTTCATATTCATCCGGAAGAAGGAGGCGGGAACCGGCGAACAATCAAAAACATTTTAATTTCAAAATAAACACAAAACAGCGCACCAGCCCCTCACGGACGACTGGTGCGGATAAAATAAAAACCAAAACACAACTAAAAGCCCAGGCCTGGTCCTCTCTCGTCCTTCACTGTCGTCGCTCCAGTTTTATATCCTTCCATCTCCTCCATGGGCCTCGAGACCGGTGGGACGAACAGGTGTAGTTCATCTCCAATCACTCCCCCGGCCTCGCTCCCATGTCCCTCGGCCCCGCCCCACTCGTCACATACCCCCATCGCCCCTCGCAGGCCGGGGGGTACTCCCGAGACTGCGCTCTACTCCCCCCCCCCCCCCTCCCTCCGGGGGGGCCGCTCCCGGGGACCTGCGGGAACCTGCGGGAACCTGGGGGTAGGACAGGCGAGGCGAGAGAAAAGGAGATGGAAGGAGGAGCGACAGAGACGAGAGAGGGGAGAGAGGAAAAAAAAAAAAAAAAATTCCGGTTCCCAGACGCACCGCTGCTCGGCCCTCCACCAGCTGGGCGATCTCCTCCGCGGTGCCTGGCGGTGGCACTGGACGGCCCTCGGCGGACGGCACGACACTCCTCCGCCGCCCGGTGGACGGCGACGGCTCCTCCGGTTTTGGGCAGCCGGCAGGAGTCCCCCGTTCCCTGCTCCTCCCCGTTCCGGCGGATGGCAGCAGGCTCCGGCCACCTGGCGAACGGCGCCGACTCCTCCGCTCCCTCACGGACGGCAGCCGTCTCTCCACATCGTGGGCGGCCGGCAGCGAGCTCGCCCGTCCCCGGCAACTCGCTCCAGCCCACCGCCTCGAGCGTCCATGGCGGCACACTCCTCGCCAGCTCGATGGCACCGCGGATTCACCACAGCGGCGAGGGATCTTCAGCAGCGCGTCCCTTCTTCTCCCGGGTTTCGGCACCACTGTAACGATATCAACCTTCATATTCATCCGGAAGAAGGAGGCGGGAACCGGCGAACAATCAAAAACATTTTAATTTCAAAATAAACACAAAACAGCGCACCAGCCCCTCACGGACGACTGGTGCGGATAAAATAAAAACCAAAACACAACTAAAAGCCCAGGCCTGGTCCTCTCTCGTCCTTCACTGTCGTCGCTCCAGTTTTATATCCTTCCATCTCCTCCATGGGCCTCGAGACCGGTGGGACGAACAGGTGTAGTTCATCTCCAATCACTCCCCCGGCCTCGCTCCCATGTCCCTCGGCCCCGCCCCACTCGTCACAAACTGCAAACTAGCCCAAATCTGCTTAAAACCTTCTCTCTCAATGGGAGAAAGCTCCTACATTCAATGTTTAGTGCAAAACTTGCCAAACTGAAAGATGCTTATGTCTAATGAAATAAAGTGTTTTTTGCAATGCAGTGAGACAGTTTCTATTGTGTTAGAAGTTATATGCACAAAATCTTATGTTAGAGCTTCAATGCTCAACATTGTCAGTTTACAGGTTTCTGAGACCTCTAATGTTCAAATAGTGCTTCTGTTCAAATGAACTGCAAATTAGCCCAAATCTGCTTAAAACCTTCTCTCTCAATGAGAGAAAGCTGCTACATTCGATGTTTAGTGCAAAACTTGCCAAACTGAAAGATGCTTATGTCTAATGGAATAAAGTGTTTTTTGCAATGCAGTGAGACTGTTTTTAATGTGTTAGAAGTCATATGCACAAAATCTTATGTTAGAGCTTTCAATGCTCAACATTGTCAGTTTACAGGTTTCTGAGACCTCTAATGTTCAAATAGTGCTTCTGTTCAAATGAACTGTAAACTAGCCCAAATCTGCTTAAAACCTTCTCTCTCAATGGGAGAAAGCTGCTACATTCAATGTTTAGTGCAAAACTTGCCAAACTGAAAGATGATTATGTCTCATCAAATATAATGTTTTTTTTTACAATGCAGTGAGACTATTTTAAATGTGTTAGAAGTTATATGCACAAAATCCTATGTTAGAGCTTCAATGCTCAAGATTGTCAGTTTACAGGTTTCTGAGACCTCTAATGTTTAAATATTGCTTCTGTTCAAATGAACTGCAAACTAGCCCAAATCTGCTTAAAACCTTCTCTCTCATTGGGAGAAAGCTGCTACATTCAATGTTTAATGCAAAACTTGCCAAACTGAAAGGTGCTTATGTCTAATGACATAAAGTGTTTTTTGCAATGCAGTGAGACTGTTTTTAATGTGTTAGAAGTTATATGCACAAAATCTTATGTTAGAGCTTCAATGCTCAACATTGTCAGTTTACAGGTTTCTGAGACCTCTAATGTTCAAATAGTGCTTCTGTTCAAATGAACTGCAAACTAGCCCAAATCTGCTTAAAACCTTCTTTTTCAATGAGAGAAAGCTGCTACATTCAATGTTTAAGTGCAAAACTTGCCAAACTGAAAGATGCTTATGTCTAATGAAATAAAGTGTTTTTTGCAATGCAGTGAGACAGTTTCTATTGTGTTAGAAGTTATATGCACAAAATCTTATGTTAGAGCTTCAATGCTCAACATTGTCAGTTTACAGGTTTCTGAGACCTCTAATGTTCAAATAGTGCTTCTGTTCAAATGAACTGCAAATTAGCCCAAATCTGCTTAAAACCTTCTCTCTCAATGAGAGAAAGCTGCTACATTCGATGTTTAGTGCAAAACTTGCCAAACTGAAAGATGCTTATGTCTAATGGAATAAAGTGTTTTTTGCAATGCAGTGAGACTGTTTTTAATGTGTTAGAAGTCATATGCACAAAATCTTATGTTAGAGCTTTCAATGCTCAACATTGTCAGTTTACAGGTTTCTGAGACCTCTAATGTTCAAATAGTGCTTCTGTTCAAATGAACTGTAAACTAGCCCAAATCTGCTTAAAACCTTCTCTCTCAATGGGAGAAAGCTGCTACATTCAATGTTTAGTGCAAAACTTGCCAAACTGAAAGATGATTATGTCTCATCAAATATAATGTTTTTTTACAATGCAGTGAGACTGTTTTAAATGTGTTAGAAGTTATATGCACAAAATCTTATGTTAGAGCTTCAATGCTCAACATTGTCAGTTTACAGGTTTCTGAGACCTCTAATGTTCAAATATTGCTTCTGTTCAAATGAACTGCAAACTAGCCCAAATCTGCTTAAAAACTTCTTTTTCAATGAGAGAAGCTGCTACATTCAATGTTTAGTGTAAAACTTGCCAAACTGAAAGATGCTAATGTCTAAAGAAATAAAGTGTTTTTTGCAATGCTGTGAGACAGTTTCTATTGTGTTAGAAGTTATATGCACAAAATCTTATGTTAGAGCTTCAATGCTCAACATTGTCAGTTTACAGGTTTCTGAGACCTCTAATGTTCAAATAGTGCTTCTGTTCAAATGAACTGCAAACTAGCCCAAATCTGCTTAAAACCTTCTTTTTCAATGAGAGAAAGCTGCTACATTCAATGTTTAAGTGCAAAACTTGCCAAACTGAAAGATGCTTATGTCTAATGAAATAAAGTGTTTTTTGCAATGCAGTGAGACAGTTTCTATTGTGTTAGAAGTTATATGCACAAAATCTTATGTTAGAGCTTCAATGCTCAACATTGTCAGTTTACAGGTTTCTGAGACCTCTAATGTTCAAATAGTGCTTCTGTTCAAATGAACTGCAAATTAGCCCAAATCTGCTTAAAACCTTCTTTTTCAATGAGAGAAAGCTGCTACATTCAATGTTTAGTGCAAAACTTCCCAAACTGAAAGGTGCTTATGTCTAATGAAATAAAGTGTTTTTTGCAATGCAGTGAGACTGTTTTTAATGTGTTAGAAGTTATATGCACAAAATCTTATGTTAGATCTTCAATGCTCAACATTGTCAGTTTACAGGTTTCTGAGACCTCTAATGTTCAAATAGTGCTTCTGATCAAATGAACTGCAAACTAGCCCAAATCTGCTTAAAACCTTCTCTCTCAATGGGAGAAAGCTGCTACATTCAATGTTTAGTGCAAAACTTGCCAAACTGAAAGATGATTATGTCTTTTCAAATATAATGTTTTTTTTTTTACAAGGCAGTGAGACTGTTTTTAATGTGTTAGAAGTTATATGCACAAAATCTTATGTTAGAGCTTCAATGCTCAACATTGTCAGTTTACAGGTTTCTGAGACCTCTAATGTTCAAAAAGTGCTTCTGTTCAAATGAACTGCAAATTAGCCCAAATCTGCTTAAAACCTTCTTTTTCAATGAGAGAAAGCTGCTACATTCAATGTTTAGTGCAAAACTTGCCAAACTGAAAGATGATTATGTCTTATCAAATATAATGTTTTTTTTACAATGCAGTGAGACTGTTTTTAATGTGTTAGAAGTTATATGCACAAAATCTTATGTTAGAGCTTCAATGCTCAACATTGTCAGTTTACAGGTTTCTGAGACCTCTAATGTTCAAAAAGTGCTTCTGTTCAAATGAACTGCAAATTAGCCCAAATCTGCTTAAAACCTTCTCTTTCAATGAGAGAATTGCTGCTACATTCAATGTTTAGTGCAAAACTTGCCAAACTGAAAGATGCTTATGTCTAATGAAATAAAGTGTTTTTTGCAATGCAGTGAGACAGTTTTTAATGTGTTAGAAGTTATATGCACAAAATCTTATGTTGGAGCTTCAATGCTCAACATTGTCAGTTTACAGGTTTCTGAGACCTCTAATGTTCAAATAGTGCTTCTGTTCAAATGAACTGCAAACTAGCCCAAATCTGCTTAAAACCTTCTCTCTCAATGGGAGAAAGCTGCTACATTCAATGTTTAGTGCAAAACTTGCCAAACTGAAAGATGCTTATGTCTAATGAAATAAAGTGTTTTTTGCAATGCTGTGAGACAGTTTTTAATGTGTTAGAATTAATATGCACAAAATCTTATGTTGGAGCTTCAATGCTCAAGATTGTCAGTTTACAGGTTTCTGAGACCTCTAATGTTCAAATATTGCTTCTGGTCAAATGAACTGCAAACTAGCCCAAATCTGCTTAAAACCTTCCCTCTCAATGGGAGAAAGCTGCTACATTCAATGTTTAGTGCAAAACTTGCCAAACTGAAAGATGCTTCTAAAGAAATAAAGTGTTTTTTTGCAATGCTGTGAGACAGTTTTTAATGTGTTAGAATTTATATGCACAAAATCTTATGTTGGAGCTTCAATGCTCAAGATTGTCAGTTTACAGGTTTTTGAGACCTCTAATGTTCAAATATTGCTTCTGGTCAAATGAACTGCAAATTAGCCCAAATCTGCTTAAAACCTTCTTTTTCAATGAGAGAAAGCTGCTACATTCAATGTTTAGTGCAAAACTTGCCAAACTGAAAGATGCTTATGTCTAATGAAATAAAGTGTTTTTTGCAATGCAGTGAGACAGTTTCTATTGTGTTAGAAGTTATATGCACAATATCTTATGTTAGAGCTTCAATGCTCAACATTGTCAGTTTACAGGTTTCTGAGACCTCTAATGTTCAAATAGTGCTTCTGTTCAAATGAACTGCAAATTAGCCCAAATCTGCTTAAAACCTTCTTTTTCAATGAGAGAAAGCTGCTACATTCAATGTTTAGTGCAAAACTTGCCAAACTGAAAGATGATTAAGTCTCATCAAATATAATGTTTTTTTTACAATGCAGTGAGACTGTTTTAAATGTGTTAGAAGTTATATGCACAAAATCCTATGTTAGAGCTTCAATGCTCAAGATTGTCAGTTTACAGGTTTCTGAGACCTCTAATGTTTAAATATTGCTTCTGTTCAAATGAACTGCAAACTAGCCCAAATCTGCTTAAAACCTTCTCTCTCAATGGGAGAAAGCTGCTACATTCAATGTTTAGTGCAAAATTTGCCAAACTGAAAGATGATTATGTCTTATCAAATATAATGTTTTTTGCAATGCAGTGAGACAGTTTTTAACTTGTTAGAAGTTATATGCAAAAAATCTTATATTAGAGCTTCAATGCTCAAGATTGTCAGTTTACAGGTTTCTGAGACCTCTAATGTTTAAATATTGCTTCTGTTCAAATGAACTGCAAACTAGCCCAAATCTGCTTAAAACCTTCTCTCTCAATGGGAGAAAGCTGCTACATTCAATGTTTAATGCAAAACTTGCCAAACTGAAAGGTGCTTATGTCTAATGACATAAAGTGTTTTTTGCAATGCAGTGAGACTGTTTTTAATGTGTTAGAAGTTATATGCACAAAATCTTATGTTAGAGTTTCAATGCTCAACATTGTCAGTTTACAGGTTTCTGAGACCTCTAATGTTCAAATAGTGCTTCTGTTCAAATGAACTGCAAACTAGCCCAGATCTGCTTAAAACCTTCTCTCTCAATGGGAGAAAGCTGCTACATTCAATGTTTAGTGCAAAACTTGCCAAACTGAAAGATGCTTATGTCTAATGAAATAAAGTGTTTTTTTGCAATGCTGTGAGACAGTTTTTAATGTGTTAGAAGTTATATGCACAAATTCTTAAATCAGAGCTTCAATGCTCAAGATTGTCAATTTACAGGTTTCTGAGACCTCTAATGTTCAAATATTGCTTCTGTTCAAATGAACTGCAAACTAGCCCAAATCTGCTTAAAACCTTCTCTCTCAATGGGAGAAAGCTGCTACATTCAATGTTTAGTGCAAAACTTGCCAAACTGAAAGGTGCTTATGTCTAATGAAATAAAGTGTTTTTTGCAATGCAGTGAGACTGTTTTTAATGTGTTAGAAGTTATATGCACAAAATCTTATGTTAGAGCTTCAATGCTCAAGATTGTCAGTTTACAGGTTTCTGAGACCTCTAATGTTCAAATATTGCTTCTGTTCAAATGAACTGCAAACTAGCCCAAATCTGCTTAAAAACTTCTTTTTCAATGAGAGAAGCTGCTACATTCAATGTTTAGTGTAAAACTTGCCAAACTGAAAGATGCTAATGTCTAAAGAAATAAAGTGTTTTTTGCAATGCTGTGAGACAGTTTCTATTGTGTTAGAAGTTATATGCACAAAATCTTATGTTAGAGCTTCAATGCTCAACATTGTCAGTTTACAGGTTTCTGAGACCTCTAATGTTCAAATAGTGCTTCTGTTCAAATGAACTGCAAACTAGCCCAAATCTGCTTAAAACCTTCTTTTTCAATGAGAGAAAGCTGCTACATTCAATGTTTAAGTGCAAAACTTGCCAAACTGAAAGATGCTTATGTCTAATGAAATAAAGTGTTTTTTGCAATGCAGTGAGACAGTTTCTATTGTGTTAGAAGTTATATGCACAAAATCTTATGTTAGAGCTTCAATGCTCAACATTGTCAGTTTACAGGTTTCTGAGACCTCTAATGTTCAAATAGTGCTTCTGTTCAAATGAACTGCAAATTAGCCCAAATCTGCTTAAAACCTTCTTTTTCAATGAGAGAAAGCTGCTACATTCAATGTTTAGTGCAAAACTTGCCAAACTGAAAGATGATTATGTCTTATCAAATATAATGTTTTTTGCAATGCAGTGAGACAGTTTTTAATGTGTTAGAAGTTATATGCAAAAAATCTTATGTTAGAGCTTCAATGCTCAACATTGTCAGTTTACAGGTTTCTGAGACCTATAATGTTCAAATAGTGCTTCTGTTCAAATGAACTGCAAACTAGCCCAAATCTGCTTAAAACCTTCTCTCTCAATGGGAGAAAGCTGCTACATTCAATGTTTAGTGCAAAACTTGCCAAACTGAAAGATGATTATGTCTTTTCAAATATAATGTATTTTTTTACAATGCAGTGAAACTGTTTTAAATGTGTTAGAAGTTATATGCACAAAATCTTATGTTAGAGCTTCAATGCTCAAGATTGTCAGTTTACAGGTTTCTTAGACCACTAATGTTCAAATAGTGCTTCTGTTCAAATGACCTGCGAACTAGACCAAATCTGCTTAAAACCTTCTCTCTCAATGGGAGAAAGCTGCTACATTTAATGTTTAGCGCAAAACTTGCCAAACTGAAAGATGCTTCTGTCTAATGAAATAAAGTGTTTTTTGCAATGCAGTGAGACAGTTTTTAATGTGTTAGAAGTTATATGCACAAAATCATATGTTAGAGCTTCAATGCTCAACATTGTCAGTTTACAGGTTTCTGAGACCTCTAATGTTCAAAAAGTGCTTCTGTTCAAATGAACTGCAAATTAGCCCAAATCTGCTTAAAACCTTCTCTTTCAATGAGAGAATGCTGCTACATTCAATGTTTAGTGCAAAACTTGCCAAACTGAAAGATGCTTATGTCTAATGAAATAAAGTGTTTTTTGCAATGCAGTGAGACAGTTTTTAATGTGTTAGAAGTTATATGCGCAAAATCTTATGTTAGAGCTTCAATGCTCAACATTGTCAGTTTACAGGTTTCTGAGACCTCTAATGTTCAAATAGTCCTTCTGTTCAAATGAACTGCAAACTAGCCCAAATCTGCTTAAAACCTTCTCTCTCAATGGGAGAAAGCTGCTACATTCAATGTTTAGTGCAAAACTTGCCAAACTGAAAGATGCTTATGTCTAATGAAATAAAGTGTTTTTTGCAATGCTGTGAGACAGTTTTTAATGTGTTAGAAGTTATATGCACAAATTCTTAAATTAGAGCTTCAATGCTCAAGATTGTCAGTTTACAGGTTTCTGAGACCTCTAATGTTCAAATATTGCTTCTGTTCAAATGAACTGCAAACTAGCCCAAATCTGCTTAAAACCTTCTCTTTCAATGGTAGAAAGCTGCTACATTCAATGTTTAGTGCAAAACTTGCCAAACTGAAAGATGATTATGTCTTATCAAATATAATGTTTTTTGCAATGCAGTGAGACAGTTTTTAATGTGTTAGAAGTTATATGCACAAAATCTTATGTTAGAGCTTCAATGCTCAACATTGTCAGTTTACAGGTTTCTGAGACCTCTAATGTTCAAATATTGCTTCTGTTCAAATGAACTGCAAACTAGCCCAAATCTGCTTAAAACCTTCTCTCTCAATGGGAGAAAGCTGCTACATTCAATGTTTAGTGCAAAACTTGCCAAACTGAAAGATGCTTATGTCTAAAGAAATAAAGTATTTTTTTGCAATGCTGTGAGACAGTTTTTAATGTGTTAGAAGTTATATGCACAAAATCTTATGTTGGAGCTTCAATGCTCAAGATTGTCAGTTTACAGGTTTCTGAGACCTCTAATGTTCAAATAGTGCTTCTGTTCAAATGAACTGCAAATTAGCCCAAATCTGCTTAAAACCTTCTCTCTCAATGAGAGAAAGCTGCTACATTCGATGTTTAGTGCAAAACTTGCCAAACTGAAAGATGCTTATGTCTAATGAAATAAAGTGTTTTTTGCAATGCAGTGAGACAGTTTTTAATGTGTTAGAAGTTATATGCAAAAAATCTTATGTTAGAGCTTCAATGCTCAACATTGTCAGTTTACAGGTTTCTGAGACCTCTAATGTTCAAATAGTGCTTCTGTTCAAAAGAATTGCAAATTAGCCCAAATCTGCTTAAAACCTCCTCTCTCAATGGGAGAAAGCTGCTACATTCAATGTTTAGTGCAAAACTTGCCAAACTGAAAGATGATTATGTCTTTTCAAATATAATGTTTTTTTTACAATGCAGTGAGACTGTTTTAAATGTGTTAGAAGTTATATGCACAAAATCTTATGTTACAGCTTCAATGCTCAACATTGTCAGTTTACAGGTTTCTGAGACCTCTAATGTTCAAATATTGCTTCTGTTCAAATGAACTGCAAATTAGCCCAAATCTGCTTAAAACCTTCTTTTTCAATGAGAGAAAGCTGCTACATTCAATGTTTAGTGCAAAACTTGCCAAACTGAAAGATGATTATGTCTTATGAAATATAATGTTTTTTTTACAATGCAGTGAGACTGTTTTAAATGTGTTAGAAGTTATATGCACAAAATCTTATGTTAGAGCTTCAATGCTCAACATTGTCAGTTTACAGGTTTCTGAGACCTCTAATGTTCAAATATTGCTTCTGTTCAAATGAACTGCAAACTAGCCCAAATCTGCTTAAAACCTTCTCTCTCAATGGGAGAAAGCTGCTACATTCAATGTTTAGTGCAAAACTTGCCAAACTGAAAGATGCTTATGTCTAAAGAAATAAAGTATTTTTTTGCAATGCTGTGAGACAGTTTTTAATGTGTTAGAAGTTATATGCACAAAATCTTATGTTGGAGCTTCAATGCTCAAGATTGTCAGTTTACAGGTTTCTGAGACTTCTAATGTTCAAATAGTGCTTCTGTTCAAATGAACTGCAAATTAGCCCAAATCTGCTTAAAACCTTCTCTCTCAATGAGAGAAAGCTGCTACATTCGATGTTTAGTGCAAAACTTGCCAAACTGAAAGATGCTTATGTCTAATGAAATAAAGTGTTTTTTGCAATGCAGTGAGACAGTTTTTAATGTGTTAGAAGTTATATGCAAAAAATCTTATGTTAGAGCTTCAATGCTCAACATTGTCAGTTTACAGGTTTCTGAGACCTCTAATGTTCAAATAGTGCTTCTGTTCAAAAGAATTGCAAACTAGCCCAAATCTGCTTAAAACCTTCTCTCTCAATGGGAGAAAGCTGCTACATTCAATGTTTAGTGCAAAACTTGCCAAACTGAAAGGTGCTTATGTCTAATGAAATAAAGTGTTTTTTGCAATGCAGTGAGACAGTTTTAAATGTGTTAGAAGTTATATGCACAAAATCTTATGTTACAGCTTCAATGCTCAACATTGTCAGTTTACAGGTTTCTGAGACCTCTAATGTTCAATTATTGCTTCTGTTCAAATGAACTGCAAATTAGCCCAAATCTGCTTAAAACCTTCTTTTTCAATGAGAGAAAGCTGCTACATTCAATGTTTAGTGCAAAACTTGCCAAACTGAAAGATGCTTATGTCTAATGAAATAAAGTGTTTTTTGCAATGCAGTGAGACTGTTTTAAATGTGTTAGAAGTTATATGCACAAAATCTCATGTTAGAGCTTCAATGCTCAACATTGTCAGTTTACAGGTTTCTGAGACCTCTAATGTTCAAATATTGCTTCTGTTCAAATGAACTGCAAATTAGCCCAAATCTGCTTAAAACCTTCTTTTTCAATGAGAGAAAGCTGCTACATTCAATGTTTAGTGCAAAACTTGCCAAACTGAAAGATGATTATGTCTTATCAAATATAATGTTTTTTTTACAATGCAGTGAGACTGTTTTTAATGTGTTAGAAGTTATATGAACAAAATCTTATGTTAGAGCTTCAATGCTCAACATTGTCAGTTTACAGGTTTCTCAGACCTCTAATGTTCAAAAAGTGCTTCTGTTCAAATGAACTGCAAACTAGCCCAAATCTGCTTAAAACCTTCTCTCTCAATGGGAGAAAGCTGCTACATTCAATGTTTAGTGCAAAACTTGCCAAACTGAAAGGTGCTTATGTCTTTTCAAATATGTTTTTTTTTACAATGCAGTGAAACTGTTTTAAATGTGTTAGAAGTTATATGCACAAAATCTTATGTTAGAGCTTCAATGCTCAACATTGTCAGTTTACAGGTTTCTGAGACCTCTAATGTTCAAATAGTGCTTCTGTTCAAATGAACTGCAAACTAGCCCAAATCTGCTTAAAACCTTCTCTCTCAATGGGAGAAAGCTGCTACATTCAATGTTTAGTGCAAAACTTGCCAAACTGAAAGATGATTATGTCTTTTCAAATATGTTTTTTTTTACAATGCAGTGAAACTGTTTTAAATGTGTTAGAAGTTATATGCACAAAATCTTATGTTAGAGCTTCAATGCTCAAGATTGTCAGTTTACAGGTTTCTGAGACCACTAATGTTCAAATAGTGCTTCTGTTCAAATGAACTGCGAACTAGACCAAATCTGCTTAAAACCTTCTCTCTCAATGGGAGAAAGCTGCTACATTTAATGTTTAGTGCAAAACTTGCCAAACTGAAAGATGCTTATGTCTAATGAAATAAAGTGTTTTTTGCAATGCAGTGAGACTGTTTTTAATGTGTTAGAAGTTATATGCACAAAATCTTATGTTAGAGCTTCAATGCTCAACATTGTCAGTTTACAGGTTGCTGAGACCTCTAATGTTCAAATAGTGCTTCTGTTCAAATGAACTGCAAACTAGCCCAAATCTGCTTAAAACCTTCTCTCTCAATGGGAGAAAGCTGCTACATTCAATGTTTAGTGCAAAACTTGCAAAACTGAAAGATGCTTATGTCTAAAGAAATAAAGTGTTTTTTTGCAATGCTGTGAGACAGTTTTTAATGTGTTAGAAGTTATATGCACAAAATCTTATGTTGGAGCTTCAATGCTCAAGATTGTCAATTTACAGGTTTCTGAGACCTCTAATGTTCAAATATTGCTTCTGTTCAAATGAACTGCAAACTAGCCCAAATCTGCTTAAAACCTTCTCTCTCAATGGGAGAAAGCTGCTACATTCAATGTTTAGTGCAAAACTTCCCAAACTGAAAGGTGCTTATGTCTAATGAAATAAAGTGTTTTTTGCAATGCAGTGAGACTGTTTTTAATGTGTTAGAAGTCATATGCACAAAATCTTATGTTAGAGCTTCAATGCTCAACATTGTCAGTTTACAGGTTTCTGAGACCTCTAATGTTCAAATAGTGCTTCTGATCAAATGAACTGTAAACTAGCCCAAATCTGCTTAAAACCTTCTCTCTCAATGGGAGAAAGCTGCTACATTCAATGTTTAGTGCAAAACTTGCCAAACTGAAAGATGATTATGTCTTTTCAAATATAATGTTTTTTTTACAATGCAGTGAGACTGTTTTAAATGTGTTAGAAGTTATATGCACAAAATCTTATGTTAGAGCTTCAATGCTCAACATTGTCAGTTTACAGGTTTCTGAGACCTCTAATGTTCAAATATTGCTTCTGATCAAATGAACTGCAAATTAGCCCAAATCTGCTTAAAACCTTCTTTTTCAATGAGAGAAAGCTGCTACATTCAATGCTTAGTGCAAAACTTGCCAAACTGAAAGATGATTATGTCTTATCAAATATAATGTTTTTTTGCAATGTTGTGAGACAGTTTTTAATGTGTTAGAAGTTATATGCACAAAATCTTATGTTGGAGCTTCAATGCTCAAGATTGTCAGTTTACAGGTTTCTGAGACCTCTAATGTTCAAATATTGCTTCTGGTCAAATGAACTGCAAATTAGCCCAAATCTGCTTAAAACCTTCTTTTTCAATGAGAGAAAGCTGCTACATTCAATGTTTAGTGCAAAACTTGCCAAACTGAAAGATGCTTATGTCTAATGAAATAAAGTGTTTTTTGCAATGCAGTGAGACAGTTTCTATTGTGTTAGAAGTTATATGCACAAAATCTTATGTTAGAGCTTCAATGCTCAACATTGTCAGTTTACAGGTTTCTGAGACCTCTAATGTTCAAATAGTGCTTCTGTTCAAATGAACTGCAAATTAGCCCAAATCTGCTTAAAACCTTCTCTCTCAATGAGAGAAAGCTGCTACATTCGATGTTTAGTAAAAAACTTACCAAACTGAAATATGCTTATGTCTAATGAAATAAAGTGTTTTTTGCAATGCAGTGAGACAGTTTTTAATGTGTTAGAAGTTATATGCAAAAAATCTTATGTTAGAGCTTCAATGCTCAACATTGTCAGTTTACAGGTTTCTGAGACCTCTAATGTTCAAATAGTGCTTCTGTTCAAAAGAATTGCAAACTAGCCCAAATCTGCTTAAAACCTTCTCTCTCAATGGGAGAAAGCTGCTACATTCAATGTTTAGTGCAAAACTTGCCAAACTGAAAGATGATTATGTCTTATCAAATATAATGTTTTTTTACAATGCAGTGAGACTGTTTTTAATGTGTTAGAAGTTATATGAACAAAATCTTATGTTAGAGCTTCAATGCTAAACATTGTCAGTTTACAGGTTTCTGAGACCTCTAATGTTCAAATAGTGCTTCTGTTCAAATGAACTGCAAACTAGCCCAAATCTGCTTAAAACCTTCTCTCTCAATGGGAGAAAGCTGCTACATTCAATGTTTAGTGCAAAACTTGCCAAACTGAAAGATGCTTATGTCTAATGAAATAAAGTGTTTTTTGCAATGCTGTGAGACAGTTTTTAATGTGTTAGAAGTTATATGCACAAATTCTTAAATTAGAGCTTCAATGCTCAAGATTGTCAGTTTACAGGTTTCTGAGACCTCTAATGTTCAAATATTGCTTCTGTTCAAATGAACTGCAAACTAGCCCAAATCTGCTTAAAACCTTCTCTTTCAATGGTAGAAAGCTGCTACATTCAATGTTTAGTGCAAAACTTGCCAAACTGAAAGATGATTATGTCTTATCAAATATAATGTTTTTTGCAATGCAGTGAGACAGTTTTTAATGTGTTAGAAGTTATATGCACAAAATCTTATGTTAGAGCTTCAATGCTCAACATTGTCAGTTTACAGGTTTCTGAGACCTCTAATGTTCAAATATTGCTTCTGTTCAAAAGAATTGCAAACTAGCCCAAATCTGCTTAAAACCTTCTCTCTCAATGGGAGAAAGCTGCTACATTCAATGTTTAGTGCAAAACTTGCCAATCTGAAAGATGCTTATGTCTAATGAAATAAAGTGTTTTTTGCAATGCAGTGAGACAGTTTTTAATGTGTTAGAAGTTATATGCAAAAGATCTTATGTTAGAGCTTCAATGCTCAACATTGTCAGTTTACAGGTTTCTGAGACCTCTAATGTTCAAATAGTGCTTCTGTTCAAAAGAATTGCAAACTAGCCCAAATCTGCTTAAAACCTTCTCTCTCAATGGGAGAAAGCTGCTACATTCAATGTTTAGTGCAAAACTTGCCAAACTGAAAGATGATTATGTCTTTTCAAATATAATGTTTTTTTTACAATGCAGTGAGACTGTTTTAAATGTGTTAGAAGTTATATGCACAAAATCTTATGTTACAGCTTCAATGCTCAACATTGTCAGTTTACAGGTTTCTGAGACCTCTAATGTTCAAATATTGCTTCTGTTCAAATTAACTGCAAATTAGCCCAAATCTGCTTAAAACCTTCTTTTTCAATGAGAGAAAGCTGCTACATTCAATGTTTAGTGCAAAACTTGCCAAACTGAAAGATGCTTATGTCTAATGAAATAAAGTGTTTTTTGCAATGCAGTGAGACTGTTTTAAATGTGTTAGAAGTTATATGCACAAATTCTTAAATTAGAGCTTCAATGCTCAACATTGTCAGTTTACAGGTTTCTGAGACCTCTAATGTTCAAATAGTGCTTCTGTTCAAAAGAATTGCAAACTAGCCCAAATCTGCTTAAAACCTTCTCTCTCAATGGGAGAAAGCTGCTACATTCAATGTTTAGTGCAAAACTTGCCAATCTGAAAGATGCTTATGTCTAATGAAATAAAGTGTTTTTTGCAATGCAGTGAGACAGTTTTTAATGTGTTAGAAGTTATATGCACAAAATCTTATGTTAGAGCTTCAATGCTCAACATTGTCAGTTTACAGGTTTCTGAGACCTCTAATGTTCAAATATTGCTTCTGTTCAAAAGAATTGCAAACTAGCCCAAATCTGCTTAAAACCTTCTCTCTCAATGGGAGAAAGCTGCTACATTCAATGTTTAGTGCAAAACTTGCCAATCTGAAAGATGCTTATGTCTAATGAAATAAAGTGTTTTTTGCAATGCAGTGAGACAGTTTTTAATGTGTTAGAAGTTATATGCAAAAGATCTTATGTTAGAGCTTCAATGCTCAACATTGTCAGTTTACAGGTTTCTGAGACCTCTAATGTTCAAATAGTGCTTCTGTTCAAAAGAATTGCAAACTAGCCCAAATCTGCTTAAAACCTTCTCTCTCAATGGGAGAAAGCTGCTACATTCAATGTTTAGTGCAAAACTTGCCAAACTGAAAGATGATTATGTCTTTTCAAATATAATGTTTTTTTTACAATGCAGTGAGACTGTTTTAAATGTGTTAGAAGTTATATGCACAAAATCTTATGTTACAGCTTCAATGCTCAACATTGTCAGTTTACAGGTTTCTGAGACCTCTAATGTTCAAATATTGCTTCTGTTCAAATTAACTGCAAATTAGCCCAAATCTGCTTAAAACCTTCTTTTTCAATGAGAGAAAGCTGCTACATTCAATGTTTAGTGCAAAACTTGCCAAACTGAAAGATGCTTATGTCTAATGAAATAAAGTGTTTTTTGCAATGCAGTGAGACTGTTTTAAATGTGTTAGAAGTTATATGCACAAATTCTTAAATTAGAGCTTCAATGCTCAACATTGTCAGTTTACAGGTTTCTGAGACCTCTAATGTTCAAATAGTGCTTCTGTTCAAAAGAATTGCAAACTAGCCCAAATCTGCTTAAAACCTTCTCTCTCAATGGGAGAAAGCTGCTACGTTCAATGTTTAGTGCAAAACTTGCCAAACTGAAAGATGATTATGTCTTATCAAATATAATGTTTTTTTACAATGCAGTGAGACTGTTTTTAATGTGTTAGAAGTTATATGCACAAAATCTTATGTTAGAGTTTCAATGCTCAACATTGTCAGTTTACAGGTTTCTCAGACCTCTAATGTTCAAAAAGTGCTTCTGTTCAAATGAACTGCAAATTAGCCAAAATCTGCTTAAAACCTTCTTTTTCAATGAGAAAAAGCTGCTACATTCAATGTTTAGTGCAAAACTTGCCAAACTGAAAGATGCTTATGTCTAATGAAATAAAGTGTTTTTTGCAATGCAGTGAGACAGTTTTTAATGTGTTAGAAGTTATATGCACAAATTCTTAAATTAGAGCTTCAATGCTCAAGATTGTCAGTTTACAGGTTTCTGAGACCTCTAATGTTCAAATATTGCTTCTGTTCAAATGAACTGCAAATTAGCCAAAATCTGCTTAAAACCTTCTCTCTCAATGGGAGAAAGCTGCTACATTCAATGTTTAGTGCAAAACTTGCCAAACTGAAAGATGATTATGTCTTATCAAATATAATGTTTTTTTTACAATGCAGTGAAACTGTTTTAAATGTGTTAGAAGTTATATGCACAAAATCTTATGTTAGAGCTTCAATGCTCAACATTGTCAGTTTACAGGTTTCTGAGACCTCTAATGTTCAAAAAGTGCTTCTGTTCAAATAAACTGCAAATTAGCCAAAATCTGCTTAAAACCTTCTCTTTCAATGAGAGAATGCTGCTACATTCAATGTTTAGTGCAAAACTTGCCAAACTGAAAGATGCTTATGTCTAATGAAATAAAGTGTTTTTTGCAATGCAGTGAGACAGTTTTTAATGTGTTAGAAGTTATATGCACAAATTCTTAAATTAGAGCTTCAATGCTCAAGATTGTCAGTTTACAGGTTTCTGAGACCTCTAATGTTCAAATAGTGCTTCTGTTCAAATGAACTGCAAACTAGCCCAAATCTGCTTAAAACCTTCTCTCTCAATGGGAGAAAGCTGCTACATTCAATTTTTAGTGCAAAAATTGCCAAACTGAAAGATGATTATGTCTTATCAAATATAATGTTTTTTGCAATGCAGTGAGACTGTTTTTAATGTGTTAGAAGTTATATGCACAAAATCTTATGTTAGAGCTTCAATGCTCAAGATTGTCAGTTTACAGGTTTCTGAGACCTCTAATGTTTAAATATTGCTTCTGTTCAAATGAACTGCAAACTAGCCCAAATCTGCTTAAAACCTTCTCTCTCAATGGGAGAAAGCTGCTACATTCAATGTTTAGTGCAAAACTTGCCAAACTGAAAGGTGCTTATGTCTAATGAAATAAAGTGTTTTTTGCAATGCAGTGAGACTGTTTTTAATGTGTTAGAAGTTATATGCACAAAATCTTATGTTAGAGCTTCAATGCTCAACATTGTCAGTTTACAGGTTTCTGAGACCTCTAATGTTCAAATAGTGCTTCTGTTCAAATGAACTGCAAACTAGCCCAAATCTGCCTAAAACCTTCTCTCTCAATGGGAGAAAGCTGCTACATTCAATGTTTAGTGCAAAACTTGCCAAACTGAAAGATGCTTATGTCTTATCAAATATAATGTTTTTTTACAATGCAGTGAGACTGTTTTTAATGTGTTAGAAGTTATATGCACAAAATCTTATGTTAGAGCTTCAATGCTCAACATTGTCAGTTTACAGGTTTCTGAGACCTCTAATGTTCAAATATTGCTTCTGTTCAAATGAACTGCAAACTAGCCCACATCTGCTTAAAACCTTCTCTCTCAATGGGAGAAAGCTGCTACATTCAATGTTTAGTGCAAAACTTGCCAAAGTGAAAGATGATTATGTCTTATCAAATATAATGTTTTTTGCAATGCAGTGAGACAGTTTTTAATGTTTTAGAAGTTATATGCAAAAAATCTTATGTTAGAGCTTCAATGCTCAAGATTGGCAGTTTACAGGTTTCTGAGACCTCTAATGTTTAAATATTGCTTCTGTTCAAATGAACTGCAAACTAGCCCAAATCTGCTTAAAACCTTCTCTCTCAATGGGAGAAAGCTGCTACATTCAATGTTTAGTGCAAAACTTGCCAAACTGAAAGGTGCTTATGTCTAATGAAATAAAGTGTTTTTTGCAATGCAGTGAGACTGTTTTTAATGTGTTAGAAGTTATATGCAAAAAATCTTATGTTAGAGCTTCAATGCTCAACATTGTCAGTTTACAGGTTTCTGAGACCTATAATGTTCAAATAGTGCTTCTGTTCAAATGAACTGCAAACTAGCCCAAATCTGCTTAAAACCTTCTCTCTCAATGGGAGAAAGCTGCTACATTCAATGTTTAGTGCAAAACTTGCCAAACTGAAAGGTGCTTATGTCTAATGAAATAAAGTGTTTTTTGCAATGCAGTGAGACTGTTTTTAATGTGTTAGAAGTTATATGCACAAAATCTTATGTTAGAGCTTCAATGCTCAACATTGTCAGTTTACAGGTTTCTGAGACCTCTAATGTTCAAATAGTGCTTCTGTTCAAATGAACTGCAAACTAGCCCAAATCTGCTTAAAACCTTCTCTCTCAATGGGAGAAAGCTGCTACATTCAATGTTTAGTGCAAAACTTGCCAAACTGAAAGATGATTATGTCTTTTCAAATATAATGTATTTTTTTACAATGCAGTGAAACTGTTTTAAATGTGTTAGAAGTTATATGCACAAAATCTTATGTTAGAGCTTCAATGCTCAACATTGTCAGTTTACAGGTTTCTGAGACCTCTAATGTTCAAATAGTGCTTCTGTTCAAATGAACTGCAAACTAGCCCAAATCTGCTTAAAACCTTCTCTCTCAATGGGAGAAAGCTGCTACATTCAATGTTTAGTGCAAAACTTGCCAAACTGAAAGATGCTTATGTCTAAAGAAATAAAGTGTTTTTTTGCAATGCTGTGAGACAGTTTTTAATGTGTTAGAAGTTATATGCACAAAATCTTATGTTGGAGCTTCAATGCTCAAGATTGTCAGTTTACAGGTTTCTGAGACCTCTAATGTTCAAATAGTGCTTCTGTTCAAATGAACTGCAAACTAGCCCAAATCTGCCTAAAACCTTCTCTCTCAATGGGAGAAAGCTGCTACATTCAATGTTTAGTGCAAAACTTGCCAAACTGAAAGATGATTATGTCTTATCAAATATAATGTTTTTTGCAATGCAGTGAGACAGTTTTTAATGTGTTAGAAGTTATATGCACAAAATCTTATGTTAGAGCTTCAATGCTCAACATTGTCAGTTTACAGGTTTCTGAGACCTCTAATGTTCAAATAGTGCTTCTGTTCAAATGAACTGCAAACTAGCCCAAATCTGCCTAAAACCTTCTCTCTCAATGGGAGAAAGCTGCTACATTCAATGTTTAGTGCAAAACTTGCCAAACTGAAAGATGCTTATGTCTAAAGAAATAAAGTGTTTTTTTGCAATGCTGTGAGACAGTTTTTAATGTGTTAGAAGTTATATGCACAAAATCTTATGTTGGAGCTTCAATGCTCAAGATTGTCAGTTTACAGGTTTCTGAGACCTCTAATGTTCAAATAGTGATTCTGTTCAAATGAACTGCAAACTAGCCCAAATCTGCTTAAAACCTTCTCTCTCAATGGGAGAAAGCTGCTACATTCAATGTTTAGTGCAAAACTGGCCAAACTGAAAGATGATTATGTCTTATCAAATATAATGTTTTTTGCAATGCAGTGAGACAGTTTTTAATGTTTTAGAAGTTATATGCAAAAAATCTTATGTTAGAGCTTCAATGCTCAAGATTGGCAGTTTACAGGTTTCTGAGACCTCTAATGTTTAAATATTGCTTCTGTTCAAATGAACTGCAAACTAGCCCAAATCTGCTTAAAACCTTCTCTCTCAATGGGAGAAAGCTGCTACATTCAATGTTTAGTGCAAAACTTGCCAAACTGAAAGGTGCTTATGTCTAATGAAATAAAGTGTTTTTTGCAATGCAGTGAGACAGTTTTTAATGTGTTAGAAGTTATATGCACAAAATCTTATGTTAGAGCTTCAATGCTCAACATTATCAGTTTACAGGTTTCTGAGACCTCTAATGTTCAAATAGTGCTTCTGTTCAAATGACCTGCGAACTAGACCAAATCTGCTTAAAACCTTCTCTGTCAATGGGAGAAAGCTGCTACATTTAATGTTTAGCGCAAAACTTGCCAAACTGAAAGATGCTTATGTCTAATGAAATAAAGTGTTTTTTGCAATGCAGTGAGACAGTTTTTAATGTGTTAGAAGTTATATGCACAAAATCTTATGTTAGAGCTTCAATGCTCAACATTATCAGTTTACAGGTTTCTGAGACCTCTAATGTTCAAATAGTGCTTCTGTTCAAATGAACTGCAAACTAGCCCAAATCTGCTTAAAACCTTCTCTCTCAATGGGAGAAAGCTGCTACATTCAATGTTTAGTGCAAAACTTCCCAAACTGAAAGGTGCTTATGTCTAATGAAATAAAGTGTTTTTTGCAATGCAGTGAGACTGTTTTTAATGTGTTAGAAGTCATATGCACAAAATCTTATGTTAGAGCTTCAATGCTCAAGATTGTCAGTTTACAGGTTTCTGAGACCTCTAATGTTTAAATAGTGCTTCTGTTCAAATGAACTGTAAACTAGCCCAAATCTTCTTAAAACCTTCTCTCTCAAAGGGAGAAAGCTGCTACATTCAATGTTTAGTGCAAAAATTGCCAAACTGAAAGATGATTATGTCTTATCAAATATAATGTTTTTTGCAATGCAGTGAGACAGTTTTTAATGTGTTAGAAGTTATATGCAAAAAATCTTATGTTAGAGCTTCAATGCTCAAGATTGTCAGTTTACAGGTTTCTGAGACCTCTAATGTTTAAATAGTGCTTCTGTTCAAATGAACTGCAAACTAGCCCAAATCTGCTTAAAACTTTCTCTCTCAATGGGAGAAAGCTGCTACATTCAATGTTTAGTGCAAAAATTGCCAAACTGAAAGATGATTATGTCTTATCAAATATAATGTTTTTTGCAATGCAGTGAGACTGTTTTTAATGTGTTAGAAGTTATATGCAAAAAATCTTATGTTAGAGCTTCAATGCTCAAGATTGTCAGTTTACAGGTTTCTGATACCACTAATGTTCAAATAGTGCTTCTGTTCAAATGACCTGCGAACTAGACCAAATCTGCTTAAAACCTTCTCTCTCAATGGGAGAAAGCTGCTACATTTAATGTTTAGCGCAAAACTTGCCAAACTGAAAGATGCTTATGTCTAATGAAATAAAGTGTTTTTTGCAATGCAGTGAGACAGTTTTTAATGTGTTAGAAGTTATATGCAAAAAATCTTATGTTAGAGCTTCAATGCTCAAGATTGTCAGTTTACAGGTTTCTGAGACCTCTAATGTTCAAATAGTGCTTCTGTTCAAATGAACTGCAAACTAGACCAAATCTTCTTAAAACCTTCTCTCTCAAAGGGAGAAAGCTGCTACATTCAATGTTTAGTGCAAAAATTGCCAAACTGAAAGATGATTATGTCTTATCAAATATAATGTTTTTTGCAATGCAGTGAGACAGTTTTTAATGTGTTAGAAGTTATATGCAAAAAATCTTATGTTAGAGCTTCAATGCTCAAGATTGTCAGTTTACAGGTTTCTGAGACCTCTAATGTTTAAATAGTGCTTCTGTTCAAATGAACTGCAAACTAGCCCAAATCTGCTTAAAACTTTCTCTCTCAATGGGAGAAAGCTGCTACATTCAATGTTTAGTGCAAAAATTGCCAAACTGAAAGATGATTATGTCTTATCAAATATAATGTTTTTTGCAATGCAGTGAGACAGTTTTTAATGTGTTAGAAGTTATATGCAAAAAATCTTATGTTAGAGCTTCAATGCTCAAGATTGTCAGTTTACAGGTTTCTGAGACCTCTAATGTTTAAATAGTGCTTCTGTTCAAATGAACTGCAAACTAGCCCAAATCTGCTTAAAACTTTCTCTCTCAATGGGAGAAAGCTGCTACATTCAATGTTTAGTGCAAAAATTGCCAAACTGAAAGATGATTATGTCTTATCAAATATAATGTTTTTTGCAATGCAGTGAGACTGTTTTTAATGTGTTAGAAGTTATATGCAAAAAATCTTATGTTAGAGCTTCAATGCTCAAGATTGTCAGTTTACAGGTTTCTGATACCACTAATGTTCAAATAGTGCTTCTGTTCAAATGACCTGCGAACTAGACCAAATCTGCTTAAAACCTTCTCTCTCAATGGGAGAAAGCTGCTACATTTAATGTTTAGCGCAAAACTTGCCAAACTGAAAGATGCTTATGTCTAATGAAATAAAGTGTTTTTTGCAATGCAGTGAGACAGTTTTTAATGTGTTAGAAGTTATATGCAAAAAATCTTATGTTAGAGCTTCAATGCTCAAGATTGTCAGTTTACAGGTTTCTGAGACCTCTAATGTTCAAATAGTGCTTCTGTTCAAATGAACTGCAAACTAGCCCAAATCTGCTTAAAACCTTCTCTCTCAATGGGAGAAAGCTGCTACATTCAATGTTTAGTGCAAAACTTGCCAAACTGAAAGATGATTATGTCTTATCAAATATAATGTTTTTTTACAATGCAGTGAGACTGTTTTTAATGTGTTAGAAGTTATATGCACAAAATCTTATGTTAGAGCTTCAATGTTCAACATTGTCAGTTTACAGGTTTCTGAGACCTCTAATGTTCAAAAAGTGCTTCTGTTCAAATGAACTGCAAATTAGCCCAAATCTGCTTAAAACCTTCTCTTTCAATGAGAGAATGCTGCTACATTCAATGTTTCGTGCAAAACTTGCCAAACTGAAAGATGCTTATGTCTAATGAAATAAAATGTTTTTGCAATGCAGTGAGACAGTTTTTAATGTTTAGAAGTTATATGCACAAATTCTTAAATTAGAGCTTCAATGCTCAACATTGTCAGTTTACAGGTTTCTGAGACCTCTAATGTTCAAATATTGCTTCTGTTCAAATTAACTGCAAACTAGCCCAAATCTGCTTAAAACCTTCTCTTTCAATGGGAGAAAGCTGCTACATTCAATGTTTAGTGCAAACTTGCCAAACTGAAAGGTGCTTATGTCTAATGAAATAAAGTGTTTTTTGCAATGCAGTGAGACTGTTTTTAATGTGTTAGAAGTTATATGCACAAAATCTTATGTTAGAGCTTCAATGCTCAACATTGTCAGTTTACAGGTTTCTGAGACCTCTAATGTTCAAAAAGTGCTTCTGTTCAAATGAACTGCAAATTAGCTCAAATCTGCTTAAAACCTTCTCTCTCAATGGGAGAAAGCTGCTACATTCAATGTTTAGTGCAAAAATTGCCAAACTGAAAGATGATTATGTCTTATCAAATATGTTTTTTTTTACAATGCAGTGAAACTGTTTTAAATGTGTTAGAAGTTATATGCACAAAATCTTATGTTAGAGCTTCAATGCTCAAGATTGTCAGTTTACAGGTTTCTGAGACCACTAATGTTCAAATAGTGCTTCTGTTCAAATGAACTGCGAACTAGACCAAATCTGCTTAAAACCTTCTCTCTCAATGGGAGAAAGCTGCTACATTCAATGTTTAGTGCAAAACTTGCCAAACTGAAAGATGCTTATGTCTAATGAAATAAAGTGTTTTTTTGCAATGCTGTGAAACTGTTTTAAATGTGTTAGAAGTTATATGCACAAAATCTTATGTTAGAGCTTCAATGCTCAACATTGTCAGTTTACAGGTTTCTGAGACCTCTAATGTTCAAAAAGTGCTTCTGGTCAAATGAACTGCAAATTAGCCCAAATCTGCTTAAAACCTTCTCTCTCAATGGGAGAAAGCTGCTACATTCAATGTTTAGTGCAAAACTTGCCAAACTGAAAGATGATTATGTCTTTTCAAATATAATGTTTTTTTTTACAATGCAGTGAGACTGTTTTAAATGTGTTAGAAGTTATATGCACAAAATCTTATGTTAGAGCTTCAATGCTCAACATTGTCAGTTTACAGGTTTCTGAGACCTCTAATGTTCAAATAGTGCTTCTGTTCAAATGAACTGCAAACTAGCCCAAATCTGCCTAAAACCTTCTCTCTCAATGGGAGAAAGCTGCTACATTCAATGTTTAGTGCAAAACTTGCCCAACTGAAAGATGCTTATGTCTAAAGAAATAAAGTGTTTTTTTGCAATGCTGTGAGACAGTTTTTAATGTGTTAGAAGTTATATGCACAAAATCTTATGTTGGAGCTTCAATGCTCAAGATTGTCAGTTTACAGGTTTCTAGACCTCTAATGTTCAAATAGTGCTTCTGTTCAAATGAACTGTAAACTAGCCCAAATCTGCTTAAAACCTTCTCTCTCAATGGGAGAAAGCTGCTACATTCAATGTTTAGTGCAAAAATTGCCAAACTGAAAGATGATTATGTCTTATCAAATATAATGTTTTTTGCAATGCAGTGAGACAGTTTTTAATGTGTTAGAAGTTATATGCAAAAAATCTTATGTTAGAGCTTCAATGCTCAAGATTGTCAGTTTACAGGTTTCTGAGACCTCTAATGTTCAAATAGTGCTTCTGTTCAAATGAACTGTAAACTAGCCCAAATCTGCTTAAAACCTTCTCTCTCAATGGGAGAAAGCTGCTACATTCAAATGTTTAGTGCAAAACTTGCCAAACTGAAAGATGATTATGTCTTTTCAAATATAATGTTTTTTTTTGCAATGCAGTGAGACTGTTTTAAATGTGTTAGAAGTTATATGCACAAAATCTTATGTTAGAGCTTCAATGCTCAACATTGTCAGTTTACAGGTTTCTGAGACCTCTAATGTTTAAATATTGCTTCTGTTCAAATGAACTGCAAACTAGCCCAAATCTGCTTAAAACCTTCTCTTTCAATGAGAGAAAGCTGCTACATTCAATGTTTAGTGCAAAACTTGCCAAACTGAAAGATGCTTATGTCTAATGAAATAAAGTGTTTTTTGCAATGCAGTGAGACAGTTTTTAATGTGTTAGAAGTTATATGCACAAATTCTTAAATTAGAGCTTCAATGCTCAAGATTGTCAGTTTACAGGTTTCTGAGACCTCTAATGTTCAAATAGTGCTTCTGTTCAAATGAACTGCAAACTAGCCCAAATCTGCCTAAAACCTTCTCTCTCAATGGGAGAAAGCTGCTACATTCAATGTTTAGTGCAAAACTTGCCCAACTGAAAGATGCTTATGTCTAAAGAAATAAAGTGTTTTTTTGCAATGCTGTGAGACAGTTTTTAATGTGTTAGAAGTTATATGCCCAAAATCTTATGTTGGAGCTTCAATGCTCAAGATTGTCAGTTTACAGGTTTCTGAGACCTCTAATGTTCAAATATTGCTTCTGTTCAAATGAACTGCAAACTAGCCCAAATCTGCTTAAAACCTTCTCTCTCAATGGGAGAAAGCTGCTACATTCAATGTTTAGTGCAAAACTTGCCAAACTGAAAGATGATAATGTCTTATCAAAAATAATGTTTTTTTTTACAATGCAGTGAGACAGTTTTTAATGTGTTAGAAGTTATATGCACAAAATCTTATGTTAGAGCTTCAATGCTCAACATTGTCAGTTTACAGGTTTCTGAGACCTCTAATGTTCAAATATTGCTTCTGTTCAAATGAACTGCAAATTAGCCCAAATCTGCTTAAAACCTTCTTTTTCAATGAGAGAAAGCTGCTACATTCAAATGTTTATTGCAAAACTTTCCAAACTGAAAGATGATTATGTCTTATCAAATATAATGTTTTTTTACAATGCAGTGAGACTGTTTTTAATGTGTTAGAAGTTATATGCACAAAATCTTATGTTAGAGCTTCAATGCTCAACATTGTCAGTTTACAGGTTTCTGAGACCTCTAATGTTCAAATAGTGCTTCTGTTCAAATGAACTGCAAATTAGCCCAAATCTGCTTAAAACCTTCTCTTTCAATGAGAGAATGCTGCTACATTCAATGTTTAGTGCAAAACTTGCCAAACTGAAAAATGCTTATGTCTAATGAAATAAAGTGTTTTTTGCAATGCAGTGAGACAGTTTTTAATGTGTTAGAAGTTATATGCACAAATTCTTAAATTAGAGCTTCAATGCTCAAGATTGTCAGTTTACAGGTTTCTGAGACCTCTAATGTTCAAATATTGCTTCTGTTCAAATGAACTGCAAACTAGCCCAAATCTGCTTAAAACCTTCTCTCTCAATGGGAGAAAGCTGCTACATTCAATGTTTAGTGCAAAACTTGCCAAACTGAAAGATGATTATGTCTTTTCAAATATAATGTTTTTTTTTTACAATGCAGTGAAACTGTTTTAAATGTGTTAGAAGTTATATGCACAAAATCTTATGTTAGAGCTTCAATGCTCAACATTGTCAGTTTACAGGTTTCTGAGACCTCTAATGTTCAAAAAGTGCTTCTGTTCAAATGAACTGCAAATTAGCCCAAATCTGCTTAAAACCTTCTTTTTCAATGAGAGAAAGCTGCTACATTCAATGTTTAGTGCAAAACTTGCCAAACTGAAAGATGATTATGTCTTATCAAATATAATGTTTTTTTTACAATGCAGTGAGACTGTTTTAAATGTGTTAGAAGTTATATGCACAAAATCTTATGTTAGAGCTTCAATGCTCAACATTGTCAGTTTACAGGTTTCTGAGACCTCTAATGTTCAAATAGTGCTTCTGTTCAAATGAACTGTAAACTAGCCCAAATCTGCTTAAAACCTTCTCTCTCAATGGGAGAAAGCTGCTACATTCAATGTTTAGTGCAAAACTTGCCAAACTGAAAGATGATTATGTCTTTTCAAATATAATGTTTTTTTTTACAATGCAGTGAGACTGTTTTAAATGTGTTAGAAGTTATATGCACAAAATCTTATGTTAGAGCTTCAATGCTCAACATTGTCAGTTTACAGGTTTCTGAGACCTCTAATGTTCAAATATTGCTTTTGTTCAAATGAACTGCAAACTAGCCCAAATCTGCTTAAAACCTTCTCTCTCAATGAGAGAAAGCTGCTACATTCAATGTTTAGTGCAAAACTTGCCAAACTGAAAGATGCTTATGTCTAAAAAAATAAAGTGTTTTTTTGCAATGCTGTGAGACAGTTTTTAATGTGTTAGAAGTTATATGCACAAAATCTTATGTTGGAGCTTCAATGCTCAACATTGTCAGTTTACAGGTTTCTGAGACCTCTAATGTTCAAATAGTGCTTCTGTTCAAATGAACTGCAAATTAGCCCAAATCTGCTTAAAACCTTCTCTCTCAATGGGAGAAAGCTGCTACATTCAATGTTTAGTGCAAAACTTGCCAAACTGAAAGATGATTATGTCTTTTCAAATATAATGTTTTTTTTACAATGCAGTGAGACTGTTTTAAATGTGTTAGAAGTTATATGCACAAAATCTTATGTTAGAGCTTTCAATGCTCAACATTGTCAGTTTACAGGTTTCTGAGACCTCTAATGTTCAAATAGTGCTTCTGTTCAAATGAACTGCAAATTAGCCCAAATCTGCTTAAAACCTTCTCTCTCAATGGGAGAAAGCTGCTACATTCAATGTTTAGTGCAAAACTTGCCAAACTGAAAGATGATTATGTCTTTTCAAATATAATGTTTTTTTTACAATGCAGTGAGACTGTTTTAAATGTGTTAGAAGTTATATGCACAAAATCTTATGTTAGAGCTTTCAATGCTCAACATTGTCAGTTTACAGGTTTCTGAGACCTCTAATGTTCAAATAGTGCTTCTGTTCAAATGAACTGCAAATTAGCCCAAATCTGCTTAAAACCTTCTCTCTCAATGGGAGAAAGCTGCTACATTCAATGTTTAGTGCAAAACTTGCCAAACTGAAAGATGATTATGTCTTATCAAATATAATGTTTTTTTACAATGCAGTGAGACTGTTTTTAATGTGTTAGAAGTTATATGCACAAAATCTTATGTTAGAGCTTTCAATGCTCAACATTGTCAGTTTACAGGTTTCTGAGACCTCTAATGTTCAAATATTGCTTCTGTTCAAATGAACTGCAAATTAGCCCAAATCTGCTTAAAACCTTCTCTCTCAATGGGAGAAAGCTGCTACATTCAATGTTTAGTGCAAAATTTGCCAAACTGAAAGATGCTTATGTCTAATGAAATAAAGTGTTTTTTACAATGCAGTTAGACTGTTTTTAATGTGTTAGAAGTTATATGCACAAAATCTTATGTTAGAGCTTCAATGCTCAAGATTGTCAGTTTACAGGTTTCTGAGACCTCTAATGTTCAAATAGTGCTTCTGTTCAAATGAACTGCAAACTAGCCCAAATCTGCTTAAAACCTTCTTTTTCAAGTAGAGAAAGCTGCTACATTCAATGTTTAGTGCAAAACTTGCCAAACTGAAAGATGATAATGTCTTATCAAATATAATGTTTTTTGCAATGCAGTGAGACAGTTTTTAATGTGTTAGAAGTTATATGCACAAAATCTTATGTTGGAGCTTCAATGCTTAAGATTGTCAGTTTACAGGTTTCTGAGACCTTTAATGTTCAAATATTGCTTCTGGTCAAATGAACTGCAAATTAGCCCAAATCTGCTTAAAACCTTCTTTTTCAATGAGAGAAAGCTGCTACATTCAATGTTTAGTGCAAAACTTGCCAAACTGAAAGATGCTTATGTCTAAAGAAATAAAGTGTTTTTTTGCAATTCTGTGAGACAGTTTTTAATGTGTTAGAAGTTATATGCACAAAATCTTATGTTGGAGCTTCAATGCTTAAGATTGTCAGTTTACAGGTTTCTGAGACCTCTAATGTTCAAATATTGCTTCTGGTCAAATGAACTGCAAATTAGCCCAAATCTGCTTAAAACCTTCTTTTTCAATGAGAGAAAGCTGCTACATTCAATGTTTAGTGCAAAACTTGCCAAACTGAAAGATGCTTATGTCTAATGAAATAAAGTGTTTTTTGCAATGCAGTGAGACTGTTTTTAATGTGTTAGAAGTTATATGCACAAAATCTTATGTTAGAGCTTCAATGCTCAAGATTGTCAGTTTACAGGTTTCTGAGACCTCTAATGTTCAAATAGTGCTTCTGTTCAAATGAACTGCAAACTAGACCAAATATGCTTAAAACCTTCTCTCTCAATGGGAGAAAGCTGCTACATTCAATGTTTAGTGCAAAACTTGCCAAACTGAAAGATGCTTATGTCTAAAGAAATAAAGTGTTTTTTTGCAATGCTGTGAGACAGTTTTTAATGTGTTAGAAGTTATATGCACAAAATCTTATGTTAGAGCTTCAATGCTCAACATTGTCAGTTTACAGGTTTCTGAGACCTCTAATGTTCAAATAGTGCTTCTGTTCAAATGAACTGCAAACTAGCCGAAATCTGCTTAAAACCTTCTCTCTCAATGGGAGAAAGCTGCTACATTAAATGTTTAGTGCAAAACTTGCCAAACTGAAAGATGCTTATGTCTAATGAAAAAATAAATTGTTTTTTGCAATGCTGTGAGACAGTTTTTAATGTGTTAGAAGTCATATGCACAAAATCTTATGTTAGAGCTTTCAATGCTCAACATTGTCAGTTTACAGGTTTCTGAGACCTCTAATGTTCAAATAGTTCTTCTGTTCAAATGAACTGCAAACTAGCCCAAATCTGCTTAAAACCTTCTCTCTCAATGGGAGAAAGCTGCTACATTCAATGTTTAGTGCAAAACTTGCCAAACTGAAAGATGATTATGTCTTTTCAAATATGTTTTTTTACAATGCAGTGAAACTGTTTTAAATGTGTTAGAAGTTATATGCACAAAATCTTATGTTAGAGCTTCAATGCTCAACATTGTCAGTTTACAGGTTTCTGAGACCTCTAATGTTCAAATAGTTCTTCTCTTCAAATGAACTGCAAATTAGCCCAAATCTGCTTAAAACCTTCTCTTTCAATGAGAGAAAGCTGCTACATTCAATGTTTAGTGCAAAACTTGCCAAACTGAAAGATGCTTATGTCTAATGAAATAAAGTGTTTTTTGCAATGCAGTGAGACTGTTTTAAATGTGTTAGAAGTTATATGCACAAAATCTTATGTTAGAGCTTCAATGCTCAACATTGTCAGTTTACAGGTTTCTGAGACCTCTAATGTTCAAAAAGTGCTTCTGTTCAAATGAACTGCAAACTAGCCCAAATCTGCTTAAAACCTTCTCTTTCAATGAGAGAAAGCTGCTACATTCAATGTTTAGTGCAAAACTTGCCAAACTGAAAGATGCTTATGTCTAATGAAATAAAGTGTTTTTTGCAATGCAGTGAGACAGTTTTTAATGTGTTAGAAGTTATATGCACAAATTCTTAAATTAGAGCTTCAATGCTCAAGATTGTCAGTTTACAGGTTTCTGAGACCTCTAATGTTCAAATATTGCTTCTGTTCAAATGAACTGCAAACTAGCCCAAATCTGCTTAAAACCTTCTCTCTCAATGGGAGAAAGCTGCTACATTCAATGTTTAGTGCAAAACTTGCCAAACTGAAAGATGATTATGTCTTTTCAAATATAATGTTTTTTTTACAATGCAGTGAAACTGTTTTAAATGTGTTAGAAGTTATATGCACAAAATCTTATGTTAGAGCTTCAATGCTCAACATTGTCAGTTTACAGGTTTCTGAGACCTCTAATGTTCAAAAAGTGCTTCTGTTCAAATGAACTGCAAATTAGCCCAAATCTGCTTAAAACCTTCTTTTTCAATGAGAGAAAGCTGCTACATTCAATGTTTAGTGCAAAACTTGCCAAACTGAAAGATGATTATGTCTTATCAAATATAATGTTTTTTGCAATGCAGTGAGACAGTTTTTAATGTGTTAGAAGTTATATGCACAAAATCTTATGTTAGAGCTTCAATGCTCAAGATTGTCAGTTTACAGGTTTCTGAGACCTCTAATGTTCAAATATTGCTTCTGGTCAAATGAACTGCAAATTAGCTCAAATCTGCTTAAAACCTTCTCTTTCAATGAGAGAAAGCTGCTACATTCGATGTTTAGTGCAAAACTTGCCAAACTGAAAGATGCTTATGTCTAAAGAAATAAAGTGTTTTTTTGCAATGCTGTGAGACAGTTTCTATTGTGTTATAGAAGTTATATGCACAAAATCTTATGTTAGAGCTTCAATGCTCAACATTGTCAGTATACAGGTTTCTGAGACCTCTAATGTTCAAATAGTGCTTCTGTTCAAATGAACTGCAAATTAGCCCAAATCTGCTTAAAACCTTCTCTCTCAATGAGAGAAAGCTGCTACATTCAATGTTTAGTGCAAAACTTGCCAAACTGAAAGATGCTTATGTCTAATGAAATAAAGTGTTTTTTGCAATGCAGTGAAACTGTTTTAAATGTGTTAGAAGTTATATGCACAAAATCTTATGTTAGAGCTTCAATGCTCAACATTGTCAGTTTACAGGTTTCTGAGACCTCTAATGTTCAAATATTGCTTCTGTTCAAATGAACTGCAAACTAGCCCAAATCTGCTTAAAACCTTCTTTTTCAATGAGAGAAAGCTGCTACATTCAAATGTTTAGTGCAAAACTTGCCAAACTGAAAGATGATTATGTCTTATCAAATATAATGTTTTTTTACAATGCAGTGAGACTGTTTTTAATGTGTTAGAAGTTATATGCACAAAATCTTATGTTAGCGCTTCAATGCTCAACATTGTCAGTTTACAGGTTTCTGAGACCTCTAATGTTCAAATAGTGCTTCTGTTCAAATGAACTGCAAACTAGCCCAAATCTGCTTAAAACCTTCTCTCTCAATGGGAGAAAGCTGCTACATTCAATGTTTAGTGCAAAACTTGCCAAACTGAAAGATGATAATGTCTTATCAAATATAATGTTTTTTGCAATGCAGTGAGACAGTTTTTAATGTGTTAGTAGTTATATGCACAAAATCTTATGTTAGAGCTTCAATGCTCAACATTGTCAGTTTACAGGTTTCTGAGACCTCTAATGTTCAAATAGTGCTTCTGTTCAAATGAACTGCAAACTAGCCCAAATCTGCTTAAAACCTTCTCTTTCAATGAGAGAAAGCTGCTACATTAAATGTTTAGTGCAAAATTTGCCAAACTGAAAGATGCTTATGTCTAATGAAATAAAGTGTTTTTTACAATGCAGTGAGACTGTTTTTAATGTGTTAGAAGTTATATGCACAAAATCTTAAATTAGAGCTTCAATGCTCAAGATTGTCAGTTTACAGGTTTCTGAGACCTCTAATGTTCAAATATTGCTTCTGTTCAAATGAACTGCAAATTAGCCCAAATCTGCTTAAAACCTTCTCTTTCAATGAGAGAAAGCTGCTACATTAAATGTTTAGTGCAAAACTTGCCAAACTGAAAGATGCTTATGTCTAAAGAAATAAACTGTTTTTTGCAATGCTGTGAGACAGTTTCTATTGTGTTAGAAGTTATATGCACAAAATCTTATGTTAGAGCTTCAATGCTCAACATTGTCAGTATACAGGTTTCTGAGACCTCTAATGTTCAAATAGTGCTTCTGTTCAAATGAACTGCAAATTAGCCCAAATCTGCTTAAAACCTTCTCTCTCAATGGGAGAGAGCTGCTACATTCAATGTTTAGTGCAAAACTTGCCAAACTGAAAGATGCTTATGTCTAATGAAATAAAGTGTTTTTTGCAATGCAGTGAGACAGTTTTTAATGTGTTAGAAGTTATATGCACAAAATCTTATGTTAGAGCTTCAATGCTCAAGATTGTCAGTTTACAGGTTTCTGAGACCTCTAATGTTCAAATAGTGCTTCTGTTCAAATGAACTGCAAACTAGACCAAATCTGCTTAAAACCTTCTCTTTCAATGAGAGAAAGCTGCTACATTCAATGTTTAGTGCAAAACTTGCCAAACTGAAAGATGATTATGTCTTTTCAAATATAATGTTTTTTTTTTTTTACAATGCAGTGAAACTGTTTTAAATGTGTTAGAAGTTATATGCACAAAATCTTAAGTTGGAGCTTCAATGTTCAAGATTGTCAGTTTACAGGTTTCTGAGACCTCTAATGTTCAAATAGTGCTTCTGTTCAAATGAACTGCAAACTAGCCGAAATCTGCTTAAAACCTTCTCTCTCAATTGGAGAAAGCTGCTACATTCAATGTTTAGTGCAAAACTTGCCAAACTGAAAGATGCTTATGTCTAATGAAATAAAGTGTTTTTTGCAAGGCAGTGAGACAGTTTTTAATGTGTTAGAAGTTATATGCAAAAAATCTTATGTTAGAGCTTCAATGCTCAAGATTGTCAGTTTACAGGTTTCTGAGACCTCTAATGTTCAAATAGTGCTTCTGTTCAAATGAACTGCAAACTAGCCCAAATCTGCCTAAAACCTTCTCTCTCAATGGGAGAAAGCTGCTACATTCAATGTTTAGTGCAAAACTTGCCCAACTGAAAGATGCTTATGTCTAAAGAAATAAAGTGTTTTTTTGCAATGCTGTGAGACAGTTTTTAATGTGTTAGAAGTTATATGCACAAATTCTTAAATTAGAGCTTCAATGCTCAAGATTGTCAGTTTACAGGTTTCTGAGACCTCTAATGTTCAAATTTTATTTCTGTTCAAATGAACTGCAAACTAGCCCAAATCTGCTTAAAACCTTCTCTCTCAATGGGAGAAAGCTGCTACATTCAATGTTTAGTGCAAAACTTGCCAAACTGAAAGATGATTATGTCTTTTCAAATATAATGTTTTTTTTACAATGCAGTGAGGCTGTTTTAAATGTGTTAGAAGTTATATGCACAAAATCTTATGTTAGAGCTTCAATGCTCAACATTGTCAGTTTACAGGTTTCTGAGACCTCTAATGTTCAAATATTGCTTCTGTTCAAATGAACTGCAAACTAGCCCAAATCTGCTTAAAACCTTCTCTCTCAATGGGAGAAAGCTGCTACATTCAATGTTTAGTGCAAAAATTGCCAAACTGAAAGATGATTATGTCTTATCAAATATAATGTTTTTTGCAATGCAGTGAGACAGTTTTTAATGTGTTAGAAGTTATATGCAAAAAATCTTATGTTAGAGCTTCAATGCTCAAGATTGTCAGTTTACAGGTTTCTGAGACCTCTAATGTTCAAATAGTGCTTCTGTTCAAATGAACTGCAAACTAGCCCAAATCTGCTTAAAACCTTCTCTCTCAATGGGAGAAAGCTGCTACATTCAATGTTTAGTGCAAAAATTGCCAAACTGAAAGATGATTATGTCTTATCAAATATAATGTTTTTTGCAATGCAGTGAGACAGTTTTTAATGTGTTAGAAGTTATATGCACAAAATCTTATGTTAGAGCTTTCAATGCTCAACATTGTCAGTTTACAGGTTTCTGAGACCTCTAATGTTCAAATAGTGCTTCTGTTCAAATGAACTGCAAATTAGCCCAAATCTGCTTAAAACCTTCTCTCTCAATGGGAGAAAGCTGCTACATTCAATGTTTAGTGCAAAACTTGCCAAACTGAAAGATGCTTATGACTAATGAAATAAAGTGTTTTTTGCAATGCAGTGAGACAGTTTTTAATGTGTTAGAAGTTATATGCACAAAATCTTATGTTAGAGCTTCAATGCTCAACATTGTCAGTTTACAGGTTTCTGAGACCTCTAATGTTCAAATATTGCTTCTGTTCAAATTAACTGCAAACTAGCCCAAACCTGCTTAAAACCTTCTCTCTCAATGGGAGAAAGCTGCTACATTCAATGTTTAGTGCAAAACTTGCCAAACTGAAAGATGATTATGTCTTTTCAAATATAATGTTTTTTTTTTTTACAATGCAGTGAAACTGTTTTAAATGTGTTAGAAGTTATATGCACAAAATCTTATGTTAGAGCTTCAATGCTCAAGATTGGCAGTTTACAGGTTTCTGAGACCTCTAATGTTCAAATATTGCTTCTGTTCAAATGAACTGCAAACTAGCCCACATCTGCTTAAAACCTTCTCTCTCAATGAGAGAAAGCTGCTACATTCAATGTTTAGTGCAAAACTTGCCAAACTGAAAGATGCTTATGTCTAAAGAAATAAAGTGTTTTTTTGCAATGCTGTGAGACAGTTTTTAATGTGTTAGAAGTCATATGCACAAAATCTTATGTTAGAGCTTTCAATGCTCAACATTGTCAGTTTACAGGTTTCTGAGACCTCTAATGTTCAAATAGTGCTTCTGTTCAAATGAACTGCAAACTAGCCCAAATCTGCTTAAAACCTTCTCTCTCAATGGGAGAAAGCTGCTACATTCAATGTTTAGTGCAAAACTTGCCAAACTGAAAGATGATTATGTCTTTTCAAATATGTTTTTTTTACAATGCAGTGAAACTGTTTTAAATGTGTTAGAAGTTATATGCACAAAATCTTATGTTAGAGCTTCAATGCTCAACATTGTCAGTTTACAGGTTTCTGAGACCTCTAATGTTCAAATAGTGCTTCTGTTCAAATGAACTGTAAACTAGCCCAAATCTGCTTAAAACCTTCTCTCTCAATGGGAGAAAGCTGCTACATTCAATGTTTAGTGCAAAACTTGCCAAACTGAAAGATGATTATGTCTTTTCAAATATAATGTTTTTTTTACAATGCAGTGAGACAGTTTTTAATGTGTTAGAAGTTATATGCACAAAATCTTATGTTAGAGCTTCAATGCTCAACATTGTCAGTTTACAGGTTTCTGAGACCTCTAATGTTCAAAAAGTGCTTCTGTTCAAATGAACTGCAAATTAGCCCAAATCTGCTTAAAACCTTCTCTTTCAATGAGAGAAAGCTGCTACATTCAATGTTTAGTGCAAAACTTGCCAAACTGAAAGATGCTTATGTCTAATGAAATAAAGTGTTTTTTGCAATGCAGTGAGACAGTTTTTAATGTGTTAGAAGTTATATGCACAAATTCTTAAATTAGAGCTTCAATGCTCAAGATTGTCAGTTTACAGGTTTCTGAGACCTCTAATGTTCAAATATTGCTTCTGTTCAAATGAACTGCAAACTAGCCCAAATCTGCTTAAAACCTTCTCTCTCAATGGGAGAAAGCTGCTACATTCAATGTTTAGTGCAAAAATTGCCAAACTGAAAGATGATTATGTCTTATCAAATATAATGTTTTTTGCAATGCAGTGAGACCGTTTTTAATGTGTTAGAAGTTATATGCAAAAAATCTTATGTTAGAGCTTCAATGCTCAAGATTGTCAGTTTACAGGTTTCTGAGACCTCTAATGTTTAAATATTGCTTCTGTTCAAATGAACTGCAAACTAGCCCAAATCTGCTTAAAACCTTCTCTCTCAATGGGAGAAAGCTGCTACATTCAATGTTTAGTGCAAAACTTGCCAAACTGAAAGGTGCTTATGTCTAATGAAATAAAGTGTTTTTTGCAATGCAGTGAGACTGTTTTTAATGTGTTAGAAGTTATATGCACAAAATCTTATGTTAGAGCTTCAATGCTCAACATTGTCAGTTTACAGGTTTCTGAGACCTCTAATGTTCAAAAAGTGCTTCTGTTCAAATGAACTGCAAATTAGCCCAAATCTGCTTAAAACCTTCTTTTTCAATGAGAGAAAGCTGCTACATTCAATGTTTAGTGCAAAACTTGCCAAACTGAAAGATGATTATGTCTTATCAAATATAATGTTTTTTGCAATGCAGTGAGACCGTTTTTAATGTTTTAGAAGTTATATGCAAAAAATCTTATGTTAGAGCTTCAATGCTCAAGATTGGCAGTTTACAGGTTTCTGAGACCTCTAATGTTTAAATATTGCTTCTGTTCAAATGAACTGCAAACTAGCCCAAATCTGCTTAAAACCTTCTCTCTCAATGGGAGAAAGCTGCTACATTCAATGTTTAGTGCAAAACTTGCCAAACTGAAAGATGATTATGTCTTTTCAAATATAATGTTTTTTTTACAATGCAGTGAAACTGTTTTAAATGTGTTAGAAGTTATATGCACAAAATCTTATGTTAGAGCTTCAATGCTCAACATTGTCAGTTTACAGGTTTCTGAGACCTCTAATGTTCAAAAAGTGCTTCTGTTCAAATGAACTGCAAATTAGCCCAAATCTGCTTAAAACCTTCTTTTTCAATGAGAGAAAGCTGCTACATTCAATGTTTAGTGCAAAACTTGCCAAACTGAAAGATGATTATGTCTTATCAAATATAATGTTTTTTGCAATGCAGTGAGACAGTTTTTAATGTGTTAGAAGTTATATGCACAAAATCTTATGTTAGAGCTTCAATGCTCAAGATTGTCAGTTTACAGGTTTCTGAGACCTCTAATGTTCAAATATTGCTTCTGGTCAAATGAACTGCAAATTAGCTCAAATCTGCTTAAAACCTTCTCTTTCAATGAGAGAAAGCTGCTACATTCGATGTTTAGTGCAAAACTTGCCAAACTGAAAGATGCTTATGTCTAAAGAAATAAAGTGTTTTTTTGCAATGCAGTGAGACAGTTTCTATTGTGTTATAGAAGTTATATGCACAAAATCTTATGTTAGAGCTTCAATGCTCAACATTGTCAGTATACAGGTTTCTGAGACCTCTAATGTTCAAATAGTGCTTCTGTTCAAATGAACTGCAAATTAGCCCAAATCTGCTTAAAACCTTCTCTCTCAATGAGAGAAAGCTGCTACATTCAATGTTTAGTGCAAAACTTGCCAAACTGAAAGATGCTTATGTCTAATGAAATAAAGTGTTTTTTGCAATGCAGTGAAACTGTTTTAAATGTGTTAGAAGTTATATGCACAAAATCTTATGTTAGAGCTTCAATGCTCAAGATTGTCAGTTTACAGGTTTCTGAGACCTCTAATGTTCAAATAGTGCTTCTGTTCAAATGAACTGCAAACTAGACCAAATCTGCTTAAAACCTTCTCTCTCAATGGGAGAAAGCTGCTACATTTAATGTTTAGTGCAAAACTTGCCAAACTAAAAGATGCTTGTCTAAAGAAATAAAGTGTTTTTTTGCAATGCTGTGAGACAGTTTTTAATGTGTTAGAAGTTATATGCACAAAATCTTATGTTGGAGCTTCAATGCTCAAGATTGTCAGTTTACAGGTTTCTGAGACCTCTAATGTTCAAATAGTGCTTCTGTTCAAATGAACTGCAAACTAGACCAAATCTGCTTAAAACCTTCTCTCTCAATGGGAGAAAGCTGCTATATTCAATGTTTAGTGCAAAACTTGCCAAACTGAAAGATGATTATGTCTTTTCAAATATAATGTTTTTTTTACAATGCAGTGAGACTGTTTTAAATGTGTTAGAAGTTATATGCACAAAATCTTATGTTAGAGCTTCAATGCTCAACATTGTCAATTTACAGGTTTCTGAGACCTCTAATGTTCAAATAGTGCTTCTGTTCAAATGAACTGCAAATTAGCCCAAATCTGCTTAAAACCTTCTCTTTCAATGAGAGAAAGCTGCTACATTCAATGTTTAGTGCAAAACTTGCCAAACTGAAAGATGCTTATGTCTAATGAAATAAAGTGTTTTTTGCAATGCAGTGAGACAGTTTCTATTGTGTTAGAAGTTATATGCACAAAATCTTATGTTAGCGCTTCAATGCTCAACATTGTCAGTTTACAGGTTTCTGAGACCTCTAATGTTCAAATAGTGCTTCTGTTCAAATGAACTGCAAACTAGCCCAAATCTGCTTAAAACCTTCTCTCTCAATGGGAGAAAGCTGCTACATTCAATGTTTAGTGCAAAACTTGCCAAACTGAAAGATGATAATGTCTTATCAAATATAATGTTTTTTGCAATGCAGTGAGACAGTTTTTAATGTGTTAGAAGTTATATGCACAAAATCTTATGTTAGAGCTTCAATGCTCAACATTGTCAGTTTACTGGTTTCTGAGACCTCTAATGTTCAAATAGTGCTTCTGTTCAAATGAACTGCAAATTAGCCCAAATCTGCTTAAAACCTTCTCTTTCAATGAGAGAAAGCTGCTACATTCAATGTTTAGTGCAAAACTTGCCAAACTGAAAGATGCTTATGTCTAATGAAATAAAGTGTTTTTTGCAATGCAGTGAGACAGTTTCTATTGTGTTAGAAGTTATATGCACAAAATCTTATGTTAGAGCTTCAATGCTCAACATTGTCAGTTTACAGGTTTCTGAGACCTCTAATGTTCAAATAGTGCTTCTGTTCAAATGAACTGCAAACTAGCCGAAATCTGCTTAAAACCTTCTCTCTCAATGAGAGAAAGCTGCTACATTCAATGTTTAGTGCAAAACTTGCCAAACTGAAAGATGCTTATGTCTAATGAAATAAAGTGTTTTTTGCAATGCAGTGAAACTGTTTTAAATGTGTTAGAAGTTATATGCACAAAATCTTATGTTAGAGCTTCAATGCTCAACATTGTCAGTTTACAGGTTTCTGAGACCTCTAATGTTCAAAAAGTGCTTCTGTTCAAATGAACTGCAAATTAGCCCAAATCTGCTTAAAACCTTCTTTTTCAATGAGAGAAAGCTGCTACATTCAAATGTTTAGTGCAAAACTTGCCAAACTGAAAGATGATTATGTCTTATCAAATATAATGTTTTTTTACAATGCAGTGAGACTGTTTTTAATGTGTTAGAAGTTATATGCACAAAATCTTATGTTAGAGCTTCAATGCTCAACATTGTCAGTTTACAGGTTTCTGAGACCTCTAATGTTCAAATATTGCTTCTGTTCAAATGAACTGCAAACTAGCCCAAATCTGCTTAAAACCTTCTCTCTCAATGGGAGAAAGCTGCTACATTCAATGTTTAGTGCAAAACTTGCCAAACTGAAAGATGCTTATGTCTAAAGAAATAAAGTGTTTTTTTGCAATGCTGTGAGACAGTTTTTAATGTGTTAGAAGTTATATGCACAAAATCTTATGTTAGAGCTTCAATGCTCAAGATTGTCAGTTTACAGGTTTCTGAGACCTCTAATGTTCAAATAGTGCTTCTGTTCAAATGAACTGCAAACTAGCCCAAATCTGCTTAAAACCTTCTCTTTCAATGGGAGAAAGCTGCTACATTCAATGTTTAGTGCAAAACTTGCCAAACTGAAAGATGCTTATGTCTAATGAAATAAAGTGTTTTTTGCAATGCAGTGAGACAGTTTTTAATGTGTTAGAAGTTATATGCACAAATTCTTAAATTAGAGCTTCAATGCTCAAGATTGTCAGTTTACAGGTTTCTGAGACCTCTAATGTTCAAATATTGCTTCTGTTCAAATGAACTGCAAACTAGCCCAAATCTGCTTAAAACCTTCTCTCTCAATGGGAGAAAGCTGCTACATTCAATGTTTAGTGCAAAACTTGCCAAACTGAAAGATGATTATGTCTTTTCAAATATAATGTTTTTTTTTACAATGTAGTGAAACTGTTTTAAATGTGTTAGAAGTTATATGCACAAAATCTTATGTTAGAGCTTCAATGCTCAACATTGTCAGTTTACAGGTTTCTGAGACCTCTAATGTTCAAAAAGTGCTTCTGTTCAAATGAACTGCAAATTAGCCCAAATCTGCTTAAAACCTTCTCTTTCAATGAGAGAAAGCTGCTACATTCAATGTTTAGTGCAAAACTTGCCAAACTGAAAGATGATTATGTCTTATCAAATATAATGTTTTTTGCAATGCAGTGAGACAGTTTTTAATGTGTTAGACGTTATATGCACAAAATCTTATGTTAGAGCTTCAATGCTCAACATTGTCAGTTTACAGGTTTCTGAGACCTCTAATGTTCAAATAGTGCTTCTGTTCAAATGAACTGCAAATTAGCCCAAATCTGCTTAAAACCTTCTCTTTCAATGAGAGAAAGCTGCTACATTCAATGTTTAGTGCAAAACTTGCCAAACTGAAAGATGATTATGTCTTATCAAATATAATGTTTTTTGCAATGCAGTGAGACAGTTTTTAATGTGTTAGACGTTATATGCACAAAATCTTATGTTAGCGCTTCAATGCTCAAGATTGTCAGTTTACAGGTTTCTGAGACCTCTAATGTTCAAATATTGCTTCTGGTCAAATGAACTGCAAACTAGCCCAAATCTGCTTAAAACCTTCTCTCTCAATGGGAGAAAGCTGCTACATTCAATGTTTAGTGCAAAACTTGCCAAACTGAAAGATGATTTTGTCTTATCAAATATAATGTTTTTTGCAATGCAGTGAGACAGTTTTTAATGTGTTAGACGTTATATGCACAAAATCTTATGTTAGCGCTTCAATGCTCAACATTGTCAGTTTACAGGTTTCTGAGACCTCTAATGTTCAAATAGTGCTTCTGTTCAAATGAACTGCAAATTAGCCCAAATCTGCTTAAAACCTTCTCTTTCAATGAGAGAAAGCTGCTACATTAAATGTTTAGTGCAAAACTTGCCAAACTGAAAGATGCTTATGTCTAAAGAAATAAAGTGTTTTTTTGCAATTCTGTGAGACAGTTTTTAATATGTTAGAAGTTATATGCACAAAATCTTATGTTGGAGCTTCAATGCTTAAGATTGTCAGTTTACAGGTTTCTGAGACCTCTAATGTTCAAATATTGCTTCTGGTCAAATGAAATGCAAATTAGCCCAAATCTGCTTAAAACCTTCTTTTTCAATGAGAGAAAGCTGCTACATTCAATGTTTAGTGCAAAACTTGCCAAACTGAAAGATGCTTATGTCTAAAGAAATAAAGTGTTTTTTTGCAATGCTGTGAGACAGTTTCTATTGTGTTATAGAAGTTATATGCACAAAATCTTATGTTAGAGCTTCAATGCTCAAGATTGGCAGTTTACAGGTTTCTGAGACCTCTAATGTTCAAATAGTGCTTCTGTTCAAATGAACTGTAAATTAGCCCAAATCTGCTTAAAACCTTCTCTCTCAATGAGAGAAAGCTACTACATTCGATGTTTAGTGCAAAACTTGCCAAACTGAAAGATGCTTATGTCTAAAGAAATAAAGTGTTTTTTTGCAATGCTGTGAGACAGTTTCTATTGTGTTATAGAAGTTATATGCACAAAATCTTATGTTAGAGCTTCAATGCTCAAGATTGGCAGTTTACAGGTTTCTGAGACCTCTAATGTTCAAATAGTGCTTCTGTTCAAATGAACTGTAAACTAGCCCAAATCTGCTTAAAACCTTCTCTCTCAATGGGAGAAAGCTGCTACATTCAATGTTTAGTGCAAAACTTGCCAAACTGAAAGATGATTATGTCTTTTCAAATATAATGTTTTTTTTACAATGCAGTGAAACTGTTTTAAATGTGTTAGAAGTTATATGCACAAAATCTTATGTTAGAGCTTCAATGCTCAACATTGTCAGTTTACAGGTTTCTGAGACCTCTAATGTTCAAATAGTGCTTCTGTTCAAATGAACTGCAAACTAGCCCAAATCTGCCTAAAACCTTCTCTCTCAATGGGAGAAAGCTGCTACATTCAATGTTTAGTGCAAAACTTGCCAAACTGAAAGATGATTATGTCTTTTCAAATATAATGTTTTTTTTTACAATGCAGTGAAACTGTTTTAAATGTGTTAGAAGTTATATGCACAAAATCTTATGTTAGAGCTTCAATGCTCAAGATTGTCAGTTTACAGGTTTCTGAGACCTCTAATGTTCAAATAGTGCTTCTGTTCAAATGAACTGCAAACTAGACCAAATCTGCTTAAAACCTTCTCTCTCAATGGGAGAAAGCTGCTACATTTAATGTTTAGTGCAAAACTTGCCAAACTAAAAGATGCTTGTCTAAAGAAATAAAGTGTTTTTTTGCAATGCTGTGAGACAGTTTTTAATGTGTTAGAAGTTATATGCACAAAATCTTATGTTGGAGCTTCAATGCTCAAGATTGTCAGTTTACAGGTTTCTGAGACCTCTAATGTTCAAATATTGCTTCTGTTCAAATGAACTGCAAACTAGCCCAAATCTGCTTAAAACCTTCTTTCTCAATGGGAGAAAGCTGCTACATTCAATGTTTAGTGCAAAACTTGCCAAACTGAAAGATGATTATGTCTTTTCAAATATAATGTTTTTTTTGCAATGCTGTGAGACAGTTTTTAATGTGTTAGAAGTTATATGCACAAAATCTTATGTTAGAGCTTCAATGCTCAACATTGTCAGTTTACAGGTTTCTGAGACCTCTAATGTTCAAATAGTGCTTCTTTTCAAATGAACTGCAAATTAGCCCAAATCTGCTTAAAACCTTCTCTTTCAATGAGAGAAAGCTGCTACATTCAATGTTTAGTGCAAAACTTGCCAAACTGAAAGATGCTTATGTCTAATGAAATAAAGTGTTTTTTGCAATGCAGTGAGACAGTTTCTATTGTGTTAGAAGTTATATGCACAAAATCTTATGTTAGAGCTTCAATGCTCAACATTGTCAGTTTACAGGTTTCTGAGACCTCTAATGTTCAAATAGTGCTTCTGTTCAAATGAACTGCAAACTAGCCGAAATCTGCTTAAAACCTTCTCTCTCAATGAGAGAAAGCTGCTACATTCAATGTTTAGTGCAAAACTTGCCAAACTGAAAGATGCTTATGTCTAATGAAATAAAGTGTTTTTTGCAATGCAGTGAAACTGTTTTAAATGTGTTAGAAGTTATATGCACAAAATCTTATGTTAGAGCTTCAATGCTCAACATTGTCAGTTTACAGGTTTCTGAGACCTCTAATGTTCAAAAAGTGCTTCTGTTCAAATGAACTGCAAATTAGCCCAAATCTGCTTAAAACCTTCTTTTTCAATGAGAGAAAGCTGCTACATTCAAATGTTTAGTGCAAAACTTGCCAAACTGAAAGATGATTATGTCTTATCAAATATAATGTTTTTTTACAATGCAGTGAGACTGTTTTAAATGTGTTAGAAGTTATATGCACAAAATCTTATGTTAGAGCTTCAATGCTCAACATTGTCAGTTTACAGGTTTCTGAGACCTCTAATGTTCAAATATTGCTTCTGTTCAAATGAACTGCAAACTAGCCCAAATCTGCTTAAAACCTTCTCTCTCAATGGGAGAAAGCTGCTACATTCAATGTTTAGTGCAAAACTTGCCAAACTGAAAGATGATTATGTCTTTTCAAATATAATGTTTTTTTTTACAATGCAGTGAAACTGTTTTAAATGTGTTAGAAGTTATATGCACAAAATCTTATGTTAGAGCTTCAATGCTCAACATTGTCAGTTTACAGGTTTCTGAGACCTCTAATGTTCAAAAAGTGCTTCTGTTCAAATGAACTGCAAATTAGCCCAAATCTGCTTAAAACCTTCTTTTTCAATGAGAGAAAGCTGCTACATTCAATGTTTAGTGCAAAACTTGCCAAACTGAAAGATGATTATGTCTTATCAAATATAATGTTTTTTGCAATGCAGTGAGACAGTTTTTAATGTGTTAGAAGTTATATGCACAAAATCTTATGTTAGAGCTTCAATGCTCAACATTGTCAGTTTACAGGTTTCTGAGACCTCTAATGTTCAAATAGTGCTTCTGTTCAAATGAACTGCAAACTAGCCCAAATCTGCCTAAAACCTTCTCTCTCAATGGGAGAAAGCTGCTACATTCAATGTTTAGTGCAAAACTTGCCAAACTGAAAGATGCTTATGTCTAAAGAAATAAAGTGTTTTTTTGCAATGCTGTGAGACAGTTTTTAATGTGTTAGAAGTTATATGCACAAAATCTTATGTTGGAGCTTCAATGCTCAAGATTGTCAGTTTACAGGTTTCTGAGACCTGTAATGTTCAAATAGTGCTTCTGTTCAAATGAACTGTAAACTAGCCCAAATCTGCTTAAAACCTTCTCTCTCAATGGGAGAAAGCTGCTACATTCAATGTTTAGTGCAAAACTTGCCAAACTGAAAGATGATTATGTCTTTTCAAATATAATGTTTTTTTTTTACAATGCAGTGAGACTGTTTTAAATGTGTTAGAAGTTATATGCACAAAATCTTATGTTAGAGCTTCAATGCTCAACATTGTCAGTTTACAGGTTTCTGAGACCTCTAATGTTCAAATAGTGCTTCTGTTCAAATGAACTTCAAATTAGCCCAAATCTGCTTAAAACCTTCTCTCTCAATGGGAGAAAGCTGCTACATTCAATGTTTAGTGCAAAACTTGCCAAACTGAAAGGTGCTTATGTCTAATTAAAATAAAGTGTTTTTTGCAATGCAGTGAGACTGTTTTTAATGTGTTAGAAGTTATATGCACAAAATCTTATGTTAGAGCTTCAATGCTCAACATTGTCAGTTTACAGGTTTCTGAGACCTCTAATGTTCAAATATTGCTTCTGTTCAAATGAACTGCAAACTAGCCCAAATCTGCTTAAAACCTTCTCTTTCAATGAGAGAAAGCTGCTACATTCAATGTTTAGTGCAAAACTTGCCAAACTGAAAGATGATTATGTCTTATCAAATATAATGTTTTTTTACAATGCAGTGAAACTGTTTTAAATGTGTTAGAAGTTATATGCACAAAATCTTATGTTAGAGCTTTCAATGCTCAACATTGTCAGTTTACAGGTTTCTGAGACCTCTAATGTTCAAATATTGCTTCTGTTCAAATGAACTGCAAATTAGCCCAAATCTGCTTAAAACATTCTTTTTCAATGAGAGAAAGCTGCTACATTCAATGTTTAGTGCAAAACTTGCCAAACTGAAAGATGCTTATGTCTAATGAAATAAAGTGTTTTTTGCAATGCAGTGAAACTGTTTTAAATGTGTTAGAAGTTATATGCACAAAATCTTATGTTAGAGCTTCAATGCTCAAGATTGTCAGTTTACAGGTTTCTGAGACCTCTAATGTTCAAAAAGTGCTTCTGTTCAAATGAACTGCAAATTAGCCCAAATCTGCTTAAAACCTTCTTTTTCAATGAGAGAAAGCTGCTACATTCAAATGTTTAGTGCAAAACTTGCCAAACTGAAAGATGATTATGTCTTATCAAATATAATGTTTTTTTACAATGCAGTGAGACTGTTTTTAATGTGTTAGAAGTTATATGCACAAAATCTTATGTTAGCGCTTCAATGCTCAACATTGTCAGTTTACAGGTTTCTGAGACCTCTAATGTTCAAAAAGTGCTTCTGTTCAAATGAACTGCAAACTAGCCCAAATCTGCTTAAAACCTTCTCTCTCAATGGGAGAAAGCTGCTACATTCAATGTTTAGTGCAAAACTTGCCAAACTGAAAGATGATAATGTCTTATCAAATATAATGTTTTTTGCAATGCAGTGAGACAGTTTTTAATGTGTTAGACGTTATATGCACAAAATCTTATGTTAGCGCTTCAATGCTCAACATTGTCAGTTTACAGGTTTCTGAGACCTCTAATGTTCAAAAAGTGCTTCTGTTCAAATGAACTGCAAATTAGCCCAAATCTGCTTAAAACCTTCTTTTTCAATGAGAGAAAGCTGCTACATTCAAATGTTTAGTGCAAAACTTGCCAAACTGAAAGATGATTATGTCTTATCAAATATAATGTTTTTTTACAATGCAGTGAGACTGTTTTTAATGTGTTAGAAGTTATATGCACAAAATCTTATGTTAGCGCTTCAATGCTCAACATTGTCAGTTTACAGGTTTCTGAGACCTCTAATGTTCAAATATTGCTTCTGTTCAAATGAACTGCAAACTAGCCCAAATCTGCTTAAAACCTTCTCTCTCAATGGGAGAAAGCTGCTACATTCAATGTTTAGTGCAAAACTTGCCAAACTGAAAGATGATTTTGTCTTATCAAATATAATGTTTTTTGCAATGCAGTGAGACAGTTTTTAATGTGTTAGACGTTATATGCACAAAATCTTATGTTAGCGCTTCAATGCTCAACATTGTCAGTTTACAGGTTTCTGAGACCTCTAATGTTCAAATAGTGCTTCTGTTCAAATGAACTGCAAATTAGCCCAAATCTGCTTAAAACCTTCTCTTTCAATGAGAGAAAGCTGCTACATTAAATGTTTAGTGCAAAACTTGCCAAACTGAAAGGTGCTTATGTCTAAATGAAATAAAGTGTTTTTTTGCAATGCAGTGAGACAGTTTCTATTGTGTTAGAAGTTATATGCACAAAATCTTATGTTAGAGCTTCAATGCTCAACATTGTCAGTTTACAGGTTTCTGAGACCTCTAATGTTCAAATAGTGCTTCTGTTCAAATGAACTGCAAATTAGCCCAAATCTGCTTAAAACCTTCTTTTTCAATGAGAGAAAGCTGCTACATTCAATGTTTAGTGCAAAACTTGCCAAACTGAAAGATGATTATGTCTTATCAAATATAATGTTTTTTGCAATGCAGTGAGACAGTTTTTAATGTGTTAGAAGTTATATGCAAAAAATCTTATGTTAGAGCTTCAATGCTCAAGATTGTCAGTTTACAGGTTTCTGAGACCTCTAATGTTCAAATAGTGCTTCTGTTCAAATGAACTGCAAATTAGCCCAAATCTGCCTAAAACCTTCTCTCTCAATGGGAGAAAGCTGCTACATTCAATGTTTAGTGCAAAACTTGCCAAACTGAAAGATGCTTATGTCTAAAGAAATAAAGTGTTTTTTTGCAATGCTGTGAGACAGTTTTTAATGTGTTAGAAGTTATATGCACAAAATCTTATGTTGGAGCTTCAATGCTCAAGATTGTCAGTTTACAGGTTTCTGAGACCTCTAATGTTCAAATAGTGCTTCTGTTCAAATGAACTGTAAACTAGCCCAAATCTGCTTAAAACCTTCTCTCTCAATGGGAGAAAGCTGCTACATTCAATGTTTAGTGCAAAACTTGCCAAACTGAAAGATGATTATGTCTTTTCAAATATAATGTTTTTTTTTTACAATGCAGTGAGACTGTTTTAAATGTGTTAGAAGTTATATGCACAAAATCTTATGTTAGAGCTTCAATGCTCAACATTGTCAGTTTACAGGTTTCTGAGACCTCTAATGTTCAAATATTGCTTCTGTTCAAATGAACTGCAAACTAGCCCAAATCTGCTTAAAACCTTCTCTTTCAATGAGAGAAAGCTGCTACATTCAATGTTTAGTGCAAAACTTGCCAAACTGAAAGATGATTATGTCTTATCAAATATAATGTTTTTTTACAATGCAGTGAAACTGTTTTAAATGTGTTAGAAGTTATATGCACAAAATCTTATGTTAGAGCTTTCAATGCTCAACATTGTCAGTTTACAGGTTTCTGAGACCTCTAATGTTCAAATATTGCTTCTGTTCAAATGAACTGCAAATTAGCCCAAATCTGCTTAAAACATTCTTTTTCAATGAGAGAAAGCTGCTACATTCAATGTTTAGTGCAAAACTTGCCAAACTGAAAGATGCTTATGTCTAATGAAATAAAGTGTTTTTTGCAATGCAGTGAAACTGTTTTAAATGTGTTAGAAGTTATATGCACAAAATCTTATGTTAGAGCTTCAATGCTCAAGATTGTCAGTTTACAGGTTTCTGAGACCTCTAATGTTCAAAAAGTGCTTCTGTTCAAATGAACTGCAAATTAGCCCAAATCTGCTTAAAACCTTCTTTTTCAATGAGAGAAAGCTGCTACATTCAAATGTTTAGTGCAAAACTTGCCAAACTGAAAGATGATAATGTCTTATCAAATATAATGTTTTTTGCAATGCAGTGAGACAGTTTTTAATGTGTTAGACGTTATATGCACAAAATCTTATGTTAGCGCTTCAATGCTCAACATTGTCAGTTTACAGGTTTCTGAGACCTCTAATGTTCAAAAAGTGCTTCTGTTCAAATGAACAGCAAATTAGCCCAAATCTGCTTAAAACCTTCTTTTTCAATGAGAGAAAGCTGCTACATTCAAATGTTTAGTGCAAAACTTGCCAAACTGAAAGATGATTATGTCTTATCAAATATAATGTTTTTTTACAATGCAGTGAGACTGTTTTTAATGTGTTAGAAGTTATATGCACAAAATCTTATGTTAGCGCTTCAATGCTCAACATTGTCAGTTTACAGGTTTCTGAGACCTCTAATGTTCAAATATTGCTTCTGTTCAAATGAACTGCAAACTAGCCCAAATCTGCTTAAAACCTTCTCTCTCAATGGGAGAAAGCTGCTACATTCAATGTTTAGTGCAAAACTTGCCAAACTGAAAGATGATTTTGTCTTATCAAATATAATGTTTTTTGCAATGCAGTGAGACAGTTTTTAATGTGTTAGACGTTATATGCACAAAATCTTATGTTAGCGCTTCAATGCTCAACATTGTCAGTTTACAGGTTTCTGAGACCTCTAATGTTCAAATAGTGCTTCTGTTCAAATGAACTGCAAATTAGCCCAAATCTGCTTAAAACCTTCTCTTTCAATGAGAGAAAGCTGCTACATTAAATGTTTAGTGCAAAACTTGCCAAACTGAAAGGTGCTTATGTCTAAATGAAATAAAGTGTTTTTTTGCAATGCAGTGAGACAGTTTCTATTGTGTTAGAAGTTATATGCACAAAATCTTATGTTAGAGCTTCAATGCTCAACATTGTCAGTTTACAGGTTTCTGAGACCTCTAATGTTCAAATAGTGCTTCTGTTCAAATGAACTGCAAATTAGCCCAAATCTGCTTAAAACCTTCTTTTTCAATGAGAGAAAGCTGCTACATTCAATGTTTAGTGCAAAACTTGCCAAACTGAAAGATGATTATGTCTTATCAAATATAATGTTTTTTGCAATGCAGTGAGACAGTTTTTAATGTGTTAGAAGTTATATGCAAAAAATCTTATGTTAGAGCTTCAATGCTCAAGATTGGCAGTTTACAGGTTTCTGAGACCTCTAATGTTCAAATAGTGCTTCTGTTCAAATGAACTGCAAACTAGACCAAATCTGCTTAAAACCTTCTCTTTCAATGAGAGAAAGCTGCTACATTCAATGTTTAGTGCAAAACTTGCCAAACTGAAAGATGCTTATGTCTAATGAAATAAAGTGTTTTTTGCAATGCAGTGAGACTGTTTTTAATGTGTTAGAAGTTATATGCACAAAATCTTATGTTAGAGCTTCAATGCTCAACATTGTCAGTTTACAGGTTTCTGAGACCTCTAATGTTCAAATAGTGCTTCTGTTCAAATGAACTGTAAACTAGCCCAAATCTGCTTAAAACCTTCTCTCTCAATGGGAGAAAGCTGCTACATTCAATGTTTAGTGCAAAACTTGCCAAACTGAAAGATGATTATGTCTTTTCAAATATAATGTTTTTTTTACAATGCAGTGAGACAGTTTTTAATGTGTTAGAAGTTATATGCACAAAATCTTATGTTAGAGCTTCAATGCTCAACATTGTCAGTTTACAGGTTTCTGAGACCTCTAATGTTCAAAAAGTGCTTCTGTTCAAATGAACTGCAAATTAGCCCAAATCTGCTTAAAACCTTCTCTTTCAATGAGAGAAAGCTGCTACATTCAATGTTTAGTGCAAAACTTGCCAAACTGAAAGATGCTTATGTCTAATGAAATAAAGTGTTTTTTGCAATGCAGTGAGACAGTTTTTAATGTGTTAGAAGTTATATGCACAAATTCTTAAATTAGAGCTTCAATGCTCAAGATTGTCAGTTTACAGGTTTCTGAGACCTCTAATGTTCAAATATTGCTTCTGTTCAAATGAACTGCAAACTAGCCCAAATCTGCTTAAAACCTTCTCTCTCAATGGGAGAAAGCTGCTACATTCAATGTTTAGTGCAAAAATTGCCAAACTGAAAGATGATTATGTCTTATCAAATATAATGTTTTTTGCAATGCAGTGAGACCGTTTTTAATGTGTTAGAAGTTATATGCAAAAAATCTTATGTTAGAGCTTCAATGCTCAAGATTGTCAGTTTACAGGTTTCTGAGACCTCTAATGTTTAAATATTGCTTCTGTTCAAATGAACTGCAAACTAGCCCAAATCTGCTTAAAACCTTCTCTCTCAATGGGAGAAAGCTGCTACATTCAATGTTTAGTGCAAAACTTGCCAAACTGAAAGGTGCTTATGTCTAATGAAATAAAGTGTTTTTTGCAATGCAGTGAGACTGTTTTTAATGTGTTAGAAGTTATATGCACAAAATCTTATGTTAGAGCTTCAATGCTCAACATTGTCAGTTTACAGGTTTCTGAGACCTCTAATGTTCAAAAAGTGCTTCTGTTCAAATGAACTGCAAATTAGCCCAAATCTGCTTAAAACCTTCTTTTTCAATGAGAGAAAGCTGCTACATTCAATGTTTAGTGCAAAACTTGCCAAACTGAAAGATGATTATGTCTTTTCAAATATAATGTTTTTTTTTTTACAATGCAGTGAAACTGTTTTAAATGTGTTAGAAGTTATATGCACAAAATCTTATGTTAGAGCTTCAATGCTCAACATTGTCAGTTTACAGGTTTCTGAGACCTCTAATGTTCAAATATTGCTTCTGTTCAAATGAACTGCAAACTAGCCCAAATCTGCTTAAAACCTTCTCTCTCAATGGGAGAAAGCTGCTACATTCAATGTTTAGTGCAAAAATTGCCAAACTGAAAGATGCTTATGTCTAATGAAATAAAGTGTTTTTTGCAATGCAGTGAGACAGTTTTTAATGTGTTAGAAGTTATATGCACAAATTCTTAAATTAGAGCTTCAATGCTCAAGATTGTCAGTTTACAGGTTTCTGAGACCTCTAATGTTCAAATATTGCTTCTGTTCAAATGAACTGCAAACTAGCCCAAATCTGCTTAAAACCTTCTCTCTCAATGGGAGAAAGCTGCTACATTCAATGTTTAGTGCAAAACTTGCCAAACTGAAAGATGATTATGTCTTATCAAATATAATGTTTTTTGCAATGCAGTGAGACCGTTTTTAATGTTTTAGAAGTTATATGCAAAAAATCTTATGTTAGAGCTTCAATGCTCAAGATTGGCAGTTTACAGGTTTCTGAGACCTCTAATGTTTAAATATTGCTTCTGTTCAAATGAACTGCAAACTAGCCCAAATCTGCTTAAAACCTTCTCTCTCAATGGGAGAAAGCTGCTACATTCAATGTTTAGTGCAAAACTTGCCAAACTGAAAGATGATTATGTCTTTTCAAATATAATGTTTTTTTTACAATGCAGTGAAACTGTTTTAAATGTGTTAGAAGTTATATGCACAAAATCTTATGTTAGAGCTTCAATGCTCAACATTGTCAGTTTACAGGTTTCTGAGACCTCTAATGTTCAAAAAGTGCTTCTGTTCAAATGAACTGCAAATTAGCCCAAATCTGCTTAAAACCTTCTTTTTCAATGAGAGAAAGCTGCTACATTCAATGTTTAGTGCAAAACTTGCCAAACTGAAAGATGATTATGTCTTATCAAATATAATGTTTTTTGCAATGCAGTGAGACAGTTTTTAATGTGTTAGAAGTTATATGCACAAAATCTTATGTTAGAGCTTCAATGCTCAAGATTGTCAGTTTACAGGTTTCTGAGACCTCTAATGTTCAAATATTGCTTCTGGTCAAATGAACTGCAAATTAGCTCAAATCTGCTTAAAACCTTCTCTTTCAATGAGAGAAAGCTGCTACATTCGATGTTTAGTGCAAAACTTGCCAAACTGAAAGATGCTTATGTCTAAAGAAATAAAGTGTTTTTTTGCAATGCAGTGAGACAGTTTCTATTGTGTTATAGAAGTTATATGCACAAAATCTTATGTTAGAGCTTCAATGCTCAACATTGTCAGTATACAGGTTTCTGAGACCTCTAATGTTCAAATAGTGCTTCTGTTCAAATGAACTGCAAATTAGCCCAAATCTGCTTAAAACCTTCTCTCTCAATGAGAGAAAGCTGCTACATTCAATGTTTAGTGCAAAACTTGCCAAACTGAAAGATGCTTATGTCTAATGAAATAAAGTGTTTTTTGCAATGCAGTGAAACTGTTTTAAATGTGTTAGAAGTTATATGCACAAAATCTTATGTTAGAGCTTCAATGCTCAAGATTGTCAGTTTACAGGTTTCTGAGACCTCTAATGTTCAAATAGTGCTTCTGTTCAAATGAACTGCAAACTAGACCAAATCTGCTTAAAACCTTCTCTCTCAATGGGAGAAAGCTGCTACATTTAATGTTTAGTGCAAAACTTGCCAAACTAAAAGATGCTTGTCTAAAGAAATAAAGTGTTTTTTTGCAATGCTGTGAGACAGTTTTTAATGTGTTAGAAGTTATATGCACAAAATCTTATGTTGGAGCTTCAATGCTCAAGATTGTCAGTTTACAGGTTTCTGAGACCTCTAATGTTCAAATAGTGCTTCTGTTCAAATGAACTGCAAACTAGACCAAATCTGCTTAAAACCTTCTCTCTCAATGGGAGAAAGCTGCTACATTTAATGTTTAGTGCAAAACTTGCCAAACTAAAAGATGCTTGTCTAAAGAAATAAAGTGTTTTTTTGCAATGCTGTGAGACAGTTTTTAATGTGTTAGAAGTTATATGCACAAAATCTTATGTTGGAGCTTCAATGCTCAAGATTGTCAGTTTACAGGTTTCTGAGACCTCTAATGTTCAAATAGTGCTTCTGTTCAAATGAACTGCAAACTAGACCAAATCTGCTTAAAACCTTCTCTCTCAATGGGAGAAAGCTGCTATATTCAATGTTTAGTGCAAAACTTGCCAAACTGAAAGATGATTATGTCTTTTCAAATATAATGTTTTTTTTACAATGCAGTGAGACTGTTTTAAATGTGTTAGAAGTTATATGCACAAAATCTTATGTTAGAGCTTCAATGCTCAACATTGTCAGTTTACAGGTTTCTGAGACCTCTAATGTTCAAATAGTGCTTCTGTTCAAATGAACTGCAAATTAGCCCAAATCTGCTTAAAACCTTCTCTTTCAATGAGAGAAAGCTGCTACATTCAATGTTTAGTGCAAAACTTGCCAAACTGAAAGATGATAATGTCTTATCAAATATAATGTTTTTTGCAATGCAGTGAGACAGTTTTTAATGTGTTAGAAGTTATATGCACAAAATCTTATGTTAGAGCTTCAATGCTCAACATTGTCAGTTTACTGGTTTCTGAGACCTCTAATGTTCAAATAGTGCTTCTGTTCAAATGAACTGCAAATTAGCCCAAATCTGCTTAAAACCTTCTCTTTCAATGAGAGAAAGCTGCTACATTCAATGTTTAGTGCAAAACTTGCCAAACTGAAAGATGATTATGTCTTATCAAATATAATGTTTTTTTACAATGCAGTGAGACTGTTTTTAATGTGTTAGAAGTTATATGCACAAAATCTTAAATTAGAGCTTCAATGCTCAAGATTGTCAGTTTACAGGTTTCTGAGACCTCTAATGTTCAAATATTGCTTCTGTTCAAATGAACTGCAAATTAGCCCAAATCTGCTTAAAACCTTCTCTTTCAATGAGAGAAAGCTGCTACATTAAATGTTTAGTGCAAAACTTGCCAAACTGAAAGATGCTTATGTCTAAAGAAATAAAGTGTTTTTTTGCAATGCTGTGAGACAGTTTCTATTGTGTTAGAAGTTATATGCACAAAATCTTATGTTAGAGCTTCAATGCTCAACATTGTCAGTATACAGGTTTCTGAGACCTCTAATGTTCAAATAGTGCTTCTGTTCAAATGAACTGCAAATTAGCCCAAATCTGCTTAAAACCTGCTCTCTCAATGGGAGAGAGCTGCTACATTCAATGTTTAGTGCAAAACTTGCCAAACTGAAAGATGCTTATGTCTAATGAAATAAAGTGTTTTTTGCAATGCAGTGAGACAGTTTTTAATGTGTTAGAAGTTATATGCACAAAATCTTATGTTAGAGCTTCAATGCTCAAGATTGTCAGTTTACAGGTTTCTGAGACCTCTAATGTTCAAATAGTGCTTCTGTTCAAATGAACTGCAAACTAGACCAAATCTGCTTAAAACCTTCTCTCTCAATGGGAGAAAGCTGCTACATTTAATGTTTAGTGCAAAACTTGCCAAACTGAAAGATGATTATGTCTTTTCAAATATAATGTTTTTTTTTTTTTACAATGCAGTGAAACTGTTTTAAATGTGTTAGAAGTTATATGCACAAAATCTTAAGTTGGAGCTTCAATGTTCAAGATTGTCAGTTTACAGGTTTCTGAGACCTCTAATGTTCAAATATTGCTTCTGGTCAAATGAACTGCAAATTAGCCCAAATCTGCTTAAAACCTTCTTTTTCAATGAGAGAAAGCTGCTACATTCAATGTTTAGTGCAAAACTTGCCAAACTGAAAGATGCTTATGTCTAATGAAAAAATAAATTGTTTTTTGCAATGCTGTGAGACAGTTTTTAATGTGTTAGAAGTTATATGCACAAAATCTTATGTTAGAGCTTTCAATGCTCAACATTGTCAGTTTACAGGTTTCTGAGACCTCTAATGTTCAAATATTGCTTCTGTTCAAATGAACTGCAAACTAGCCCAAATCTGCTTAAAACCTTCTCTCTCAATTGGAGAAAGCTGCTACATTCAATGTTTAGTGCAAAACTTGCCAAACTGAAAGATGCTTATGTCTAATGAAATAAAGTGTTTTTTGCAATGCAGTGAAACTGTTTTAAATGTGTTAGAAGTTATATGCACAAAATCTTATGTTAGAGCTTCAATGCTCAACATTGTCAGTTTACAGGTTTCTGAGACCTCTAATGTTCAAATATTGCTTCTGTTCAAATGAACTGCAAACTAGCCCAAATCTGCTTAAAACCTTCTCTCTCAATGGGAGAAAGCTGCTACATTCAATGTTTAGTGCAAAACTTGCCCAACTGAAAGATGCTTATGTCTAAAGAAATAAAGTGTTTTTTTGCAATGCTGTGAGACAGTTTTTAATGTGTTAGAAGTTATATGCACAAAATCTTATGTTGGAGCTTCAATGCTCAAGATTGTCAGTTTACAGGTTTCTGAGACCTCTAATGTTCAAATAGTGCTTCTGTTCAAATGAACTGCAAACTAGCCCAAATCTGCTTAAAACCTTCTCTCTCAATGGGAGAAAGCTGCTACATTCAATGTTTAGTGCAAAACTTGCCAAACTGAAAGATGATTATGTCTTTTCAAATATAATGTTTTTTTTTACAATGCAGTGAAACTGTTTTAAATGTGTTAGAAGTTATATGCACAAAATCTTATGTTAGAGCTTCAATGCTCAAGATTGTCAGTTTACAGGTTTCTGAGACCTCTAATGTTCAAATAGTGCTTCTGTTCAAATGAACTGCAAATTAGCCCAAATCTGCTTAAAACCTTCTTTTTCAATGAGAGAAAGCTGCTACATTCAAATGTTTATTGCAAAACTTTCCAAACTGAAAGATGATTATGTCTTATCAAATATAATGTTTTTTTACAATGCAGTGAGACTGTTTTTAATGTGTTAGAAGTTATATGCACAAAATCTTATGTTAGAGCTTCAATGCTCAACATTGTCAGTTTACAGGTTTCTGAGACCTCTAATGTTCAAATAGTGCTTCTGTTCAAATGAACTGCAAATTAGCCCAAATCTGCTTAAAACCTTCTCTTTCAATGAGAGAAAGCTGCTACATTCAATGTTTAGTGCAAAACTTGCCAAACTGAAAGATGCTTATGTCTAATGAAATAAAGTGTTTTTTGCAATGCAGTGAGACAGTTTCTATTGTGTTAGAAGTTATATGCACAAAATCTTATGTTAGAGCTTCAATGCTCAACATTGTCAGTTTACAGGTTTCTGAGACCTCTAATGTTCAAATAGTGCTTCTGTTCAAATGAACTGCAAACTAGCCGAAATCTGCTTAAAACCTTCTCTCTCAATGAGAGAAAGCTGCTACATTCAATGTTTAGTGCAAAACTTGCCAAACTGAAAGATGCTTATGTCTAATGAAATAAAGTGTTTTTTGCAATGCAGTGAAACTGTTTTAAATGTGTTAGAAGTTATATGCACAAAATCTTATGTTAGAGCTTCAATGCTCAACATTGTCAGTTTACAGGTTTCTGAGACCTCTAATGTTCAAAAAGTGCTTCTGTTCAAATGAACTGCAAATTAGCCCAAATCTGCTTAAAACCTTCTTTTTCAATGAGAGAAAGCTGCTACATTCAAATGTTTAGTGCAAAACTTGCCAAACTGAAAGATGATTATGTCTTATCAAATATAATGTTTTTTTACAATGCAGTGAGACTGTTTTTAATGTGTTAGAAGTTATATGCACAAAATCTTATGTTAGAGCTTCAATGCTCAACATTGTCAGTTTACAGGTTTCTGAGACCTCTAATGTTCAAATATTGCTTCTGTTCAAATGAACTGCAAACTAGCCCAAATCTGCTTAAAACCTTCTCTCTCAATGGGAGAAAGCTGCTACATTCAATGTTTAGTGCAAAACTTGCCAAACTGAAAGATGCTTATGTCTAAAGAAATAAAGTGTTTTTTTGCAATGCTGTGAGACAGTTTTTAATGTGTTAGAAGTTATATGCACAAAATCTTATGTTAGAGCTTCAATGCTCAAGATTGTCAGTTTACAGGTTTCTGAGACCTCTAATGTTCAAATAGTGCTTCTGTTCAAATGAACTGCAAACTAGCCCAAATCTGCTTAAAACCTTCTCTTTCAATGAGAGAATGCTGCTACATACAATGTTTAGTGCAAAACTTGCCAAACTGAAAGATGCTTATGTCTAATGAAATAAAGTGTTTTTTGCAATGCAGTGAGACAGTTTTTAATGTGTTAGAAGTTATATGCACAAATTCTTAAATTAGAGCTTCAATGCTCAAGATTGTCAGTTTACAGGTTTCTGAGACCTCTAATGTTCAAATATTGCTTCTGTTCAAATGAACTGCAAACTAGCCCAAATCTGCTTAAAACCTTCTCTCTCAATGGGAGAAAGCTGCTACATTCAATGTTTAGTGCAAAACTTGCCAAACTGAAAGATGATTATGTCTTTTCAAATATAATGTTTTTTTTTACAATGTAGTGAAACTGTTTTAAATGTGTTAGAAGTTATATGCACAAAATCTTATGTTAGAGCTTCAATGCTCAACATTGTCAGTTTACAGGTTTCTGAGACCTCTAATGTTCAAATAGTGCTTCTGTTCAAATGAACTGCAAATTAGCCCAAATCTGCTTAAAACCTTCTCTTTCAATGAGAGAAAGCTGCTACATTAAATGTTTAGTGCAAAACTTGCCAAACTGAAAGATGCTTATGTCTAAAGAAATAAAGTGTTTTTTTGCAATTCTGTGAGACAGTTTTTAATATGTTAGAAGTTATATGCACAAAATCTTATGTTGGAGCTTCAATGCTTAAGATTGTCAGTTTACAGGTTTCTGAGACCTCTAATGTTCAAATATTGCTTCTGGTCAAATGAAATGCAAATTAGCCCAAATCTGCTTAAAACCTTCTTTTTCAATGAGAGAAAGCTGCTACATTCAATGTTTAGTGCAAAACTTGCCAAACTGAAAGATGCTTATGTCTAAAGAAATAAAGTGTTTTTTTGCAATGCTGTGAGACAGTTTCTATTGTGTTATAGAAGTTATATGCACAAAATCTTATGTTAGAGCTTCAATGCTCAAGATTGGCAGTTTACAGGTTTCTGAGACCTCTAATGTTCAAATAGTGCTTCTGTTCAAATGAACTGTAAATTAGCCCAAATCTGCTTAAAACCTTCTCTCTCAATGAGAGAAAGCTACTACATTCGATGTTTAGTGCAAAACTTGCCAAACTGAAAGATGCTTATGTCTAAAGAAATAAAGTGTTTTTTTGCAATGCTGTGAGACAGTTTCTATTGTGTTATAGAAGTTATATGCACAAAATCTTATGTTAGAGCTTCAATGCTCAAGATTGGCAGTTTACAGGTTTCTGAGACCTCTAATGTTCAAATAGTGCTTCTGTTCAAATGAACTGTAAACTAGCCCAAATCTGCTTAAAACCTTCTCTCTCAATGGGAGAAAGCTGCTACATTCAATGTTTAGTGCAAAACTTGCCAAACTGAAAGATGATTATGTCTTTTCAAATATAATGTTTTTTTTACAATGCAGTGAAACTGTTTTAAATGTGTTAGAAGTTATATGCACAAAATCTTATGTTAGAGCTTCAATGCTCAACATTGTCAGTTTACAGGTTTCTGAGACCTCTAATGTTCAAATAGTGCTTCTGTTCAAATGAACTGCAAACTAGCCCAAATCTGCCTAAAACCTTCTCTCTCAATGGGAGAAAGCTGCTACATTCAATGTTTAGTGCAAAACTTGCCAAACTGAAAGATGATTATGTCTTTTCAAATATAATGTTTTTTTTTACAATGCAGTGAAACTGTTTTAAATGTGTTAGAAGTTATATGCACAAAATCTTATGTTAGAGCTTCAATGCTCAAGATTGTCAGTTTACAGGTTTCTGAGACCTCTAATGTTCAAATAGTGCTTCTGTTCAAATGAACTGCAAACTAGACCAAATCTGCTTAAAACCTTCTCTCTCAATGGGAGAAAGCTGCTACATTTAATGTTTAGTGCAAAACTTGCCAAACTAAAAGATGCTTGTCTAAAGAAATAAAGTGTTTTTTTGCAATGCTGTGAGACAGTTTTTAATGTGTTAGAAGTTATATGCACAAAATCTTATGTTGGAGCTTCAATGCTCAAGATTGTCAGTTTACAGGTTTCTGAGACCTCTAATGTTCAAATAGTGCTTCTGTTCAAATGAACTGCAAACTAGACCAAATCTGCTTAAAACCTTCTCTCTCAATGGGAGAAAGCTGCTATATTCAATGTTTAGTGCAAAACTTGCCAAACTGAAAGATGATTATGTCTTTTCAAATATAATGTTTTTTTTGCAATGCTGTGAGACAGTTTTTAATGTGTTAGAAGTTATATGCACAAAATCTTATGTTAGAGCTTCAATGCTCAACATTGTCAGTTTACAGGTTTCTGAGACCTCTAATGTTCAAATAGTGCTTCTTTTCAAATGAACTGCAAATTAGCCCAAATCTGCTTAAAACCTTCTCTTTCAATGAGAGAAAGCTGCTACATTCAATGTTTAGTGCAAAACTTGCCAAACTGAAAGATGCTTATGTCTAATGAAATAAAGTGTTTTTTGCAATGCAGTGAGACAGTTTCTATTGTGTTAGAAGTTATATGCACAAAATCTTATGTTAGAGCTTCAATGCTCAACATTGTCAGTTTACAGGTTTCTGAGACCTCTAATGTTCAAATAGTGCTTCTGTTCAAATGAACTGCAAACTAGCCGAAATCTGCTTAAAACCTTCTCTCTCAATGAGAGAAAGCTGCTACATTCAATGTTTAGTGCAAAACTTGCCAAACTGAAAGATGCTTATGTCTAATGAAATAAAGTGTTTTTTGCAATGCAGTGAAACTGTTTTAAATGTGTTAGAAGTTATATGCACAAAATCTTATGTTAGAGCTTCAATGCTCAACATTGTCAGTTTACAGGTTTCTGAGACCTCTAATGTTCAAAAAGTGCTTCTGTTCAAATGAACTGCAAATTAGCCCAAATCTGCTTAAAACCTTCTTTTTCAATGAGAGAAAGCTGCTACATTCAAATGTTTAGTGCAAAACTTGCCAAACTGAAAGATGATTATGTCTTATCAAATATAATGTTTTTTTACAATGCAGTGAGACTGTTTTAAATGTGTTAGAAGTTATATGCACAAAATCTTATGTTAGAGCTTCAATGCTCAACATTGTCAGTTTACAGGTTTCTGAGACCTCTAATGTTCAAATATTGCTTCTGTTCAAATGAACTGCAAACTAGCCCAAATCTGCTTAAAACCTTCTCTCTCAATGGGAGAAAGCTGCTACATTCAATGTTTAGTGCAAAACTTGCCAAACTGAAAGATGATTATGTCTTTTCAAATATAATGTTTTTTTTTACAATGCAGTGAAACTGTTTTAAATGTGTTAGAAGTTATATGCACAAAATCTTATGTTAGAGCTTCAATGCTCAACATTGTCAGTTTACAGGTTTCTGAGACCTCTAATGTTCAAAAAGTGCTTCTGTTCAAATGAACTGCAAATTAGCCCAAATCTGCTTAAAACCTTCTTTTTCAATGAGAGAAAGCTGCTACATTCAATGTTTAGTGCAAAACTTGCCAAACTGAAAGATGATTATGTCTTATCAAATATAATGTTTTTTGCAATGCAGTGAGACAGTTTTTAATGTGTTAGAAGTTATATGCACAAAATCTTATGTTAGAGCTTCAATGCTCAACATTGTCAGTTTACAGGTTTCTGAGACCTCTAATGTTCAAATAGTGCTTCTGTTCAAATGAACTGCAAACTAGCCCAAATCTGCCTAAAACCTTCTCTCTCAATGGGAGAAAGCTGCTACATTCAATGTTTAGTGCAAAACTTGCCAAACTGAAAGATGCTTATGTCTAAAGAAATAAAGTGTTTTTTTGCAATGCTGTGAGACAGTTTTTAATGTGTTAGAAGTTATATGCACAAAATCTTATGTTGGAGCTTCAATGCTCAAGATTGTCAGTTTACAGGTTTCTGAGACCTGTAATGTTCAAATAGTGCTTCTGTTCAAATGAACTGTAAACTAGCCCAAATCTGCTTAAAACCTTCTCTCTCAATGGGAGAAAGCTGCTACATTCAATGTTTAGTGCAAAACTTGCCAAACTGAAAGATGATTATGTCTTTTCAAATATAATGTTTTTTTTTTACAATGCAGTGAGACTGTTTTAAATGTGTTAGAAGTTATATGCACAAAATCTTATGTTAGAGCTTCAATGCTCAACATTGTCAGTTTACAGGTTTCTGAGACCTCTAATGTTCAAATAGTGCTTCTGTTCAAATGAACTTCAAATTAGCCCAAATCTGCTTAAAACCTTCTCTCTCAATGGGAGAAAGCTGCTACATTCAATGTTTAGTGCAAAACTTGCCAAACTGAAAGGTGCTTATGTCTAATGAAATAAAGTGTTTTTTGCAATGCAGTGAGACTGTTTTTAATGTGTTAGAAGTTATATGCACAAAATCTTATGTTAGAGCTTCAATGCTCAACATTGTCAGTTTACAGGTTTCTGAGACCTCTAATGTTCAAATAGTGCTTCTGTTCAAATGAACTGCAAATTAGCCCAAATCTGCTTAAAACCTTCTCTTTCAATGAGAGAAAGCTGCTACATTCAATGTTTAGTGCAAAACTTGCCAAACTGAAAGATGCTTATGTCTAATGAAATAAAGTGTTTTTTGCAATGCAGTGAGACAGTTTTTAATGTGTTAGAAGTTATATGCACAAATTCTTAAATTAGAGCTTCAATGCTCAAGATTGTCAGTTTACAGGTTTCTGAGACCTCTAATGTTCAAATATTGCTTCTGTTCAAATGAACTGCAAACTAGCCCAAATCTGCTTAAAACCTTCTCTTTCAATGAGAGAAAGCTGCTACATTCAATGTTTAGTGCAAAACTTGCCAAACTGAAAGATGATTATGTCTTATCAAATATAATGTTTTTTTACAATGCAGTGAAACTGTTTTAAATGTGTTAGAAGTTATATGCACAAAATCTTATGTTAGAGCTTTCAATGCTCAACATTGTCAGTTTACAGGTTTCTGAGACCTCTAATGTTCAAATATTGCTTCTGTTCAAATGAACTGCAAATTAGCCCAAATCTGCTTAAAACATTCTTTTTCAATGAGAGAAAGCTGCTACATTCAATGTTTAGTGCAAAACTTGCCAAACTGAAAGATGCTTATGTCTAATGAAATAAAGTGTTTTTTGCAATGCAGTGAAACTGTTTTAAATGTGTTAGAAGTTATATGCACAAAATCTTATGTTAGAGCTTCAATGCTCAAGATTGTCAGTTTACAGGTTTCTGAGACCTCTAATGTTCAAAAAGTGCTTCTGTTCAAATGAACTGCAAATTAGCCCAAATCTGCTTAAAACCTTCTTTTTCAATGAGAGAAAGCTGCTACATTCAAATGTTTAGTGCAAAACTTGCCAAACTGAAAGATGATTATGTCTTATCAAATATAATGTTTTTTTACAATGCAGTGAGACTGTTTTTAATGTGTTAGAAGTTATATGCACAAAATCTTATGTTAGCGCTTCAATGCTCAACATTGTCAGTTTACAGGTTTCTGAGACCTCTAATGTTCAAAAAGTGCTTCTGTTCAAATGAACTGCAAACTAGCCCAAATCTGCTTAAAACCTTCTCTCTCAATGGGAGAAAGCTGCTACATTCAATGTTTAGTGCAAAACTTGCCAAACTGAAAGATGATTTTGTCTTATCAAATATAATGTTTTTTGCAATGCAGTGAGACAGTTTTTAATGTGTTAGACGTTATATGCACAAAATCTTATGTTAGCGCTTCAATGCTCAACATTGTCAGTTTACAGGTTTCTGAGACCTCTAATGTTCAAATAGTGCTTCTGTTCAAATGAACTGCAAATTAGCCCAAATCTGCTTAAAACCTTCTCTTTCAATGAGAGAAAGCTGCTACATTAAATGTTTAGTGCAAAACTTGCCAAACTGAAAGGTGCTTATGTCTAAATGAAATAAAGTGTTTTTTTGCAATGCAGTGAGACAGTTTCTATTGTGTTAGAAGTTATATGCACAAAATCTTATGTTAGAGCTTCAATGCTCAAGATTGTCAGTTTACAGGTTTCTGAGACCTCTAATGTTCAAATAGTGCTTCTGTTCAAATGAACTGCAAATTAGCCCAAATCTGCCTAAAACCTTCTCTCTCAATGGGAGAAAGCTGCTACATTCAATGTTTAGTGCAAAACTTGCCAAACTGAAAGATGCTTATGTCTAAAGAAATAAAGTGTTTTTTTGCAATGCTGTGAGACAGTTTTTAATGTGTTAGAAGTTATATGCACAAAATCTTATGTTGGAGCTTCAATGCTCAAGATTGTCAGTTTACAGGTTTCTGAGACCTCTAATGTTCAAATAGTGCTTCTGTTCAAATGAACTGTAAACTAGCCCAAATCTGCTTAAAACCTTCTCTCTCAATGGGAGAAAGCTGCTACATTCAATGTTTAGTGCAAAACTTGCCAAACTGAAAGATGATTATGTCTTTTCAAATATAATGTTTTTTTTTTACAATGCAGTGAGACTGTTTTAAATGTGTTAGAAGTTATATGCACAAAATCTTATGTTAGAGCTTCAATGCTCAACATTGTCAGTTTACAGGTTTCTGAGACCTCTAATGTTCAAATATTGCTTCTGTTCAAATGAACTGCAAACTAGCCCAAATCTGCTTAAAACCTTCTCTTTCAATGAGAGAAAGCTGCTACATTCAATGTTTAGTGCAAAACTTGCCAAACTGAAAGATGATTATGTCTTATCAAATATAATGTTTTTTTACAATGCAGTGAAACTGTTTTAAATGTGTTAGAAGTTATATGCACAAAATCTTATGTTAGAGCTTTCAATGCTCAACATTGTCAGTTTACAGGTTTCTGAGACCTCTAATGTTCAAATATTGCTTCTGTTCAAATGAACTGCAAATTAGCCCAAATCTGCTTAAAACATTCTTTTTCAATGAGAGAAAGCTGCTACATTCAATGTTTAGTGCAAAACTTGCCAAACTGAAAGATGCTTATGTCTAATGAAATAAAGTGTTTTTTGCAATGCAGTGAAACTGTTTTAAATGTGTTAGAAGTTATATGCACAAAATCTTATGTTAGAGCTTCAATGCTCAAGATTGTCAGTTTACAGGTTTCTGAGACCTCTAATGTTCAAAAAGTGCTTCTGTTCAAATGAACTGCAAATTAGCCCAAATCTGCTTAAAACCTTCTTTTTCAATGAGAGAAAGCTGCTACATTCAAATGTTTAGTGCAAAACTTGCCAAACTGAAAGATGATAATGTCTTATCAAATATAATGTTTTTTGCAATGCAGTGAGACAGTTTTTAATGTGTTAGACGTTATATGCACAAAATCTTATGTTAGCGCTTCAATGCTCAACATTGTCAGTTTACAGGTTTCTGAGACCTCTAATGTTCAAAAAGTGCTTCTGTTCAAATGAACAGCAAATTAGCCCAAATCTGCTTAAAACCTTCTTTTTCAATGAGAGAAAGCTGCTACATTCAAATGTTTAGTGCAAAACTTGCCAAACTGAAAGATGATTATGTCTTATCAAATATAATGTTTTTTTACAATGCAGTGAGACTGTTTTTAATGTGTTAGAAGTTATATGCACAAAATCTTATGTTAGCGCTTCAATGCTCAACATTGTCAGTTTACAGGTTTCTGAGACCTCTAATGTTCAAATATTGCTTCTGTTCAAATGAACTGCAAACTAGCCCAAATCTGCTTAAAACCTTCTCTCTCAATGGGAGAAAGCTGCTACATTCAATGTTTAGTGCAAAACTTGCCAAACTGAAAGATGATTTTGTCTTATCAAATATAATGTTTTTTGCAATGCAGTGAGACAGTTTTTAATGTGTTAGACGTTATATGCACAAAATCTTATGTTAGCGCTTCAATGCTCAACATTGTCAGTTTACAGGTTTCTGAGACCTCTAATGTTCAAATAGTGCTTCTGTTCAAATGAACTGCAAATTAGCCCAAATCTGCTTAAAACCTTCTCTTTCAATGAGAGAAAGCTGCTACATTAAATGTTTAGTGCAAAACTTGCCAAACTGAAAGGTGCTTATGTCTAAATGAAATAAAGTGTTTTTTTGCAATGCAGTGAGACAGTTTCTATTGTGTTAGAAGTTATATGCACAAAATCTTATGTTAGAGCTTCAATGCTCAACATTGTCAGTTTACAGGTTTCTGAGACCTCTAATGTTCAAATAGTGCTTCTGTTCAAATGAACTGCAAATTAGCCCAAATCTGCTTAAAACCTTCTTTTTCAATGAGAGAAAGCTGCTACATTCAATGTTTAGTGCAAAACTTGCCAAACTGAAAGATGATTATGTCTTATCAAATATAATGTTTTTTGCAATGCAGTGAGACAGTTTTTAATGTGTTAGAAGTTATATGCAAAAAATCTTATGTTAGAGCTTCAATGCTCAAGATTGGCAGTTTACAGGTTTCTGAGACCTCTAATGTTCAAATAGTGCTTCTGTTCAAATGAACTGCAAACTAGACCAAATCTGCTTAAAACCTTCTCTTTCAATGAGAGAAAGCTGCTACATTCAATGTTTAGTGCAAAACTTGCCAAACTGAAAGATGCTTATGTCTAATGAAATAAAGTGTTTTTTGCAATGCAGTGAGACTGTTTTTAATGTGTTAGAAGTTATATGCACAAAATCTTATGTTAGAGCTTCAATGCTCAACATTGTCAGTTTGCAGGTTTCTGAGACCTTTAATGTTCAAATATTGCTTCTGTTCAAATGAACTGCAAACTAGACCAAATCTGCTTAAAACCTTCTCTTTCAATGAGAGAAAGCTGCTACATTCAAATGTTTAGTGCAAAACTTGCCAAACTGAAAGATGATTATGTCTTATCAAATATAATTATTTTTTTTTGCAATGCAGTGAGACAGTTTTTAATGTGTTAGAAGTTATATGCACAAAATCTTATGTTAGAGCTTCAATGCTCAACATTGTCAGTTTACAGTTTTCTGAGACCTCTTATGTTCAAATATTGATTCTGTTCAAATGAACTGCAAACTAGCCCAAATCTGCTTAAAACCTTCTCTCTCAATGGGAGAAAGCTGCTACATTCAATGTTTAGTGCAAAACTTGCCAAACTGAAAGATGCTTATGTCTAAAGAAATAAAGTGTTTTTTGCAATGCTGTGAGACAGTTTTTAACGTGTTAGAAGTTATATGCACAAAATCTTATGTTAGAGCTTCAATGCTCAAGATTGTCAGTTTACAGGTTTCTGAGACCTCTAATGTTCAAATAGTGCTTCTGTTCAAATGAACTGCAAACTAGCCCAAATCTGCTTAAAACCTTCTTTTTCAATGAGAGAAAGCTGCTACATTCAATGTTTAGTGCAAAACTAGCCAAACTGAAAGATGCTTATGTCTTGAAATGAATTTTTTTTTGCAATGCAGTGAGACAGTTTTTAATGTGTTAGAAGTTATATGCACAAAATCTTATGTTAGAGCTTCAATGCTCAACATTGTCAGTTTACAGGTTTCTGAGACCTCTAATGTTCAAATAGTGCTTCTGTTCAAATGAACTGCAAATTAGCCCAAATCTGCTTAAAACCTTCTCTCTCAATGAGAGAGCGCTGCTACATTCAATGTTTAGTGCAAAACTTGCCAAACTGAAAGATGCTTATGTCTTATCAAATATAATGTTTTTTTTTACAATGCAGTAAAACAGTTTTTAATGTGTTAGAAGTTATATGCACAAAATCTTATGTTAGAGCTTCAATGCTCAAGATTGTCAGTTTACAGGTTTCTGAGACCTCTAATGTTCAAATATTGCTTCTGGTCAAATGAACTGCAAATTAGCCCAAATCTGCTTAAAACCTTCTTTTTCAATGAGCGAAAGCTGCTACATTTAATGTTTAGTGCAAAACTTGCCAAACTGAAAGATGATTATGTCTTATCAAATGTGTTTTTTGCAATGCAGTGAGACTGTTTTTAATGTGTTAGAAGTTATATGCACAAAATCTTATGTTAGAGCTTCAATGCTCAAGATTGTCAGTTTACAGGTTTCTGAGACCTCTAATGTTCAAATATTGCTTCTGTTCAAATGAACTGCAAATTAGCTCAAATCTGCTTAAAACCTTCTTTTTCAATGAGAGAAAGCTGCTACATTCAATGTTTAGTGCAAAACTTGCCAAACTGAAAGATGCTTATGTCTAATGAAATGAAGTGTTTTTTTGCAATGCAGTGAGACAGTTTCTATTGTGTTAGAAATTATATGCACAAAATCTTATGTTAGAGCTTCAATGCTCAAGATTGTCAGTTTACAGGTTTCTGAGACCTCTAATGTTCAAATATTGCTTCTGTTCAAATGAATTGCAAATTAGCCCAAATCTGCTTAAAACCTTCTCTCTCAATGGGAGAAAGCCGCTACATTCAATGTTTAGTGCAAAACTTGCCAAACTGAAAGATGATTGTCTTATCAAATATAATGTTTTTTGCAATGCAGTGAGGCAGTTTCTAATGTGTTAGAAGTTATATGCACAAAATCTTATGTTAGAGCTTCAATGCTCAAGATTGTCAGTTTAGAACTTGTCAGAGCAATAACTCCTAGTTAGTGCATCTGGTGAAAATAAGCTTAAACAAGCCCACATATGCAATCAGCTTCTAAACAAACTAGCTGTAGTTTGTTTACTAAGCGTGCAAAACAACCACCCAATAAAGCATTACAATAATCTAACCTTGAGGTCATAAATGCAGAAATGTTAATCCATGCATTTATGACCTCAAGGTTAGATTATTGTAATGCTTTATTGGGTGGTTGTTCTGCACGCTTAGTAAACAAACTACAGCTAGTCCAAAATGCAGCACCATTCATTTGAACAGAAGCACTATTTGAACATTAGAGGTCTCAGAAACCTGTAAACTGACTAATTGTAAACTAATTGAACAGAGATGACATAACTGAATTCAATAATGAACTGCCTTTAACTATCATTTTGCTTTATTGACACTGTTTTCCTAATGAATGTTGTTCAGTTGCTTTGACGCAATGTATTTTGTTTAAAGCTCTATATAAATAAAGGTGACTTGACTTTGACTCTCTCTGTCTGTGAGAGAATTTTTCTTTTTACAATGTTAAAGGCAAAACTTGCCAACATGAATGATCTCTCAGAGTAATGAACTAATGTGTTTTTTGCAATGCAGCGAGACAGTTTCTAATGTGACTTGAAAGGACCTTGAACACACCAGAAACACTGTTTTTACATTGTGGGTTTCTGAGACCACTAATGTTCAAATATTGCTTCTGTTCAAATGAACGGCAAATTAGCCCAAATCTGCTTAAAACCTTCTCTCTCAATGGGAGAAAGCTGCTACATTCAATGTTTAGTGGAAAACTTGCCAAACTGAAAGATGCTTATGTCTTATCAAATATAATGTTTTTTTGCAATGCAGTGAGACTGTTTTTAATGTGTTAGACGTTCTATGCACATAAAGTTATGTTAGAGCTTCAATGCTCAGGATTGTCAGTTTAGAAATTGTCAGAGCACTAACGCTTAGTTAGTGCATCTGGTGAAAATAAGTTTAAACAAGCCCACATATGCAATACAGCTTCTCTCTCAGTGAGAGAATGTTGCTTTTTACAATGTTAAAGGCAAAACTTGCCAACGTGAAAGATCTCTCTGACTAATTAACTAATGTTGTTTTTTGTAATGCAGAAACACTCTTTTTAATGTGGTAGACGTTCTATGCACATAGTTATGTTAGAGCTTCAATTGTCAGTTTAGAACTTGTCAGAGCACTAACTCTTAGTTGCCTTAATGATTTCTCCTTGATTTTTAATGCCCTGGATGTGCACTGTTCAGAAATCACACACAAATGTCATAAATTAAATCATAAAGATATTTCCATGGATTCCATGTGGTTTCAACTACATTTCTGTAATTAAAATAAAATGTTTCAATTGCTTTTTAGTATAAAAACAGCTCAAAAGAAAAGACAAAAAGATGTTTCATGTAAGTTTTTTATAGAAAAGACATCTTCAAGAACAAATCTTCATTTGTGTACTTCATGAGTCTTGAATGTATTTTTTCAGCTTTGTTCATCTGCACATGAAGTAACCATCAGATTTCCGCATGACCTTTAGTGATGAATAAAACGATTTGCATAATTTAGTACATACTACAAGTTTTAGGTTTGAAGAGTTTTATCCATCACGTGTCTCCATTTATAAATGGAAAAACATAATAAATTCAAACATACTTATTAGACATTTCTACTAATGTCTCAAAATCAACAAAATGTACCAAACCAAGGTGAGTTCAATAATTGTCAGTATTAAGGAACACAATGCAGAGTGAAATAAAAACAGCCCTTGATGGGTCAGGAATGTGTGATGCAGCATTTCAGCAGGAGATCATCTACTATAGATGTGATTTTTTTCTGCAGCAGCACTTTTTCAAACACCACAGTCAGTAACTGCATACTTCAGATTCTTCACATATAACACCATTCCCATCATGCTCATTAAGCATAGGGGTAGATTCTCTCTGTCATCCAGAGGCAACCTTCCAAATACACACTCAGGCACTTTGAGGGGTGTGAAAGGGATTTCACATGATGATTCGCAGTTCAGGAACAGAGTTTGCAATGGATTTATGAGGCAGAACATTGGCACCGTTGATGTAGAGTTCATCGTTCACAATCACATCTTCACCTACAACTGTAACATTCTCCATCCACACCTGACCAACACAATTATAGTAACAAACATTTTCATAAAATTCACACAGCATAAAGCACAAAAGTAGCCTTCCACAAGTATAAACTCCAGAAGTCAGAAAGAGCTTTATTACACACACAAGGAATTTTACTTGGAGAAAGGAGCATCCAATGCAGAATATACATAGGAATTACACAGTAGAGATGGAATCATTCACATATTTCATTTTCACTATGCCAAAACATTTAAGTAATAGTTTCATGCTTATCCAAATTTTGGATTTTATTTGTCATCCACAATGCTTTCTGAGATGAGTAGTGGTCATTACCTTTATGCTTTGAATACAAGTCCTCAATTCATAGAATAATTTGTTTGTTTCTTTGAAATTGCTATTAAGAAAATAAATGTACACCCAGAACTAACGCTGCTGAAAAGGTGGCGCTCTATTGCTCAAACTATGAAACTCACTTACTCCCCCACTGATGAGCTCCATCCCACAATGCACGCCATCCTCCAGAACCACACCGGCCCGATCGTTACATCGGGCCCAATCATACCGTTTTCAACAATCACTGCGGCTGGGTCCTGGGTTGAGTCAAGTCAACTCACCATTATTTTTTCGTTTGAGTTTGAATGACATACAGTATGTCATATATTTTTGGTATATGTATCATAATTCTGCTTACAATAAATTTAAAAGCACAATATACTGTACTTTTGATCAGATAAATACAAAAAATGTTTCATGTTTACTGTACAAAATTCTTTCTTTAGTCATGTTGTTAGTTCATAATGCCTTGTACACATTGTACTGAATTATTGATCTCCTGAAAATCTTTATTAGTCCAAGACATTTTTTTTTTTTTTTACTGGAATAGTCATCAATTCTTCATTTAATCTATACTAATGAAAAGGAAAAATTCAAGGAGCATTTTTGAAATTCCTGCTCATAGCCAATTTCATTTATTTAATAGTGTGAGCATACCAAAACAATTTACATTATTTTGAAAGGCTCATGACTATACTGTGTTACTAGGCACTGTTGTCAGGAGTTTATTCCTGATTTGCAATGTTATTAAAATGCAATTTTAACACACAGATGTGTCTTTTCCTATTAAAGTAAATAGAAGCTCTACTTGCTGAAAATAGCAGTTATAAATATGTCAAATGAGCTAACTTGCTTTAAAAGGATGAAACTTTACAAATGTGTAAAGTGAGATTATGTTTTGCTGCTACCTTGTGTTCACAGGCTACACAATTAATATCAACAAGACCAAACAAGAAGTAAGGAATTATTAGAAAAATAATGCACACCCGATGTGACAAAGTAGAGTGGCCGTTACACCTCGGGTGTGCAATATCTTTCTAATAATTCAATAGATCTGAGTCAGTTATTCCGCTCATACTACGGTTTCCACACCACACAGAGAGAGAGAGAGAGAGAGAGAGAGTACACAGTACACAGAGTACACAGAGTATGTATGCTATATACACTATATATGCTAACTGATAAAATCGTCAGGGCAGTGCTGACAACACTGAATATTTGAATATACTTGGAAACAGTATTTGATGGAAAATGTAAAAATGTCAAACAGTGATGGAAAACATCTTAATTGAAGTGAAGAGACCAATTTTATTCAGTTATGGTCGAAAAAGTTTATTCAGACTAACTAAAGGTTACAGTTAGTGTCTTATATATGCCCAACTAACGCAAACAGCAAAGCAAGCCATTAATTAGAACAGATGTGTTCTGTTTTCATCCAATCAATGATATTGATAAAGCAAATATACAAATAAGAATGTAATGTCAAGTCAAGTCACCTTTATTTATATAGCGCTTTAAACAAAATACATTGTGTCAAAGCAACTGAACAACATTTATTAGGAAAACAGTGTCAATTATGCAAAATGAAAGTTAAAGGCAGTTCATCATTGAATTCAGTGATGTCATCTCCGTTCAGTTTAAATAGTGTCTGTGCATTTATTTGCAATCAAGTCAATGATTTCGCTGTAGATGAAGTGACCCCAACTAAGCAAGACAGAGGCAATGGCGGCAAGGAACCGAAACTCCATCGGTGACAGAATGGAGAAAGAAAACCTTGGGAGAAACCAGGCTCAGTTGGGGGCCAATTCTCCTCTGAGGTACTCCACTTGTGATCGATAGGATACATCTTCATTCACTGCTACGAACTGATGGCGGTCATATAAGTGTTCAAGTCTATGCAAAAGAATGTTGTGGTCAATTGTGTCAAACGCAGCACTAAGATCCAATAAAACTAATAGAGAGATACACCCACGATCAGATGATAAGAGCAGATCATTTGTAACTCTAAGGAGAGCAGTCTCAGTACTATGATACGGTCTAAATCCTGACTGGAAATCCTCACATATACAATTTTTCTCTAAGAAGGAATATAATTGTGAGGATACTACCTTTTCTAGTATCTTGGACAGAAAAGGGAGATTCGAGATTGGTCTATAATTAACTAGTTCTTTGGGGTCAAGTTGTGGTTTTTTGATGAGAGGCTTAATAACAGCCAGTTTGACGGTTTTGGGGACATGTCCTAATGACAATGAGGAATTAATAATAGTCAGAAGAGGATCTATGACCTCTGGAAGCACCTCTTTTAGGAGCTTAGATGGTATAGGGTCTAACATACATGTTGTTGGTTTAGATGATTTACAACCCGAATTCCTGAAAAATTGGGACGTTTTTTAAATTTTAATAAAATGAAAACTAAAGGAATTTCAAATCACATGAGCCAATATTTTATTCACAATAGAACATAGATAACGTAGCAAATGTTTAAACTGAGAAATTTTACACTTTTATCCACTTAATTAGCTCATTTAAAATTTAATGACTGCTACAGATCTCAAAAAAGTTGGCACGGGGGCAACAAATGGCTAAAAAAGCAAGCAGTTTTGAAAAGATTCAGCTGGGAGAACATCTAGTGATTAATTAAGTTAATTGATATCAGGTCTGTAACATGATTAGCTATAAAAGCTTTGTCTTAGAGAAGCAGAGTCTCTCAGAAGTAACATATGCACAGTGCATAACATCATCAAAAGATTCAGAGAAACTGGAGAATCTCTGTGCGTAAGGGACAAGGCCGGAGACCTTTATTGGATGCCCGTGGTCTTCAGGCTCTCAGATGACACTGCATCACTCATCGGCATGATTGTGTCAATGACATTACTAAATGGGCCCAGGAATACTTTCAGAAACCACTGTCGGTAAACACAATCCGCCGTGCCATCAGCAGATGCCAACTAAAGCTCTATCATGCAAAAAGGAAGCCATATGTGAACATAGTCCAGAAGCGCCGTCGTGTCCTGTGGGCCAAGGCTCATTTAAAATGGACTATTTCAAAGTGGAATAGTGTGTAATGGTCAGACGAGTCCAAATTTGACATTCTTGTTGGAAATCACGGACGCCGTGTCCTCCGGGCTAAAGAGGAGGGAGACCTTAAAGCATTTTATCAGCGTTCAATTCAAAAGCCAGCATCTCTGATGGTATGGGGGTGCATAAGTGCATATGGTATGGGCAGCTTGCATGTTTTGGAAGGCTCTGTGAATGCTGAAAGGTATATAAAGGTTTTAGAGCAACATATGCTTCCCTCCAAACAACGTCTATTTCAGGGAAGGCCTTGTTTATTTCAGCAGGACAATGCAAAACCACATACTGCAGCTATAACAACAGCATGGCTTCGTCGTAGAAGAGTCCGGGTGCTAACCTGGCCTGCCTGCAGTCCAGATCTTTCACCTATAGAGAACATTTGGCGCATCATTAAACGAAAAATACGTCAAAGACGACCACGAACTCTTCAGCAGCTGGAAATCTATATAAGGCAAGAATGGGACCAGATTCCAACAGCAAAACTCCAGCAACTCATAGCCTCAATGCCCAGACGTCTTCAAACTGTTTTGAAAAGAAAAGGAGATGCTACACCATGGTAAACATGCCCCGTCCCAACTATTATGAGACCTGTAGCAGAAATCAAAATTGAAATGAGCTCATTTTGTGCATAAAATTGTAAACTTTCTCAGTTTAAACATTTGCTATGTTATCTATGTTCTATTGTGAATAAAATATTGGCTCATGTGATTTGAAAGTCTTTTAGTTTTCATTTTATTACAATTTAAAAAACGTCCCAACTTTTCCGGAATTCGGGTTGTAACAAGTTTATACAATTCTTCCTCTCCTATAGTAGAGAATGAGTGGAACTGTTCCTCAGGGGGTCTATAGTTCACTGTCTGATGTGATACTGTAGCTGACGGCTGAATGGTTGCAATTTTATCTCTAATAGTATCGATTTTAGAAGAAAAGTAGTTCATAAAGTCATTACTGCTGTGATGTTGGGAAATGTCAACACTTTTTGAGGCTTTATTTTTCATTAATTTAGCCACTGTTTACATTTACATTTAATCATTTAGCAGACGCTTTTATCCAAAGCGACTTACAAATGAGAACAACAGAAGCAGTCAGGTCAACAAGAGAACAACAACAGTATACAAGTGCCATGACACGTCTCAGTTAGTCTAGTATAGAACGCATAGGTAGGGTTTTTTTTTTTTTTTTTTTTTTTTTTAATTAAAAAGACAAGAAAAGGAAAAGTGCTAGTGTTAGTTGGTTAAGTGCAGGCGAAAAAGATGAGTCTTTAGCTGTTTCTTGAAAATGAGTAAAGACTCAGCTGTACGAATTGAGATTGGGAGGTCATTCCACCAGCTGGTGACAGTCCAGGAAAAGGTCCTTGAGAGTGATTTTGAACTTCTTTGGGATGGTACCACAAGGCGTCGATCACTTGCAGAGCGCAAACTTCTGGATTTATTCACTTCACTGTATTGAATAAATACCTGGGGTTATGTTTGTTTTCTTCTAAAAGAGAAGAAAAGTAATCGAATTTAGCAGTTTTTAATGCTTTTCTGTAGGATAGGTTACTTTCCCGCCAAGCAATACGAAATACCTGTAGTTTTGTTTTCCTCCAGCTGCACTCCATTTTTCGGGCTGCTCTCTTTAGGGTGCGAGTATGCTCATTATACCATGGTGTCAAACTGTTTTCCTTAACCTTCCTTAAGCGTAAAAGAGCAACTGTATTTAAAATGCTAGAAAAGAGAGAGTCCATAGTTTCTGTTACATCATCAAGTTGTTCTGAGGTTTTGGATATGCTAAGGAATTTGGATACATCAGGAAGATAACTTAAAAAGCAGTCTTTTGTGGTAGAAGTGATGGTTCTTCCATACTTGTAACAAGAAGTAGAATTTACAATTTTGGCTATATGAAGTTTGCACAAAACTAAATAATGATCTGAGATATCATCACATCAATTCCATGTGACAGTATTAAATCTAGAGTATGATTTCGACAATGAGTAGGTCCTGAAATGTGTTGTCTAACCCCAATAGAGTTCAGAATGTCTATAAATGGTGATCCCAATGCATCGTTTTCATTATCAACACGGATATTAAAATCACCAACTATTAAAACTTCCCTCTTCCCTCTATTAAAACTGCCCTCTGAGAAATCCTGAAAACGTTGTTATAAATTGAAGCAACACCTCCACCTTTGCCTTTTAGACGCGGCTCATGTTTATAACAGTAATCTTGGGGGGTGGACTCATTTAAAATAATGTAATCATCAGGTTTTAGCCAGGTTTCTGTCAAACACAGCACATCTAGATTATGATCAGTGATCATATTATTTACAAAAAGTGTTTTCGTAGAAAGGGATCTGATATTCAATAAGCCAAGCTTTATCATTTGTTTATCCGTATTGCATCTGTTTTTTATTTGTTGAACCTCAATTAAATTGTTAATCTTAACTTGGTTTGGACGTTTTTTATATTTTCTAGTTCGGGCAACAGACACAGTCTCTGTAGTGTGATATCTAGGTCAAAGAGTCTCTATGTGCTGAGAATTAGCTGACCTCTGTGACGTGAGGCAGCTAGCAGACGGTCGGTTTAGCCAGTCTGTCTGCTTCCTGACCTGGGCCCCAGTTAGTCAAGTATAAACACTAAGACTATTTGCCATATTTCTAGAGAGATTTCAGGTCAGGTCTGCCCCAAAAGCTCGTCCAATTGTCTATGAAACCTATGTTATTCTGTGGGCACCACTTAAACATCCAGCCATTGAGTGATGACAATCTGCTATGCATCTCGTCACCACGGTAAGCAGGGAGGGGACCAGAGCATTTTACAGTGTCTGACATTGTGCTTGCAAAATAATACACCTCTTTTATGTTATTTTTAGTGTTTTAAATCTGTTTCCGTGATTACAGCTAAATCGCCATCACCTGCTTTCAAATGGAGCGGCATTTAATAGACAAAGCCGTAGATCACTTACCAGCTACACAATATCGTGTTCATTATTGAAGGCGATTCATCTGGGATAATGAATGCGATATTGCGTAGCTTCTCAGTGATCTACGGCTCGGTCTATTAAATGCCGCAAGAGGTCCCTAGGGGTTCTTTTTCATGTGAAAGTGAGATTTTTATTCCAAGCTGTCCAAATCACAAATAAGACTGCATGACTTTGATATTCTCCACATATGGCAGGCTATCTACAACACGAAATTGCATTGTAAATGAGATGAACCCACTAAGCATACCCTCTGCTCCTGAGCTTTCATCTCTCGCTCCAACAACTCAGACATGTAGCTCACGGCCAAAATGACAAGACGGACTCCAGCCTGACCACAAAGACACCAAAAAATTAACACTATATAAACGTAAATCAATCAGAAAACCCCCTCACAAATGTACGGAAAAGTGTCCTGAGCTACCTTGACTAGAGCCTCCACCTGATAGAGCAGGATTGGTTTGTTGCAGAATTCAACCAGTGGTTTGGGCACAGTGAGAGTGAGTGGCCTTAACCTCATGCCATAGCCACCAACAAGAATCAAAGCTTTCATTATCGGTCAGTACAGCAGGACGCACTCAGTGCGGATGGGCATGCTACTAAGTCAGGATGGGAGACCTTATGGGAAAACTAAGTTGCTGCTAGAAGAGGTGTTAGTGAGGCCAACAGGGGGTGCTCATCCTGTGCTCCAGTGTTGGTTTTCATGCCCCAGTATAGTAGTGACGTGGACTGACCATACTGTCAAAAAGGACTGTCCTTCAGATGAGACGTTAAACCGAGGTCCTTACTCTATGTGGTCATTAAAAATTGATGTCGTTTGAAAAGAGTAGAGGTGTTGTGACCTTGGCATCCTGGCCAAATTTGTCCATTGCCCTCTGACCATCATGGCTCCTAATCATCCGCATCTTTGCTGATCTGTTTCATCACTCTGTCTCCTCTCCACCTGTGGCTGGTGTGGGGTGGGTGTTCTGGCACACTATGGCTGCTGTCACATCATCCAGGACCCAGGTGGATGCTGCACACTGGTGGCGGACTATGAGATCCCCTCTCCCAATGTAGAGCGCTTTGAGTGCTTATAAATAAAAATGAATATAAATGTTATTTATATACTGAATGAATTATTATTATTATGTCATAATCATAAGATTAAGTAAATTATGAGAAAACAAGTTGTAGTTATTGACAAAAGTCATCTTTATGGGATAAAATAAGTCATTAGACAATTTTGGGGAAAAAGTAATTGGTCCAATCCTGTTTTCTTAACACAATCCACACATGCTTATTTTGATAATTGCCTGTTACAAGTGTGTAAAATGAAAAATGAATGCTGTATATAGTTTTAAAGTTTAAACCATCAATAACTTCCAAGTTTGTGTCATAATTAATGGACAATTAAAAATACCACAGCTGAGTAACAAGAGCAACAGCAGAGTTTTGTTAAACATTAGAGTAAGGCTTCATGATTTTGTCCAAACCGAGCCTGACAAGAAAAACTAATATCCAACAATATCGTCAACTTGATTGCACAGATACTATTTAAACTGAACTGAGCTGGATGATGACATCACCAAATTCAACGACGAACTGCCTTCAGTTGAAAATTGAGTGGTTACTATTGTCATTTTGTACTATCAACACTATTTTTCCATTTAATACTGTACAGTTGCTTTGACACAATCTGTATTGTTAAAAGTGCTTTATACAGTACACAGGCCTAGTGTAAAATCAACACATGAATTAAACATTTTAATGTCTTTGAATGTCTTTGTCCTTGAAACTCATGAAGTACTAATGGAATCTTGGAATAAGTTAGTCAAAGTAGACAATTTCAAGATATTTGACATCTTTTGTGTGCAAAAGAAATCATAAATACAATTTATGACATTATAAAATACATTAAGTAAGCCAAGTCACAATTCCAATTATGACTTCAGGTGACATCTGGTGGACACTGGAGAGGAAGTCATCCCATTTCAATTCATAATAAGTCATATTGACTGTGAACACAAAATTAATCAATAATGAAATGAAGAAGATTAAGCACTAAACCAGCTCTTTCAGATGGCAGAAGTGTCATCGTTCAGCTCAAGTCATTAACTTTTTTTTCTAGTTCTTGTCAAATAGTGCCAGTGCAGTCAATTTATTTATGTAGTATTTATATTATTCTTTGTCAAGTCACCTTTATTTACAGTAGATGGTTAGTGGGTTTCATTAATATCAGGTCAATTAATCAGCTGATCAGTTAAATTCTATTAAAATATATATGAGAATTTATATTTAATAATGAGAAATTGTGAAACACTGGTTGATGTTTTTATTTAATATACAGGTGCATCTCAAATTAGAATGTCGTGGAAAAGTTCATTTCAGTAATTCAACTTAAATTAAACTTGTGTATTAAATAAATTCAATGCACCCAGACTGAAGTAGTTTACTGTAAGTCTTTGGTTCTTTTAATTGTGATGATTTTGGCTCACATTTAACAAAACCCCACCAATTCACTTTCTTAACAAATTAGTATATGGTGACATGCCAATCAGTTAATCAACTCAAAACACCTGCAAAGGTTTCCTGAGCCTTCAAAATGGTCTCTCAGTTTGGTTCACTAGGCTACACAATCATGGGGAAGACTGCTGATCTGACAGATGTCCTGAAGACAATCATTAACACCCTTCACAAGGAGGGTAAGCCACAAACATTGATTGCCAAAAAAGCTGGCTCTTCACAGAGTGCTGTATCCAAGCATGTTAACAGAAAGTTGAGTGGAAGAAAAAAGTGTGGAAGAAAAAGATGCACAAACCTACCGAGAGAACCACAGCCGTATGAGGATTGTCAAGTAAAATCGATTCAAGAATTTGAGTGAACTTCACAAGGAATGGACTGAGGCTGGGGTCAAGGCATAGAGACGTCAGTTGTCGTATTCCTCTTGTTAAGGCTCATAAAGCACAGACAACATCAGAGGAGTCTTACCTGGGCTAAGGAGAAGAAGAACTGGACTGTTGCACAGTGGTCCAAAGTCCTCTTTTCAGATGAGAGCAAGTTTTGTATTTCATTTGGAAACCAAGGTCCTAGAGTCTGGAGGGAAGGTGGAGAAGCTCATAGCCCAAGTTGCTTGAAGTCCAGTGTTAAGTTTCCACAGTCTGTGATGATTTGGGGTGCAATGTCATCTGCTGGTGTTGGTGCATTGTGTTTTTTGAAAACGTACTCGGTTACTAAACGTAACCTCGGTTCTCTCTAGAAGAGCGAACGAGTACTGCGTCTTAGCTAAGACGCTACGGGAAAAGTCTCTTTTCACGAAATACTGAAGCAAAAAATTATCCTTAATTTTGTATTTTTGTAAAGCGCATTTGCAGCAGTACACAGCCATAGGCGAGACGGCTCGTTTGCTCATTGGCTTGTTCTGCAGCAACTGCACAGCCTATCGAGCGCGGGCTGATGCAACATCAGACCAATACAGACCGCCGAAACGGGTGTGGCCCAACCTATAAAAGGAGCTCGAAAAGGCTGACTCACCTGATTTATTTCATCGCCGAAGCGAACCAGAGTGAATCGTGCGCACGGCAGAGAACGCAGTACTCGTTCGCTCTTCTAGAGAGAACCAAGGTTACGTTTAGTAGGTTTAGATGACAGGCACATGCACTGCTCTCAGCGAGCGCACGTTGCGCTGAGCCCAAACCAGGAGGCGTTCCGTCAACCTGCACAGGTTTCGGGACCCGAGACCGCCCTGGCGATTTATGTAGGACACCACGGACATGTTGTCCGCACGGACTACGACGTGGTGATCCTTGATATGGGGACAAAAGCGCATCAGCGCGTTCTCCACTGCCAGCATTTCCAGGCAGTTGATATGATGGAGCTTTTCCCATTCTGACCATAGGCCAAAGGACGGTCTGCCTTCGAGCAGCGCTCCCCATCCCGAAGTGGAGGCGTCCGTCGACACCATTTTCACACTCGGGGAAGTCCCCAGGCTTACACCTGATCGGTACCAGCCGTTCGCTGTCCAAGGTGCTAGAGCCGCAACACAGCTCTGATCGACCTTGAAATGCAGTCGGCCAGACGCCCACGCTCTGCGCGGCACCCGAGCCTTCAGCCAGAACTGCAGGGGGCGCATGTGAGGCAGGCCCAGCCGCAGAACCGGAGATGCTGAGGCCATGAGACCCAGCATCTTTTGACAGTGTTTGAGCGACACGGTCGCGCCGCAGCGGAAAGAACTCGCTGCGCGCTGAATGCCCATCGCGCGCTGTGGTGACAGCCGCGCCGTCATGGAACACGAGTTCAGAACTATACCCAGAAAAAGGATCGTCTGACTGGGGTTCAGCGAACTCTTCGCCCAATTGACACTGAGGCCGAGCTTCTCGAGGTGATCGAGTAAAACGGCCCTGTGGTCCACGAGCTCCGCTCGTGATCGGGCCAGAACCAGCCAGTCGTCCAAATAATTCAGCACTCGTATGCCTCTGAGTCTGAGAGGAGCGAGCGCTGCATCCATGCACCTCGTAAACGTACGAGGAGCCACGGAGGACTGTAAACTGGTATGCCTGGCCCTCGAAGGCGAATCTCAAATATCGCCTGTGGTTTGACGCTATCTGTATTTGAAAATACGCGTCCCTCAGATCTATTGACATGAACCAGTCCCCTCTGCGAATCTGCGCGAGGAGTTTCCTGGTCGTAAGCATTTTGAAACTGCATTTCATCAATGCCTTGTTCAGCTGTCTTAGATCCAGTATGGGCCTGAGACCCCCGTCTCTCTTGGGCACCAGAGAGTATCTGCTGTACAGCCCCCCCCCTCGCTTTGAGCTTGAGACACAGGCTCTACAGCCCCTTTGCTCAACAGTTTTGATATTTCGGCACGAAGTATGTGTGCTACTTCTGTTTTGACCGTAGTTTCGACGCGCGCTGAAAAGCGCGGAGGGCGTCGAAAAAAACTGTAGCGAGTAGCCTCTCTTTATAATGCCTAGCACCCAATCCGAAACCCCTGGAAGCGCTGACCATGCATCTGCATGAATGGCTAAGGGCTGGATGCGAAGCGCGCTCTGTTGACCGGGCAACGGCGGCGCTCGGGTGTGCTGCGCATTTGAGGTGGGGAGCGCGCTGATCACAGCGGGCAGATCGCTCCTCCTCGACCCCGTCCCGGCACTTAACCGACACGGGGAAGGCTGAGCAGGTCCCGTGGGACTCGATATGTCTGCGAGTGACTGTGGGCTGCATATGCCACTTTCAACTCGCTGTCTGCCTGTGCAGAGCGTACGTGCACGGGCCTCGTTTTTACAGAAGCCACGCGCCGTATGTGACATAGTGTATGTGGGCACTGGGGAGTGGGCACGTTTACTATGCGGCGCGCTCGATCGACTTGAGTTGCTTTTATGGGCGCAGGCCCTGTGTGCAGGGCTGTGCTTACATGTGGAGATGGGCACTGAGGAGTGGGCATCGTCACTACATTTATAGCACCATCGGCCGTGGCCGGACGAACGTGCACGGGTTTCGTTTTTACAGAAACCACATGACACGTGTGACATAGTGATTGTGGGCACTGAGGAGTGGGCACGTCTACTATGTAGTGGGCGTGATCGACTTGAGTCGCTTTTATGGGCGCGAGCCCTGTGTGAAGGGCTGTGCTTATATGTGGAGATGGGCACTGAGCAGTGGGCATCGTCACTACATTTATAGCACCATCGGCCGTGGCCGGGACACCAGAAATTACACCTTTTTCGGGAAATATCTGGGTAGCCGTGATAACGGTTTTCGTGTGCAGGCAAGCGGGCAACCGTACAGGCTTGCGCATTGCAAAAAACGCTGAAACAGTCACAATCTCTGGAACTGAAACAGCGGCGCGCTTAGGTGAGATCCCGGCCACAGCGGAACTCGTACACCGGCGCTTCGATGAAGCAGCCATCGTGTGTAGTGCCGACGCAGCGTCATGCAGCATGCATAGATGGCTTTCCTAGGATGGCTTCGGGGCTCCCGGCCTCACCGTAATCCTCTGCCGCGGTCCCCACGGCGCGGGGCGACGGCCGGTAGAGCGAGAACGGGGGTCTCGAGCTGCGTTGCTGAAGCTGTTGTGATAACGGCTTTTGTGTGCAAGCAAGCGGGCAACTGTGCAGGCTTGCGCATTGCAGGAAATGCTGAGACAGTCACAATTCCTGGAACTGAAACAGCGGCGCGCTTGGGTGAGAGCTCGGCCACAGCGGAACTCGTACACCTGCGCTTCGATGAAGCAGCCATCGTTAGTAGTGCCAACGCAGCGTCACACAGCAGGCTTTAGATGGCAACACCGCTTTTGCCGCCGTCCAGCAGAGGGCGGACAAAGGTGCATCGCTATCGCCTGTTCCACCGGCGGAAGTGAGTGGTAGTTCCTGTTTTTAGCATCATCAGTGTGGAGAATGCTAGTGAGACAGACGAACGAGTTCGCGCTGAATATGGAGCATTCCAAGCCTTTGCCACCTCTTCGTGAAGCTCAGGAAGAAATGAGGCGGGCTTTGAGAAGTACGCTCATCCGAAAGGGAAATACCATCCAGCCGGGAACGAGAGGGGGGGCGCTGGTGCAAAACCACTCGCGGCCGAGACTCATCGCGCCCAACACGAGCATTCGCCCCGGCTCCTTCTCGATGTCAGCTCGTCTGCTGGGCTTCTGAGCAGAAGGCGCGAGATCCTCGGAGCTGGCCCAGCCCTCACTGCCCGAAGCTAGCAGAGAGCGCGTGTCCTCTTCCTCCGACGCGGCCCTGAGATCGACTTCCTCGGACGGCGCGCCGGCAAACAGCGGGCGCTGCCCACCGGGAAGCGATGCAGGGGGGGCCGGTGAAGCAGGGCGAACCGGCGAGCTCGGTTTAGCTGAAGACGGTTCCGGAATCCGCTGGAAGCGATGCTTTTACGGCGCCTCAGCGCAGCGGAGAATGCAGGCTCAGAGAAAAAGGCCAGGCGAGTCCTCAGAGTCACCATGGCAACAGCTCGCAGTGGGGGCATCCGCCGTCAGCGAGCGCGAGCGCTGCATGATCTTCACCCAGGCAGGAGACACAGATGACGTACCGGTCTCCCTCGCTGAGTGGGGCTCTGACGAGCCGCAGGAAGGCATCTTAAAAAAGACGCGAGCTCTTTTACGAGTGTGTGTCGCAGGGCGAACACACACACACACATAAAGAACAGCTTGGATATAACAGGATTGAAAGGATATAGGCGCCGGATAGCGCAGCAGGAACGGCAGTGGAAGGCGGCGATGCCAGCAGCTTCAGAATGGCTCGTCCTGCTGATGTGCTTTCTCAGACGGCGCTTGCTTCCTCCGTGATCCAGCGATGCGTAAGCTTCGCTGAAGTGATGAAAATTCAGGTGAGTCAGCCTTTTCGAGCTCCTTTTCTAGGTTGGGCCACACCCGTTTCGGCGGGAAGTGGCAAGAAGGGCGCAAAGCGCCCTTATTGGTCTGATGTTGCATCAGCCCGCGCTCGATAGGCTGTGCAGTTGCCGCAGAACAAACCAATGAGCGAACGAGCCGTCTCGCCTATGGCTGTGTACTGCTGCAAATGCGCTTTACAAAAATACAAAATTAAGGATAATTTTTTGCTTCAGTATTTTGGTAAAAAGAGACTTTTCCCGTAGCGTCTTAGCTAAGACGCAGTACGAGAGAGCTCTCGTAAGAGAACCAAAGTCACTGCACCCGTTTACGAAGAAATTTTGGAGCACTCCATGCTTCCTTCTGCTGACCAGCTTTTTGAAGATGCTGATTTCATTTTCCAGCAGGATTTAGCAGCTGCCCACACTGCACCAAAAGTTGGTTAAATGACCATGGTGTTGGTGTGCTTGACTGGCCAGAGAACTCACCAGACCTGAACCTCAGAGAGAATCTATGAGCTATTGTCAAGAGGAAGATGAGAAACAAAAGACCAAACAATGCAGATGAGCTGAAGGCCACTGTCAAAGAAACCTGGGCTTCCAGACCACCTCAGCAGTGCCACAAACGGATCACCTCCATGCCACACTGAATTGAGGCAGTAATTAAAGCAAAAGGAGCCCCGACCAAGTATTGAGGTACAGTTAATTAACACACTTTCCAGAAGGCCAAAAATTAATTAAAAATGTTTTTTCTATTGGTCTTATGAAGTATTCTAATTTGTTGAGAGAGTGAATTGGTGGGTATTTGTTAAATGTGAGCCAAAATCATCACAATTAAAAGAACCAAAGACATAAATTACTTCAGTCTGTGTGCAATTAATTTATTTACACGAGTTTCACAATTTGATTTGAATTACTGAAATAAATTAACTTTTCCACGACATTCTCATTTATCGAGATGCACTTGAATATAATTCTGTACTGTACATAGAATTCCTATTTCTGTCATGACAACTCTCTGAGCATTTCAGAATGGTAATATACATGGCAGTGTTAATGTGTTTGGTATTGGCAGAACAAATCTGCTATGATGCTGTAGCAGAACAAGTAATTAGACTTGCTACTGCCAATACATCCACATACATGCCGCTGTGAGCATGTAAGAAATACTGCTGCTGAAGCTATAACACATGAAATTACCTTGTAGTAGATCTAGACATGTGCAGCTGGGGAGGTGGATGGTTTGTGAAGCACAACTGCAACAAGTACTAGCCAAGTAAGCAGTAAACTCATTGGCTGCTGATATGAAAAGAACCATCAGTTGCGCCATGTGAAAAATGATTTGATTACATCAGACTGAGTTATAACCATCTAGAGTTTCATAACAGATCTTTGTATTTAACCTTTTTTTTAGCATTTAAACTTGCGGTTTGAATGTTTGTGGTTGTTCTTGCTTTTTTTGGTCAAATCAAAACAACAAAATATTAACGAGATAAGACAACTGTTTTTAAATAAACAATTTAGAGCTCACATTCAATGTTGTCAAATTTATTTATCTTAAAAAAATATCCATCCATGCAACAACAATAAAGATAAAAGGATCATTTTTAGGATGAGGAGTAATCATTTTCTTTCTTCTTATGCCAAATCTATGAATCTGTCAATTCCTCTCTCATGTGTCGACACAAATGAAAGGTTTAGTTACACAAACCAGCTACACTTTAATAAATGATGCCAACATGTTAGGAATTATGTATTCTTGCTGTTCTTAGTAGCTTGAGTACATTTCTCATGTATTGTGAGAGAACACATCATACATCTGGCATTTGTCCTTCAAACATTTCCCTTCAGTGGTTACAGAAATGATCGGATGACTTTGTTAAACAGTTGTTAAACAAACACTCCTGGGTGTTCCAGTTACGGCTATTGAAAAATCACGTCTAAATACAGACACATCCCTACGGCACAACTCTGCATAGATGCCATGATTTATAATGTTGATTTATTATTTATACACGTGATAAAGTCAATGAATGTAGGACAAGATGAATTAAGTTAATATATTTGCTCAACTGCTTCTATGGGCAAATACGATGTCCGTTTCCCAGTGAATGAAAAAAAGTGTCAATTTTCAGTTAAAGGATGACACCATAGTGCAATAAATGCTTCACCTAGACAGAGAACATGCTAAATGTGTTATAAGGAGACGATCTCCACTCGACTGCTGACGGGACTCACAAAAACAAAAGTAGATATGAATCTTGCTACATTTGTTGATGTTGGGCAGAATGTCACTGCGTACTCTCAGAAAAAAAGGGACAAAAGCTGTCACTGTGGCTGTACCCTTTCAAAAGGCACTAATGTATACCATTTGGGTTCTAATCAGCACCTCAGGTACAAATCTGTACCTTTAACGTACTAAAATGCACCTTTTATGGCTAAGTTGTTCTTTTGAAAGTGCACCGTCCCAGTGACAGCTTTTGTACCTTATTCTTTCTTTCTGAAGGTGTATCAGTGTAATTAAAATACAACCCATTGAAATAACTCTGAAACAAAATGAAACAAAAAAAATTAATAAAATTCATGCTCTTGTAATGTGTTTATAAAAATTTACAGTGCAGATGTTATTCAGCACTAAAATAAAATTAGTTTCTTAATCAGTAGGTTTATGTTATTAAAAATATATAAAATTGTCTAAAATAATAATAATAATAATAATCAGAGAAGTTAAGTTTTTTTTTTTTAAATAAAGAGGGGTAAAAATATCTTTATACCTTACACAATTTTGCTTTTGAGGGTGATTTATTTTTTATTTTTTAGGATGTTTAAATATTTTGGCAGATTAAGAAAATTATTTTATTGATTTATTTTACTGTGAGACAATTCTCTTTAATGATAACCACGTTACAGACAGGGAAAGACTTTTGTAACACAAGGGTAATCTAAATTCAAGACTAAAAATACATTATCCCACCAAAACCCCTACGACTGCTAAATCACAGAGGAGGATCAACAAAAATGTAAAAACACTAAAATGTAATGATTGCTTTAAATGTACAGAGTAAGATAGCTACCAAAAAGCCCAAATTATAATTATAATAATAAAATAAAAAAGCATCATGTGACCGGTTAAATAGGCTTGCATAGCTAAGCTGTGAATTCAACTATTCCCACAAGGCCAGATTCATCCTCTTGTCAAAGACGAGTGGTTTGAAACCTCCTTTAAATGCCCCCAAGTCCTAAAGTAAAGATTTGACCAAATACTCTGAGCTAAATTTGCTCCCTTTTAAACTCCTGAAGAAATACTAAGTGTTTATACAGAGAACAAGAACATCTCATATTTCACACTCCGCCACCCTAAAAAATAAATAGACAAAAACAAAATAACAACAACAACATTGCATGAAAATATTTTTAAAACCATTAAGATTTTTTTTTGCATGGTGACATTATTTTTTATAACTAATCTTCCCTATCAGTCTCATTAGTACAGTATGATGTGAACAAATAATGATGGAAAACATTTTTTGCATTATAATAAGAATTTGGGGAGAAATGCTTTCAGGCTAAATTTATCATGAAAATAATGTAAAAAAACAGGCTTTATTTATGCAATATAACATCTTTCTTATTTTGATTTTGGGGTGAATTGCAACCTGGACTTCTCTACTTGAGAATCACACACAAACACACACATACGTGTTTTCTCTCTAAATAGCAATCCAACAATCAAAGAGAGAGACTCTGACAGTGGACACGGCCTGAGTTCATGGTTCATTCCTGCAGTGCTTCAGCTGGCCACATGGTGGCGCTGAATCCATCTGACAAACAAATTGAAAGCATCTTCTGTCGAGGGGAGGCTAGGAGCAATTTCTTTCCTTACAGCAGAACCTTCATAGGCAGAGGTCACCTCCATTTATTGTGTGCACGGATCCCTCATGGTTCAAATAATAACTAAGACACACAAAACACAAACCTTTAGTTTTGTGTCACTGTGCAATCTTTACAAACATCTTTGTTTTTCTATGAAAATGACAATAGTCTGCGTGAAGTTGCTAGGCTGCAACTGAATAAGCAATGAGTTCGGCTACAGATTCTCATTGCGAATTTCCTGCAAAATGTTGATGAGGCTCTCTAGTCCGAGCACATAGCCACGGTCAGGTCCGTCGTGGACAGTTTGGTCATCCCGGAAACCTTTAAATGTGCTGTGGGCGAAGTCTATCATCCGGACGTCCACACGTCCACACTGAGGACGTGTATGGGGCTCTAAGGCTGGCGGGTTCTCCACAGACCCGAGCACTGTGGCCTGTTTCTCCTTTTCTGATGGCAGTTCTGAGGGTTTCTGCCAGCCGTCCACAGACTCGGGGTCCTTGCCCTCGTAGATGATGAGCAGCGAGCTGGAGTAGAAGCGGTACGAGGCCTGGTGCTCCAGCACAGCCTTCAGGCTGCATAGTTTGCTCAGGATTGGCTCAAAAAGGTCTTTGCGCAGCTGCGTCCCATTGTGCATGAACTGAAAGAGTGCATGTCGAAATCCCTCAATAGAAAGACCACGGCCATAGTACTTGTTCCTGCATAGATAATGACCAGTGTCCATCTGGTAGACCTGCAGAACAAACACGGGAGACAGAGAGAGCTTGAATGATGATTGAATAAACAGGTAACAGGAATACAATGGTCAATGTGGGTTGTAAATTAGGAGAATTAAATTGCCTGTTAAATTTTTTCAAGGTCTAGTTATACTGTTTTCAAAACTTTCTTTGGCTTAAATAGTCAAACTCTTTTTAACCACTAAGCAAGGACTTCCCAAAACGTATCCCTATTGTTCACATCTCTTATGTGGAAAAAGGCTCAAGAAATGGCAGTGGAAACCGCAGACAGGTGGGAGGTAGAACCTACTTACATAAATGCAAGTGTTTCTGCCATATCTATACAGGTTAATATATTGATATTAATCACTTCTTAATAAGTGTTCATTGCACAAGCAGGTTAACATATGTAAGAAAAGATGTCTATGCACAATGCAGTCATTTCAGGGCTGTATATGTTGGAGAATGCCAGAAAGGTTCTGTTAAAAGTGAAGTTGATTGAACAGCGGATTTTAGGCAGAAATTTTCACACACTGAAGCTGCAAGCTTTTTTAGAGACAAAGCAATGTGTGAACCATTTCAGGCAATCAGATCTGAAATTATTAGCAGAGCACATCAATACTGGAAGTCTAAATCAACCACTTCACTGCTCTCGAGATCCAACATGAACAACCCGTGCCTCGACGGGGCTTCCTCGGGCCAACGGCCCGGGTTTTTTGAAAACCTTGGGCCAAAGCGGGCCAGCTGGGGCTAGAGGAGGGGTTATGAACAAAGGCGGAGTTTCTCTGCGTCTGGAGAGCGTCAGCCGCAGATCATTTAAGAATGATAACAGCTTTAACACCAGTATTAAAGACTCTTACTCAGCAGCGAGTGTTTGAAATAACTTGATCCGATGTAGATTATAATCACTAAACGAGGCAGAAATATTTATAAGCGATGTAAAAGACTGTGCACGCTAAACATTAACGTTACCATAGTAAACATGGTTAATGCAACTAGGAGAGATCAGCCGTCAGCTTCTTATTCTCTATCACAATCGTGTATTTATTTAGTAACATATTTTATCTGTCGTCTTGTCTGAGAGTTTAGCTCCACGAAGCATAGCCTATAATCAAAATATAATAGCCTAATGGTTTTTGTTCGGGAGCTTTTGTAAAAAATGAGAGTCTGCGCTGCGGATCATTTCAGAAAGATAACAGCTATAACAACAGCAATAAACTCTTTTTTTTTAGTTTATAAGTTGAGCTCAAAACTCACTTTCAGTCAGCAGGAGTCTAGACGATCCAAAAGACTGTGCACGCTAAACATTAACATTACCATAGTAAACATGATAAATATGACCACTTGAAGAAATCAGATATCAGCTTCTTATTCTCTATCACAATCGTGTAATTATTTAGTAACTTATATTATCTGTCATAAGTCTTGTTTTGAGAGTTTAGCTCCACGTAGCCTATCATAGAAATATCATAATGTTTTTGTTCGGGAGCTTTTATAAAAATAGAGATATTATCATTCATTCTAAATGTGACGCATAAGCTACTGCGGCTACAAATAAACAGAAACAGACTCGACTGAACAAGCAGGCTATTTTCATAAGCGTTAAAAATAAATAAATAAATAAAATAGAAATAAGTGTATTTCTGTATGATTAATTTTGAGTCCTGATAAATTAATTCATTATGATCAATGTATCACTTCTATAGTAAAACATCGATGCTTTTGAATGCGAATATTTAACAAAGCATGCAAACAAACGGCTGCTTTTATCATGTTCGTGTGTGATCGCGCATGTTCCAGTGATTTATTTCTTATTTGTTTTCTGATAACTTCTCTTTGTTGGTGAAATGATGGGGTTGCGTGACGTTGTTCCTGAGAGGCGTGTAAAGGGCAGGTTTTAGTGACGCGCAGCGGAGATTCAGGCTCGACGGTGGAAACCCTGCGCTATTCTGGCCTCGGTGCTATTGGCCCGAGGTTATTAGCCTCGCCCGGCCCGTTTTAAGCCCTGGCTTGCACTGACCTGACAGTGGAAATGCGGCTATTCACTAACATCGTAAATGGTGTAACGAGTTACTATTAAAAACAGGTAATTGTAGGAAACATATAAAAAATATACTTAAAAATATATATTTTCTTCTTTCATTTTAAAACAAATATTAAGATCTGTACACTCACACCTTACCCTTGAGTAAGGAAAATATTTTATTACTTTAGTTTAGGGACCAATTCTCACTATTAATGATATCTTCTGCCTCCAATAAACTCGTTAAATTGTTAAATTTAGGTATTGGGTAGGATTAAGGGAATATCTAGAATATGGTTATGTAGAATAAGGCATTAATATGTGCTTTATAAATTATGTTTGCCTACAAAACCACCACTGGCTTTGCACCCCTTTACATAAATTCATTACTTCAGACTTGTGTGCCTCTAGAAACTTGCGTTCTGCAAGTGAACGATGCATTATTGTGCAATCTCAAAGAGGTACAAAATCACTTTCACATTAACTGTTTCCTGTTGGTGGAATGAGCTGCCCAACTCAATCCCATATCAATAGTCAATAGTCCTCAGCCATCTTCCAGAACTGACTAAAAACACATCTCTTCCATCTTTATTTGACCTTCTAACACTAGCACTCTTTAATCTATTTCTGTTCTTCAAAAATAAAAAATCCTTGCAGTGTTGTTATATTGCTGACACTTGTTATAGCACTTGCATATCATTGCTCTCAAGTTGATTTTGATTGCTTCTATTGTCCTTATTTATAAGTCATTTTGGATAAAAGCATCTGCTAAATGACAAAAAAAAAAAACATATGTAACTAGTATTTAAGCAGAACAAGTACGGAGCCCCACACATGACATGCAAGAAAAAGTAAATAAATTGTGCACACGATTTACTACTGCGTTCCCTCAATTTACTATTGTGTTCCCTCGATTTGCTAAATCGTGTGCACGATTTAGCAAATCGAGGGAACGAATTAATAAATAGTGCGCACAATTTATAAATCGAATGAACGTAAATAGTAAATCGAGGGAACGCAATAGTAATCGTGTGCACGTTTTAATACATTGAGGGAACGAATTAGTAAATCGTGCACACGATTTAGCCTAATATTTTTTCCTGCATGTCATGTGCGGGGCTCCGTAGAACAAGAGAGCGAGCCAGTAAAAGATTCCTTCTCCCAAGAACATGAGAGTGTTGAGATGTTGTCAGTCCCAAAGTGTTGCTTTTGTTGGTGTATCTTAAGCTAGTGATAGGCAGAGCAAGGTTTCATGAATCACTGAAACAGCAGTGGTGTATAATGTACCTGAAAGCCATACTCAAGTAAAAGTACAGATATCTTAACAGAAAATGACTGGTAGAAGTTGAAGTCACCATTTAGAATATTACTTGAGTAAAAGTCTTAAGGTAAGTGATATTTATTTAAGTATTGAAAGTAAAAGTACATAAAGTAAATGCAAAATAAGCAAATGAATAATAAATAAAACAAAATAATATTTTTTGGGTAAGAACAAGAAGCACTTCATCCAGTACTTCTTTCATTTCAACATAAGAAAACATTTCTGGAATTGCATCTGCAATTGCATTTACAGTTTATGTATCTCAGAGGGGACATGGATGCATTTAAACTGCAGTTACAGATGCATAAATAGGCCTAATGTATTGTTTTAACATAAAACGTTGAATAGTGATATTTGAAATAATTTCAAACATGAAAAAAATTGTCTAAATATGACATTAAAACCGCCAGTAAGTAACAGCAAGTCATTGAGATTGAGATTCAACAGATTCCTTCAAACGGCTGATTCATTAAGCAACAAAGCATTTCAATGTGTTAATAAGTGAATCACTGAATCATTTTATCAGGCAATTCGTTCAAAAAGCTAATATATTCAATAAGTATACACCATCCATTGTTTAGAGACGCAATCTCTTGTGATCTTTGTTTGGAAAATTGAGCAAAAAACAAGCAATATTACCTCTAAAATGTAAGTGACTTATTGCTTTACTAAATTTGTATAAAATGAATATTAAATGTGTTATCATGCTGATATCTGCAGAAAAACTGTACTCTTTGTATACGTATAGATGGATATACATTATTAACTATATTAAATTATATAAATGTGACCCTGGACCACAAAACAAGTCATAAGGGTACAAACATAAATTATTTTAGAAATTGAAATTTATACAGTACATCATCTGAAAGCTGAATAGATACGCTTTTCATTGACTGAGATACAACTATTTGAAAACCTGGAATCTGAGGGTGCAGAAAAATCTAAATATTGAGAAAATTACCTAAGTTGCAATGCATACTACTTATCAAAAATTAAGTTTAAATATATATTAGTGGTGGGCCGTTATCGGCGTTAACGTGCTGCATTAACGTGAGACTCTTATCGGGCGATAAAAAAAAATATCGCCGTTACTCTCTTCTCAAAGTTGGGTTGGGAGCTGGGTCTATACTAAGCAAGCTATGATGACTTTCACCTTGATATTTTATATAACCGTCTGGCTGAGGCCAGCCTAAAAAGATGCTCAGGACAGTGGACGGGCCACTGCTGCGCATCGTCACGAAAGCTTATCTTTTTCACGTGTTTTAAAGCTTTACCGCTTGTCGATTTAAACAATAAAGCATCCAAAAATAAGACGCGGAAAAGCTGAAGAGAGTAGCTGGTAACTCTCGCGCTGTGTTCTGTGCGCACGCAGAGACAGAGCCGCGTATCACGGACAGCGACACTGAACCGAGCTCTCTTCTGCGAAGTTCTCCTCAAAGTCCCTCCTGCACCTGAACGAACAAATACCAATCGCAGTTATGATGTGAAAGAGTCCAATTCAGTACTCGCGGTGTTCAGGACTCACGCAGAGAAAGACGTCTCTAAACACTTGAACATCGAATTTGCTTATTTTTGCTCTTGTGACGACAAATACATACAAAATATCCACCTTGGAAATTATGCTCAAAAAAACTGTCAGTTATTTCTTAAGTGAAAGTAAACAGTTGAGGAAAAAAATGGGATGTGTATTATATTGGATGTGTTCATCGTCTCTTAAAGTGACCGCACCTTATTTAGCTGCTAGCGGCTGTAATGTTAATCCAAGAAAATTAAAATGAAAATCACTCACTGCTCTTGACTGAATTACTTTGTAGTTTTTACAGTCAAACCAAAAATTATTCAGACACCAGATATAATTTTTGATATATATAGCAAAACTGTAATAATGTGAGAAATGTTGAAGGTATCTGAATAAATGTAGGTTTGATTGTACATTTCATTTTTACATTGAAGACTATCCAGTGCTATTTTACATTTAATTATTTGGTTTCTGTACCTTGACACCTACAAACTTGAAAAAAACTTAAACATTGTGTAAATAGCACAAATAAATCAAAATAATCAAAGATACAAATTAAACAATTTCAAACAGGGCCCACTGGTACAACCTTCACCGGGTCCCCACTGACCCCAGCTACGGCCCTGCTCACGCCTGTTTCACACATACTCCGTCTGCAGTGCGTCTGCGTTACGTATGTGACTCGATGTGCTTTCACACAGGACGCGTTTGCAGTTCCCTACTCAGTACGTAAAAGATCTCTGCACTGCTGCAGACGCACCGCTCCTGGAACGCAACAGGAATCCGTTAACATGGGTGCGTAAAAAAATACGAAACGCATACGCACTGCAGACGGAGTATGTGTGAAACAGGCGTAAGGTTGTTTGCACCTTGTGCAATGTGGAATTAGTTTACAGCTTTTTCAAGCAGTTTGTGATGCATTTTGGAAACAGGAGATGAGCCCCTTTTCTAATGCACCACCTAGCTTGATAAACCCCTTCTCAAAGACTTACTGTTTGTCAATTTTATTTGGGTAACACACATATTCTGAATTCGAATGAGCCATTTTAATCTAGATTAATCTAGATTAATTTCAAGATCACAGAAAAATTTATCTAGATTAAAAAAATTAATCTATGCCCACCACTAATATATTTACAGTAGGACATTTACAAAATATTTTCATGTAACAAGATCTTTAATTAATATTTGACTGGATTTGTGGTCCAGGGTCACGAATATAAAAAGCATACCGAAGCATCTTTGCCGTACATAATTTAGAATGTCTGGAATTTTAAGTTTTAATTGACTAATAAACCACCATTGTTCTGTATACGTATATGCCATAATGTTTTTAATTGTAAATAAATGTAAGTCTTTGTGTACTGAGTGCTGGGACTGAGAACATTTTAAACCTTTCTCTTTGCTGCTGCTACAGTAACCTTTACTTTAAAATGTCACTTCCCTTTGGGAACATAACACAGAATTGTTGATTATTACTTGAACAAATATCTGCCACTGGGGTAAAAAAAAAAAAAAACCTTAATCCAAAGGGAAACCAAGTTTATTTTTCAGAATTTCTTTATTGTTTTAAGCATAAACTTATTTAATTTAGAGCTGAAACAACGAATCGATTTAATCGATTAAAATCGATTATTAAAATAAAACCCGAATTCCGGAAAAGTTGGGACGTTTTTTAAATTTTAATAAAATGAAAACTAAGGGAATTTCAAATCACATGAGCCAATATTTTATTCACAATAGAACATAGATAACGTAGCAAATGTTTAAACTGAGAAATTTTACACTTTTATCCACTTAATTAGCTCATTTGAAATTTAATGCCTGCTACAGGTCTCAAAAAAGTTGGCACGGGGGCAACAAATGGCTAAAAAAGCAAGCAGTTTTGAAAAGATTCAGCTGGGAGAACATCTAGTGATTAATTAAGTTAATTGATATCAGGTCTGTAACATGATTAGCTATAAAAGCTTTGTCTTAGAGAAGCAGAGTCTCTCAGAAGTAAAGATGGGCAGAGGCTCTCCAATCTGTGAAAGACTGCGTAAAAAAATTGTGGAAAACTTTAAAAACAATGTTCCTCAACGTCAAATTGCAAAGGCTTTGCAAATCTCATCATCCACAGTGCATAACATCATCAAAAGATTCAGAGAAACTGGAGAAATCTCTGTGCGTAAGGGACAAGGCCGGAGACCTTTATTGGATGCCCGTGGTCTTCGGGCTCTCAGACGACACTGCATCACTCATCGGCATGATTGTGTCAATGACATTACTAAATGGGCCTAGGAATACTTTCAGAAACCACTGTCGGTAAACACAATCCGCCGTGCCATCAGCAGATGCCAACTAAAGCTCTATCATGCAAAAAGGAAGCCATATGTGAACATAGTCCAGAAGCGCCGTCTTGTCCTGTGGGCCAAGGCTCATTTAAAATGGACTATTTCAAAGTGGAATAGTGTTTCATGGTCAGACGAGTCCAAATTTTACATTCTTGTTGGAAATCACGGACGCCGTGTCCTCCGGGCTAAAGAGGAGGGAGACCTTCCAGCATGTTATCAGCGTTCAGTTCAAAAGCCAGCATCTCTGATGGTATGGGGGTGCATAAGTGCATACGGTATGGGCAGCTTGCATGTTTTGGAAGGCTCTGTGAATGCTGAAAGGTAAATAAAGGTTTTAGAGCAACATATGCTTCCCTCCAAACAACGTCTATTTCAGGGAAGGCCTTGTTTATTTCAGCAGGACAATGCAAAACCACAAACTGCAGCTATAACAACAGCATGGCTTCGTCGTAGAAGAGTCCGGGTGCTAACCTGGCCTGCCTGCAGTCCAGATCTTTCACCTATAGAGAACATTTGGCGCATCATTAAACGAAAAATACGTCAAAGACGACCACGAACTCTTCAGCAGCTGGAAATCTATATAAGGCAAGAATGGGACCAAATTCCAACAGCAAAACTCCAGCAACTCATAGCCTCAATGCCCAGACGTCTTCAAACTGTTTTGAAAAGAAAAGGAGATGCTACACCATGGTAAACATGCCCCGTCCCAACTATTTTGAGACCTGTAGCAGAAATCAAAATTGAAATGAGCTCATTTTGTGCATAAAATTGTAAACTTTCTCAGTTTAAACATTTGCTATGTTATCTATGTTCTATTGTGAATAAAATATTGGCTCATGTGATTTGAAAGTCTTTTAGTTTTCATTTTATTAAAATTAAAAAAACGTCCCAACTTTTCCGGAATTCGGGTTGTAGTTGTCAACTAATTTAGTCATCGATTCGTTGCTAAATAACTTTTATTTGCCATAAGCGGCGCATTTCGTGCATATTTCAAATCTGCGGTGACCAAAGTGTGGCAGTAATGAGCCACCGGAGGTTTTACTCAGCCAGTACAGCAGGAGAAGTAGCGAATAGCCAATAGCTGGCCTCGTTTTATGTCACGTGCTTCCCGAACAGCGTCTCTGCAGCATTCAGCGTGATGATGTGGGAGTGCTTTACTTTGAGCCTTCAAAAAAGAAGAGTAACCTGTAAACTCTGCACTACTGAACTGTTTAAGGGGACGTTCACATATCGCGTCTTTTGCGCGCTCAAGTTCGTTATTTCCAACACCGCACCGCATCGAGTTAAAAACATTTCAACTTTTCAGAATGCGGCAAGCGCACCGCGGGTCATGTGACAAGAACTAACCAATCAGCTTCATCCTTTCCCGTAACAACTTTAAAAGCTCAGTCAAGATGAAAGGAACAGCTGATCATAGTTGTATATGGATTTCCATTTTGAAATAAATTTAGTAGCAGAGCTACTGCAAGCGATTTTTTGAGCTGCAAATCCATTTATCCTTTGCTGAAATTTACGCGTCTTCAAGCAGAGAGCACGTCATGGTTGCTTAGCAAAGGCAGACGCCTCAGGGGCGCTTCTGCCCGAGCGCTTTGGAAAGAAGGAGAAAGCGGTGTGCCTAGCGTTTTCCACGCGTTTTTAGGCGCGATATGTGAACAGCCCCTAAGACTTTCATTTGTGCAGATTCTCCAGTACAATGTTGTTTGCAAATGTTTAGTCGTAAAAGCTGATAACATTGCTTTTTAACAGTTAACATTTAAAGCTTTACAAACATGTTCTGTGATCAGTTTGTCGTTTACCAGTTCAAAATTCAGTCGTGCAGCCTAATTATGACTGAATGAGAGAGGTAAATGTTTAAAGATATTTGAAATGATATCTGAAAAGTATTCACTGCTCTTTTTCACACAGCAGGTTTTTTGTGTGTGTCCAATTTTTTTTCTGGACAACCTTCTGATGGATTTTACTTTAAACTGAGCTCCATTCAGGTTTCATGCCATTGGCACTTTTTTCGAAGGATTGTTTACAATTTCACAGCAAAAGCTATAAAGCTGTTTTCCAGTAAATAATAAAATACAATGCACTGCAATTTTATTGTTTTATCCTTATTCTTCGTGAAAATATGTTCTGAAAGATTCCTTAATAAGCTTTGTTCGGGATGTTAAACTACTTTAGGAGCTCTAAGGACTGCCATGGTGAAAACATTATTTGAAATCTCCTTGTGAAATTTGCTAGAGTATGGGTCAGTGTTCTGATTGCAGAAGAGTTCGACAAAAGATTACTAACACAGTAAAACAACCCCCGGTATATTTTTGATGAGGATATGACAGTGCAAAATGGTTAAAATCTCTTAAAAATCTATGCTGAAGGATAAAGACCATTTATTAATAATTTACTTGGGGGGGGGGGGGGGGGGAATGGGAAAAACTAAAATGTAAGTACATAAACCGATTAATCGATTAATCGTAAAAATAATCGACAGATTAATCGATTATCAAAATAATCGTTAGTTGCAGCCCTAATTTAATTGTTATAAAAATAACTACTCTGCAATTAGTTTTCCTGTCAGTGTCAGGCATTCCTGTCCCATCTTCAGTTACCAACTTGGGCCACCTACAAGAGGCTAAGGTTAACTACATTGGCCATAAAATAATCATTTTGGGTTCTTCACAGAAGCTTTCAGTGAACAGTTCCTAAATTAATTGTTTTTTTTTCTAAATGTGAAGAAAATTTTACATTTGAAGAAGCCTTTTTCCACTAAAAAGAGCTTTTTTGTACAATACAATTCTATGGGTGCTAAAGGTTCTTCATGAAACAATGGATGCCAATGAAGAACCTTTAATTGTAAGAGAGTAAATACCCCAATCATTGATATTGCTCCACTAAGCGTGTCTCGGGTCACAGCCATACACACCTGCATGCCACACACACGCACTCCTAATGTGCCCGACGTGCTCTGCTCACACTTCTTCATCTGCCGGGCAGCTTTCTCCTCTGATGCGTCATCACCGTGTTGCCGGGTGCCCATCTTCAAGTCCAGGATGCAGGGGTAGACAAAATGATGGACTACATTCTCCAACAGCAGGAATTCTGGTGAAGGTTTAGGGTCAAGAATCTTAGACAACTTAATTTAGCAACATAAATGCACAACGTTCCAGTCAGCTTAATAACTATTCTTAATTAATACACAGTCACAATACACACTGAAACATTTAGGAGCACACAAACTTGATTTTCTGCACTGCCATGTGACTTCTATCAATAAAACAGCTGTGTTACTAAAAAATGCTTTATTATATTTCTTAAAAGTGCAGTGTTAATAGTGCTGTTTTTAAACTTACAGCTTCACTGTTTGTAGAGTATATTGGCAAGCTGTAGATTTAATTATCCATTATTTAAGAAATCACAAAAACATCTTTAAGTTAAGCTACAGAAAGGGAAAAGTCTGGACTGTGGTATTACTGATAATCTCTTAGGCCAGACGTTCACTCGTATTACTGGAAATCTATAATAATAATAATAGCGTGTTTCCAATGAGCCCATTCACTTTGACAAGCTTGACAATATTATCTGCCTGCCAATCATATAGCCAAAACCTCTCTTAGAAACAAACAATTCTCTACTGAGAAGCAAATAAAATAATTTATGAATAATGAGGATTTTGGAGAATTTCAAATGAGAGTCCTAAAGACATGAACATCATCTTCCTGTTGCTCAGCTTGTGGAAATCCAATGGGTCGTGGCAAAAATCATCACTCTACTGACAGAAAGGCTTCTACTTTCCTCATTTTCTCTAATGCCAAATTACTTTGGAAATGTTTGTGCATGGCATGAAATTTATTCTTGCTTGCCTCAGGTTTTTTGGATAACAATTGCCTTTACAATACACACAAAAAAGGGGGTAATAATAGCAGTCTTTCCATAGTAGCGTCTGTTTCTCTACACCTTCCTTGAAGTAAAATTTAAGCACTTTTCAATATTTTTTAAAAGCTTTTGCAGCACTTTACAGCTGTAGTGAATTACACTGCATAGGGTTGTTCAGATAGACTTGTTCTGATTTATTATTTTAAAACATAATTTATTTGTACTTTAACCCTCTGGAGTCTAAGGGTATTTTTGGGGCCTGGAGAAGTTTTGTCATGCCCTGACCTTTGTGCTTTTTTCAGTTTCTTATAAATATCTAAATAGGTAAAGTCTAATCTCACTGTAATCAGCACAAACTGGGCTATAATAATATGTGAAATGCATGTATGTACATTAGGGCTGCACGATGTGTCATTTAAGCATCGATATCGCGATGTATGAATCCACGATAGTAACATCGCAGGATGTTCGATGTAGGCTGTCATAGTTGATCCGTTATTCATTAACTGTACGGGCCAGCTGCTCCCCGGCCATTGACGAATGTCATTTGCGGATTAAATGCACAGCTTAACCATCATAGTATTTATGTCCTGTCAGTTTAACGGCAGAGAGAGAGCGCGCGCGCGCGCGCGCGAGAGAGAGAGAGAGAGAGAGCCCCGGCCGCACACTCACAGTCTTAAAACAACATGAGCGCTGTCTTGCTCTCTCTCCCTCGCGCATATTAATCACTTGACACGATGGTGTCGATGTTTAAAGTATTTAAAATGAGAATGTAAGTGTGCTCACCCCATTTTTGTTTGAAAGAAAAAATTAGATTAGATTTCATATCGCAATATATATCGCAGAAAAATAAAATATCGCAATGTCATTTTTTCCCAATATCGTGCAGCCCTAATGTACATAATTGTATTTTTGAGAAAAACAATGTTATGTGTGGTTAGTGAAAAACTAAAAATTTTAAATCACTTGAATAAGGCTAAATAAACACATACAGAACAATGGTTCCCGGGATTTTTGAGAACTGGAGCTTGTAGCCTAGAATTTTTCTTTCTAAATTATGTAAAAATCATCTTGTTTACTCGCTTACAGAAAATAATATATTGATTCAAATTTTCTAAGACACTTTTTGTTGGTTAAAGTCATATGCGAGTACAGTCGTGGCCAAAAGTTTTGAGAATTACATAAATATTAGTTTTCAAAAAGTTTGCTGCTAAACTGCTTTTAGATCTTTGTTTCAGTTGTTTCTGTGATGTACTGAAATATAATTACAAGCACTTCATACGTTTCAAAGGCTTTTATCGACAATTACATGACATTTATGCAAAGAGTCAGTATTTGCAGTGTTGGTCCTTCTTTTTCAGGACCTCTGTAATTCGACTGGGCATGCTCTCAATCAACTTCTGGGCCAAATCCTGACTGATAGCAACCCATTCTTTCATAATCACTTCTTGGAGTTTGTCAGAATAAGTGGGTTTTTGTTTGTCCACCCGCCTCTTGAGGATTGACCACAAGTTCTCAATGGGATTAAGATCTGGGGAGTTTCCAGGCCATGGACCCAAAATTTCAACATTCTGGTCCCCGAGCCACTTAGTTATCACTTTTGCCTTATGGCACGTTGCTCCATCGTGCTGGAAAATGCATTGTTCTTCACCAAACTGTTGTTGGATTGTTGGAAGAAGTTGCTGTCGGAGGGTGTTTTGGTCCCATTCTTTATTCATGGCTGTGTTTTTGGGCAGAATTGTGAGTGAGCCCACTCCCTTGGATGAGAAGCAACCCCACACATGAATGGTGTCAGGATGCTTTACTGTTGGCATGACACAGGACTGATGGTAGCGCTCACCTTTTCTTCTCCGGACAAGCCTTTTTCCAGATGCCCTAAACAATCAGAAAGGGGCTTCATCGGAGAATATGACTTTGCCCCAGTCCTCAGCAGTCCATTCACTATGCTTTCTGCAGAAGATCAATCTGTCCCTGATGTGTTTTTTTTTTTTTTGGAGAGAAGTGGCTTCTTTGCTGCCCTTCTTGACACCAGGCCATCTTCCAGAAGTCTTGTCCTTACTGTGCGTGCAGATGCGCTCACACCTGCCTGCTGCCATTCCTGAGCAAGCTCTGCACTGGAGGCACTCCGATCCCGCAGCTGAATCCTCTTTAGGAGACCATCCTGGCGCTTGCTGGACTTTCTTGAACGCCCTGAAGCCTTCTTTACAAGAATTGAACCTCTTTCCTTGAAGTTCTTGATGATCCTATAAATTGTTGATTTAGGTGCAATCTTAGTAGCCACAATATCCTTGCCTGTGAAGCCATTTTTATGCAACGCAATGATGGCTGCACGCGTTTCTTTGCAGGTCACCATGGTTAACAATGGAAGAACAATGATTTCACGACTGTAGGCGTCAACTACCATGAATATCATTGTGATTTACACCTGAGAAGACAAAGGACTGCATAATGAGCTGCATAATGAGCCTTTCAGTCAGGTTTGTCACTGAGAGGGAGGAGTTACAAGAAAGAATGTGAGGACAAAATAAATCTATATAATTTTATGTTTGTAGTAGTGTTGTCAAAAGACCCGGTACTTCGGTACCAAGTCGGTACTAAAAAAAATTAAATGTGACGGTACCAGGTTTCTTTAAGTACCGGTAGTACCGAGGTCCCGTTCAAACCCGGTTCAGCGCTATGATTTCAGCGAAGCAGAAAACGAGGACGGAATCTCAAAATCCAGTCATGAAAATGAAACTTACATTTTAATATGGACAGTCATGGAATTTGCCAAAGTTAGCATAAATTAATCAAATCAAATCTCCATATGGACCAGTTTTGATTTCAGCAAATCAGTTTGACCAAACGCAGACAACGTGATTAATATTCATGAACCCAGCAGCTCATCAATTCATAGTGCATTGTATATACATTAGTATTATAGTAGAATTAGTAGTAATATTATCTTTTAATAATGATTAATATGATCTATTACTATTTTTTTTACAGAAATCCTCAATGACCAAAAATATCTTAAGCAACACCACCAGTCTTAAGTTCAGTTAAAATGACAAATATGCATTCATTAGGCCTAAGAGTTCATTTTTACATAAAGACATTGTGCTAGAAATATTACTATTATTTAGTAAAATGTATGTGATACTGCTACTACTGTTGAAAAAATTTATAAAACTTTATTTTTTAAAGAAATAAATCACAGAATTTCTTCCATGTTTTAATTTTAATAGCAAATCCCCTTTATTTACCAAAAATAAAATGTGTTTAAATTTCATAAATTAAAAGACAAATTAAATTTGGGTGAAACTTGTTTACTGTTTTTCATAATTATATAACTTGTAGAAAAACTTTAAACACAATTGTAAATAAGTATAAAGAATGGCATTGGTTTTATTTTTAGTGCTAAAAAGTTTTTTTTTTTAATTAGCATCTTTTTGTGTTTTGCTTTCGTACCGAAATTGGTACCGAGAACCGTGGATTTTCACTGGTATCGGTACCAAATACTGAAATTTTGGTACCGTGACAACACTAGTTTGTAGTTTATTTAGTAATTATTTAATTATCCCACAATATTAGGGCTGGGATAAACGATTATTTTTTAAACGATTAATCTAGTGATTATTTTTTCGATGCATCGATTAATCTAATGATTAATTTTTCAGACCGATTCGATTTCGATTATCTCCCCATTAATTGACTACTAACAATTTATACATGTTGATTTACATATCTGAATGAAAAAAACATGAATTCCTTAACATTGCAATATATGTTTATTGCTCTTAAAATTACAAAATAAAAGACTGACTAAGAATGCATTACTTTGCACTTGTATAGAGATAGCGTTCAATAAAACCTTGAAGCTTTGAAAACACATAGCTTACTGAAACAAGCTTACTGAACACATAGGGCCTAGCTTACTGAAAAATAGTTCTTCTTTCAGATGAAAATAATAACAACTTGATGTCTAGTATTCAATAAAAAAGTTCACCCAAAATACTTGTTTAGAGCCATTGAAAGAATACAGTAACCAATGTAAACTTTAGGGCTTTAAGCTAATACAGAGAGTGCTTTTCCAAAAAATAAAAAATAAAAATTAACAGTGGGAGCCAGCAGCCTTTCATGTAGAAAAAAAAATCTCTGAATGCCCCACGTTCCACCTTTTTTCTATCGTGTCTAATGATTTTGGTTAATATGCACGAGGGAGAGAGAGAGAGAGAGCAAGACAGCGCTTGTGTAGTTTGAAGACTGTGAGTGCGCGAGCGCGCGTGAAACTTGGGTGTTTCGCCCTTTTTCTATCGTGTCTAATGATTTTGGTTAATATGCACGAGGGAGAGAGAGAGAGAGAGAGCAAGACAGCGCTTGTGTAGTTTGAAGACTGTGAGTGCGCGAGGGCGCGTGAAACTTGGGTGTTTCGCCCTTTTTCTATCGTGTCTAATGATTTTGGTTAATATGCACGAGGGAGAGAGAGAGAGAGAGAGCAAGACAGCGCTTGTGTAGTTTGAAGACTGTGAGTGCGCGAGCACGCGTGAAACTTGGGTGTTTCGCCCTTTTTCTATCAGGTTTAATGATTTTGATTAATATGCACGAGGGAGAGAGAGAGCAAGAAGCGCTCGTGTTGTTTGAAGACTGTGAGTGCGCGCGCAGCCGGGGATCTCTCTCATACGCGCCCTGTCAGGCGCAGCACAGTCATCACTCACCGATCAAATAAGGCTTTGACAGCCTCCAAAAAAAAAGATCAATGCAGAAAAACCCCTGGATTGGTTATATAACGTTGGACAGAATGTTGATCCGGCCATCGCGTATATTCAGCGCACATAAGGTAAACGTTTTGCAAAGTTTTTTAGAGAAATAAAAACAGGTTGACGAATCGATGCACATATTTTGCGTCAACGTATTTTTTGCGTCGACGTCATCGATGACCTCGACGTGTTGTCCCAGCCCTACACAACATAATTTAATATCCACTTGGGGGAGCAGTTAAACAGTTTATTAGGAACAATCAAAGCTGACTTTCAAACTAATTTTTTTGCATCATTACTCCAGTCACACAATCCTTCAGAAATCCTTTTAACAATCTTATTTTCTACAAAAAAACATTTATTGTTATTATTATTATTATTAATGTTGAAAAGAGCTGAGAATATTTTTCAGGTTTTTTAGGGGGAATAAATTGAAAGAACACCATTTTTTGTTACATTTGTTACAGTTATCTATTTGTTACATTTATATTATTTACATCAAGCTTTTGAATGGTATAGTATTGTATATTATTATTGAAATTTCATAATATTTCACTTGATTATACATTTAGTCAGGAATTATAATTTGGAAAAAGTCTAACTAGTAAAATGTTTACACGTTATGTGAAAACTTGTACAAGTATATAAATAAATAAAAAGAGACTTACTCATGTTTATGATCTCTGCTGAATAAAGTGCTTCATTCTTTTTTTCTGAGGAAATCCATTTCTTAAATCCTCAACCACATCACATCTTTTTGGGTGAATTATTTCTTATTTCCACCCCATGAAGCAAACAGTAAAATAAAAAAAAACTTGAAGAACAGTCTGGCTGCGTATTCTTCTGTTGTGTGGCGTATTCAAGCCGCACGCTTTAGTGAAGCATTATAATCTGAATAGAGCGTTGTGCGCGGGGGCGTGGTCTCATTAGAAGATAATGAACTAACCCTTTAATGTTTATGTGTGTTTTTCAAGTCATCTCCAGTTAATATGTAGGAAATTACAGGAATAAAATATGTACTATAAATTTGCTCTTGAGTGTGATGCATTCACGTTCGAGCTAATTATGTGCTGCATGTAATTTGATCAATGTTTATATGTGAATAAATGCGTAAATTAAAACCTGTTTAACATATAAAGTGGCCGATCATGACTTGTAGCAGACCTTTGTGTAACACTTCAGGTGACATTTTCCAACCCTTATGTTATCCTTTGGAAAATGACAGTTAAGGGGCTTTATGCAACACTTAATGGATTTTAAGGGATACTTAAGAGAAATTCTAAGGGTTTATGACGTTTCAGTCAAGTAGCTAATTATTGCAAGCTTCAAGCAATTTAATGTAGTTGACTATTTGTCCATGAACTACACACTTTTTTTTCTGAACCAAAGTTTCTGAATAAACTGTGCTGTTTTAGAGAAGGATACTGTAGAGTTTCCTGTCTTTGGATTCGGAGCGCATGCGGCTGAGCTGTTGTTTGTGGCAGCGCAGACTCCAGGGGTTATGGCTGATCTTCTCTGAGCTCAGGCCACTGTTGCTGTCCAGCATCTGGAAGGGCACATCTGAATGCAGGTCCAGGCGAGGACTCTTCAACTCCTGCAGACTACACAGACACACTAATTACCAACAATGCTGTGCAAGTGTGACTACTGAAAATGTTTTGTTGATTGTCAAACTCTTAAAATGAACATATTTTATAAGAGAATGTATGCTTGGCAATTACACAAGTTTGATTCAGACAGATACTTTGTTTGTTATTTAATTGTTATTATCACAGAGATCACATTTTCAGTGTAATCAGTTCAATTTCAGCACCTCTGTTCCACCTCTGAGATTGTGACCTTTGCAACCAGGGTTATTATTATTAACTAAAAAAAACTGAAACTAAAATTAAAACCATAAAATGTTACTTGAAATAAAATATAAAAATAAATCATACAAACTAAAATAAAAAATAAAAAATGCTGAAAAAAATGAGAACTGATTCAAAATATAACTAATAGTAAATTGATACTAAAATAACACTGTTCTTTGCTAAGGTTGGTAACTTTGTTTTAATGCCATGTCATCTGAAGATCATCAGTCTAAAGTACAGTTTGATTTCATACAGAATGACTCGATTTCGTCATCAGCAGTGGATTCGGTTACACAAATGACCAGTATATGGATGTTCACTCACTTGTCATTGCTTTCGCCATCGTGAGCAGGTCGGTCCTCTTTGTGCTCGCTGCTGGAGCGGTGGAGGCTACGGCGAGAGTGTTTTCGGCGAGGCTGATCTCTTTCGGACAGCTCTTCATGGTCCAGCCCCTCACTCTCCTCATATGGATATGCCACCAGATTGATGTAGCCGTCAGAGTCACCCTCAAAACACACCAGCACCACACCTGCAACATCAAAATTTACCGCTCAATCTCTGAGATCTTGTGTATGCTTTGAATTCAACAAAGATATCATCTGAACTGCAAACTATGACTCAAGACTGGATCTATACCAGGTTATTGTTTAATTGTTTCAATAGTGATTAATAATAATAATAATTCAAGCCCTTAATACCTTTTTTGGTAACACTTTCCATGAAGCCTGTATTTATAATACATTATAAGGGTATTCTTAAAGCATTATAATGAATGCATAATGCATTATAAAAAACCTTATAATATGTTGTATCATCTTATGAATATTCATAAGAACAGTTTTAATATTTACTTATTTGTGGTTATAGCTTTTAAGAGTATGATTATTTATAACACAATGAACACGTTGCATCTACTTTTACAATGGATTATACTTCTCATAGTTATAATGTATTATAAGTCTCATATCTTGCCATTTTTCTGATGCTACTTAAAGCGAAATCACCATAAAATCAGATATCAGATCAGATGAATGTGTTAATATGATAAATTTGCTTTGAACTATTTTTATTGTAATATCAGTTTGATTATTTTGGTGGTACCCTTTAGACAGCTGTTGATAAGTAACTCTGCAACTACATATCAACTAGAGGTCATTAGAGTATTAGTATGTCTGCTACTGTAAATATATGCTAACACTTTATTTTGATGGTCAGTGTCTGTTCCAGTTCCAAAAACGGAACTGTAAATATTATTTTGCCATTGGACATACACACTGCCGTCAAATATAGTCACTGCTATTCTGAGTGAATTACATTCTGTACATTCTGTCAATAGTTATTCTTTACAAAATCAAATTCAAGTTTCAAAAAGTCAAAAAGTATAAACAGTGAAGATGGAATTTAAATTTAATCATATTCACACAAAGCAACACTAATATAACAGAGAAGATCACTTGCTTGGATAGTTTATGTGGTAGGATGAATAAAGAAGCTCAGAGAGATGCACACGTGTGGGAAGGAGGACAGTATTATAGTGGCTAGTGGGAAGGGCTGAATAATCCCATCATGCCTCAGTGCTGAAGCTCATTTTTAGTTCCGTGATGCGTCCTCAGTGATGTCAGCCAGGCAACGCGAGCTCATCAATGAAGACTGATGAAGCTAATTCAGGAACAGCTCTGTTTAATAAGCTTTACAGAGCTACATCAGCAGCCCGAGAACACTTGTGCTGCACACCCGGGCTGATCTGTAGCCTCTGGACTTTCTTTCAGGAATCTGCTCAGCCCTGCCTTTCATATTATGCATAATTAGATGATACATTTTCCTATATTCTAGCTGCTTTCTGAGACATATCATTTAGGCAGAAGCAACTGATCTGTGACACCCACACAGACTAGGCACTAAGTGAGAAAAAAATGGCAGATTTATTTAATCTATATTTAAAAGTATATATTTACAAATCACAACAGTGTCAAGACAAATTACATTCTGCTCACACGTAACCCAAGACAAACACTGTACACTGACAGATATTAGACTTGAGGTATGAGATGTGCACAATTTCTGACAACACTGTTGACTCGAATGCACAGACACTATTGGAAGACAACTGAACTGGGCAATGACATCACTGAATCAACAATGAACTGACTTTAACTGATAAACTGGCTGTTTTCTGTTGTCCTCATGCATTATCAGCAGACATTTTTCCTGTTTAAGATTCCTGTTAAAGATGCTTTGACACAAATCTGTATTGGATAAAGTGCAACATAAATGAAGGTGACTCGACTTGACTTGATGAGGATGCAATGGCAGAAAATATATAGGATGTGTCAACACAGAAAAAGAAGATTGACGCACGAGTACTTGTTAACAATTTAAAACAACCTGACAGGGAATAAAACCTTTGGATATCATGAATGAGCGATTAAGATTAGAGTGGGTCATTTTAAATCAGATACATATCTCTCTGACTAACTGAAAGCTAATTTCTGCAATGCAGAAAGCTTGGATTGAATCATGATGGAACACAGTCATAAAAATGGAATTTACTTAACAAGGTCACAGAATGTCATGGAATTTGGGCGAATTTTGAATGCAAAAATTAAAAGAAGGACTCTACTCTAGTGTAAAAAGCATACCATTTAAAAATAAAGTCTGCATGTTCTGATGTATCAATGAATGAGTGGCACAGTTTCATATACTACACATACTCAACCCTGCGTACTGCTCGTGACGTCTTCAGCTTCTGCTGTCTCACTACATGAGAACGTGAACACATGAACTTCATCTCCACAGCTGCTTTATCAGCATTTCACAATTTAATTTGAGAAAGCTACTGTCAGATACACACAGAAACTCAAAGGATTCACTTTTATTACTTCTTAAGGAGTATCACACAAATTTTAAGTTTTAATTTAACATTTCTATTTAATAAAAGTTTTAAATATTAATTACATTGCATTATTTACATGTTTCATGCCTTGATTTGATTACCACTATTTTTTATTTTATGTCAATTTGTATTAAATTATAATCCAGAAAAAAATTAGAAACAACATAGAAATTATGAAAAACATCATTTCACAGTACTCCATTATTGTAAAAATAACAAATTGTATCATACAAATTCTATGATGATAAAATTGTAATAAATTATTAAAAACTGATTAAAAAGATTCATATATTTTAATTAAACCATTAAAACAGAATCCAGTAATGAATGAGGAATTTGAGAGAAACATAAAATGGAATTTAGGTAAATAAAATTAAACACAGGGCCCTAATTACAGTTACAAAAAACTATTTTATTTGAAAACATTTCAGCATTGAACACAATAATACAGTAAGTTAAAATCTGACAAAAAGATTCTGACGGACACGCATTTATTCAATAAAACACGGGGCATTATTTCTGCTTAGAAGACAAATGTTTTGTGCAAACTGTAGAGTGGAAAGCATGTTTCCTTCTGAAATATTTTTTGTTTTGCCAGCAATAAAACTTCTGTAACACTTCTAACGTTCATATTTAGAGTTTGTGCTCATCCCAGTCTGTGGACATTTGAAAACAATGTGATTCATAAGGACAGGTTTATTTATAAATCTTGTTGTGACTAGATGAGAAAAATAACCAGCTTCGATGTTACTCTAGCAAGGCCTGGAATAGTCAGTGGAAGTTACAGATGTCCGGCATGCATTTAGCCCCATGAAAACTCACAGGGAGAAGTGGTTCATATGGAAGGCATGCTTTGAATCTAGAACGGGAGATGTTTTGGGGGATGGTGGTTACAGTGAACACAGGACAGATGCTAAAACATATGAGTGTCACGCAAACACATTTGCACTGCAGGCAAATAATAGCAGCTCACACTGTCTGTTACAGGCTGCCCGAACAACACTATTTCATGCTTTAACTAAGCTTTACGTTAAAGGTGCAATGTGTCATATTTACAAAGATCTATTGACAGAAATGCAATATAATATACATAACTATGTTTTCAGAGGTGTTGTTATGTGGGAGTGCTCTAACTTTGTGCTTTGTTGCAGTTACTCAGTAGCTCAACTGGAGTCAACAGGTTAATTGACGTTACCTGAAATGAGACATTTTAAACACCAGCACACATGCGCTCACTTTCTATCTGCTCCTACAGCCAGCTTGGCAGCAGCTGGGCTTGTTTTGTCACAGTCCCTTCTTTCCTTATATATAAACCTTATTTTATTTTGTAAACTTGTTTTGTGTCCTTGATGTTGCTTTTTACAAGAGCCAGGGGTTGTTACATAATGGGGGCTCATCCGTTTCCTTAAAAAAATAAAAATACTCTGGGACTGTTTTTTTTTTTTTGAGTATGGTTGTATTTTTGTGATTATTCATGAGTTTCCCCAGTTAGATAGAGTGAGCGTTCAGCTGGGTTGAACATTAAATCCTTCCCTCGGGTCACTCTTTTATTAATTTGCCTTTTTTAATTTCCCAGGTTATTCTGGGAGGAGACTTGTTCTCTGTTGGGGGAAAGCATTTCACAACTGTGTGACCATTGATTATATGGTCTACAGTTGTTGTTTTTTTTTTTTTACTTTTAAAGTCGCCTCGTGCCTGGTACACATCAGAAGATAGAGAGGGGTTAGGAAATGTTAGGCAGGTACCCGGGTGTTTCTCATGTATTTTGTATTATGTTTGGCTCAGCAACCATGCTCACTTTTTGGAGGGAGTAAGAGGAGCGTATTTAAGATAGGTGAGTAAGGGTCTGCCACTTTTGTGTATGTGTGGTCCATGATCCTAACTTCAGTGTGCAAGCAGCTTTTGTGTCATGTTCCTTTGTGAACTTCTGTGTAGAATAAAATTCAGTATAATATATATTTGAGTTTGCTGACTAGTGAGCTGTTGCTTGTTTGGGGTGAGTAATTTTTCGCAGTTTACTGAGTTATTTAGTTCTACTTAAATTTAAAGAGTAAATTTGCTGATTCGTGTAATTTCTTTTTAGTTCTGTACTACTGTGGTTTTAGTTGTATGTTTGTACAAGTAGTGAAAGACCCCATTTGTGTTTTGTGCTTTTTTTAGCACTTTAGTTTTGTTGGAGTTTAGTTTATTAATGGCTTCTTAAAGGGGTCCCTAGGTATTAAGCCGTGTATAGCTTAATATAATGTAAATGGTATCTATAACTGAAATATGTAGTACAAAACCCATTAAAAATGTTATTTAAAAAGAAATCACATAGTTTTATACATATTTTCGACTATGGGGGGCGCCATTATTCTGATGAAGTAAAATGGCTGCAATCGGTGAGCTACTGCCGCTATCTGTTGCTGTTTTTACAGCCACACAACTCGGAATAGACATCTCTGAAAATACTGATATGATAACTACAGCTCCTGAAAGAACTTAAATGTGGTGATGGATATAACTATAGTCTTAAAGGTCCCAGTTTTTTGACTAACCTCCTTCCACATGAAGAGCTGCGTTTGTGTTTGTCGCCATGTCATTGAAACGCTGTTATTTTCATCTTGGAGTCCAATTATCTTTGTTTGGCCTTCCCAGGGATGCTGTACTTGGAGATTAATAGTTACAATTTATGTTTAACTCGGTTCCCGAAAATTATAATGCACATGTAAAACTATGTGCAGCACATTTTGCTGAGGACAACTTCTTCAATCTCAATCAGTTTAATGCCGGATTCGCACAAAGATTATTCTTGAAAGCAGTTCCCTCTTTGTCTGGAGAAGGCGTTGTTTATGGACCACAAACGGTAAGTGTATTTTATTAAGTTGGTGCATTTAACAGTTTCTGTAACTTATTACACAAAGGGCAACGCTGTTTAGCTTTGTTAACTAGATGTTAGGGCTGTGCAAAAAAACGAATTAATTATAATTACATCTCAAGCACATGCTCCTGCCCACTTGCTTCTCAAAACTAGCCCAATCGCGTTTCCAGGAGGGCAGGGTGAGCTAAGCTGGTGTCGAATCACAACACAGGAACAGCTGGCCCAATCAGAACTTGTTACATATTTCTGAAGGAGGGACTTTATAGAACAAGGAAGACATCAGCCTGTTTTTATGACAGTGAAAACAGCGGTATACAGATAAGTTAATTGTTTTTACACGCGAAACATGATCACATGTTATATTGCACACTGTAAACACAATCAAAGCTTCAAAAAAGCGTGAAAAACGGGACCTTTAAATAGTGTTGTCAACAGACCCTGTACTTCAGTACCAAGACGGTACAAAAAAATTGAAAATGTGACTGTACCAGGTTTCTTTAAGTTCCGGTGGTACCGAGTACCCGGTCAACTCGGTTCTTGACGCATACAGCGCTATGATTTCCGTGAAGCAGAAAACGCGGACGGAATCTCAAAATCCAGTCATGAAAATTAAACTTACATTTTAATATGGACAGTCAAGGAATCTGTCAAAGTTAGCATAAATTAATTAAAATCAAACCTCCATATGGACAAGTATCTGTAAATGTTGAAGGGTTAGTTCACCCAAAGATCTAAATTATGTCATTACTAACTCGCCCTCATGTTGTTCCAAACCCATAAGACCTCCGTTCATCTCGGCTCGGTGTTCATCTTCAGTTCTCTCTTCACAGCAGTTCAGTTAGTGTATTGTTTGAGTAAATGAATTACTCCGGGATATTGGTTTGTTTTAACTCAGAGGGAGTGTCAGCCACATTAAAAAAGTTAACAGCTTAAGTCATTTGTGGATTAATGCTTATTGGAGATGCGAACTGTTTCAAATGATTCAGTTCGATTTGGTGAACTGGTTCAAGAAGATCCGGTTACATCGAATGATTCGTTCGTGAAGCGGATATCACAAACTGCAGTGCTGTGAACACGCTCACAACAGACCCGAAGAGAAGATAATGCTGAATAAAGTCGTAGTTTTTGCTATTTTTGGACCAAAATGTATTTTCGATGCTTCAAAAAATTCTAACTGACCCTCTGATGTTACCTTTCTGGACATGGACAGTAGACCGTACACACAGTTTCAATGGAGGGACTGAGAGCTCTCGGACTAAATCTAAAATACCTTAAACTGTGTTCTGAAGATGAACGGAGGTCTCACGGGTTTGGAACGACATGAGGGTGAGTTATTAATGACATAATTTTCCTTTTTGGGTGAACTATTTTTAAGTACCTTTAAGTACGCAAACCTAGTTCAAGTCTACAACATCATTTTTACATAACCACGTATCTCAGAATGTCACTGTTATCTCATAAGCCTCGAGAAAAAACAAAAACAAAACAATTCATGTCCTAAAATAAATATAGCATGGAGGAAAATGTACAATTTCTATCAACTGCAGCATCCGTTTTGAGAGTATGAAGAGAATATGAAGGTCTTATTACTCAAGGGTCTCATTTTAAAAAGGTTTTAAGGGTTTTCACTAGGGGTGCACTGAAATTTCGGTTTCGGGCCGAAATAAAAAAAACAGCCGAAAACGTAAACCGAAAATGAATGTCACCCGCCCCTCCCATCCATGCACAAGCGCTAAGGTTTCACTCACGGTCGAGCTGTTATCACGCGTCTGCCTATCAAAGATTAAGCATGTCAAAGGGCTGTCACAATAAAAAAAAAAAGATTGTCACAAAAACTGAAACGAAAAAGCTTTCGTTTCGAAAACGAAAATAGGGAATCGATTTTAACGGCCTTCTCTCGGAGCGCGTCCAGCTCGTCACTATACGCTCGCAGCGAACGCGCGTCACACAGCAACTGCAGGTTCTGACACACACACACACACACACACACACAGCCTATTAGTGCATAATATCAATGTAGCCTTCAGTAATGTTTTTCATTGATGTTATGGCAGTCCACATTGCTGACTTGTGTGCGTCTCAAGCGCCCTCTTTACGTTCGCCCTAATGCCTGTTTAGTTGTCGGTGGATTTGCCTATATTTGGCGTTGAAAAACGGATCAACGCCAAATATAGGCAATTTACTAACGATTCAATGAACACTTTGCCTATGTCTCAAAAATCGAACAGGATTTTTTTTTCACAAAAGTGACAGCCCTATACGAGAGGACACCAAAGTTGCAATATGTAGCATTTGTTCTGCAAAATCTTTTTGCAGAATTTTTAAAAAACTATTTTATTTGATGGAACATAAAACTTGAAGAATAATTATTATTTATATTTATTGTTAAAAATATTTTATGTTTTGTTATGTAACTGTTAATAAAAGTTTGATTATTATTTTGTGATTTTTCAATTCAGATCCATTAAATCCAAGCAATATATATATACGTTTTTAAAAGAAGCCATTTTCGGCTTCAGTTTCGGTTTTCGGCCAAGTGCATCCTAAATTTTCGGTTTCGGCGCTGAATTTTCATTTCGGTGCATCACTAGTTTTCACTTTTAAAAAGTGTAATTAAAATAATAACAACATGAGTGACAGGGGCAACTATTGCCTAATAGGGCTGGATGATATGGACAAAATATTATCACAATATTAATATATCATATGATATCGATATTTATCACAATATTAATTTAACCTTTCAGGGGGCATTGGATGCAAAATTCACTTTTATATGGTGTTTGCATATAAATGTGTCTTAACAGTGTGTGAACAACAACACCCTACAATCATAAAAATCCACCTCACTGTTGTTTTTTTTATCCCCCCAAATAACTAAAGTCTGAATTATCAAGGCGTTTTGATTTTCGCACCGCCCATGACCACTGATCTCCAGCCAGCAGTACGCAGTCCCCCGTTTTCGCAGCGCACGAGCAGCTGTAGTGACAACAGTGTTTCGTAAGCAATGCATAAGTGAATATAAGATTAATTTTCTCTTGACATCAGAGCCACTGAGGAGGCAGAGCATAAGTTTAGTTTTTGATGGTAACGCGCCACCAAATACACAAAAAAACAGAAGAGAGGGGCAGGGTGAGCAGAGCTCATTATTAGGGGATATGCCGGGTATCAAATTTTATTCTTATACTGCATGACAGTTAACATGGAGGCGCCGGTGCGATCGCTTGCACTTAAAATACTCAGGAATAATTACATAATTTGAATCTGTTACGAGTCTACATTTCTTTGTGTACACTCACAATAACAACAAAATGTTAATGAATAATGAAACCAAACAGGATGCTATTTCTGCAGTAGTTTCTTCTGTAAAATTTACATAAAAATATGTGTATGTATATATATATATATATATATATATATATATACATACACATATTAGGCATTGTGATGCAGAGTCAGAGACGTTCGGATCCATTTGCAGTAATCAGATAACAGCGTCAAGTATGTCAATGGATATCCAGAATCAGAAACAATACCAGGCAGAGGCGGGGCAGGCAGCAGAGAATCACAGGCGGTATAAACAATACAAGATAAGACACGGCAGGAACAAACACAAGGAAAACGTTCGGAAATGTCAGACTGGGCTAAACAATACTCTGCAGTGAATCGTGGTGTGAGACTGAGTTTATACCAACAGGACAATGAGGTAACAAGGAGGGAAGAGCTAATCAATTATATTACAAACTAACAAGATGGGCAAAGGAACAAGGGAACACAGAAACAAAGGGGAACAAGAACATTTCAAAATAAGAGTCCACAAAACCAAGACAATGGAAAATAGACTGGGTTTCTGACATAGCCCACCCCCAAAGAGGTGGATTCCAGATGCTCTAATGCAATCTAGGAGGGCGGTAGAGTGGAGGCAGAACAGGGGGAGTGCCAGAGGGCCAGGTCCATGTGGAAGTGAAGTGGCCAGGGACCGTGGCAGAGCCAGCAGAGCAGGACGCTCGGGTGGAGCCGACCAAACAGGAGTCCACCAGGGCGGTGGAACTGGAGCCCACCAGGGCGAAGCAGGTAGAACTAGAGCCCACCAGGGAGGAGCAGGCAGAACTGGAGCCCACCAGGGCAGAGCAGGCGGAGTCTGAGCCCACCAAGGCGGAGCAGGCGGAACTGGAGCCCACCAGGGCGGAGCAGGCAGAACTGGAGCCCACCAGGGCGGAGCAGGCGGAACTGGAGCCCACCAGGGCAGAGCAGGCGGAACAGGAGTCCACCAGGACAGAGCAGGCGGAACAGGAGTCCACCAGGGCAGAGTAGGCAGACCTGGAGCCCACCAGGGCGGAGCAGAGGACCACCACAGCCGAGCAGATGGGACACAAGCCCACCAGGGTTGAGCAGATGACCATTCCAGGCTGTTGGACAGTGTTTTCTCTACTTCCTGTTGGCCTTCTGTAGCAAATTGTAGCTCCGTGTAGCTGTTTTTATTTTATTTTTTTCTCTAGAATCTTTATCTTACTATCACTCTCTGTTTTTTAAAGTGGTAAAATATAACTTAATTCACACCATATTTCTGATATTATCGATCAATCTTATCAGATTAACTTTGATCGTTCACTTTTATTTTATTTCCGTGAGTGCAGTACACCTGCAAAGCGTTAGCACTCGTTAGCTTGTCATTAGCGTCTTCATTCGAACCTATCGCTGTTTTCTTTTCTCCTCTCCCTCGCTCCAGTTTTTCACAAGTTAATCAAACAACCGCAGTAAGAATTTTCATCAAGCACGGTGAGTAATGGCTTCTCCTATCATTGTTTCTTGCACCTCTTGCCACATGTACAGTTTATCTATCTCTGTCGCTGATAAGGGATTCACATGTGATAAATGCAGGGAAATAGTTAGGCTGACAGAGAAGATTTCAGAATTAGAGACACGCATCCAAACTTTAATTGAGGATAGTAAAAATGTTAGGGCTCTAGATACGGCTTTGGATGCGTCTAGCTCAGGGATTCCTGTACATTGTTCGGTTCCGGAAACAGAGCCCCAGCAGCAGGGCAACTGGGTGACGGTGAGGCAGCGTAGTCGTGGGTCAAAACACCGCTCTTCTGTTCCGATCAAAACATTAAACAGGTTCTCCCCACTCAGTGATGCACCCACTGAGAAACCTGATGAAAGTGCTCTAGTTATTGGTGATTCTATTGTACGGAACGTGAATATAGAGACACCAGCCACCATAGTCAAATGTTTACCGGGAGCCAGAGCGCCTGACATCTTGGCAAATTTAAAAGTGCTGGCTAATGCTAAACGTAAATACAGTAAGATTGTTATTCATGCCAGCGCTAATGATGTTCGACACTAAAAATAACATTAAAGAGGTGTGTGAACTTGCAAGAACGATGTCAGACACTGTAATATGCTCTGTTCCCCTCCCTGCTTACCGTGGTGATGAGATGCATAGCAGATTGTCATCACTCAATGGCTGGATGTCTAAGTGGTGCCCACAGAATACCATAGGTTTCATAGACAATTGGACGAGCTTTTGGGGCAGACCTGACCTGTTTAAAAGAGATGGTCTTCATCCCTCCTGGGGTGGCGCCACTCTTCTCTCTAGAAATATGGCAAATAGTCTTAGTGTTTATACTTGACTAACTGGGGCCCAGGTCAGGAAGCAGACAGACTGGCTAAACCGACCGTCTGCTAGCTGCCTCCCGTCACAGAGGTCAGTTAATTCTCAGCACATAGAGACTTTTTCACCTAGATATCACACTATAGAGACTGTGTCTGTTCCCCGAACTAGAAAAAACAAAAAACGTCCAAACCAAGTTAAGATTAACAATTTAATTGAGGTTCAACAAATAAAAAACAGAAGTAATATGGATAAACAAATGATAAAGCTTGGCTTATTGAATATCAGATCCCTTTCTACGAAAACACTTTTTGTAAATAATATGATCACTGATCATAATATAGATGTACTCTGTTTGACAGAAACCTGGCTAAAACCTGATGATTACATTATTTTAAATGAGTCCACCCCCCAAGATTACTGTTATAAACATGAGCCACGTCTAAAAGGCAAAGGTGGAGGTGTTGCTTCAATTTATAACAACGTTTTCAGGATTTCTCAGAGGGCAGGCTACAAGTATAACTCGTTTGAAGTAATGGTACTTCATATAACATTATCCAAAGAAACAAATGTTAATGATAAATCCCCTGTTATGTTTGTACTGGCTACTGTATACAGGCCACCAGGGCACCATACAGACTTTATTAAAGAGTTTGGTGATTTTACATCTGAGTTAGTTCTGGCTGCAGATAAAGTTTTAATAGTTGGTGATTTTAATATCCATGTTGATAATGAAAACGATGCATTGGGATCAGCATTTATAGACATTCTGAACTCTATTGGTGTTAGACAACACGTTTCAGGACCTACTCATTGTCGAAATCATACTCTAGATTTAATACTGTCACATGGAATTGATGTTGATGGTGTTGAAATTATTCAGCCAAGTGATGATATCTCAGATCATTATTTAGTTCTTTGCAAAATTCATATAGCCAAAATTGTAAATTCTACTTCTTGTTACAAGTATGGAAGAACCATCACTTCTAACACAAAAGACTGCTTTTTAAGTTATCTTCCTGATGTATCCAAATTCCTTAGCATATCCAAAACCTCAGAACAACTTGATGATGTAACAGAGACTATGGACTCTCTCTTTTCTAGCACTTTAAATAAAGTTGCTCCTTTACGCTTAAGGAAGGTTAAGGAAAACAGTTTGACACCATGGTATAATGAGCATACTCGCACCCTAAAGAGAGCAGCCCGAAAAATGGAGCGCAGCTGGAGGAAAACAAAACTAGAGGTATTTCGTATTGCTTGGCGGGAAAGTAACATATCCTACAGAAAAGCATTAAAAACTGCTAGATCCGATTACGTTTCTTCTCTTTTAGAAGAAAACAAACATAACCCCAGGTATTTATTCAATACAGTGGCTAAATTAACGAAAAATAAAGCCTCAACAAGTGTTGACATTTCCCAACACCACAGCAGTAATGAGTTTATGAACTACTTTACTTCTAAAATCGATACTATTAGAGATAAAATTGCAACCATTCAGCCGTCAGCTACAGTATCACATCAGACAGTGCACTATAGACCCCCTGAGGAACAGTTCCACTCATTCTCTACCATAGGAGAGGAAGAATTGTATAAACTTGTTAAATCATCTAAACCAACAACATGTATGTTAGACCCTATACCATCTAAGCTCCTGAAAGAGGTGCTTCCAGAAGTCATAGATCCTCTTCTGACTATTATTAATTCCTCATTGTCATTAGGACATGTCCCCAAAACCTTGAGGCAAGTGTTGACATTTCCCAACACCACAGCAGTAATGAGTTTATGAACTACTTTACTTCTAAAATCGATACTATTAGAGATAAAATTGCCACCATTCAGCCGTCAGCTACAGTATCACATCAGACAGTGCACTATAGACCCCCTGAGGAACAGTTCCACTCATTCTCTACCATAGGAGAGGAAGAATTGTATAAACTTGTTAAATCATCTAAACCAACAACATGTATGTTAGACCCTATACCATCTAAGCTCCTGAAAGAGGTGCTTCCAGAAGTCATAGATCCTCTTCTGACTATTATTAATTCCTCATTGTCATTAGGACATGTCCCCAAAACCTTCAAACTGGCTGTTATTAAGCCTCTCATCAAAAAACCACAACTTGACCCCAAAGAACTACAACCCGAATTCCGGAAAAGTTGGGACGTTTTTTAAATTTTAATAAAATGAAAACTAAAAGACTTTCAAATCACATGAGCCAATATTTTATTCACAATAGAACATAGATAACATAGCAAATGTTTAAACTGAGAAATTTTACACTTTTATGCACAAAATGAGCTCATTTCAATTTTGATTTCTGCTACAGGTCTCAAAATAGTTGGGACGGGGCATGTTTACCATGGTATAGCATCTCCTTTTCTTTTCAAAACAGTTTGAAGACGTCTGGGCATTGAGGCTATGAGTTGCTGGAGTTTTGCTGTTGGAATTTGGTCCCATTCTTGCCTTATATAGATTTCCAGCTGCTGAAGAGTTCGTGGTCTTCTTTGACGTATTTTTCTTTTAATGATGCGCCAAATGTTCTCTATAGGTGAAAGATCTGGACTGCAGGCAGGCCAGGTTAGCACCCGGACTCTTCTACGACGAAGCCATGCTGTTGTTATAGCTGCAGTATGTGGTTTTGTATTGTCCTGCTGAAATAAACAAGGCCTTCCCTGAAATAGACGTTGTTTGGAGGGAAGCATTTGTTGCTCTAAAACCTTTATATACCTTTCAGCATTCACAGAGCCTTCCAAAACATGCAAGCTGCCCATACCGTATGCACTTATGCACCCCCATACCATCAGAGATGCTGGCTTTTGAACTGAACGCTGATAACATGCTGGAAGGTCTCCCTCCTCTTTAGCCCGGAGGACACGGCGTCCGTGATTTCCAACAAGAATGTCACATTTGGACTCGTCTGACCATAAAACACTATTCCACTTTGAAATAGTCCATTTTAAATGAGCCTTGGCCCACAGGACACGACGGCGTTTCTGGACCATGTTCACATATGGCTTCCTTTTTGCATGATAGAGCTTTAGTTGGCATCTGCTGATGGCACGGCGGATTGTGTTTACCGACAGTGGTTTCTGAAAGTATTCCTGGGCCCATTTAGTAATGTCATTGACACAATCATGCCGATGAGTGATGCAGTGTCGTCTGAGAGCCCGAAGACCACGGGCATCCAATAAAGGTCTCCGGCCTTGTCCCTTACGCACAGAGATTTCTCCAGTTTCTCTGAATCTTTTGATGATGTTATGCACTGTAGATGATGAGATTTGCAAAGCCTTTGCAATTTGACGTTGAGGAATATTGTTTTTAAAGTTTTCCACAATTTTTTTACGCAGTCTTTCACAGATTGGAGAGCCTCTGCCCATCTTTACTTCTGAGAGACTCTGCTTCTCTAAGACAAATCTTTAATAGCTAATCATGTTACAGACCTGATATCAATTAACTTAATTAATCACTAGATGTTCTCCCAGCTGAATCTTTTCAAAACTGCTTGCTTTTTTAGCCATTTGTTGCCCCCGTGCCAACTTTTTTGAGACCTGTAGCAGGCATTAAATTTTAAATGAGCTAATAAAGTGGATAAAAGTGTAAAATTTCTCAGTTTAAACATTTGCTACGTTATCTATGTTCTATTGTGAATAAAATATTGGCTCATGTGATTTGAAATTCCTTTTAGTTTTCATTTTATTAAAATTTAAAAAACGTCCCAACTTTTCCGGAATTCGGGTTGTAGTTAATTATAGACCAATCTCGAATCTCCCTTTTCTGTCCAAGATACTAGAAAAGGTGGTATCCACACAATTATATTCCTTCTTAGAGAAAAATGGTATATGTGAGGATTTCCAGTCAGGATTTAGACCGTATCATAGTACTGAGACTGCTCTTCTTAGAGTTACAAATGATCTGCTCTTATCATCTGATCGTGGGTGTATTTCTCTATTAGTTTTATTGGATCTTAGTGCTGCGTTTGACACAATTGACCACAACATTCTTTTGCATAGACTTGAATACTTTGTTGGCATCAGTGGAAGTGCATTAGCATGGTTTAAATCGTACTTATATGACCGCCATCAGTTCGAAGCAGTGAATGAAGATGTATCCTATCGATCACAAGTGCAGTATGGAGTACCTCAAGGCTCAGTACTAGGGCCGCTACTCTTCACGCTTTATATGTTACCCTTGGGAGATATCATCAGGAAACATGGTGTTAGCTTTCACTGTTATGCTGATGATACTCAGCTCTATATTTCTTCGCAGCCTGGTGAAACACACCAATTTGAAAAACTAATGGATTGCATAGTCGATATAAAAAACTGGATGACGAGTAATTTCTTACTGCTAAATTCTGAAAAAACAGAGGTGTTAATTATAGGACCTAAAAACTCTGCTTGTAATAACCTAGAACACTGTCTAAGACTTGATGGTTGCTCTGTCAATTCTTCGTCATCAGTTAGGAACCTAGGTGTGCTACTTGATCGCAATCTTTCCTTAGAAAGCCACGTTTCTAGCATTTGTAAAACTGCATTTTTCCATCTCAAAAATATATCTAAATTACGGCCTATGCTCTCAATGTCAAATGCAGAAATGTTAATCCATGCATTTATGACCTCAAGGTTAGATTATTGTAATGCTTTATTGGGTGGTTGTTCTGCAAGCTTAGTAAACAAACTACAGCTAGTCCAAAATGCAGCAGCAAGAGTTCTTACTAGAACCAGGATGTATGACCATATTAGCCCGGTCCTGTCAACACTGCACTGGCTCCCTATCAAGCATTGCATAGATTTTAAAATATTGCTTATTACTTATAAAGCCCTGAATGGTTTAGCACCTCAGTATTTGAATGAGCTCCTTTTACATTATAATCCTCTACGTCCGCTACGTTCTCAAAACTCAGGCAATTTGATAATACCTAGAATATCAAAATCAACTGCAGGCGGCAGATCCTTTTCCTATTTGGCGCCCAAACTCTGGAATAACCTACCTAACATTGTTCGGGAGGCAGGCACACTCTTGCAGTTTAAATCTAGATTAAAGACCCATCTCTTTAACCTGGCATACACATAACATACTAATATGCTTTTATTATCCAAATCCGTTAAAGGATTTTTAGGCTGCATTAATTAGGTAAACCGGAACCGGAAACACTTCCCATAACAACCTATGTACTTGCTACATCATTAGAAGAATGGCATCTACGCTAATATTTGTCTGTTTCTCTCTTGTTCCGAGGTCACCGTGGCCACCAGATCCAGTCTGTGTCCAGATCAGAGGGTCACTGCAGTCACCCGGATCCAGTACGTATCCAGACCAGATGCTGGATCAGCACCTAGAAAGGACCTCTACATCCCTGAAAGACAGCGGAGACCAGGACAACTAGAGCCCCAGATACAGATCCCCTGTAAAGACCTTGTCTCAGAGGAGCACCAGGACAAGACCACAGGAAACAGATGATTCTTCTGCACAATCTGACTTTGCTGCAGCCTGGAATTGAACTACTGGTTTCGTCTGGTCAGAGGAGAACTGGCCCCCCAACTGAGCCTGGTTTCTCCCAAGGTTTTTTTCTCCATTCTGTCACCGATGGAGTTTCGGTTCCTTGCCGCTGTCGCCTCTGGCTTGCTTAGTTGGGGACACTTCATCTACAGCGATATCGTTGACTTGATTGCAAATAAATGCACAGACACTATTTAACTGAACAGAGATGACATAACTGAATCCAATGATGAACTGCCTTTAACTATCATTTTTGCATTATTGACACTGTTTTCCTAATGAATGTTGTTCAGTTGCTTTGACGCAATGTATTTTGTTTAAAGCGCTATATAAATAAAGGTGACATTGACATTGACATTGACATTGACCACCACTGTGGAGTCGATGGCACAAGAGAGCAAGTCTGGTTAGGTAGGACTGAAACTGAGAACAAGCAGATTAATGGCGGAGTCCGTAGCCATGATAAGGCGGGTAGAAAGTTCACAAACGGCCTCCATAGCTGCATGTGCTGACACCAGCATTGAATCCTCCACGCTGGATGCCAGTCTGAAAGACTGAAGAACTGACCTCAAGGCTCTGGGTGCAACAGATGGGGAGTGACAGGATTCAGGATGAACAGCTGTGACGTGACCTGACTCATGAAGAACAGTTGTGACTTGACTTGCCTCATGAAGATCAACGGTGACTTGACTTGACTCAGGAAGGTCAGCTGTGGCTGCCATTTCTGGATGAAGTGCCACGACCCGACCTCCTTCTAGTGGGCGCATGCGAGGAGCGGGTTCTGGGCTGGCGGCCATCTTGTGCAGTGGCTCTGGGCAGGCGGCCATCTTGTGCAGTGGCTCTGGGTTGGTGGCCATCTTGTGCAGTGGCTCTGGGTTGGTGGCCATCTTGTGCAGTGGCTCTGGGCAGGCGGCCATCTTGTGCAGTGGCTCTGGGTTGGCGGCCATCTTGTGCAGTCACTCGTTCAAGCTCCGCTGCCATCTGCACTTGACAATGTTATTTTATGACTGTTCTGAAAACTGAATTTGTGCAAACGTGTATAAAATGCTTGAAAAACTTTAACAATGATGTCTAGAGGGAATTTAACCCTCTGGAATCGATTAACGCGGATATGCGTTATGAGTCATTTTCTCCTGATAGCCCCGAAAAGAACTTAAATTACACTTTCAGTTTTAATCGTACAGATAAGAGCAATGCATCAATCGAATCTGTAAAGGGTTTACTTTTTTTTGGATACAGACATAATAACAACAACACTTTGTTCACTTATAAAATAAAGATAACAAACAAGGTGTGCTGTCTGCAGCCTTTGTCTGCGCTGATCTTCATTTACAAACACGTCATTAAAATGAACTGTAACTCAGTGAATACTCAACCAAGAGACATGAGAGAGATATCTATAGCTTGACATGTCTACTTTTAAACTAAACAAGTTCCGCCGAAAACAGATATTCTGTGATAAAGTAATCCATATGAAAACAACGCGATGTCCGTTTTTCACGTCTCCCTTCATTATATCTAATGTGACCACGCCCCCGCGCCGAACGCGCTATTCAGATTCAAACTGAAGCGCGCGGCTTGATACGCCCATAACAGAAGAAAAAGCAGCCAGACTGTTCTTCAAGTTCTTTTATTTTACTGTTTGCTTCGCGATGAGAGGAATAAGACATAATTCACCCCAAAAAGATGTGATGTGGTTGAGGATTTGAGAAATGGATTTCCTCAGAAAAAAAAGAATGAAGCACTTTATTCAGCAGAGATCATAAACATGAGTAAGTCTCTTTTTACTGATTTATATACCTTTACTAGTTTTCACATAACGTGTAAACATTTTACTACTTAGACTTTTTCCAAAGACTTTTCCCAAACTATAATTCCTGACTAAATGTATAATCAAGTGAAACATTATGAAGTTTCAATAACAATATACAATACTATACCATTCAAAAGCTTGATGTAAATAATATAAATGTAACAAATAAATGTAACCGTAACAAATTTAACAAACAATGCTGTTCTTTCAATTTATCCCCCCTAAAAAACCTGAAAAATATTCTCAGCTCTTTTCAACATTAATAATAATAATAATAATAATAATAATGATAATAATAACAATAAATGTTTTTTTGTAGAAAATAAGATTGTTAAAAGGATTTCTGAAGGATTGTGTGACTGGAGTAATGATGCCAAAATATTAGTTTGAAAGTCAGCTTTGATTGTTCCTAATAAACTGTTTAACTGCTCCCCCAAGTGGATATTAAATTATGTTGTGGGATAATTAAATATATTCTTAATAAACTACAGTCGTGGCCAAAAGTTTTGAGAATTACATAAATATTGGAAATTGGAAAAGTTGCTGCTTAAGTATTTTATAATAGCAATTTGCATATACTCCAGAATGTTATGAAGAGTGATCAGATGAATTGCATAGTCCTTCTTTGCCATGAAAATTAACTTAATCTTTCCACTGCATTTCATTGCTGTCATTAAAGGACCTGCTGAGATCATTTCAGTAATCGTCTTGTTAACTCAGGTGAGAATGTTGACGAGCACAAGGCTGGAGATCATTATGTCAGGCTGATTGGGTTAGAATGGCAGACTTGACATGTTTAAAAGGAGGGTGATGTTTGAAATCATTGTTCTACCATTGTTAACCATGGTGACCTGCAAAGAAACGCGTGCAGCCATCATTGCGTTGCATAAAAATGGCTTCACAGGCAAGGATATTGTGGCTACTAAGATTGCACCTAAATCAACAATTTATAGGATCATCAAGAACTTCAAGGAAAGAGGTTAAATTCTTGTAAAGAAGGCTTCAGGGTGTCCAAGAAAGTCCAGCAAGCGCCAGGATCGTCTCCTAAAGAGGATTCAGCTGCGGGATCGGAGTGCCACCAGTGCAGAGCTTGCTCAGGAATGACAGCAGGCAGGTGTGAGCGCATCTGCACGCACAGTGAGGACAAGACTTCTGGAAGATGGCCTGGTGTCAAGAAGGGCAGAAAAGAAGCCACTTCTCTCCAAAAACAACATCAGGGACAGATTGATCTTCTGCAGAAAGTATAGTGAATGGACTGCTGAGGACTGGGGCAAAGTCATATTCTCCGATGAAGCCCCTTTCCGATTGTTTGGGGCATCTGGAAAAAGCCTTGTCCGGAGAAGAAAAGGTGAGCGCTACCATCAGTCCTGTGTCATGCCAACAGTAAAGCATCCTGACACCATTCATGTGTGGGGTTGCTTCTCATCCAAGGGAGTGGGCTCACTCACAATTCTGCCCAAAAACACAGCCATGAATAAAGAATGGGACCAAAACACCCTCCGACAGCAACTTCTTCCAACAATCCAACAACAGTTTGGTGAAGAACAATGCATTTTCCAGCACGATGGAGCACCGTGCCATAAGGCAAAAGTGGCTCGGGGACCAGAATGTTGAAATTTTCGGTCCAAGGCCTTGAAACTCCCCAGATCTTTTTTTTGGATACAGACATAATAACAACAAAACTTTGTTCACTTATAAAATAAAGATAACAAACAAGGTGTGCTGTCTGCAGCCTTTGTCTGCGCTGATCTTAATTTACAAACACGTCATTAAAATGAACTGTAACTCAGTGAATACTCAACCAAGAGACATGAGAGAGATATCTATAGCTTGACATGTCTACTTTTAAACTAAACAAGTTCCGCCGAAAACAGATATTCTGTGATTGTTTGGGGCATCTGGAAAAAGGCTTGTCCGGAGAAGAAAAGGTGAGCGCTACCATCAGTCCTGTGTCATGCCAACAGTAAAGCATCCTGACACCATTCATGTGTGGGGTTGCTTCTCATCCAAGGGAGTGGGCTCACTCACAATTCTGCCCAAAAACACAGCCATGAATAAAGAATGGTACCAAAACACCCTCCGACAGCAACTTCTTCCAACAATCCAACAACAGTTTGGTGAAGAACAATGCATTTTCCAGCACGATGGATCACCGTGCCATAAGGCAAAAGTGGCTCGGGGACCAGAATGTTGAAATTTTCGGTCCAAGGCCTTGAAACTCCCCAGATCTTAATCCCATTGAGAACTTGTGGTCAATCCTCAAGAGGCGGGGGGACAAAAAAAAACTCACTAATTCTGACAAACTCCAAGAAGTGATTATGAAAGAATTGGGTTGCTATCAGTCAGGATTTGGCCCAGAAGTTGATTGAGAGCATGCCCAGTCGAAATGCAGAGGTCCTGAAAAAGAAGGACCAACACTGCAAATACTGACTCTTTGCATAAATGTCATGTAATTGTCGATAAAAGTCTTTGAAACGTATGAAGTGCTTGTAATTATATTTCAGTACATCACAGAAACAACTGAAACAAAGATCTAAAAGCAGTTTAGCAGCAAACTTTTTGAAAACTACTATTTATGTAATTCTCCAAACTTTTGGCCACGACTGTACACTTTAGAAGGAAGCCCAAAAAAACGCGACCCGCGACTACCAATATTTGTAAGCGACTTTACAGAAAAACAAGCCCAAAGTCGCCTATAATAAGCGGACTTGGCAACACTGCACTCTATATGTTCGGCAGATAGTATCCGGAAGAGCTGTATTACAGTCATGTGCTACAGTGCCACAATGGTCAAACTGAGATCAAATGGCAATTAACATTTTTTATCAACTTTGTTGATAATGTCAATTAATCATTTCAGGCAAAATGAGACCAGAGAGGACCTGTGATGCTGAACATTGTGAAAGAAGCAGCAATGGAACAGGTGGTTTTCATCAGTCTCTGGACTCTGGCTGTCCTCTGACATGACACTGATGTCATAACATCCCTCTTCACTGCACCTGCTCTTCAAGGCTCTCTTTCCTGTGGTTGCTACATCAGAGCAACTAAACGATAATAATGTTCTCGTCTCTTATGACAGTTCACATTCTGTCTCAGACTAGGTTCTGTGCAGCAGACAGACCTCATCATCTGACAGCAAACAGGCGTTGTGATGAATAAGTGAGAATAAAAGTCCATGTGTCAGAGCTGTACATGAAACAGACAACAGGAACGAAGGATGACAAACAGGAAATGAGAAGATAGACTGTTTAAAATCTTTTCACTGCATACTGCATGGAAAAGTGGTTTATCACAACTGCAAGCTCTAATTTGACAGGTTTATTTCATACTATCTATGAGCAATTCTCTGTAGTGATGCATCATATTTTTCCAAAACAAAAATTAAGTAATAACAAATTACCAAAACAAAAATGTATTCATTCAGCCAGCTGAAGTTTCTTTAAATAATCAATTAAGTCATTCAATTCATTTAATAATCAATACTCAAAAAGTTGTATATAAACTATTTAATAATCAATACTCAAAAAGTTGTATATAAACATTTTTTTATATCAAGGATATAATTATGTTTTACCCCAATTTGTTGCTGAGTTATAAACATTTAAACAGTGGCTGTCAGGATTTTACAAACATACAAAATATAACAAAGACAGCAGGCTAAGTAAAAATATAATTAATTTGTCATATAGAACATATATTTAGCAAAATGCTCCTCTTTAGAGTTTTTGTTATTTGCTTTGTTTTTTTTCCTAAAAAGTAAGTAAAATTCAGCATTAGATCTTTCCAGTATTGATACATTTGCGACACAAGCTGTACAGTTTCTTTTAACATACCTTCTAATATTCATCCATTTTTATTTTTGTGATATAACTGGTAGTAAAGAGCAAAACATGCCACTTAAACTGAGGTGCTTCAACAATTTGTTACGTTACATTAAAGAGCATCAACAGGGCTCTAGAGTGAGACCTAATTTGTCAATGATGCAACTAAAAAAATCAGGGTTCGCACTGGTGCGACCAGCCTTTTGAGGAAAAAAAAAAAAAGTCTCTGCGACTCTGAAAGACTCCCTGTGGTTCAACAACTGACACAAGAGCCCTGCATTTCAGCTCGAGCCCAACGGGCCCCTACTTTTTAACACCCCTTGAATCGGGCTTCGGGCCAATTTTCACATCATAGTTCTGACGCGGGCTGGGCCTCCCGTCTGTTTTAGACTTCTCCGATATTTGTCATTTTTTATATATCGGCATCGGCTGATATCCGTGTTTAGTAGCGCCGATTTAAAGTCAGGCACGTCGGTGGGCCGCCCCGTGTTATTGGTGCGGTGAAAAGTGCTGCTGCCGCATGTGAAGGACCCCAAGCCAAAACTTTTGGAAGATTCAACAACAGTCCTGGGAAATAAGGGTAGTCAGAGAAATTCACTCTGTAAATGGGGTGGAGAAGTTGGCAGCTCTCACAAACACTGGAGCGTGATTGAGGGCTACATTACTCCGCCCCGCTCACAAACAGCACCGTGCTCGGAGAGACAGCTGTCCTAGAGCTGCCCAGAATGGTGAATGACATTTGTTCGGAAGCATGGTTTGATGCAGACAATAACCTGGTTTCCATCCAGCTCATTTACATTTAGGGATGTCAATATTCGATCATTTCCATGATCGATCGTCGTTTAAATTAACAATCAATTAAAAACCTTAATGCTGCAAAATGTGCCTGCAGCGGTATTATTATTATGTGCAAAAGCCAGTTGGAAAAAAGCTTTCTCACCCAAATTAAAGGGGTTTTAGTCTGAATGAAATGCTAGTAGCAGGGCTGTAAAATGAATAGATGTGATTATGATCATTTGATAAAATGAAGAGAGCGCGACATACTTTGGAGATCATTTTATTTTGTTGGCTGTTTCCCGTCAAGGAGACCGCTGAATGCGCCTCTTTAAATGGTTTCGTTGTGCTCGTTGTTGTATTTTAAAATGCAATTGCAATGTTTTTAAATGACACTTAGTATTAAAAATAAAATGATCCCTAACTTAACTGTGGCGCTGGTGTTTGTTCTGCGCAGTCAGTGAACCGCTTTTTTCACATCAAACATTTTATGCACGTATTATGACCAGTACTTTATTTGATCCTGTTCTGCAAAATATTTGATTTTGAATTTTTGCGTTCCACTAGGCCTACTTGTTTTAAAAAATCCAGCATTTACAGTGCATTAGATCAAGACATGTGCATGAGTGCTTGAATACGAGGACGAGCGAGCACGGGTTTGACTAGATGTATTTGGAGGTTATTGCTCACGTCTCGTTCTGCACATATCCAAATGTTTCCATATTCACAATGTATCTGAATGTTAAACTATAAGTTTGAAATTAGAATGTACTTTAGATGTTCTGTGTCATTTATACCAAACACAAATGTTGCTGGATGCTAGGGCTATTGACAAGCAAACCGCAGATGAAAGATAGCAACCGCAGAAACCGCGGCAACCGCAGTGTTCAGTTTTTTTTTTTTTTTTTTTATGAGGCTGAGGCCTTCTTGTTTTTTTTAATTTGTCACTGTGCATTCAATGTTAAATAAATTAATGATACAATAAGGTTACGAGTCTGTCATTTTCTCGCGAGCCGTTAGCTTTATGGTGTCACGTCGCCAGTTTGGGAACATTTCGGCTTTCAACCCAATGAAAAGGGCGAGCCAGCCAATTTAGATGAGCCGATATGCAAAATTTGCGGCAAAAAGGTTCCTGTGACACGCGGCAATATATCTAATTTGAGGTGTCATCTCGCTAACTGTCATCCAGCTATTGAAGCGCAGCTGCGCCCTCAAGCATCAGGTCGTGGAGCAACATCAAAGAGAACAGCTGAGACCTGTACCGGCCGACAGTTAGGAGTAGCTGAAGCCTTTGCGTAATCTGTAAAATACAGCCGTGAAGGTAACAGGCATAAATGCCTTACAACCGCTGTAACGCAGTATCTAGTTCAGGAGATGGTTCCATTCAACACGGTGGAGAAACCTGCATTCAAGTCAATGCTTGAAAAATTTGATAAGCAGTACGAGTTGCCGGGCAAAACATATTTTTCAGAAACTGCTGTGCCGAAAATGTACAGCAGGGTAAAGACATCGATCAAAAGCGAGCTTATGAATGTCGATTACTTTTCTGCCACAACCAATATGTGGTCAAGTGTCAATATGACTCCTTATATGAGTCTAACGGTTCATTATCTCAGCATGGAATGGATTCTGAAATCACGTTGTCTCGAAACAGTGTTTATGCCCGAAAACCACACGTCCGACAATATTTCGGATGCTCTCCGGCATGCATTTGAAGAGTGGTCCCTGGATGAAAATAAGCTGGCCTGTATCACTACAGACAACGGGGCCAACATCGTTGCAGCAGTCAGAAAGTTAAACTGGCCGTGGCTGAACTGCTTTGGTCACAATTTACATTTGGCCGTTACAAATGCAATGGCCAGCGTAAAGGACCGCACAGCCCGATCAATGGGCCTGTGTCACACATTGGTCAGTACATTTTCTCAGAGCTGGTTGAAGAGAAGAGATCTAGCGAAAGCACAAGCGGAACTTCAAATTCCTCAGCATGGCCTCATACTGGTAAGTTATAAAATTTAAACTTTGCTAACTTATCGATCATGTTATTAGGCAATAAGAAAAAACGAAATTATAAAAGAAACAATTTAAACTACTGTTACAATAGCATAGGCCTACTTGTCTGTTGATGGGTTTAATGTATTTTTCGTTTAAAATAAATATTTTAAAACGAAAATTATTTCAAAAGGTAAGATAAATTAAAGAAAAAACATTTAGGCTAACTTCAACTCAATTTAACGTCCATAAAGATAGGCTATCTGTCTGTGCAAAATTTAGCCTAATATGCATTATTTTACAGTCGGGATAATTTAAATGTATTTTTTGTTTAGTAAAAATATATTGAAACGAATAAATAATTTAAAATGTAGCCTAGTCTATAATTAATTTGGTAGCCTACTTGGATGTTGTCCTTGGCTAATTCAATGATTTAACGGCCAATATTCTTTTCAGGACTGCGCTACGAGATGGGGCACCAAACAGAAAATGGTGGAAAGGGTTTTGGAGCAAATCCCGGCTATTAGAAGAGTTTTGGATGACCGGAGACACCAACATCTAAATCCAAGCTGGCAGGACATCGCTGTCCTTGAGTCCGTGAATGCAGCACTGAAACCCACGGCTGAGTTTACGGATCTGCTGTCTGGCGAGAGCTACGTTACAGTGTCTTCAGTCAAACCCGTCCTGAAACTCCTGACAGAAGATATGCTTAAACCATCAAACGAGGATACCACCTTAACATCGGACATAAAGCAAAAAATGTGTAGTGTTCTACAGGGGAAGTATGAACCAGCTGCCTTAGAAAAAGTTTTGGCAAAGGCTTGTTGTTTGGATCCTCGATATAGGGGCGATCATATCAATATCACGGAGACAAAATCCGCACTCATCGAAGAGATGGTGGGAGTGGAGGACGAAGAGACCGCTGCTAGTGCGTCAGTGGTTGGAGACGAAGGGCAAGCGGTGGTGCCACCTGCAGCAAAGAAAAAGACTCTTGGAGACCTGCTGAAGTCACGGACAACCTCTGCGTCAGCGCCCATACCAAAGAGAGTGCGAGCAGATAACGAGCTCACACGCTATCTGCATGAGGAGTGCATCGACTCCAACGCGAATCCACTGTCCTGGTGGAGCGATAATCAGTCTAGATTTCCGCTGCTGTCCAGAGTCGCGCGCAAATACATGTGTATTTGTGCAACGAGCACACCGTCAGAAAGGGTTTTCAATGCCGCAGGGAATATTGTTACCCCCGTGCGATCCTCTCTGAAACCACATAAGGTTAATATGTTGGTTTTCCTAGCACGCAACAAGGACGTGATAACCCAGGTCTAAATCACATAGCCTACGTTACCGATTAAGTAATATTTCGTTTATTTTTCGTATTTTCACTTAGGTCTACACGTTGTTCATGTGATAGCCTACTTAAGAATTCTAAGCCATTTTCTTATTGCTTGATTTCATGTGATACTTTAGAATTCATGTGATACTTTAGAAATTGGAAAACGCATGTTCTTGTTGCCATTTGGCATTTAACAATAAACAAAAATGTTTTAAAACATGTCTCTCTGTCAGTTAAAAAGCAACAATATATGGTACACAACTCAACGACAGAGCTTTGTATGCAGTAAAATCAGGATAAATTAGGTAAAAAAAAAAAAAAAGGCGGTAATACCGCATATCGCGCTATTGAGCCACCCAAAATAACCGCAGCAGAAATTTCTTAACCGCGACAGCCCTACTGGATGCTAGTGTGTTTGCAGCACTACTGTTATTTATTTTTTATATATATATTTTTTTATATTTTTCAGTTTAATTGATTGTTATTTATACAATTTTATTTATTTTATTTAAATGTATATTTAAGTTTACATTTATGTTCCAACAAACTTGAAAAATACTGCTTGAGAAATGCTCTAAAACTTTTATGTAAATATATATATATATATATATATTACCTGTTTTATATATTTAATACCTGGTCAGTTTATTGATTTGTTTGGTTAACTTTGGATAAATTTTTTATTTTAATACCGCGCAGTGCACAAAATTAAGATTCGAGAGATGGTTCAAGTCAGTGCTCTGTAAGATTAATAAGGAAATTTAGATCAATATAACTCAAAGGGGACTGAATTACTGTGAATAAGAACCAAATTATTATGCAAATTATTCAGAATTAATATTTAATACTTTATCAACTATTTGTCCACCGATAAATTGAGATTAGGGTATTTTATCAATTCTGGACAAAATATTATCCCGTGTCCTACAAAGTCAAAGTCTTTATTTATATAGCGCTTTAAACAAAATACATTGCGTCAAAGCAACTGAACAACATTCATTAGGAAAACAGTGTCAATAATGAAAAAATGATAGTTAAAGGCAGTTCATCATTGAATTCAGTGATGTCATCTCTGTTCAGTTAAATAGTGTCTGTGCATTTATTTGCAATCAAGTCAACGATATCGCTCTAGATGAAGTGACCCCAACTAAGCAAGCCAGAGGCGACAGCGGCAAGGAACCGAAACTTCATCGGTGACAGAATGGAGAAAAAAACCTTGGGAGAAACCAGGCTCAGTTGGGGGCCAGTTCTCCTCTGACCAGATGAAACCAGTAGTTCAATTCCAGGCTGCAGCAAAGTCAGATTGTGCAGAAGAATCATCTGTTTCCTGTGGTCTTGTCCTGGTGCTCCTCTGAGACAAGGTCTTTACAGGGGATCTGTATCTGGGGCTCTAGTTGTCCTGGTCTCCACTGTCTTTCAGGGATGTAGAGGTCCTTTCTAGGTGCTGATCCGGCATCTGGTCTGGATACGTACTGGATCCGGGTGACTGCAGTGACCCTCTGATCTGGACACAGACTGGATCTGGTGGCCACGGTGACCTCGGAACAAGAGAGAAACAGACAAATATTAGCGTAGATGCCATTCTTCTAATGATGTAGCAAGTACATCGGGTGTTATGGGAAGTGTTTCCGGTTCCGGTTTACCTAATTAATGCAGCCTAAAAATCCTTTAACGGATTTGGATAATAAAAGCATATTAGTATGTTATGTGTCTGCCTACGGTAATAATATCATAAAATAATGATAACTGATTATGAGCAAGGTAACAGAATCTACAGTTTAAGGCAGTAACTTGTAAGCACACAGCACAAAACACTGGTATGTAAAATCAACCAAGGCTTTATTGAACTACTCTAATACACACAAACTAAACTAATGAAAACACACAAACATTCATTCAAACAGTGAGAGAGAAAAGTGATGTTATTAACGGAGGGTGAATGAAGTCCAAAGTGTCTAGCGTTAGACACTACTTCTTGACCGCAACCTGAGAGAATCAATCTACTAGCACTTTAATCTTAGTTCGTTTTCTTAATAAGATTTGCACCAGTTCAGCCAGAATAAGGAGATATTGTGTACTTGCGTTTGGATGCTCCTGTGGGCGCGTGCGTTCCCTTCTGTAACGAAGTTGTTGAGAGGAAATCTCTGGCGCTGATTGGCTGGCAGTCGGTCAATGATGCTTTCTGAGTGACAGCACTCGATGGTGAGTGGTTGGTTGGCTTTGCCGGGTGGCGTTTCGTTCGCAAGACTTCCTGGATTGCGGGTTGCTATGCAACGGAGTTTCCTCTGAGTCTGGAGCGACTCTGACAGGGTTTTCTTTGACAAAGTTCAGCGAAGGATCTTACGGAAGAATTAATGAGTTTTGAGTGATCTCTTGGTGGTTTGAAGAGTAAGCAAGCATACACGCTGGATGATGGAAAGGTCAGCACAAAACATAGGCAAGAGCCAAAGTCACTGCAAAAGCAAGGCAAAAAGCAACGCATAGCTGCTTGTCATTGGGTTATAAGCGTGTCCATCTGACCCGTCCTTCCTAGTGCGACAGCCAATCAGATATTGTCTTTGGCGGGACCTACGCCCCGATCTCTGGTTCTTGCATGTAATTAGCGTAATATCCACGTGATCGCGTGTGTCCAAACTCCTGAGAGTTTAGTTAAACGCTTTAATAAGCAAACTTAATAGTTTAAATATGGTGCATCCTACACACATCTAGTTTATATCAAAATTTTAGAAATCATTTACCCATCAAGTAGGTACCAAAATACATATACTTCCCATAGTTGAGGTGGAAGTAAATAAGGATTTAGCCGTGATAAGTGTTTAACACACAAAATTAACTTGAGTAATATAAAGCATGCATAATACAGAGAATACACATGTATGAGGCAACTTCTGGTGATTAGTTCCTATAACTGAGGTAGAAAACCCTACGAATAGGCTGTAATGAAAGTTAAACACGGAGAAAGAATTCCACAGGTTATATAAAACATACATGATACTTAAGATATATGTGAGGTAAATACTGCTAATCAATTCAGCTTATTGGAAGCAATTTTGAGACCGTTGTTTGTATTAAACCACATGTGGGTTCATTTCAGTCTATTGGTTTTGGAGGCAAAAGTCTCTGGAATTTACAGATGCAGAAAGGAGGTGTTCCCTGGTTTAAGGTTTGTGGTGATTCTGGGCCATCTGAATGCCTTAGCATCCTTCGTTTCCTGATAACGCTGTGGATATATGCATTGGGGTCACCACAGGGTTTCTTGGCCATTTGGTCTTTTTTGGGGAACAAAGAGAAATCTTTTCCTGTTGTCCTGGCATCGCTGGTATGAGATTAGACAGGCACAAAAAGGGAAAGGGGGGGTGACATCACCTTTAGCCATCTCGGCACCATGACTGTGTTTTATGACGCACTAATGGTTTAATGGGGAATCGTTACGAACTGTGGAATGCGGTGTTGGGTTCATTTAATGAAATGGACTGTTCAAGGATAATCCTACAGCTCAATAAATGATGATAAGTTTAGAAGGCAATTTTGACTTGTAGCCTAAATTAGAGATCGACTGATATGGGTTTTTCTATAGCCGATGCCGATGTTTAGAGGTCAGGGTCAGCCGATGGCCGATGTGCTGTAGATTTTTAGGGCCGATATCTTGAAGTTTACCACTTCATTTGCATGATAAAATGTCACACTAATAATAAGTGGATGCACAAAAGTCAATAAAGTTTTAGAGCTTTTATCAAGCTGAATTTTTCACGTTTGTTGGAACATAAATGTAAACTTAAGTATACATTTAAATAAAATAAATACAATTTTATAAATAACAATCAATTCAACTGAAAAATATAAAAAAAATATCTAAAAAATAAATAACAGTAGTGCTGCAAACACACTAGCATCCAGCAACATTTGTGTTTGGTATAAATGAAACAGAATCTAAAGTACATTCTAATTTCAAACTTACATTGCAGTCTGTTCATTATTAAAATAAAGTACAGTCAACCAAACATATAAATAGTCAGTTTAAATAGACCGTAGTATACTGTCTAGTTACATAAAAATTTTTTTAAAAATATTATAGTTTAACATTCAGATACATTGTGAATATGGAAACATTTGGATATGTGCAGAACGAGACGTGAGCAATAACCTCCAAATACATCTAGTCAAACCCGTGCTCGCTCGTCCTCGTATTCAAGCACTCATGCACATGTCTTGATCTAATGCACTGTAAATGCTGGATTTTTTAAAACAAGTAGGCCTAGTGGAACGCAAAAAATCAAAATCGAATATTTTGCAGAACAGGATCAAATAAAGTACTGGTCATAATACGTGCTTAAAATGTTTGATGTGAAAAAAGCGGTTCACTGACTGCGCAGAACAAACACCAGCGCCACAGTTAAGTTAGGGATAATTTTATTTTTAATACTAAGTGTCATTTAAAAACATTGTAATTGCATTTTAAAATACAACAACGAGCACAACGAAACCATTTAAAGAGGCGCATTCAGCGGTCTCCTTGACGGGAAACAGCCAACAAAATAAAATGATCTCCAAAGTATGACGCGCTCTCTTCATTTTATCAAATGATCATAATCACATCTATTCATTTTACAGCCCTGCTACTAGCATTTTATTCAGACTAAAACCCCTTTAATTTGGGTGAGAAAGCTTTTTTCCAAGTGGCTTTTGCACATAATAATAATACAGCTGCAGACACATTTTGCAGCATTAAGGTTTTTAATTGATCATTAATTTAAACGACGATCGATCATGGAAATGATCGAATATTGACATCCCTAAATGTAAATGAGCTGGATGGAAACCAGGTTATTGTCTGCATCAAACCATGCTTCCGAACAAATGTCATTCACCATTCTGGGCAGCTCTAGGACAGCTGTCTCTCCGAGCACGGTGCTGTTTGTGAGCGGGGCGGAGTAATGTAGCCCTCAATCACGCTCCAGTGTTTGTGAGAGCTGCCAACTTCTCCACCCCATTTACAGAGTGAATTTCTCTGACTACCCTTATTTCCCAGGACTGTTGTTGAATCTTCCAAAAGTTTTGGCTTGGGGTCCTTCACATGCGGCAGCAGCACTTTTCACCGCACCAATAACACGGGGCTGCCCGCCGACGTGCCTGACTTTAAATCGGTGCTACTAAACACGGATATCAGCCGATGCCGATATATAAAAAAATGACAAATATCGGCCTGATATGTCGACCTCTAAGTGCAACAAGTGCAAAAAGTTAGTCTAGAGCCCTGATCAAAACCACATTTATTGTCTGTATTTAATTGTAAAACTGACAGAATCTGAAAGCTTAAACTTTGCTTCACATCAAAAGTAACAAAGCCTAAATCTTATTGTGATTATTGGATGGGAGGAGCACTGATGTTTAGTTTTGTTCGTAGACTAAAAGATCCCAGGACCATCTTGAGTAGGCAGCTTACACACATTTTGTACATGAAATAGATACTGACAGCCAAAACAGAGAAGCAACAGAGAAGTAACTTTGAAATAACTGAAAAACTTGTCAATGATTTTAGCCCTCCAAAAGCATTTCAGTTTTTTTTTTTTTAGTATTCATATTTTACGGTGCTTTGAACTGCACAGATTTGAAGAAGCAACTTTTCACAGAGGTATTTCGCATTTTTCGCTTCACTGCACATCTGTAGCAGTTACTATTAGACTGTTGGCTCAGAAAAACCAACACTAAAAACTACTAAATCTCAGATTACTACAGCCATGAAAAAACTGCTTTTGGAATAAATCCAAAAATCTTCAACATCTTTTTACACGTTTACAAATTGAGTTGTGTGTCTCAGTTTTTCTGGCATCTTTTTTAGACAACGTGCCACCTCGAAAAGAACGCATTGTTTCCAGATCATCCATCTTACCTTTGTACTCGGGGGTGAATTCCTTCATCTCTGGAGGCAGGGACTCGTAAAACCGCTGCTCACGGCTGATGAGCGGTTTGCAGACAGTGTGGTCGTCGTAACGCATCATGCTGGTGTGGCCGCCCACCTGGTGAATGAAAGGCTCCAGGGGAACCCCCCCGTGGCTGCCCTGCCCCTGGCTGGCGCTGTGCTTGCCCGCCTCCATAGTGTGCGGTACACACATGGCGTTGGAGGGCCACGTGGAGCTGGGAGCATGGGCTCGGGTGCGCAGGCCTGGTGAGCGCGGGGTGCACGGGGTCGGCTGAGAGCGCACGCTGTTGCCGGGAGGGGGAGGAGCCAGCACGCTGAGTGCTGGGATGATCAAAAACCCTGCGAGTGCTGGGAATCCTTAATACTGCCACCAAGAAGAGAAGGAGAAAGATCACAATTTAGTTTCTAACAAAACAGACTGTGTATCATCAAATATGGATTTTAGTGTGGTGATGGATATGACAGTGTTAATGTATTTGGTCTTGGCGTAATAGATCTGCTTAGAGTAACAAATGACCTGCTCTTATCATCTGATCGTGGTTGTATCTAGGGGTGTGCATGGATAGTCGAACATTCAAATACTCGTTCTGCTCTAATTATTCGATAAACAAAAATGATATTCGAATTTCAAAAAAAAAAAAAAGTTCACAATAAAACCTAATTTGGTCACTTTCTGTGATTCTCCACGGCATATTTTAGATGTATGCAAGCAAAAAATAATTAGCGCTCCTGAGGCGTCTGCTGTTGCTAAGCATCCGTGACCTGCTCTCTCCATGAAGACACGGAAATTTCAGCAAAGGATGAATGGATTTGCAGCACAAAAAAATCGCTTGCAGTAGCTCTGCTACTAAATTTATTTCAAAATGGCAATCCATATAGAGCTATGATCAGCTGTTCCTTCATCTTGGCTGAGCTTTCAATGTTGTTATGGGAAAGGATGAAGCTGAATGTTTAGTTCTTGTCACATGACCTGCCGGTGCGCTTGCGGCATTCGGAAAAGTTGAGATGTTTTTCATACCACGCCTACATTGGAAATAACGAACTTGAGCGCGCAAAAGACGCGAAATGTGAATGGCCCCTATGAACTGCAGTCTTCTACAGTACTTCAAATATGCCGTGGAGAATTACAGAAAGTGACCGAATTCAAGAACATTTTTGCGGCATCTCTCAAGCAACGAAATAAACACCGCTAACTTGGAGAACGCAGTGAAAACTCCTCTTCTCGCATCCGCCCTAGACCCTCGGCACAAACATCTCAGGTTTCTCGATGAAAACATGAGAAGTAAAAAACTTTTTTCAACATTATCAGAACATTTTCCTTGATGCGAGTGGTGCGGATGCAGCCGCTGTCACCAACGATGAATAGGATGCAATGGCCACTCGTCGGAAAAGGCTGAGCCAGTTTTTCAGCGATGATTACAGCCGAGACGAGTGGGAACAGTTCTTGCTGGAGCCATGTATTCCACCAGATGAGGATCCCATTCAGTGGTGAAACGAAAACATGAAGTGCTTCACAAAACTTATTCGCTTAGCACACGTTTTTTGTGAGTCCCAACAACGTCTGTGCCGTCAGAGCGCGTTTTCTCCGCGGCCCTCCTTATTCTTAACAGACTATAAGGAGCCGACATTCCCCCGATCATGTTTACATGCTCGTATTTCTTAACAAGAACATGTAAAACAATAGAAAAAAAAGCAAAAAAGATTTGCTGACAGTTTAAAAGTTTCAAAGTTAAGTGTAGGCTACGTTCTACAATAGCCTAATTGCTGCAGGCTGCTTTACGTTTTTCCTTTGTTCACTTTTTTTTTCTTTGTTCACTTTCTTTTTTTTTTGCTTTTAATCTGTACTTTTGTTTGTTTGCACGCATTGTTAAAGGTTTTCAGCTACAAAGCACGATGTGTAATGTTCAAGCTTATTGTGTGTAAGCTCGTTCAAAATGATGGAAACAATAAATGTTGCTGAAAAATAACGTCTGTCTCAATAAACGTAATTTAAATAAACGAATATTCGAATATTAGTTTTTTGTGAGCTCAAATATTCGAATGTGATATTTGCGGAAAACGCCCATCCCTAAAATAAAGGTGACTTGACTTGAACGCAAACTGTGTATACAGAACTGTGTATACAAACTGTTCTATACAGAAGATCGTACACAGTTTGAGTTCAGCGGACATTCTCCAAAATGGTGTAGCGTCTGGACCAATCAGACACACCATTTTTCATTTTATCTAACAAATCAATTATTAATTAGATTAACAAAAAGTCACAGACCCCTCACCTAATAAACATCCTGGGTGCCAGGATGTCTGTGAACAACACAAGGCAACCAAGGCCCCTCAGCCAGATCAGATAAACCTTTACGATCTAATGGCATGTTAAGAGTTCTACCTCTCACTACATTTTCAATAGGACACATAGTGCACAGTAAAATGGATTATTCTCTAATTCATAGGAAAACTTTTTTTGAATTAACACACATATACTTCAGGTCATTGTGATTGTTTTTACTGTTCTTGAATATTGTCTTTTGTATGTATACTGTTTTGTGTATGTTTATGATAGAACCACTCGTTCATGTAATCTTATCTATATGTAATCTTACCATGTTAAAGGAGTCATGACCCACAATTTTCACTTTTTTCACGAGAATCAATGTATGTTATGATTGCCTTACGATTATACACTGGCCGGGAAGCCGATATTTAAAAGTGAAGCGTTTGTTTACCTCAGGGTTTGTAAAATAGCCCACGTGAATGCGCACTCAAATACGAGATTTTGATTTCTTCCCCGTCTTGACGTCAAGACGGGGCAGGATATACCATATATGGACACCGCAGCAGGAAGCTCGAACTTCCCCTCTCCCCCTCATATTCAGTCGAGAAAGATGCTGGAACTAGTGCACACGTGAGTTGCTCTGTGGTTGACAGCCAGAATCAACATGTAAATGTGTTTTCTCTACCAAGAACGGACCTAGCTATCAGAGACCAGTGGATTAAATTCATTTTTAATGACGCGGTTCCTTCAACCCTTCCACTGGTTTATCGTTACGTGTTTGTGCTAAACATTGTACGCCGAAATCCTTCACAAATTTGGGGCAATATCAGGCGAAGTTGGCATCGAAGCTCGGGAAAAGCGCCATTCCAACAAAATTGCCTGCAATTGAAATGGTAAGACTGTGTTTTTATTGCTCTACTGTGTGTAACAAACAGCATAACTGCTAATGCGGCTATTGTATGCTATTGCGTCTGTCACTAGACAAATAAACGAAAGACTCGTGGTGAAGTAATTATTTATGTTCCCTGTAAACTGACTGCAAAAACGGACTTTTGACTGCATTATAATGATTTCTTAATTCAGAATATGATCAAGATTGCGTAGGTTGATGTGTTCGGGGAATTTGCCAGTTAATAGTAACATTTAAAGCCCCTTAAGTGAATGAAATGACTCGAAAAAAGATTTGTTCATTTTGATGAACGAGCTTGAACAAGAGAGTCTGGCGTTGCCAGATTGGGTGTTTTTTCCGCTACATATTAAGGCCGGTTTACGGTGGGTTTTAGGTGGGTTTTCGCCTGGAAGGCTTTATAGAAATCTGGCATCCTACTGAACGAAGTTAAACTGAGAGAGCTAAGCGTTCACAGACACCAGAATGAACGAGTTCACAGTAACAACGTTCATCAGGCAGTAATGCGGTACGTTCAGTTCAGTCCAAAATATGAACAAGTTCATGAATTATCGTTCAATGAACGCGTCCAGGCACAACTCTGGCGGAAGTATTAGCTTTGAGGTATGGGGAATGGCTGCTAACGTACTTTGCTAAAACAAATGACTGAGATCATCATGAATTCGGTTATTGTTTATTTATTGCCTAACGCTTACATGAGGCCCCGTCTAGTTTGTGTGTGTGTGTGCTCACGTCTTATATTTGTGTGTGTGTGCTGTGCTCACGTCTCATATGAGTAACTTTATGTGCGTAGATAGTTCATATACATGTATGTGTGACTAGTACTTAGTATATATGTAAGCGTGTTTCATATGTGTGCGTGAATGAAATTTGATTTAAGCCCTAAACGGTGCCTCATACTTATACACTGGCCGGGAAGCCGGTCGCGTTCATTCACAACTTGCGCCATGATGTCAGTTTGTAATGATATGCTAAAGCATTACCTGCGGTGTCAACCCCCCTCATTCCTGCAACCAATCAACGTGCCCCTCATTTGCATTATTATAATGACCGTCCACGACAGCCAAAATATCGCATCAGATCTCGCGAGACAATAATGCCTACAGAGATAAGGGTCTGAGGAGCTCTGTGTTTATTTTTTTTCCACTTTTCTTTTTTAGAAGGGCCTGAAAGACTATAATACAGCAGTAGGTATCCAAGGTAATACGACTCCTTTAAGTATCTATGAATTCGTCTTCTAAAGATCTAATTGAGAGTGTATATTATATGTTAGTACATAGGCAATGTATTAATGTTTTAAGAATCTTTAGTAATTTTGCATCAACACCTAATTGAGTTCCAAATGCAAATTACCATGCTCTCAGACAAAGGTCGTAAAACTCTCTAGTATTTCCAACCTCCCGCTTGGACTTTCAGCCTTTCTCATTGGACAAGCTCTTCCTGAGAGGTATGACGCGTCTCAAACCTTAAAAGGTTCATGCACAGTTCCGCCCTGGTCTTTCTTCTGCTAAGTCTAATGCAAAATCTTCTGATTGCTGAATGTGTGGAGATCCTGAGCCAGTGCGGGTGTGCCCGGTGGGCTCCAACAAAAAGACTTTCAGTCTGCAGTTCTGTTAGATTGTGAGAAGATGAAGATGTGAGCTAGAATGCTTCTAAGGACACCCTAAGTTCGTGCCATGCCTCGTGCCTTGACTTCACGTACACCAAAGATCCTAGGATCTCAGCTGATGCCTCTCTTAGCTCTTTTCACTTTCCACTGGGAAGAAACTCCCAATTACCATCGAGTCAGAATATCTTTGGAATTCATCACTCTTCAAACCCGGAAGACGGTGATCATGACTCCTACACCACCAAACCTCCAAACCATCAAGACTTTCATCCGAGACTGCATCCTGACGCTTTTTAAATCATATATAAAGGTACCATTGTGCCAATATAAAAATATGACATAAAAATTTAAAAGAAGAATTTAAAAATTATAAAACAAAAACTGCATTAAAAAATTTCAAGTACTGCAAGTACAAAGAAAGTTCTTTTGAATTACAAAGGCAAAATAAACACAGCAAGTAGCAGGTTTATTAGAAAGTGACGTGACATTCAGCCAAGTATGGTGACCCATACTCAGAATTTGTGCTCTGCATTTAACCCATCCGAAATGCACACACAGAGCAGTGAACACACACACACACACTGTGAGCACACACCCGGAGCAGTGGGCAGCCATTTATGCTGCGGCGCCCGGGGAGCAGTTGGGGGTTCGATGCCTTGCTCAAGGGCACCTAAGTCGTGGTATTGAAGGTGGAGAGAGAACTGTACATGCACTCCCCCCACCCACAATTCCTGCCGGCCCGGGACTCAAACTCACAACCTTTTGATTGGGAGTCCGACTCTCTAACCATTAGGCCACGACTTCCCCACAAAGAGTGGGAGATGTTGCCGAAACCCGGGATTAGTTTGCAAGACTAATGCACATCCATTATGTTATACAGTATAAGATTTTTTTCTTGTCCAATCTGCTGTCAATAACTACATTTCAGATTCAATCCTGCATATAGCCCTAAATATGGTTGTCAATCAACACATGAAATTGTTTTCAAATTATGCCTGGATCATAAACAAAGCAAGCAAAGAGCACTCCCTTTATAACCACTGAATCTGTCTATCACTTCAACATGAGCAGTGAGCTCTGCACATTTGTTACACCTATTATAATCAGTGAAGTTGTCTGCAATGCACACTCTTATTTACACTTATTTATACATTGTTGCACTGTAAAAAATCCAACTCGAAAAAGGTTCAAATTACTGGGTTTTTTTTGTTGGCTCAGCAAATTTCTATGAAAAAGTCAGTAAAACTATTTTTAATACATTTATTCAACCTAAACCAAGTTTCTTTCTATAAACTAAAAAAGTTAAGTTTTGTGAACAAGGTTTTGCAAGTTCATCCAAAAAAAATTTGGCCAACTTATTAAGTTGAGTTAGGACCTGCCCTCCCACTACCAAATACTAATACCATTTGTTTATGGGACATTAAAGAAAAAATGTTGTTTGGTTATTTTTTTTAAATAACTTCATTGTGTCAAATGTAATAGTGTTATTATATATATATATATATATATATATATATATATATATATATATATTTATTTATTTATGGAAGTCTGGAGTCTGGAAATAAAGTATTAGTGAATAATAGTATTAATAAATTAAATCATCCCCACTGTATAAATTATAATATATTGTACAGATAATGTACAATAGTAATGTATTAGTATTATTATTGTTAGAAGTAATAGTATAGTATATTGTGCACAGCAGTATATTGTGAACTCTGGAAATTATGCTGCCTTTACGTGCTAATTTAATTCTTATAAATACTAGTTTCATCACACACACACACACACACACACACACACACACACGCGCACGCAAGCACGCACACACACACACACACACACACACACACACACACACATGAAGTCAAAAGATTTTATTTGGTTTTGTTGTACTTTACTTCTGAATTAGATGATATTGGTTCGTTGGAAAAATAGAAATGCCACAACTTTACTTTGTAAGTTATAAACATTACTGAATGTTTAAATTAGCTTTATTTTTAATAATTTCAACGACGTTACGTGAAATATTTAAGTTTTTATCTTTTGTTGAGATGGATTTTGCTGCACAGTAACGTTAATATTTTTGAAGTCGTGCACATTCTGTTGATTTCAGCCATATTAGGCTACATGGTTCTTGATCTGCTAATAACGTTAGTACTGAAGGGCAGCTAAGAATTCTGATTAATTGCTACAACAGTAGGCCTAGTAAGTTAGATTAATTGAATGCTCTGAAGAGATAATGATTTTTGAAAGTCTCTGTGCAGCAGTTGTCATACACTAAAAACTAAAAAGCATAAGTATAAATTCATTTTCTATTTCATTGTTCATTCATGTATTTGCCTGATCATTCAAACTGATCATTCACTTTGTGTTCTTCTCTTAAACAGATCTACCTTGAGAGCAAACTTCATGCAGTGTAGACACTGTAAATACAATTGTGCCAGTCAAAATCTGCTGCTGAGACACTACAGGCTAAAGCACTGGCGCCCAGGCCGACGTGAACCATTGTTGTGCCTGTACCCTGAGTGTGTCTGCTCTTTCAAAACACCAGGTGCGTTGAAAACTCATTTATATAGGGTCCACACAAATTCTGATAAAACAACAGGGCAAGCTACATTTAAATGTGACCTATGTGATTATCACAATGTTTGTACTGAAAAAAACTTTATCAGTCATCTGGGTACACATCTGAAAAGGAATGAGACAGTGCAATGCCCATTTTTGCACTGTAATTTTAAAACTAATGTCTATGTAACATTTCACAGTCACAAGTTCAAACATCACCAAAAATGCAAAATAAGTGATTATAGTTCATCAGTTGTAACTGTCGATCGCACAGACTCTGATAATTGGTTAGATTCTGCTTCAGAATGCTTTGAGGATACATTGCATGATATACATGTAGAAGCTGCTGATGTTGAAGATATTAACAAAACTCTTGAGAAGAAGTTAGCTTCTTTGTTCCTTTGTATGCAGACAGAACTATGTGTATCTAGAAGTGCTACACAGCACATTTTTCAAAGTCTGAATGAAATACTAAACCTGTCTAAACCATCCACAGAAAAGGTGATTACAGATATTTTATGCCACCACAACTGTGAAGCTGACCAATCTTTAATCACAGAAATCAATGAAGCTGTTCACAGAACAAATCCTCTGTATGCTACCACTAACAAAGGAACATTATCAACTGATCATAAACGAAAAGTATATTACAAACAAAACTTTGATGTCGTTGAACCTGTTGAATTTGTATTCAGTAGGCAAAAAAATAAATCATTTGTTTATGTTCCTATTCTTGAAGTTTAAAAAAAGTTTCTAGACCATAGTGAGACCGTGCAAAAGACTTGTTCTTCTAATCCTACCACAAATGGCTTCTATGCATCTTGTTTTGATGGCCAGCATTTCAAAGAGCATCCTCTGTTTTGTGATGAGAATGTAGCTATTGCACTTGGTCTATATATTGATGACTTTGAGGTTGCCAATCCTTTGGGAACATCACGTAAAAAGCACAAGATTACAGCAGTCTACTGGGTGATTTTGAACTGGCCCTCCCAATTCGGAGCAAATTTGCATGCTATTCAACTAGCCTTGTTGGGTAAGAGTGCTGATGTAAGAGAATTTGGCTATGACATGTTTTTTGAGCCATTAATGAAGGATGTGCAGACACTTGAAAGAGAGGGTTTGTATGTAGATCATTTTGGGGAAAATATCAAAGGGACAGTCGTTACTGTCTCTGCAGACAATCTAGGAGCACATGGTCTAGCGGGATTTCAGGAAAGTTTTCGTGTTGAGAAGTTCTGTAGGTTTTGTCTCGCTTCTTTCCAGGATATACAGACCACTGATGTGAGCAAGGGACTTTTTCCCTTAAGAAGTATAGAACAACACAACCAATTTATTGAGGAGCTGAAAGCAACCCCAACTCTGACAAATGTACAAGGTGTAAAAGGAGAATGTGTCTTACAAACTCATCTCGCTTTCTTTCACCCAGTAACTGGATTTCCTCCAGATGCATTGCATGATTTGTTTGAAGGAATTGTGCCGTATGAGTTGTCTTTGTGTCTCCAGAAGCTAATAGCTGATAAGTTCTTTACCCTTGACCAGTTGAACAGTGTAATTCAGTCTTTCCCTTACTGTTTCTCTGACAAGGTGAACCGGCCTCAAAAAATCCCCAAAACGTTCTTCTCCAAAAAAACCATTGGTGGAAATGGACACGAAAATTGGACACTCATTAGGCTCATACCACTCATGATTGGCAAAATTATTCCAGAAACTGAGAAGGCATGGCAACTGTTGATGGATCTTAAAGACATAGTGGAGCTTGTTGTTTCACCCAAGTTTTCAGAGGACAGTCTTTGCTACCTGGAGACAAAAATATCTGACCATCGCAACCTTTTTAAAGAAGTGTTTCCAAATGAAAAATTGAAACCAAAACACCATTTTCTGGAACACTACCCAAGCCTCATACGCCATTTTGGTCCTTGTGTGGAGTTATGGACAATGCGCTTTGAGGCAAAACACAGTTTCTTCAAGCGTGTTGTCCATAACATGCACAATTTCAAAAACATATTGCAGACATTGTCTACCCAGCACCAACTTATGGTTGCACATGTCATGCAGTCTCCCAGCTTTTTCAAACAATCCATTCATGTTGACAAAGTAAAAGTTGTGAAGGTGTCCTCTCTGCAAAGAAGGGTGAAAACAGCTGTTGAGAAAAAATATGCTCACCTTAACACGGTATCTCTTGCATCAAACACTGAATTGCATGGGACCTCATACTCCAAAGGTATGATGGTGTCTGTTGGACATTGTGGCGGCTTGCCAGAATTTGCAAAGATCCACTGCATTTTGTTTGTTGACAGTGAGGCTGCTTTTGTGCTGGAGAGATTTTCTTCTTGGTATGTTGAACATGTTCGTGCCTTTAAGGTTGAAGAACTTCCATACGAAGATCTGATTGTTGCTGAGCTCAAGGATTTAAATGACTTCTACCCACTTGCAGCCTACAGTATCGGGGGAAATATCATGGTGTCACCTAAACGTTTTTTGTTACATTAAAGTTAGCATTTTTCAGATTGGGATTGCAAGCAGCATTTAAGGAGGACTCCGGTCAATTTTAACATTGAGCTCATTTTTTTGTAAATTTGTAGTGCTGTCTGTACAGAGAACAATGACAAAAATTGGTGTTGCCTACATCATGTTATCCTCTTTTTAACATTTGTACACAGTTTAGCAAGAGAATGTTAATCACTAAATGGTATATTTTGTTTCAGAAAACCACAATGTTGCTGCGAGTGATCGTGAATCCAGAGTGCATAAAAAAGCTGACACTCCCCAAAGTGCCATCATCAGTAGATGAGCTCAAAGAAATTCTTTGTGACAAACTGAAAATTGATAAAAACTTTGTGATCCAGTATGAGGACCCCGATTTTGATGGTTCGCTTTGTAATTTAAGTGACGTAGAAGAACTTCCATCTGAAAAGGTCACACTGAAGATTATCTGGGAAATGTTCAAAACTGCCTCAGTAGAAGAACCCCCAAGAAATGAAAGAACAGGGTCTGAAACTGATTTTACCCTAGACACAGCAAGCATCTCATCCAATCTGTCCAGTCCATCTTCTTCCACAGTCCGGGAAGAGCGTTGGCCACCCAATTTCCTAATTCCAAATTTCTCCTATGATGTAGAGTTCTGACTGAGAAAAGCTAATGAAGTCTATGAAAAACAGAACACTACCATGTGTGTTACACAAGACATCAAGATAGAAATACTTGATAAGTTAGCAGAAACAATGTACTCCTTTAAAGCTTACCCAAGTGATTCTGAAATTGAGCAGGTGGCACTTGCATTAGTTTCCAGACATCCCTGTCTAAGGGAACTTGGCTGTGACACAGGATGCAAAGGCTGGAAGATGAGCTTAAAATTTAAAATGGGGAATTACAGGCAAAAATTACGCAGTGCTGGATGTAGTGAGCTTGACAATAAAAGAGATGATGGTTCAAGAGTACCCCAGAAGAAACCAAGAAGATCAGAAATCAACTTCCTTCCAGACAATCCTGTTGGGTTAGATGATGCTGCATTGGAACATGAAAGGGAACAGCTTGAGCTTGAAGTGAAGAAAAAGAACATTGACATGACAAAACTGAACACCAAAATGGAAACTACATTCCCTCTCAGGAGAAAAGAAATGGTTAATGAGCAACCCTTGGTCTATGTCATCAAAGAACGATGGCCTGGCCTCTTTTTGGAGGAGCAAGTAAGTTACAATTTTTCTGTACATTATTTTGTCTTGATTGTATATGGAGTTTATTGTTCACATATTTTTTTCCCCTTTCTTTTCCTCAGGTTTGTAAAGAGTTCCAAAGGATCACTTGTGTGGACCTTAAAACAGCTTTCATGACAGCTCTTAACAAATATAGCAACGCCCTCATCAAAATGTATCGGGCAAAGAGTAAAGACCTTGGAGATGACATGAAAAGAATTCTGGACCATTTTGATGAGCAGGTATGATTTCTATACTCATGATTATTTTGAAATTGGGGTTATTTCTCTAAATCTTATTTAAGATTATCATTATAATTAATGTGACATACTGTATATACAATTATAATATAATTATATTATATTATAATTATATTATTATATATTATAATTTTGTATATAATACAAAAAACTGTCACATTAATTTAACGATTTAAATATATAACCACTAATTTCAAAAGATTGTGGAAGTATGATTACATTTTTGTTGTCAGTTTTTGTAGATTATTTTGCCCTGAGCCCCATGACACTCTTTTAAAGGGATACTTCACTTTAAAATGAAAATTCTGTCATTATACTCACCCTCATGTTGTTTCAAACCTGAATGAATTTCTTTCTTCTGCTGAAAAGAAAGGGAGATATTTAGAAGAATGTCAGTAACTAGGCAGTTTTTGGTACCATTGACTTCCATATTATATATTTTTTCCTACTATGGAAGTCAATGGTACCAAAAACTGCCTAGTTACTGACATTCTTCTAAATATCTCCCTTTCTGTTCAGCAGAAGAAAGAAATTCATACAGGTTTGAAACAACATGAGGGTGAGTATAATGACAGAATTTTCATTTTAAAGTGGAGTATCCCTTTAAAGGAGAACTCCGGTCAATTTTAACATTGAGCTAATTTTTTGGTAAATTTGGAGTGCGGTCAATACAGAGAACAACGACAAAAATCGGTGTTGCCTACCGTGTTATCCTCTTTTTAAAATTTGCACCCTGTTGACTTCAATAGGGCAATAGATAAACCTGCTTTTACCCTCTGAACATCCTTGATGTGTCATTACAAGTGCACAGCCAATGTGAGTGATTCCTTCAGAGTGAACACGAGTGAATCTGACTGCAGTAGATGTGAAAGATATGAATAAAAATGATGTTATTTCAGCCAGCGCAAATACCTGTATTTACATACTGTTTTCGGTCGAAGTCCATAGTAATCGATTGTGGAGTTTACGTGCATATGTTTAGTTACCTATGATCACGTGCGTGAACTCGACAATCGATTACTGTGGACTTCGACCGAAAACAGGATGTAAATACAGGTATGAGCGCTGGCTGAATAATTATCATTTTTTTTCATATCTTTCACATCTACTGCAGTCAGATTCACCCGCGTTCACTCTGAAGGAATCACTCACATTGGCTGTGCACTTGTAATGACACATCAAGGATGTTAAGAGGCTAAAAGCAGGTTTAACTATTGCCCCATTGAAGTCAACAGGGTGCCCATTTTAAAAAGAAGATAACACGGTGTAGGCAACGCCTATTTTTATTGTTGTTCTCTGTATTGACAGCACTCCAAATTTACCCCAAAAATTAGCTCAATGTTAAAATTGACCGGAGTTCTGCTTTAAGTCTCTTTAAACGATCTTTAAGGATTCATGCAGAAGTAAATCATAATTAAAATTATTTATCTCCCTCTAGACAACAGACATCTTATCACACAGAAACGCTACAGCTTTACGGGGTCTCCCCTTGTACCTCAGGGAGCACGATGCAATATCAAAGACTTGTCTGGTAAGTTTTTAGCTTTTGTTCATGTCATATTTTCAATGACCACTGTTATTTTATGAAATGTGTGGTTAAATTTAATAAAGGTGCTGACAGTTTCCATGTGGCTTGTTTTCATCAAGTATTTACATCAGGTTAAGTTGTTAACACGTACTGTGCCTGTGGCAAGCAGTACGAGGCTGAGAGCCGTGAGAATGGTGCAAGGCCGGTGGCGTGATTGATAAGGCAATTCACCTGCGTGCAGCACCGGTTTCGATTGTCTCACAGAAGAGCTTTGGATTGATAAAAGGAGGAGCGACGACAGTGAAGGATAAAGGCTTGGACTATTTGCATTATGTTTTGATTATGTTTGAGCGACAGTGCTCTGTGGGGAGCTGCCGCTTTTACTTTAGTTTTGTGTTTATTTATAATTAAAGTTGTGAACATTTGCTGGTTCCTGCCTCCTCCTTCCTGGGGTTCAGCTCCAACACAGTTAAAGGATCAGGGAAGGAGAAGTCAGAAACCGGCGATCGTTCAAACGGACCTTTAATCATATAAAATACAAAATAAAATTGAAACGGCAGCCCCTCACGGACGACAGCATCACAGACATAAATAAAACATACCAAAAATAGTCCAGGCCTGGTCTTCACTCGTCGTGCACTGTTGTCTCTGATCCTTTTAGTCATCTGGGCCTCTTTTGTGAGTCACGAGGCAGGATGCGTTTTTTTCCCATGGTTCTTATCCTTGTCCTGCTTGTTTTTGTTTTTTTTGGTTTTTTTTTGCTAGAGTTTGAGCTTTGATTTATTTTTTTATATTTGTACATATGCACAACAATTTTTCATGTAATTTATATAATTTTTAGGACAGTGATTTGGAGGAGACCTACACAAGAGGAGTGAAACTGTGCATCCTTGAAGTTATGGAGGACGATATCTCACAGACAACAAAGTCATGTCTAAACTTCGGCATCATTCTGGAGGAAACTGTGGTCATGCAGGACCTACCTGACTTTCCTACTGCTTTCATGGTACTCTTTGGACTTCTCTATGCACTGAACATTGAGTATTCAAAAGGACTAAAATACACATTTGAGGCAGTGCAAAACATCTTTGTGGGATTGGGTGAAAAGTGCACCAACAGAGTTCAGTCCCTGAAGAATAAGCTATTTACTGTATAGGCAGTTCAAGATGCTTGTAGTGTTTAAAAGTTAGCCTTGAATTCTCTAAAAGTAAAATGCTTATGTTTACATTTGCTACTGCTTAGCAAGATTTCATATACATATAACATAGTGTTACTGCTGTGTAATACTGTTTTAACAGCAGTGTTTAGTTTTACTTGCAGTATTGCAGTATTTCAATTTTCATTGTTGAATTGATATCCAGAGTTGGTGCTTTGTAATGCTGTTTTAACAGCAGTGAGGAGTTTTACTTGCAGTATTGCAGTATTTCAATTTTCATTGTTGAATTGATATCCAGAGTTGGTGCTTTGTAATACTGTTTTAACAGCAGTGAGGAGTTTTACTTGCAGTATTGCAGTATTTCAATTTTCATTGTTGAATTGATAGCCAGAGTTGGTGCTTTGTAATGCTGTTTTAACAGCAGTGAGGAGTTTTACTTGCAGTATTGCAGTATTTCAATTTTTATTTTTTCGATTGATAGCCAGAGTTGGTGCATTGTAATACTGTTTTAACAGCAGTGAGGAGTGTTACTTGCAGTATTGCAGTATTTAAATTTTCCCTGTTGGATTGATAGCCAGAGTTGGTGCTTTGTAATACTGTTTTAACAGCAGTGAGGAGTTTTACTTGCAGTATTGCAGTATTTCAATTTTCATTGTTGAATTGATAGCCAGAGTTGGTGCTTTGTAATGCTGTTTTAACAGCAGTGAGGAGTGTTACTTGCAGTATTGCAGTATTTAAATTTTCCCTGTTGGATTGATAGCCAGAGTTGGTGCTTTGTAATACTGTTTTAACAGCAGTGAGGAGTTTTACTTGCAGTATTGCAGTATTTCAATTTTCATTTTTGAATCGCTTTGGCTTAAATATTTTGAATTTTTAAGACTTGTACTGGGTTGAATTATCTAAAGAGCCAAATGCTTATTCATTTATTTGATATTTTTTGATTCAATTGATATTTAAATGTTTCATGTTTAGGTGCGCCATTACTTTGTAGATGGATGCTCTTTTAAATTTGAAAAGTATTTGTAAAGTTTGTGTTTCTCATGTGCATTGGCAGTGTTTTGTAAAACTGTTTTACTGTATTGCAGTATTTCAATTTGCAGTGTTGCAAATTACACTTACCAACCAACTTTTGCCTCCAACAAAAATAAATGTTTTGTTAACATTGACTCACTGTTTTCAGTTTTTGACTTGGACAATGTTATTGTAGTTTCCAGTCGTAACATATTATTACTTAGTACCAATTTCCAATAGAATTTTTTTGTTCACTCAACTTCAGACATTGAGTTCTACAGACCAAAAATGTTGAACTGGCGCAACTTAAAAAGGTTTGTTAAAAAATAGTTGCACCTCTTCACAAAACTAACAATCTTAAGTTGACCCTATTAAATATTTTTTGTATGACTGACAAATTAATTTCAGTCAGTATAACTGATATTTACAAAAGTTGAGTGAACAAAAAAAAGCTGAAGGAAATTGGTACTAAGATTTTTTTTGTTGTACTGGCGTAAATTTTTTTACAGTGTGCTTATAATGAAAAATGATTTGGACTGACTTCAACACGTCTGATTGGTCGTCGCATTCACACACTTAATAGACAAGTCTGTGATGGGCTAAAATGCTCAATGCTGCAAAAACACACTACATTCACAGAGCATTCACATAAACACACACACAGGAGCGTTTGAAAACAACCACCTATTAGCTGTCTTACTCATGAGATGAAAAAAGAGAGTGAAAATGTCTTCCTCATAAACTAAACTTTTAACATTTATCACTATATCTCATCAGCTGAATTATTGTGCCGCTAATATTCAGTTTTGTCCAGTCTTTCATGAGGGTGAGTAGCTAAATAATGACAGAATTTTACATTTTGGATGAACTAACAATTCAATAGACAGAAAATAACAGCTTAATGGTCTGGATATTAATCAAACCACACACCAGCTAAACAAAACAAAGAGAAGGTTTATAACCTTCCATTACTGCATCTCGAGAGCGTTTCCCAGAATGCTGTGTAGCCCTACAAACACAGCTGGTATCTGCTGATCTCAGATCCTTTTATTACATTAGCCTGAGTCCCATCAGCTCAAAGACACACAGAGCAGCATCCATCTCTAACAATGTCTTTACATCAAATCGTGATATGGACTAGTATCTGTAAATATTAAGCTGGAAAAGTATATTCAAATATGAATCTGGCATGTTTTGCGTGTCTGTGTTAGTGAATGGAGCAAAAGCATGACTTCGTTTATTACACACAGGGAAGCACGCGTGATGCTTGCGGTGATTTCAGCGTCTGTTGTCTCACTAAATGAGGACGTGAACACATGATGAACATCTCCAGAACTGCACTATGAGTCACTTCATGAGCATTTGACCGTTTGATTTCAGTAAAATTAGTGTCATCACATACACAGAACTGTAAAGGTATTCACGTCAAAGATGTGAATTCATTAAGTTATCATGTGTTGTACAGTCGTGGCCAAAAGTTTTGAGAATTACATAAATATTGGAAATTGGAAAAGTTGCTGCTTAAGTTTTTATAATAGCAATTTGCATATACTCTAGAATGTTATGAAGAGTGATCAGATGAATTGCATAGTCCTTCTTTGCCATGAAAATTAACTTAATCCCAAAATACCTTTCCACTGCATTTCATTGCTGTCATTAAAGGACCTGCTGAGATCATTTCAGTAATCGTCTTGTTAACTCAGGTGAGAATGTTGACGAGCACAAGGCTGGAGATCATTATATCAGGCTGATTGGGTTAGATTGGCAGACTTGACATGTTAAAAGGAGGGTGATGCTTGAAATCCTTGTTCTTCCATTGCTAACCATGGTGACCTGCAAAGAAACGCGTGCAGCCATCATTGCGTTGCATAAAAATGGCTTCACAGGCAAGGATATTGTGGCTACTAAGATTGCACCTAAATCAACAATTTATAGGATCATCAAGAACTTCAAGGAAAGAGGTTCAATTCTTGTAAAGAAGGCTTCAGGGCGTCCAAGAAAGTCCAGCAAGCGCCAGGATGGTCTCCTAAAGAGGATTCAGCTGCGGGATCGGAGTGCCTCCAGTGCAGAGCTTGCTCAGGAATGGCAGCAGGCAGGTGTGAGCGCATCTGCACGCACAGTAAGGACAAGACTTTTGGAAGATGGCCTGGTGTCAAGAAGGGCAGCAAAGAAGCCACTTCTCTCCAAAAAAAAAAAAAACATCAGGGACAGATTGATCTTCTGCAGAAAGCATAGTGAATGGACTGTTGAGGACTGGGGCAAAGTCATATTCTCAGATGAAGCCCCTTTCCGATTTGATGTTTGGGGCATCTGGAAAAAGGCTTGTCCGGAGAAGAAAAGGTGAGCGCTACCATCAGTCCTGTGTCATGCCAACAGTAAAGCATCCTGACACCATTCATGTGTGGGGTTGCTTCTCATCCAAGGGAGTGGGCTCACTCACAATTCTGCCTAAAAACACAGCCATGAATAAAGAATGGTACCAAAACACCCTCCAACAGCAACTTCTTCCAACAATCCAACAACAGTTTGGTGAAGAACTCCAAGAAGTGGTTATGAAAGAATGGGTTGCTATCAGTCAGGATTTGGCCCAGAAGTTGATTGAGAGCATGCCCAGTCGAATTGCAGAGGTCCTGAAAAAGAAGGGCCAACACTGCATATACTGACTCTTTGCATAAATGTCATGTAATTGTCGATAAAAGCCTTTGAAACATATGAAGTGCTTGTAATTATATTTCAGTACATCACAGAAACAACTGAAACAAAGATCTAAAAGCAGTTTAGCAGCAAACTTATTGAAAACGAATATTTATGTAATTCTCAAAACTTTTGGCCACGACTGTATACTGTATTGTGCTGACAAGCTTAATAGTTCTCAATTGAGTCCTGAAGGGCAAACCATCCATAGAACTGACAAAATGTTAAATTTTTCCCTCTAGAGCTGTCAATTTTCCATCTGTTTCAAGCCATGAATTTCTAGATTGCCTTTAAAAGAAGAAAAACAAAGATAATTTGAACAAATTGCTAGTTCTGGGCACTCTCTACAAAGACCAAAAAAAGATCAAATTCACCATACACCTTATTGATTTTTCAAACTATATACAGCAACCGGCAAGCAGATGAGACCAGAATATGAACAGTGTCCTAAATTGCATGCTTGGGCTTTAAGATATATACACTCACCTAAAGGATTATTAGGAACACCATACTAATACAGTGTTTGACCATCTTTCACCTTCAGAACTGCCTTAATTCTACGAGGCATTGATTCAACAAGGTGCTGAAAGCATTCTTTAGAAATGTTGGGCCATATTGATAGGATAGCATCTTACAGTTGATGGAGATTTGTGGGATACACATCCAGGGCACGAAGCTCCCGTTCCACCACATCCCAAAGATGCTCTATTGGGTTGAGATCTGGTGACTGTGGGGGCCATTTTAGTACAGTGAACTCATTGTCATGTTCAAGAAACCAATTTGAAATGATTCGAGCTTTGTGACATGGTGCATTATCCTGCTGGAAGTAGCCATCAGAGGATGGGTACATGGTGGTCATAAAGCGATGGACATGGTCAGAAACAATGCTCAGGTAGGCCGTGGCATTTAAACGATGCCCAATTGGTACTAAGGGGCCTAAAGTGTGCCAAGAAAACATCCCCCACACCATTACACCACCACCACCAGCCTGCACAGTGGTAACAAGGCATGATGGATCTATGTTCTCATTCTGTTTACACCAAATTCTGACTCTACCATCTGAATGTTTCAACAGAAATCGATACTCATCAGACCAGGCAACATTTTTCCAGTCTTCAACTGTCCAATTTTGGTGAGCTCGTGCAAATTGTAGCCTCTTTTCTTATTTGTAGTGGAGATGAGTGGTACCCGGTGGGGTCTTCTGCTGTTGTAGCCCATCCGTCTCAAGGTTGTGCGTGTTGTGGCTTCACAAATGCTTTGCTGCATACCTCGGTTGTAACGAGTGGTTATTTCAGTCAAAGTTGCTCTTCTATTAGCTTGAATCAGTCGGCCCATTCTCCTCTGACCTCGAGCATCAACAAGACATTTTCGCCCACAGGACTGCCGCATACTGGATGTTTTTCCCTTTTCACACCATTCTTTGTAAACCCTAGAAATGGTTGTGCGTGAAAATACCAGTAACTGAGCAGATTGTGAACATTTCAGTTTGGAGTTCAAGAGATTCTCTTGACCAGGACCACACCCCTAAATGCATTGAAGCAACTGCCATGTGATTGGTTGATTAGATAATTGCATTAATGAGAAATTGAGCAGGTGTTCCATATATATATGTGTGGCGGGGGAGACGTGGTTTAGCGAAGTCTGCAACAGGAGAGCGAGTGAAGAGACGAGCGGCGGTAAGTGGTTCAGGTGAGAAACAAGTAACAGCTGGATCTCGTTGCAGTGATTGGCGTGGGGAACCATTTAAGGAGCAAGACGAAGGACGAGAGAGACGGGGACTCGTGCTGGACCGAGAAGGCTGCGGAAACGGACAGTAAAGTGAAAGCGAAAGCTGCGAAGTGCGCGCACCTGCTGCGACTGTTTCTTTGTTTTATTTTTGGTTTGGTAAATAAAGCTTCTCACGAGCCCCGTACGCCGACCCTGGTCTCCTTCCTTTACCCCAACCTTGAAGATCATTACAATATGTATAATATAATCTATTATGTCTGTGCACACTTGGAAAAGGAAGTGCTAATTTTCAGATACAGCAGACATCGACTATGACACAAATACAGAAAACTGTATATAGCACAGCATAATTTGAAATCAAGGATTTAAGGTTTGTCGATCAGTGTGTCTATTGACAGCACGACTCTCCTGTCCATATTCAATTCACACAGACTACAGAGTACACTTATTTTTATGCAGTCTAAAACTTTACACTTCAGAGGATTTCACAGCTGAATTCAAAGTTTGCCAGGTCAACCATAAGATATAAGTATTCAGAATTTGCAGTCTCTCTTTCCACCAACAGAGATACTTCAGCTTGATAAATTTTGCACTTAAGCTTAGGGCTGTGCTATTAATCGCAATCGATTGTCAGTGATTAGTAATAAATCTCCATGACCTGCTTTCAGATTGAACGCAATTCACTACACAGAGCCGTAGTTCACTGTCAGTTAGGCAATATCACGTTTATAATCACAGATGAATCGCATTCGATTTTGAACGCCATATCTCCTAGCTTGTCAGTGAACTATGGCTCAGTGTACAGTCCAACTTCTGCTTCTCATCTGATTTTCTGTCCAATCAAATGCTCTCTAAAAAGCATCCCTCCCCCAATATTCAGTAAACACATAAAGATCAGGCCAGCAAACATAAACATGCTGCAAACTCCTCTACCTGCATTTCACCATGTCAAATTATAAAGGCTTTGAATGACATGAGGCAAAGTTTTCTATTTTCCTCTTAAATACTCGGCTCATGAAAACAAAACTCAGTATTACCAGCAGTATTTATTCCACAACAATTAGGGAATTTTGAAGGCTCGGTTCATCTGCCAAATGTTGGTTGGAAAGGGACTCAAAACTGACATCAATCTGCTCTTAAGACTTTCCGCCGTGCCTGAATAGAGAGTGTCCCCACAGTAAATGAGATTTGTATGGCTCGCCTGCTTACAGTACATCACTCGTCTCTGTTTCAGTACACATGCATCAGCTTTAGTGGATATTTTAAGGGCTCATCTTTACTCAACTGAGCATTCACTCACTCAGTCTTCTGCTCTATTAGCCAAAACCTCTTCTTTGAAGGGCCATGCACCAATTTTTAAATTGGAAAAATAATAATTATATTAATGATATAAAGCACAAAGGTGGACGGCGACGGCTCCTCCGGTTTTGGGCAGCCGGCAGGAGTCCCCCGTTCCCTGCTCCTCCGGATACCTTCACGGAGGCAGCAGGCTCCGGCCCCCTGGCGAACGGCGCCGACTCCTCCGCTCCCTCACGGAGGCAGCCGCCCCTCCCTATCGTGGGCGGTCGGCAGCGAGCTCGCCCGTCCCCGGCAACTCGCTCCAGGCCGGCAGGGATTGGGCAAATCAGTGGCACCTGCGGCCCACCGCCGGTCTCGAGTCCCACGTAGGAGATGGAAGGATATAAAACTGGAGCGACGACAGTGAAGGACGAGAGAGGACCAGGCCTGGGCATTATTTTAGGTTTTGGTTTTATTTGAGCGCACCAGTCGTCCGTGAGGGGCTGGTGCGCTGTTTTGTGTTTATTTTTGAATTATTAAATGTTATTTGATTGTCCGCCGGTTCCCGCCTCCTTCTTGCCGATGACTAGGATGTTTTAATCCATTACACATGGGTTATTTAAGGAACATTGGGGTGGTGTTGGCGCAGTGGATAAGACACATGTCTTTGGCGTGAGAGACCCGGGTTCGAATCCACTGTGAGACACCAATGTGTCCCTGAGCAAGACACTTAACCCCTAGTTGCTCCAGAGGCGTGCGACCTCTGACATATATAGCAATTGTAATTCGCTTTGGATAAAAGCGTCTGCTAAATGAATAAATGTAAATGAACAGTTGCCACAATTTAATAAGTCTTAATAGGAATAGCCTTTCCTGTGTCCCGCATCTGTCACATCCCCGGGCTTATCTGTCAGTTTTTTCCCTTATTGTGTGTGCTTGTGTGTGGTTGTTTACACTTACCATGTGCTTCTGTGTCACCGTGGTGTCCGTTTCCGCCCTCTTGTTTCATTATTATCTTGTTATTGGCCACTATTACCTGCTCCGCATCATGTTAATCACTCCTTCTCTATTTAGTCTCCTCGTGTGTGTTGTCTGTTGTCAGATCGTCGTGTTGTACTTGTTTATGTCTTAGCTCTGACAACATCTGCACAGCTCTGTCCACCTGCACAGAGATCGTGCCAGTTTTGTTTTCATCCTTTAGTTAGTTTTTTCCCTCTTCCTCCTGCTTTCAGGCAGCGCTACTTTTCAGCCCTTCTCGTGCTCGCGATCACCGAACGCTGTCACTGCTCTTCTTCGCCTCGCCGCCAGCACACCACCAGTTCCCCGCCTCAACAGCGTTGGGCACCTGTAACGGAGTCCAAGTCTCGTATTGACAGAACAATCTGACCACCATGGACTCAGCAGGTGCAGATCCCCTCAGCTCAGCAGTCACCCAGCTGGCCATTCTCTTGGGCCAGCATGCCTCCCAGCTAACATCCACGTCCCAGGAGGTTGAGTTCCTTAATGCTCAGTTGTCGGAGCTGACTGCCCAGCTCCAGGAACTTCGAAGACAGACATCTGACAGAACGGAGGACCCTACTAGCCTTTCCTCTCTTCTTGGAGGGTGGGAGAAATGACCAGTGACTCCACCCGTCCTGCCTTTGCCATCCCCTGCTGACCCTGAACCTATGAAGGTGGGACGTCTGCGTCTCACTCCTCAGCAGAAGCAAGAGAGACTCACCCGGGGCTTATGTTTCTGTGGGAGGGCTGGACACTTCGTTGGCAAATGCCCGCTAAAAGCCAGGGCACATCAGTAGCCAGGGGGATTCTGGTGGGCACATCTCATCTTAATTTCCCCCACTCTTCCCTCACACTTCTTCCCGTGGGTGTTAAGTTTGGAGGTTCCAGTCACTCCTGTTCGGCCCTGGTGGATTCTGGGGTTGGTGGTAGTTTCATGGACATGGGACTGGCCAAGCAGTGGGGAATTCCTGCCATTACCCTCACTACTCCTATCTCTCTTCGGTCTTTTGATGATTTCCCTATCACCACCATCACTCACCTCACCCCTCCTGTAAGTCTTATATAGTTTCGGGCAATCGCCATAGATAACCGAGCTGTACCTTCTTGACTCCCCGATTGCCCCCATGGTTCTGGGGCACCCGTGGTTGGTGCAGCACGGCCCTCACGTGGATTGGGCCAGAAATTCAGTTTTGTCTTGGAAGCAGTCTTTTCTTAAGTCTTGTTTGGGTTCTGCCTCTTTTCCTGGTGCTGTGTTTCCTGTTGTGCAGGTGGATGATGCTGATCCGTCCAGGGTTCCGGAGGAGTACTACGATCTAGGTTTTCAGCAAGTCCTGGGCTGTGTCCCTTCCTCCTCACCGGCCGTATGATTGTGCCATCAACCTCCTCCAAGGCACTTCTCCGCCCAGGGGTAGGTTATATTCCCTGTCTGGTCCAGAAAGAGAGGCTATGGACAAATATATTCGAGAGTCTTTTGATGCCGGTCTCATCCGTCCCTCCTCGTCTCCTGCTGGTGCAGGATTTTTCTTTGTTAAGAAGAAGGATGGCTACTTGTGCCCTTGTATTGATTACAGAGGTTTGAATGACATTACCATTAAGAATAGGTACCCCCTGCCCTTAACCCTCTCAAGTTGATTAACGCGTATACACGTTATGAATCATTTTCTCCTGATAACCCCGAAAGCAACTTAAATTACACTTTCAGTTTTGATCGTACAGATAAGAGCAATACATCAATCGAATCTGTAAAAGATCTACTTTTTTGTATACAGACATAACAACAACAAAATTCTGTGCACTTATAAAATAAAGATTAAAAAACAAGGTGTGCTGTTTGCAGCCTTTGTCTGCGCTGATCTTCATTTAGACAATGAACAGTAACTCAATGAATACTCAACGAAGAGACATGAGAGACATGCTGATGAAAACAAATATTCTGTGATAAAGTAATCCATATGAAAACAACGTGATGTCCGTTTTTCACATCTCCCTTCATTATCTTCTAATGCAACCACGCCCCCGCGCTGAGCGCTCTATTCAGATTCTAATGTTTCACTGAAGCGCGCGACTCGAATACACCCACACAACAGAAGACAACGCAGCCAGACTGTTCAAGTTTTTTTATTTTACTGTTTGCTTCGCGATGAGAGGAATAAGACATATTTCACCCCAAAAAGATTTGAGATTTGGATTTCCTCAGAAAAAAAGAATGAAGCACTTTATTCAGCAGAGATCAGAAACATGAGTAAGTCTCTTTTTATTTATTTATATACTTGTACTAGTTTTCACATAACGTGTAAACATTTTACTAGTTAGACTTTTTCCAAAGATTTTTTCAAACTATAATTCCTGACTAAATGTATAATCAAGCGAAACATTATGAAGTTTCAATAACAATATACAATACTATACCATTCAAAAGCTTGATGTAAATAATATAAATGTAACAAATACATGTAACTGTAACAAATGTAACAAACAATACTGTTCTTCCAATTTATCCCACCTAAAAAACCTGAAAAAAATATTCTCAGCTCTTTTCAACATTAATAATAATAATAATAATAATAATGATAATAATAATAATGTTTTTTTTGTAGAAAATAATATTGTTAAAAGGATTTCTGAAGGATTGTGTGACTGGAGTAATTATGCAAAAAATCCAGTTTGAAAGTCAGCTTTGATTGTTCCTAATAAACTGTTTAACTGCACTCCCAAGTGGATATTAAATTATGTTGTGGGCAGGGCTTGAAAACGAAAAAAAATAAATTCAATCGGTTCACTCCGAGCAGAATCGATATTTTAACGTTCCTGTTCTGTGTTCCTTTGATATTTTTACCGTTCCGAAACCGGTTCTGGTGGAAGAAATACCAGTAAATAACGTTATTTTTTAAAAACAATATTATTTGCCTAATAATAATAATAATAATAATAATATAATAATAATAAAGTATAGCGTTTTCTTTACTCAAAAAGAAAAGGAAAAAATAGAGATCTAACGCTTAGTCACAGCCAATAGGCTACAGCATCATCATCTCTAGATTTTGGCCAAATGTGAGCTACTTTCAAACCTTAACTAAACACATTTTTATTCAAAGATCAACAGTCTGTCATCATTCTTTAGTCTGCCACAAAAAACAACAACATTAACAAATGTCCTTGTAAAAAAAAATAAAAAAAAAACAATGACTGTTGTAACAGTGCATAAATAAGACCTTTCTGTAACGCTAACGCTAATAAGCTTAAACGAAAATAACGAAATAATTTTGTAGCGGAGTATTTTTTTGTACACAGTGCCGCGAACTGTCAATCACTCCTGTACGCGTGCATCACTGTCCTCCTCGCAGCTGCAGAAACTTGCGATCTCTTCATCAAGCTTTAAAACAAAAAGGGGACAAAAAGTTGTATTGTCTTTGTGCATAGAGATTAATTAGATAAATGAATATCTAAATTCGTGCCTATAGCTGCCTACGGTATTTTTTTAGAACTTAGAAAAAAGATGCTGCAGCCAATGAGCAGCCGGTGGGGGCTGGTTGCAGGATGACTCAACCTCCGCAGACAGTTTTTAATGTTTATCAGACAATAACTACTCAAGATTTTGCTTTAGTATAATTTTCGGGACAATTAGGGCCAGATTCGGGATTCGGAACAACAGTTTAGATTTCGGGACGTCTGGTCACCCTAATTATACAAAATAGCCTAGTTTTTATTATAGCCTAATGTTTGTAAACATTTTGAGTCTGCATTATGTCTATTTCTGAATAAAATAATTTTAAAAAACATAGGCTATACAAGTTTTCTCTCTCTCTCTCTCTCTCTCTCTCTCTATATATATATATATATATATATATATATATATATGCGTAGCGTATTTTAAACATGCAGCAAACCTTTTTAAATATTTTGATAATTTACTAAAAATAAATGACTTTTTAAACCGTTTAACTGATTATTAATCGGTTAAAATTAGCTGATACAGTCTGCTGCATTCATGTGCACTCAGAAACGGGTGACTGTGAACGAATCAGCAGAGCTTGTACGAGCTTTTGTCATCGCTGAATCTTTCTCAGGAGGCCTTTAATGACCAAAAGTCCCGATTCATTTCTGCTCCTGTTCTTTCGTTTCCAGACCCTGAACGTCAGTTTATTGTGGAGTTGGATACTTCCGAGATTGGAGTAGGTGCGTTTCTTTCTCAGAGATCCCCCAGAGATGGGAAGGCACATCCCTGTGCCTACTACTCTCACCGCCTGAGCCCAGCAGAACGGAATTATGACGTAGGGAATCGGGAGCTGTTGGCGGTCAGGCTGGCCTTGGGTGAGTGGCGTCACTGGTTGGAGCGGTCAGTACAGCCCTTCTTGGTTTGGACGGACCATAAGAATTTAGAATACGTCCGTTCGGCCAAGAGGGTGAGTTCACGCCAAGCCCGATGGGCACTCTTCTTTGGCCGGTTCAACTTCTCTCTCTCGTATCGCCCAGGCTCCAAAAATGTAAAGCTCGATGCCCTCTCCCATCTTTTCAGGGATACTAAGAAAACAGGTGCATCGACTGACACAATTATCCATAGAGAAATTGTGGTGGGGTCCCTCTCCTGGGATGTGGAGAGGAGATTGCTGGAGGCCACATGAGAGAGAGAGGTGCCAAAGGGGTGACCAGAGGGTAGACTTTTCGTGCCGGCTGTGCTGCGCCCTGAAGTCCTCCAGTGGGGGCATTCATCCAAGTTAGTCTGTCATCCAGGGGTTCGGAGATCTCTGGCTGCCATCCGCCAGCGATTCTGGTGGCCATCCATGGCCCAGGACATCAGGCATTTGTGTTTGACTGCCCAGTTTGCACCCAGAACAAGAGTTCTAATCAATCTCCTGTTGGTCTGCTTCACCCCTTACCCATCCCCTCCCGCCCCTGGTCACACATAGCCCTTGACTTTGTCACTGGTCTTCCACCATCGAGGGGTAACATCGTAGTATTGACGGTGGTGGACCGCTTCTCTAAGGCAGCCCATTTCATCTCCCTTCCCAAATTGCCTTCAGCTAAGGAGACAGCTCAAGTGGTGGTTGACCACATCTTCCGGATTCATGGCCTTCCGGTGGACGTGGTTTCTGATAGGGGGCCACAGTTTGTCTCCCGGTTCTGGAAGGAGTTCTGTCGACAGATCGGGGCCTCTACAAGTCTGTCATCAGGTTTTCACCCTCAGACCAATGGGCAATCTGCCAAACCAGGTTCTAGAACAAGCTCTCCGCTGCCTGACATCCCATAATCTGAGTTTTTGGAGCCAACAGTTATCCTGGATTGAATATGCCCATAACTCCTTGCCAGTGGCTGCCACAGGTATGTCTCCATTCCAGTGCTCCATTGGTTTTCAACCTCCTATGTTTCCCTCACAGGAGCCCAATGCTGCTGTTCCATCTACCTTAGCCTTCTTCCGCAGGTGTCGCCGCACCTGGAGGAGGGCAGAGGAAACCTTGGCTCGGGTTTCCAGACGAACCAAGGCAGCGGCTGACTGTCACCGAATTCCTGCTCCCCGCTACATATGTGGTCAGAGAGTATGGCTGTCAACCAAGGACCTTCCTCTCCGGTGGCTTCTCGCAAGTTAGTCCCCAGGTAACTTGGCCATATCAGATCACCAAGGTATTGAGTCCGGTGGCGGTAAAGCTCAAGTTACCTTCCACACTTGGTCGGGTACACCCAGTCTTTCATGTTTCTCGGGTCAAGCCTGTGTTTCATTCTTACCTTAACTCATCTGCTTCAGTATCTGGTGGACTGGGAGGGATATTGTCCGAATGAGAGGAGTTGGGTCCTGGCTCGGGATATTCTGGATCAGTCACTGATCTAGGACTTCTACCGGCAGAGTGGAGGTCCCTTCCTTGGGGAGGGGGGTAATGTCACGTCCCCGGGCTGATCTGTCTGTTTTTTCCCTTATTGTGTGTGGTTGTTTACACTTACCATGTGCTTCTGTGTCACCGCCCTCCGCCCCCTTGTTTCATTATTATCTTGTTATTGGCCACTATCACCTGCTCCGCATCATGTTAATCACTCCTTCTCTATTTAGTCTCCTCATGTGTGCTGTCTGTTGTCAGATCGTCATGTTGTACTCGTTTATGTCTTAGCTTTGTCCACATCTCACGTTTGGCCTGCACAGAGATTGTGCCAGTTGTGTTTTCATCCTTTAGTTTAGTTTTTTCCCTCTTCCTCCTGCTTTTTTTTTTTGCGCTACTCTTCAGCCCTTCCCGTGCTCGTGATCATCGATCGCAGTCACTGCTCTTCTTCGCCTCGCCGCCAGCGCACCACCAGTTCAACAGCGCCCCCGCCTCTCTGTCAGTTTATCTTGGCCTTGCTTTGGTGGATTTTCCTAATGGAATTCGTCCAGGAGGCACTTGTGGATCTGCTCCGGACTGCCCTGTACCTGGATAGTTTTTTGTTTTTGCCTTTTGAAATTCAAGCCTATCAAATAAACTGACCTTTTTGGGCACCTGCAACTGAGTCCAAGTCTCGTATTGACATCATCCCTGTAAAGAGCACAATATGAAATAAATATCTGGTGAAATGCCTTAGTTACTACATTTATATTGCTTTCCATGTTGAAGGACTTCTGTTGTTTCTATTTTAATGTAATTTTAAAGTTTCAATAACATTAAAAGCATCATTTGTACATTATGAATTAATGATGATGCATTTATGTACGTCACCATCACTCATGCACAGCCGCTCACACGTGTTCTGTGAATGAGCAGCACGCAGCCCAACATTAAATCAGTTAACCGACCATTGATAGCTTGATGACATCCCTAGTTTAAACTAAAAAAAAAACTGGTTTGGGCACGTCCGGCTTCTACAGCCCCTTCTTCATAGTACCCAAGAAAACAGGTGGGTTATGGCCAATCTGGACTTGCGTGCCTTGAACCAAGCTCTTCACAGACTTCTGTTCAAGATGATAACGCCAAAGTGCATTCATCCGTTGGATTGGTTTGCAGTGATCACAATTTAGTCGCATTTGTAAGTGATTTTCTCTAATGTAGATGGTTGTCAATCTAGTTTCTACTTACTGAACATAGGATTAGATCAGATGCAGTCGTGTCCATTTAGGATCAGAGTCTACTTTCTGCATCTTTCTGTATGCATGAATGTGTGTCAATAGTTTTGGACACTTACAATGGGTTATTTCTGTCAGACATATTAGCTCTCATTACAAAATACACAGTGCCAACTCAGCATCAGTGTCTGGACAAAAAAGACATCTCAAGGACGGATCTGTTTTGACATTAGTGGGAGTGGTTCAGGATGAGGAAGCTCAATGGGGAGGAGACTGAAAAAGAATGAAAGTATGAGACAGACACAAGGAAAGACAAGTGACCTCGCTAAGCCTCTTTAATGCAGTGTTTGCAGGCAGGAGTGGGCAGACTAGAGCCTTACACTGACTGCTGGCTGGAGGCCATGATAGGGTTAATATTAGTTCTCATCATGCCTGGATTACAAGGACAATGTATGAATAAGGGTGCCATCAAAGGCTGGGGAGATTTTCAAAGAGTTAAATGGTATGAGGGATCAGAGCCACTCAAGCTGTTTTTATAGTGTTCTTGTTTGCTAGGAGTGCACATTTTGGCCCAAATTGTGAGATTATATATCAGTATAGCTGTAAAATAAGAATTGTTTCTCATTATTATTATTATGTTAAAGCCACTGATATATAATGGATATAAATTATATTTATGATATATAAAAGATAATTGTCCACTTCTAATTAACAAGCACAGAAAACATGGACGTTTAAAAAAATAATTACTTAAAAGTTTGGAATACGGTGGCCGACACATAGCTTCTCTAAAGGGAGGACTCCATGGATCCCATTGCATATAGAGCATCCAACGCCCTCCAAACAGCTCACTAAACTGGGGTAGGGTGCCCGGCATGTGACTAAATTAGTTACAAATGCATGTGTATAAAAATAGTCATAGTATAAATGCCAATTTACACAGGTGCAGTCAGTGCTAGATCATACTGTGAAGAATTTAAGGGTGTAAAAACCATAATTTTGTTGTTAAAGGTTTTATTTAGTTTTATGTTTTCTTAGTGTGCTCCTCCTACAGGTAATGAGGGGAATCTGAATATTAGGGTTGTGACAATGAGAAAATGTTCCCACCAGTTTATCAAAATGTATTTATTTATTTTTTAGCCAGTGGCTGACGACAGATATTATTTAGTTGCCCAGCACACAATTTAGTTGCATATGTAAGTGACTTACTCTAATGTAGATGGTTATCAATCTAGTTTCTACTTACTGAACAAGGCTTGAATTTTGGTAAGGCATTGCATGGATTGCGCATAAATGAAAGCTTTAGCCTAAGTTCTGCCAGGAAGACTCAATTACTTCGTCAATCATTACCTTCATCATTATCCAATCACGTCTTTATACTTCGGTAAAAAAGATTGTACTCACACATGTTTGAGTTCGCAGATGCCGACGTGATAACAACCTCCACCCTCCCCACCACCACCAGGATGGTCCTGTCCTTACCTTCCAGGGGGGTCGGCTGCGCCCCTGCCTTCGTCTTCAGGCAGAAAATGCAGGTCCGCTACCCTCGGATTATGAACCATGGACGGGGCCTTCCGCCAAAGAAATTTATAATTATGCTTGCTGAGTTGTCAATAAATGTATGCTTCGTACATCATTTTATCTCCCGAGTCTTTCTGGTAGAATTCTAATGATTACCGCAGTTTCCATGCTTGTAACACGGGAAATTCAATAAAAATAAATAATGAACTAAATTACACATTTGATTATAACAAGTTTAAATACAGTAAATAACAAGTTTAAATATAGTTAAAATAAGCAAATGCTGTGGAACCAAAATAAGAAACGAATATTAAAAGAACACTTACAAAATCCAAAATATTGCCAAACAGGTGATTTTGCATTTAGTTTCAAAGTTAAATCTTAATCTTTAATTGTAGTGTCGGTTCATTATCCGCTTCGCGTCGTGGCCGCATCACAACCTCGGGTGTGCATTATTTTTCAAATAATTCAACGGTCCGATGTCAATTATTCCGTTTATAATATGGTTACCACATCTCAAGACATCAATCGAGGATTGATTCGTCTGCTTTATGTACTTAAATCGCTATTGTGAGTAGGACTATTTCTTCCGCAACTCATTCAATGCCTCTTTTGCTAGTACCAAAATGTTGTTTTAAAGCTGGTAACGGAGGCTTAAGCCGTTTGATAGCATTCTAATGCAGTTATTAATGAAGTTATTAGAAAGAGTGAATTAGGCTAACGTACCTCTGTGTGCCTCTAAACACTCTTCTGCTGCAACGCATCTAAACAGAGCTGTTATTACATCGCTAGTGAGAAATGTCATGTGTAGCCTTTAAGTTGCTACACTATGCTAACAGATCATATTGGCAGGGCAGCGCTGACACCTTTTTGTGCAAACTGCGCGACCGTTATTACGGTTTACCGTTATTACTATGCGAAGTGATATGGAACTGTAATGCGGTCAATAGAGCTGCCTGGAACTACGTTCACCGTGCATTTCCCAGAAAATAATTGCACACCTCAGAACGTTCGTCAGCCAATCAGATTCAAGCATTCAACGGCCCCGTAGTATAAGCATATAGAATGCACTTGTTAAAATTAATAGAGCGTTAATAGAGCACTTCAGTTTACAGGTGATTATCCTTAGTAGGGAGGCACCAATATGAACATTTTAGTTTAACTTTATTTTTACAGTACATGTTCTTTAGGGCTGGGTATTGATGCATTTTTAAATAATAACAGGGCCATATAAAATGTTCTTCTTAATTTTTCTGGTAATCAGATGAAGGCATAAAACAATTTAATTTATCCTAATCAAATGGAAAAACCCTTTTATCTTTTGGCAAACAAAGTGCTGCACAACAGAGGTTTACTGTTAATATGGTTAAGGTATTAAATAAAAAAAAGTGATTATTCCTTTAAAAATAAATATTTATTAATATTTATTATTATTATTAATAGTAGTAGTAGTAGTAGCATAGTTGTTACATTGAGTCTTAAGACTGCTAAATAGTAATACATTTTTGACCGTTTCTTCACGTTTAACTAAACGTTTATTTTGACGGGTTGCCGTGAGGAACTTGCGGCTGCAGTGTATATGATATGACAGTAGTTTTGTCAAATTAAAATGACTGTTTTTCATTTTTAATACTGTAAAGCTATTGCATTCTACTGTTATATAAAAAAATGTGACGTGACTAGACTTTTCTTTTCTGGAGTGCCGAAATACAGAGTTTGAGCAAACATCCACATCGCTTTAATCAAATGACTACTCAACAACAAAAATATTTGTTGACGACGTTGTCTATAACGTCGTTTTAGCTCTAATATACAGTACAGCAGCGTGTACTGTACAGCAGAGTGTAAGTTTTAAAATCATTGTACACTCCTGTAATAATTGCCTTACAAATAGATAAAATATTGTTTAATGCAAACAAGTCACTGGACAATATTACTTACCTGTAAACAATCAAAATGCATGTGCCATGGATAAATAATTTTAATTAAACCATATTGTTGGTGAAAATAATAAGACAAAAGTGGCATAATGCTTCAATGATTTTGAAAAAAGAAACATCTTCAATTAATACCAAAGCAGAATTACTGTTTGGGTTGCATGTGCTGTAGCTGAAGAGCTGAATGAGCACTATGCTTCACAATGTTACACGTTAACAAAATAAAAATAAAAAATGATAACACAGACTATCTAACAAACTAAACTTTCAGCTTCAAAAAGTACTACTCATGTAGGACAATTCTGGAAGTATAGATGTAAGCCAGTAAGTCACAATTACTGAAACCCTGGTTCACATTTCAGAAACCCTGATGTAATGACTTCAGCGAAAGTCATTGTGTAGGTGCCACTTTAGTACAAGCGCCTGCAAACACATGCTCCAGTTGGCTCTGGAGACAAGCCATAAAACACAATAAAGCAGAGAGAACACTCATCTAAAATATGTGAATGCACAAGCATTGGTCGTTTGATTTCAGGGGCACAATGGATTAAAGCAGATATTCAGACATCATGGAACATATGACAAAGTGTAGTGCGCTGGTTTCCAGCCTCTATTCAAGGGGTCAGGCCGAAGGTTATGAAGCTGTTAAAGGGATACTCCACCCAAACGTTCTGTAATCATTTACTTTCCCCTTATGTGCTTCAAACCTGTATGACTTTCTTTCTTCTGTCAAACACACACAAAAAAATTTGAATGCTAGGATAAATGCACATAAACTAAGATCTGCAGACATTTTATGCTGCAGGAGAATGCTTTAAATACCATAATATGTAGTGTTTAATATTCCTTACATAAATAGTCATTCTGTCATCATTTACTCACACTTGTGTGCTTCAAACCTGTATGACTTTCTTTCTTCTGTGAAAAAAATAAAAGCTCCAATGGTTCCTAACATTCAAAATATTTTAAGTCATACTGGTTTGAAAAAAAAAAAAAAAAAAAAAAAAAAAAAAATCCCTGTACTTGTGCCCATGCCTAATGGGGAGTGTCCTGGCACCAGGTCCAGTGTTAAAGAAGGGGCTGTTGTTGATGACTTTAAATGTAAACTATCGGTCATGGAGTTTTTGGAGCCATTTTCTTTGCTGAAACAGCTTTGTTCATTGTGCACCACACCTAGTAATCTCAGGTACCACGTATCAGCATACATCTTTTAACCTTTAATCATTCCAAAAAAAGGACAACGCTTAAGGTCTTTGGGGTCATTTTGACCCCAAACTTTTAAAAAGCGATTGCATAAGGAAATATACATTTTTTATATGGAAAACTATATATCTTTTTTTTATTTACTTCTCAACTATACATTTATGCTGTTTTTGTGGAAATTTTGAAGTTTTTTACCTATTTACTGCACAATTACATAACTAGGCCATAAATTGGCTCATGAAAAATGATTTTTTAAAGAAAAAATCACTTAAATGATGATCTTAATTAAATCTAAATAGTTTCTGGACATTGCTCTATGTGTTAGGGATAGAATACTGCCATCTAAAGGTTAGTCAAAAAACTTTATTTCTTATGGGTTAGGAATTAAAGTGCAATGGCCACATGTATCCACTAGAGTGCTATAGAGACTCATTCATTTTCACTTCATTTTTCTTGATGCTTCAACTTCTCCTCACAACTTTATGATATATATTTTGTGAATATTTATTTAAACATTTTGAAATACATAAAAAATCTGTAGTTTTGTCAGAGTTAGAATTTGTTGTTGTTTTCTAATATATTTTGAATTATCTGCTTTTGCAAATTATTATACATACATTTGAAAAAGACATTACAAGTCACCACTATGACATGATTGTAATCACACACTATTTATTTCAGAAAATTATTTATCAACAACTATTTATTTTTTTAGAACAAGAGATTTTAGAACAAGATGAATTTTAAAAGTAAATAAACCAATATAATACAAAACAACAGCACCAATAAACTGTAATGAACAGGAGTGAAGGGTACACAGAACAACTTTTTTTATAAATCACATGGCTAATAAACATGTGAAAGAACAAGCAGAGTGCAAAACACTGATAATGGTACTTCATATCATGAACTAAAGTCGATGCACATCTGGCAGATGTTGACAGTATGAGCAGTGCAGATGTTCTTCCAGTTTGTGCAGTCCCATCTGAACTCCACGTCTCTGCTGCGTGGACACACCTCACAGCGCTTTCTTTTTGTGGATGGATGAACTAAAGACCTTTTGGCCATAATGCTGTCACAGAATGAGCTGTGTGCGGGAACCAGACTGCCACTTTTATACTCTAACTGGGATGTTTTCAAAATGCTGCTGCAGCTCTTTCATCTAACTGTAAACTTTCTCAGAGTGCAAAAGTTCATCTTTCTTGTATCTGCCCTTTCCCTCTCTCTCTCTATCTGTGTGTGTGTGGGGGGGGGGGGAAGCTTGTTCCATGTTGCATATGTGACATTTTTCAGATTTGTGCCAGTTTAGTTGATTTTATTTGCCAATTTCTATAAAAATGCTCTCTGTTGCAGTGGCATACGTATGTTTGTGTGTGTGTGTGTGTGTGTGTGTGTATGAGATAGAAAGTTTGTTCCACTTTGGGTTTATGCTCTAGGACCAGACCTTGAATTAAATGTAAAAATCTTTAGATTTATGCCAGTTTAATTTTATTTGCCAATTTCTATAAAAATGCTCTCTGTTGCAGTGGCATACGTATGTTTGTGTGTGTGTGTGTGTGTGTGTGTGTATGAGATAGAAAGTTTGTTCCACTTTGGGTTTATGCTCTAGGACCAGACCTTGAATTAAATGTAAAATGTTTTAGATTTATGCCAGTTTAGTTAATTTTATTTGCCAATTTCTGTAAAAATGCTCTCTGTTGAAGTCACATACATGTGTGTGTTTGTGTGTGTGTGTGTATGAGATACAAAGTTTGTTCTACTTTTTATTTATGCTCTAGGACCAGATCTTGGTTTATTTGTAGAAATTTTCAGATTTATAATGGATTTAGTTTTATTTTTTTGACAAACAAAATTTTAAAAAGTCATTTTTTGCATTTTCCCATTCATTTTCAATGTGGGGTCATTTTGACCCCAAAGACCTTAAAAGGTAAATTTTTTTTACACACCTTTAGAACAACCAAATCAAGCCCAGTTTTTTTGTGCATGTTTAGATTATTTAGGAAATGTCACAGAGTTTCATGCCCCTGCGATGAAGGTAACACTTTTAAAAAATGAAGGAAAAGTCCATTGGGGTCATTTTGACCCCAAAGAGTGATTAAAGAAACTTTAGGTTATGTATTTTGCCTGAGCCTTTTCCATGGGTCCTTTCTTCAACATTTGAAAGGATACTCAGGCAAAGTTATTGCATTTCTTATTCAAACTTTTTTTTTTTATGGATACATTTTTATCCATAAAATTATTAGGGCGCATTAGGGCTGCGGCTGCAATTGGAAGCTATTATTCACAAAATATTCTGATTGGCTAGTAATTTTAGTTTGGTTGAGAGTGAAAGCTGTGCTCCTCTCATACAAACTCATGCACTCAAAAATGTAGGGGTGTAACGGTACGCAAAAATCACGGTTTGGTACGTGCCTCGGTTTTAAAGTCACAGTTCGGTTCATTTTCGGTTCAGTAAGGGAAAGAAATGCAAACATTAAACTGCAGGTTGTTTATTACTATAAACTTTTTTTAACAATTTGTTTACACTTTTTAAAAATACTTTTTAATAAAATATATATAAAATAAAAAAGAATAAGAAATAAAATACTGCTGCAAAGTTCTCCACTAAATAAAATACTCTCAGTCTCAAACCAATATCATATAATAAAATATAATGAAAAATATAAATAAATAACTATGATTACAGTGCAGCATTACCAATCCCAGCTTGTAGGCCCCGGTTTATATTTGAAAAAAACATATAACTTTTCCAAAGTGTAAAGTGCAGCATCAACAGTTTCAGTTTTGAGACCTGCTCAGATTTCGTTATTGCGTTGGACCGATCTGAATTAAGAGCAAAGGTCTGTTTAAATGCTGACGGGAGCTGCGTTTGAATCACAATCGTTTATTTCCTAGCTGTAGTGATGTTCACACTCGTGTGATGCCTTTTGAAAACCTTAGGCCGGCGATACACTGACATATTGCACCTGTCAAACATAGTCTATTTTGCCATCAATACTGTTGACGGTGTCCTTTATCAGTAGGCTTTATATTTATGCTCAACATGAAGTATAGATATTGTTGTCGTGAAGACAAGATTCTGGTCTGTCGGCGGTCTCCCTCTATGTCACCTACAGTAGCAGCAGCGCGTCAGCGTAAAGACACGGAAAACGCAAAGCAGCCGTCACGCAACTGACACGCAGCAGAAACGCCACGCTCACGCCACGCAGCCAGTGAGATGTGCAAGAAGTGACATCTGCATAAATTTGGTTTCTCTGTGACCTTTTTGACCGGTATTAGTGGGGGGAGTATAATTTCCACAGGTGCAATATTAGTGCTGTGAAAATCACACTCCCCCCATTAAACCTGTCCTGTTGAAGCTACATTCAAATGTTTTTTGCACACACAGTCTATAGGGCAAGATGCAAAGGCACTGTCAAATAATAAATACTGATCGTACAATAAATAATGCATGATAATAAAAATACCTTAGTAGACTTGTGTCGGTATTTGGTAATGCGATATATTGCGGTGATTAATATGCACGATATTGTTATCGTGGGCACTTCTAAATAGCGTGAATAAATATACATTACAAATTATTTAGAATTTGGAATGCATTTTAAGAATATTATTCCCATCAGCTGCTTAAAAAGCACAACATCGCTGTATGCTGGTTGAAAGAGCGCATGCGCTCTGATGTAAACAAGCACGTATGAGAAGCACATGGAGGAACACGTGAGAGACGCGCTGAATGAAAGCACATTCACTCTCTTACAGCAGATGGCGCTAAATGCAGCCCTTACCCTGTAAACATAAAAATAATCTTAAATAACCATTCGGATTTGTGTTTTCCCTATGGTGAGCCAACTACTGAAATATTTAGACTTTTTTAGACTCAAATTGGCTATTAATCTTCAAACATTCATTTTTTTTTTTAATCTGGACTACAAATGCCCTAGATATTTTTTGAAAGTGTATTGATCTTTTATTGTTCATTCACACTTTACATTATGGCTTCATTAGTTAACAAACTGCCAATGAAAAATTTTAGATGTTCCAATATTTAATAACACATTGTTAAAATTGAAAGTTGCAACTGTTATTTAATGAGCTAACATGAACTAAGACTTGTATTTTTTAACAAAGATTAATAACATCTGTAGCAAATGTAGCTATTGCTCATTGTTTAGCTGTGCATTTATTGAATGAGCACTATGCGATGTCCGAACTGATTACACTATTTTATGTATTGCACTGTATTTTATGTAAAATCATTTTCTATTTTTAAACTGTCTTAAATTAATTTTAAGGCAGTTTTTAAATCATTTTCATTTTCAAGTTCTTAAATTGCTTGTTTTATTTTTGTGATTATTTTTCTTCATGACTTTTATTTTTTTACTTCCTTTTTGAATTACCATTGTGTACGAAATGTGCTATATAAATAACCTAGCCTTGAATGTTAATGCATTAACTAAGGTTAACTAATGAGGTCTTATTGTAAAGTGATACCTGTTTGGTTCTTTTGCACTTTAATGTGTAAAACATTTCACTTTTATATATTTTTCTGTATTGCTTTGTTTTAAATGTTTATTTATTTTTGTTATAAGAAAAAAAGTTATTTAACCTGTTATACTGTATTATGACCACTTTTTTAAATCGAAATTTCAATACCGTTAAAATACCATATACCGTGATAAAAGCATTATCAATTAACCGCAACAGCCAAATTGGATACCGGCATATCCCCATACCTTAGATATTATTATTAATTAGGGCTGAAACGATTCCTCGAGTAACTCGATTACAAAAAATGATCGAGGCAAATTCCTCTGCCTTGAAGCCTCTTTTAATTTATTTTAAATCTCACGTCAGCTTCTTTTGCAATGATTTTTTTAATGTGACAACGCGTTTACATCACCCACAAAGCGGAAGGAGACACAAGCGCTGCGTCCGAAGATGCATACTGCATGGAGTCAGCAGTGTTTTGATTTGAGGGCGCGGGCAAACATAAAGAGAACGTCGTGGCGTGTGTCCATTGCAAGATAGAGCTGTCATACCACAACTAGGGCCCTATGATTTCCGCGATGCAGAAAACGCAGAGGGAATTAACTGTGGCTGACACTCCCTCTGAGTTCAAACAAACCAATATCCCAGAGTAATTCATGTACTCAAACAGTACACTGACTGAACTGCTGTGAAGAGAGAACTGAAGATGAACACCGAGCCGAGCCAGATAACGAACAATAGACTGACTCGTTCTCGAGTGTCAGCCACATTAAAAAAGTTAACAGCTTAAGTCATTTGTGGATTAATGCGTATTGGAGACGCGAACCATTTAAAACGATTCAGTTCGATTTGGAGAAGTGGTTTAAAAAGATCCGGTTACAACGAATGATTCGTTCGCGAACCGGATATCACAAACTGCTTTGTTTTGAACTCTCTCTCACAACAGACACGGAAGAAAAGACAATGCTGAATAAAGTTGTAGTTTTTGCTATTTTTGGACCAAAATTTATTTTCAATGCTTAAAAAAATTCTAACTGACCCTCTGATGTCACATGGACTACTTTGATGATGTTTTTCTTACCTTTCTGGACATGGACAGTATACCGTACACACAGTTTCAATGGAGGGACAGAAAGTTCTCGGACTAGATCTAAAATATCTTAAACTGTGTTCTGAAGATGAACGGAGGTCTCACGGGTTTGGAACGACATGAGGGTGAGTTATTAATGACATAATTTTGATTTTTGGGTGAACTATCCCTTTAAGGCTAAGAGTTGCCTGACTAAGTATTGATAGTTTTGTAAATACGGTCTAAAATACTAAAAGATACTGTAAATACAAACAGCTGTCTGAATAATTAATTACATACCTTTCTATCAACGTTATATAACTTTATCAAGGTTAATTTGTTCTGACACAGTTTAACTAGGAGTCTTGTTCTTGTTCTTCTTGTTAATTTTATTACCATATTCAAAACTAATAAACTGTGATCATGTGAAATGTTGAAGGTGTCAGAATAAATTTTGGTTTAATTGTATCTATCTAATAAATTTAGTTAACCAGCTAAAATTATACATACTCTTTTGGTCTCTGTAACCGATATTTTAAAAATCTACAAATGCAATAAAAATATAGGTACCAGTACTCTGTATCGGAAAGTACCAAAAATAAAAGTATCGGTATTAGGCGAGTACTGGGAAAAGTGGTATCAGTGCATCCCTACTAAAAGCACTGTGAAAAAAGAAGAAATTAAACTATCTCAGCTCATGAAAACAATTAAAAATGAGCAACAGAATTCAGCTTTTAAATAAACTAAAACACGTCTGGTTGCTTGAAAACAAGTGAAAATCCAACAGATATTCCAGGATGACCTCAATGAACAAAAATCTTCCCAGACGAACTAACAAACAAACAAACATCTCAGCTTGCAGGTGATGGCTATGACATGAAGGTTTAGAATGTATCAGATTTCTAGATATCTGACTGATTGGCTCGTAAGGTATCAATAATGCAGGACCAAAGTTAGTTTATCCAGAAACAGGCTTGTTTCATTGCTTTTACATTTTCATCTGACATGGCCAGGGTTAATAGTCCTCAAATAACATTATAGTCCATTCTCTTCTAGTTAACGAAAACGTCGTCAGAATTTCGTCATCAGATATTACTTTTAGCTCATCAACGTCTCGTCTTAGTCACATAAAAAATTATTATTAATGAATATTTTTCGTCATTGTCTTCGTTAACGAAATTAACACTGCTAGCGCACCGTGCATTGATTGATGGTCTGGGTCTACTAATAATGCCCCGTTTCCACCGCAGGAACTTTACCCAGGAACTAGGGACTTTGGTCTGGTACTCGGTGTGTTTCCACCGCAGGAACCAGGAACTAAATAAAGTTCCGGGTAAAAAAATTCTCCTCAGAAAGTCCCTGCTGGTGAGGTGGTACTTTTTCAAAGTTCCGGAACTTTCGGGGGCGGGACTTGGGCGCTAAACATCCTGATTGGTTGAGTTCACGCAGCATTGGTTGAGTTTAACCACCATTTATTCGGATCATTTTCAAAATATTACTGTTATTGTGTCATGAAATTTAATTTTAAAAGTATTTCAGGCGAGAATGTAGTTGTTTAAAACTCAAATCTGTAGTTTATTTATAAAGACAGCACCTATTAAAAAATGTGTTTCGCCGATCTCAGAGACGTTCAGCTCCACGCGACCAGCGGGAGATCAGTCCTCATGTATCCGCCGAGAAGCAGCCTCTCCTCGGCTAGACCTTCTGATATGTGCCGCTGGCTCTGATGTCTCTTTAGTGGTTAAACATAACATATAATTTGTTTTGGGTAAATCTAACAGGTTATCTTTGGTCTGTATTCAATTTATTTATATGTTAAAATGAAAATAAAAAACGCGCAGACCTACGTCACCAGTCTATTTGCCTAATCTTCCCGGTACTTTACACCGCGGTGGAAACGCAGAAAGCAACAGGTCGAAAAAAGTTCCTGGTACAAATGTTCCGGGTAATTTCGGTGGAAACGCGGCATAACTAAACACTGTCACTGACGAGTGCGCTAAGGCAGGACCAAACCATTTCATGCAGATACAGGGGGGTGGTCGGTCAATATGGATGTTTTATTTTTGGTCAGTGGTGATATAGAACTTTTATTGCCAAAAAGTAAATTCAAAGACATCTTTAATTTTATTATTATTTGAAATATACTCAATGATGATAGCTTATATAGTGTATAATATAATAAAAAATTTAAATTAGTTTTTACCTATCTGTAGGGCCCCCTGTCAGTCAGGGGCCCTTGGAATTGTCCTAACTTTTCTCCCCTATACGCCGCACAAGTTCCCTGGTAACGAGTTACTTTTATTATAGAGTAATTCAGTTACTAACTCAGTTACTTTTTGGAACAAGTAGTGAGTAACTATAACTAATTACTTTTTTAAAGTAACATTCCCAACAGTGATTATGACACTTTTTTAAAACTAAATTCAAATACCGTGATAATACAGTATACCATGATAAAAGCATTAGGAATTAAATCTCAACAGGAAAATTTTATACCGGCATATCTCTACTATCTACACATATCTATGGTTGCAAATGAGCAGATTTTGATTAAAATAAAATGACCAACACAAACATTTTTTTGTTTTCAGTGAATTAACTTGCACAGATACACAATACTAGAAAATGGGTGCTAACAAAATTAATTTTGTACATTTTGATTTCATGTGGACTTGGAAGCGTTAATGCAATTTACCAACCGGACACTTTTTTGTAATTTTATTACTTTCATTTGTTATTTTTAATACAATGCTTAAATAATAGAACAACATTTGAATGCTACATCCTGATTACTTTTAATTATTAACAGCATTACAATATTTTCTGCTATCGGTACCAAAATTGGTGCAGAAAACCTTGGGATTTAGGTACTGGTTCTCTCGTTTTATTCATTATTTGAAGGTTAAAGACCCTGTAAAGGCAATTCTAAAAAAAAATTCTAAACACATTATAAATGTTAGAAATGTATTGCTAAAACATATTACAAAGACTGTGAACTGTGAAGTGCTGAATTGTGGCGTTAGACCGTTAAACAGTTTTTCACCATTGCTGTGTTACGGATTTTCTGGGCGGGGCTAAAACGGGGGCTCGATGACGCACTGAGGCCCCCTGGGCTATTGGACACGCCCCTACTTGATGACGCACTGGAGCCCCTGACGCTGGCCCCTCCCCTAACAATATAAATAGAGCAGATTCACATCAGTTTGCCGCTCAATCGCGAGTTACTGTCAGTATTACATACTACAGCTTTCTACATTCTCTGTTACAGCTTACAGTTTGCTAACTAGCTATGCCTTCGTCACGGAAATGCGCACTACCTGGATGCGATCGCGTTCAAAACAGATCGGTGTCCTTGTTTAAATTTCCGAAAAACGATCACATCAAGAAAAGGTGGATTAATTTTGTGAAGAGCCAACTTGATGGAGAGTTCAGGATCACCACCAAAACCCGCCTCTGTAGTGATCATTTTACACCAGATAGTTTTATTAACTTTAGTCGGAGACAACTGGGATTTACTGATAATCCGCTGTTACTGGTGAATGGGGCCGAACCGACTATCTCCCGCCTCGGCCTTCATCCTCCCGTCGCACCGACAACTGGTGCCATCATCGGCAGTGCGTGCCCACCAATGAGTGTAAGTTGCCTTGTGTGCTTGCTTAATATGTTATAATTATAGTTGGTAGTCCACCGTAACTACTAAATTGTAAAACTCTCTAACGTGATTTTTTTTCTTGTTTGTTTATGCATCAATATGATTCCTTAGTCAAGTAATTTCAACTATGATCTCTTCACAAAGCAGTCCCTTCCAACCACAAGAGAGATAGAGTTCCAGTGTGACAACATGCAAAAAGTCACCCGAGAAGTTGGATGTCAGACAGATTACTTTGTGGGGAAAAGGACTGTGGCCACACAACTGTCTAAAAGAACACTAGCCAACAGAAAGAATACAGGTATGTTGAGAGGTAAAGTGCCTAGTTTGTACGTGTTGTCTTGCTTGTTTTCACATTCAATAGATTTCAAACCATTTCATCGCTAAAAGAGGAAAAAGGTAATTTAATTCCGTTCTCACAGCTCGCGCGCTTTGTGTGCTCACTGCCGCGCAAACCCGAGGCGCGTTTCAGAGAGCGAGTGAACACCGAGTTATTATTATTTTTTTTTTTTTAACATATAATTACATTTTTGTACCTGAAATAAAAGAGTAAACCTTACTTTATTTGTAGCTTCGATATACTATATTGTATTTATCTATGCTTAATTAATGCATTTTATAGTGATTACTTGCTTTGATAATGTTTTAACTTTATTAGCTAGGCTACTAGTCTTTGCTCTTCTATCAGAGTAGCAGCTAAAGCTTTAAGTATGATTTTTTTTTCTTATTAATCCGAAAAATGATGATTTGTGGCTCATAAAAAGTAATATGATCCGAACTGTGAGTTTTGTGATTCCTTGGACCACTATCTTACACCAAGGAACACAGACAGTACGGTTATCGTTCATTTTTTACTTCTAGTAACATTCTGATGAATGTAATGCGTCATATGAAATCTTGCAAGTACAGAGATGTTTTTTTTTTCTTTTAAATCTGTTCTATTTACATAGCTCCACCTTTCTTACAAATATAAATGCTATACATAACTTTTATTACTATCCTCATATTTTCCAGGTTCTCAAGCTAAGGTGGCCACAAAGAGTGTTGCTGTTGGCAACACCACAGCCAAGCTTCTTCCGCTCTGCTCTTCAACTCCACTTAAGCGGAAAGCAGCATCACCTGATAGACCACCAAAGCGTTCTCTCTTAGAGTTTCCCTCTTTTCAGGACTCCGTAAACAGTTTCAACATGGCAGATCCTGATGACTCCACCTACCTCCCCAGCATGTCTGAATTGGTTGACACCAGCAGTGAACAGTAAGTTAACTTTTTGTTGTAGATCCTTGTTAATCAAACATATGAACAATCTCTTCCTCAGCATAATTTGAATTGATTTTGATGTGATTGTAGTGTAATTTTACTATGAAGTTGAGAAATTAGAAAAATACAAACAAGTTGTTACAAGACTTTTTTTTTTGTGGTTTCCTTTGTCAATAGAGCACCATCCAAGCCACCACAGGACATGGTGAAATACTTGATATATGAGGAGTGCCTGCTTGAGCTTTTTAAAATCTGCCCCACCTGCTCAAGAGTCTGCAAGGTGATCAAATTTGTAAAAGGAACATTCCTTTCTGTGACCCAGAAGTGCCTCCACCAGAGTTGTTCATACACCAGAGAGTGGAAGAGTCAACCACTTCTGGGCAGCTGTCCAGCAGGGAATCTGCACCTATCAGCCGCTGTGTACTACACTGGCTCTTCTTTCATCCAGACTAACAAGGTTTGTAAAAAATAGTGACCTTATTTTTTTAAAAGTTTATAAGGCCAGTGCGTAGCACAATGCTATGGTGGTATGTAGTACATGTAGTAGTACATGCTATTTCTGATTTTACTTTACAGGTACTCAATGCAATGCATGTGAGAACCTTCAGCAGAATGACACATCGAAATCATGTGCACAACTACATTCTGCCTTCCGTGCTGCATAAATGGCGATCACACCAGTCTGACCTGCTTGAGGGTCTAAAACAGAGCGAAACTGTATCTCTTGGTGGTGATATGAGAGCTGACAGTCCAGGACATTGCGCAAAGTATGGCTCATACTCCATGATGGATCTCAGCACAAACAAAATTGTTGATATCCAGCTCATACAGGTAAATGGATTATAAAAACCAAGTAGGCAGAACTTGGTTGCAAGGGAAACTCTTGGGACATTGAGAAATTAATAAAATTTCATACTTAAGAAGTCTGTATTTAAAGAAATGTTATGTCTATGATCCACAGAGCAATGAAGTGGGAAGCAGTGTCCGTATGGAAAAGGAAGGGCTCATCCGGAGTCTGGAGTTTCTCGAAAAATCTGGTGTCAAAGTAGCTTCCCTGGTGACAGACCGACACACCCAGGTTCAAAAGTTTGTTCGAGAACAGAAACCAGACATTGACCACTTTTATGATGTATGGCATTTATGTAAAGGTAGGATGATTTTAAAAATTTAGTTAATTTTAGATTAATTATTTGTAGCACAGCTAATCCTGTGCAACATTAACACCCACTGTAGAAGAAATGTATTACATCTTTTTTAAACCATTGTCAGCACTCACCAAGAAGGTGGATGCCATGTCCAAAGAGAAAGACTGCAACACGGTGAAAATGTGGCAGAAGAGCATAAAAAATCACCTCTACTGGTCCGCATCCGGTTCATCAAATGGAGAGGAAACCGTGGCAAAATGGACATCTCTTCTCAACCACGTCCAGAATGTGCATGTCCATGAAAACCCACTCTTCCCCAAGTGCCTCCACCCTCCTTCCACTGACAAAAACAAGTGGCTGAAGCCCGGTACGGCAATATTCAATAGCAATTATGCTAATCCTGTAGTATACTCTAAGCTGCAATGCACTCATCTTTTATGTATTAATTATTCTCTGTCCTCTTCTAGCAACAAAGGCCATCTACAAGCTGGAGGAGGTGCTAATGAACAAGCGTGTTCTTGGCGATGTGAAAAAGCTGAGCCCTCTCTACCAAACATCTGCCTTGGAGGGGTTCCACAGTGTGATTCTGAGGTTCGCACCAAAAAACGTGGTCTTCTCGTACTTGGGGATGCTTTGCAGGTAAATTGTGTATGTTGTCAATATTGTATAGTAACAACACTTTATATAGTTACAACACTCAGCACTTGCCATACTGTCTACATGAGCGAGGTGTGTGTGTAGTGGAAGCTTTTCATAACAGATTAGAGCAGCCGCACAGGTAGAGCGAGAGGGCCAGTCTGGCCATGGCGTCATTATGTTGGAGTAATCCCATACAAAATCCTCATTTCAGACTTTACCTGGCTGCTTTGCATTTCAATGAAAATTCTGGCCGTACCCAAGCGAGGACTGCAGCCGGAGAACTGCAGTTCAAAATTAAATTTCCCAAGGCCAAGAGAGGGGAACATGTGGTGTCCATAGTGAAGACAAAATATTCTACTGGTAAGTTAATTCTCAATTGTCTTTTGATATCTCCATACTAACATATACATAATTTAGAATTTTTGCATTTACCCCACTGGCAAGATTTTGGCACCACCTGATGAAAAATGTGTAGCATGTTTGCCAGTGTGACATGCAGTAAAAACATTTCTATTGCAGTTACTTTTAACAGTTCGTCAACAGTTACCATATGAATGACTTAAACTGTATCCTATGTGATCTCGCCTGTGTTTTAGAATATGTGACTGAGCTGATGGACATCCTCTTTAACGAGGTCATCCAGGACCCTGCACCCTTTGTGGCTAACATGAAAGCGGTGGCTGTTCCTGGATTCCTGTGTTCAGAGTATGAGCGACCTGGGAAATCCGATGCAATTGCCAGCCACGTATCCAGGTTCAGCTGTCCCGGTTGTGAGGGAACGGCTCTAACAACACCCATCTAAGTCCACAATCCCTTTCTGTTTTCTGCCAACATGTAAGTTACCATCTACACAGTACTATTCTTGCCTTTATTCAATTTTTGTTATTTGGGTAATCTATACAGTACATTAGATCTGTCACACTTACATTATCAACTTGTTGCACAATGTATATATGGACATGATAGTCCAGATTTGACAGTAAGTTGTGACGCATACAAACATGGTTGACTTTGAAATTTATTAAGTGTATTGAATAATTGTTTACATGGCTCATGTCCCAAACAAGTACAATATATTTTTTTAATTTAAATGGGAGGCCTAAAGCCTGTGTACTCCCCATCTTCATCCGAGTACTCCTGGTGAATACGGAGTACAACACAAGAAGGTATGACAACCCTGTTGTGCTTTCCCAAGTATCCCCAACACCAGGAAACAAAACATCTGTAGGCCAGGTAGTGAGCACGACTGTAATTAAAAAAATAAAAACAAAATGTCATGTCACATAATATATTTATATAGGTTTGTATTTGGTCGGTGGTCCTCTCTGATAATTGCAACAAAAACTGACATTGTGAAGTTATCAATATCTGGTGTCTTTGTACAACAAAAACAGCCTTTGTCTTATTTTTCCTATTTTTGGTCAGGTCTAACAGAATGGGACCCCAGAAGATGACCGTTTGATTCATCAACCTGCAATCTGCCTCATATCATTCATGTATACATTAATAAACATTTCCTAATGTGATTGCATAAACAGTGTGACTTTGTTCTTGTGTCCTAAACCTTACCAGTTTTTGAAAGACAGGCATGCCATTTGATCAGCACAAACGTAATTATACACATTCAAAATTATTTTGTCTAACTTACACGGCTCTTTCCTTCATCTCCAGTGGCCCATGGTCTGCCTGGTAGGTGTTTAGGGCATTCTGCAGGGAGTAGGGGTTCAGGCAGACAGGCTCAAGGCCTGGATGAAGAGTCCTACACCGTGGCTCTTCAGGAAGCTCTCCGCATCTATTCTGAACCTGTTGGAGTATGTGTTATAAGGTGTTTTAGTGCTAGAGATCTAATACTCTTCTAGTTGGGCATTCATACTTTTAATGATCATTGTGGGAGGGAGACACATTTATAAATCTTTACATACAGCATTAATGTCTTTGCAGCAGACATTCTCATCCTCTGTGGGCATTGTCCTGCATTCTCCACAGGTGCACCTACGGTTTAATTCACAGTGTGACTTAACAGTGTTATAACAGTTACAGAAAAGTTATCTGAACAATTAGAGCATATTTGGAGCATATTGTGTTTCTCAGCTTGTGTGTTATAGTAATATTCAGCAGTCCATTTCTCATGGATTTATGCACATCATTTTCATACTTAAAAACAACCATGATGGCTACTAGTTAGATCCATAACTATAACGCGTAAAAATGTTTTATTCTGTTATTTATTGCTAGCTTAACTTTATTTGGCTAAGTGAGGTTATGCTAGTTACATATAACTCTAGCTAACTTGCATAAAAGGGAGAAAAAAATCTTACCATTCTGTTGCAGACCGAGGGGGATGATGATTCTCTAGAAGCTGGTCAATGTCCTCTGAATTAAATTCTGGCTCTGGAGGCTCAAACATGTATGGCTTTGTAGAACCAATTAAGCTGCTAGGAGCATCCATTTCGGCTGTAGCGGTGACAGTTGAGTGTGACGACGGCAGCTTTCCCGCGAGTGGGCGTGGTTTCAGCGCAGCCAGCGGACACGCCCGCAGCGTTTGAGAGCAGAGTCTACTGCTCATTTTTTCAATATTTTGATAGCTTATTTTTTGTACTTGACGGCTTTCTTATCATTCAAATTTGGCTGGGTGGCTAATAACACATTTTTCTGTGGTGTGATAGACTCAGAACACATACTTTATTTTGACTTTACAGGGACTTTAAGTGCCAGTGTGTTTTTGTAATGTTAAAACGTTTTTTTTATTTATTATTATTATTTTTTTTTTTTAAGTAGTTTATGTTAGAATTGTTGTTTTCTATGTTTTCTCTGTTTTTTTTTTACTGTGGTATCGACCTTGGTCTCAAGTATTTTTATTTTTAGATTGTGGGTATCTTACATCCCTAGCTCAGATAAGCAATCCTATTTCTTAGCAAAATGCAAATCTGTTGAAATTTACACGTGGGATGCTCTTATGATATGTTGTAATAAAGCGTGACTGTCCAGGATGGACACTGTTTCAGTTAAAACAACAATGCATGGTTTCTTCTCAACGCTAGCCAACATCAGCCTTTTAAACCAGTCTGAAGGTTTCACAGGCTTTATATACAACAGCTAAATAAATCCCCAATCTAACATCCAGCATCACACTGAAATGTCCTTCAAAGACTGCATAACTAAAGCAAATATAAAATATAAACAAATAAAAACAAACATCTCCAAGGTAATAGCTACCATTAATTAAGGCAATGAATTGTGCTGACGGTTAAAACGATCAATAGGCAAATTCCAGCTCATGTACATGTAAAAACCTTAAAAACAATACGAGACAAACATCAAAACACCCCTGACGCACAGATAAACATCCACACAACTTTACATGCAGAGAAGAAGTCACGTTTCTTCTCCAATGTGAGACTTACGTAATGATCCAGTGCTCATATGCTATATCTATTCCGGACATAAGGATGACATATAATCAAATAAAATAAGTTTATGTCCAAACATAATCTCAAAACCAGCATGTTATTACACCAGTGACCTTCCTTTACCAAAATTCATCATGTAATAACAGTAAAGTCAATGCATCTCTAAATAACTAATTTATCCACTCCAAAATCAAAAACGTTAATTATTAAACGTGTAAAAGCAGACATTACAGGAAATGAACATGGGGTCATTATGTGTACATACCTGATGTCAATTCCTCCTCACGGAAAGCCTTCTTATTTAGATGCCTCTCCCTTCTTTCATGACGATCTAATATATTTCTTTATTAACAAATGAGTAAATAAATAAGTCAATGTTTTGTTGTGAGATCCTCCTGATGTCATTCGTGTTAGCTCGCAGGCTAATGTCTTCAGATGTGATCAGCAGAACAGATTTAATACTATTAAACGACTCTGTCCACAGACACTCTGTACTTCAAAACAGTAAATAAAGCCCTGGTAATATTGCTAAGATCTCAATTACTATTTAGCTAGTTTTATCTGCTAAACATCTTTTACTCGTCTAGTGTGTGGATGCTAAAGCGGATGCTAATCACACAAACAGATCTCACAAACTTGCGTTAAAAAATATGGTCAGATTTAAAAAATAATAAACATAAGGAGCCTGCAACATATTCTCTGGCTTATTCAGTTGTTAATTTAAGTGCTAAATAAAGGGCCAGATATAAGCCGTTATGATCTCATCTCCGTGCAGCACTGATGGCTGATCCTGAGAAAATAAAGCACTTAATCTAGCGAATACAATTATAAAAATATATATTCGCTGCTTTGCAGTCTTTAACTTTATCAAACCATGCTGTATCTGTCACTAATAGAGAATTTATATGATATCCAATGCACCCTCACCTATCCTGGCCTCTCTTTCTTCAATTATGTTCTTTCTATTATAATAAAGCTCATCACATAAATGTGCGATGTCTTTTTATAAACACTAACTAATGAATATATCCGACAAGCTAGCGCGTTAATCTAGCTAAAACACACACACACACTAACTGTGTGTATGCGCCTGAGAGAGATGGAAACAGTAGAACAAACTGACAGAGAGTGACTCCAGCTGTAGCAGCGTTTAATACTGCCCCCTGCTGACTGAAAGCGCCCCTGCACAACACACGGCTGTTTCTTCAAAACAAATCTATACAAAAATACACTCTGAAAAATCTGGAAAATAGGGGAAATTATCACTGGGGCAGTACACGCAAAGGGGTATTTGTACATTAATAGGGTTCATAATAGTACCATTAAACATATAACTACCTTAAGGGCACATATTTATACTCTAAGGTGGTAATATGACCAGTTTTTTAGATATTCTTATTTTTTGCTGAGCTTTTCTCCTGGTGATCAACTTGACATATTTGGATTTGTCAGGTCAGCACTCAGCTCAAAATATACCATCTCTATTGTTACATGACAAGGTTCTTGAATAAAATGACTTTCTTTCATTTTTATTATCCAGTTCTGATTCTGTTCTGGAGGCATTATTTGGGGTATTTGCTCATACTCATGTCATGTTTTAGAATTCTGCCTGCAGAGTTTATATTGTTTTTCTCATTTAGCAAGATTGTAGATTGTAAAAAAATTTTTTGAATTCATTGAATACAATGGGTGCTACAATTTATTGTATTTTTTTTTTTTTTTTTTTTTGCTGAATGTATTAAAACTTTAAATAAAATCATTATTATTAACATCTGTCTCATTGTAATGTTTTCTGGTTTAAATGTTTTATATAATTGTAAAATGTTAAATTATTTTTTAAGGTTGTAAATTAAGATTATTTGAGTAGTGTGTTTTACAACAACAAAAACAACACTTTTAGCTTTATCTTCTTCAAAAGCATTCACTATAAAAAATAAATAAATACAAATAAATTTAAATTCCATTTCGTTACTTTGTAACTATTTTTATTAAGGCTATTAGCTGTTTCTTAGTGAAAACTTGTTTCAAAGTGAATACACCTTTTTTCAGTCTACACGTCAAAAATATTTGCATCTCAGCTGCATAAAAACAAAAATGAATCCAAATGCAAATGAAAATACGCATTCAGGAGAAAAACTTAAATTACATTACTAAATAACATTAAATAAAATGTATTATTTATTTAAATTAATAACATTAATTTTTACTGTTTGAGTGCGTTAACGAATAACATTGATATTCGTTTCTTTTTATAACCATTATACTTTTTGATTTCAAATTGATTTCATACTCTTCCCCTTTAAACTGAAAAGTCGCGCTTCCGCTCTCCACCTGAACAGGCGCTATAAAGCGCTTCCTGATGTTTGCTGCTGTGCTCTAGATAAAGTATGAAGGTAAATCAGTAGCAAAACTCGAGAGGTTGAAGATCTGATTTTGAGAACTTGTCATATTAATATTTGTATTTGTAAGTTAAAATTTACACTCACAGCTCTGATGTGAAAAGCTGAATCTTTCAATTTGCACACACAGACAATGATCAAAACACCCGTGTTTTGAATTGGAAGTTGTAGATTAATAGATACAAATGTGTAGAATGACATTCACACAAAGAAAATGACATACACACGTTTACGACATATTTACTTTTGCACTTTACTTCAGTTTCGCTGCACAACGTCAAGTCGGCACTTACAACCTCTCAGATCTGGAAGTACAAGTTCAAATCCTAGCGCTCTGACTTTTGCTACTCTTTTTGCGGTATTCTGTTGCAAAACTCACTTGTGCACTTGTATATGCAGATGTGAGAGAGCAGAGCTGGGGGCGGGGCTTTGGTGCGAATGAGAACATTTTATTGGTCGATGCCCGACCAATGAACCACGCCAATTGTTTTCACTGAATATCCTTAGCTTTGACAGGATTTTAAGACACTGCATTCATTTTGCCATTCAAGTATTATGTAGTAGACAAATAATGCAACATATTTTATATGTATATCCCACTGCATATTGCAGAGTAAACTCGCTGTACCAGAGCATGCTTTGATCTCACCGCCACGCGGTCACGTGGTTCATGGAGCTATCAATAGTACTAAACTTAAAGTTTTGTCAATATGCTTGAAATGTATTAATTGGGACAGACAGCAGTTTCATTATATTTGCAGCGATTTCCAGTAATTTGTAACACATAAAGTGCATTGATTATGCATGGATAACTACATTGACTAATGACTATGCATTACAATAGCATTTTATACTGGAAAATGGAACAGCATTATGTTCTCATACTCCTCCTTGGCAGTTAAATGTGACTAAACAATTAAGTGTAACTTTTAACCAATAAAATAACTGTACTACATGTTAACTCAGTCCTGTTTAGTTAATTTGAAGAGATCATGGTACTAAATAATGTGCAATAATTATGGTCCATGAATGACCATTTGAAATATAACATTTTCTAATATGGTTATTATTTATACTACAATAACTGTAGTATTTAGGTTTAAATTCCAGAGCAAAGAGGCACGCTTTAAATTAGAGGCATTTGGTGGCCAGAAAGCTAATATTCATATGCAATTCCATTGCTTAAACACTAGATGGCCTTGTTGATGTTTAATAAATACATGTATTTAGCTCTACTAGTTGTTCAAAACAGTATTTCTGGTCATAAGTGCTTATTTTTAGGTTTTGCTGTTTAATGTACATTTAGACATTATTAAACACTCGATTTTTATAATAAAAAAAAAAATAATAATGTTGCATTTAAAAAGGTTCATTACTGACAAGCAAATTAGGAATTTAACCCAATGAAGAAGTTAAAATTATTTTTACAAAAAATAAAAATAATAAAAACAGCATTATATTGCAACTCTGGTAGAGTGATATGCAGTGGGATATACATATAAAATATGTTGCATTATTTGTCTACTACATAATACTTGAATGGCAAAATGAATGCAGTGTCTTAAAATCCTGTCAAAGCTAAGGATATTCAGTGAAAACAGTTGGCGTTGTTCATTGGTCGGGCATCGACCAATAAAATGTCTTCATTCACACAGAAGCCCCGCCCCCAGCTCTGCTCTCTCACATCTGCATATACAAGTGCACAAGTGAGTTTTGCAACAGAATACCGCAAAAAGAGTAGCAAAAGTCAGAGCGCTAGGATTTGAACTTGTACTTCCAGATCTGAGAGGTTGTAAGTGCCGACTTGACGTTGTGCAGCGAAACTGAAGTAAAGTGCAAAAGTAAATATGTCGTAAACATGAGTGTGTCATTTTCTTTGTGTGAGTGTCATTCTTCACATTTGTATCTATTAATCTACAACTTCCAATTCAAAACACGGGTGTTTTGATCATTGTCTGTGTGTGCAAATTGAAAGATTCAGCTTTTCACATCAGAGCTGTGAGTGTAAATTTTAACTTACAAATACAAATATTAATATGACAAGTTCTCACATTCAGATCTTCAACCTCTCGAGTTTTGCTACTGATTTACCTTCATAATATGGACACTCCGCCTCAACCAATCAGAAGAGAGCTTACTGGTCGCGAGTGGCAACGGACGCGCGTTTCAGCAGAAAACGCAAGCATTAAATCATTAGAGGCTTTAAAATAATGAATTTGGGGTGAGTGATCTTAACTGACCCCACACTATTTTTTTTAACTAGTATGCTTCTCTCTTCACGTTATGTAGAAGTTTGTCACATTATTGTCCTCGCGTTTTTTGTTGCTTTAGTGGATTTTAAATCCGGATGATTAAAGGATTCATTATTTTATGATGCGTGTATATTCATCTGAAACATTCACTCTAAGCAGTTTATTGTATATTTTTAGATACGAAACAGTTGTGTTATATGATAGTTTACACATTGGCACTACTATTAAAACCATAGTACTGGATGACTTTAGTAATCATAGTATTTAAAAATACCATGGTTTTAAAATAGTAGGCTACTTGATATAATGTTAGTGTGTTCTGCTCAGGTCTGTTGGTTTGTTTTGCAGTGATGGCCTGTTGTTTGAGCTGGAGAATGGCAAGTCTAGGCTTGTGCTGGCTAAATATAGCCTGGCCAGCCAGACTTACATCAAGATGTTTAGTCTGGAAACTCTCCATAGACGAGGCTTACTCCGAGGGGCGGGATAAACGGCTGTCTCTCAAAATCCCTCTGCACGCAATAGGATAGCGCTACAACCAATCAGAGCAACGAAGAAACTCCAACCACATCTTCCTTTTTTAAAAATGACTTAAGTGCCGTTCTTGGCTTTTTTCTTAAAGAGAAACTTAACTCCAAGTCCTCCAGAGTTGCGGCCAAAGCCGATTCAAAAGATCGTTGTTCGACAGCTGCAGCCGCCATTCTTTGTTTTCAAGTGGCAGCCGTCGCAACTCTCTGTCGTCATATGTTAAGCCCGCCCCGCCTGCTCTATACACGACGTGATTGGCCTGACCCAATCTGGGTTTTTGCTGCTAGAAGGTGTATTGAGAGTTGCTTGACTGTACTCTAGGCTGCGAAATACATTTTGCTGCCGCTAGGGTGCGTCTAGATTTCTAGGCTAGGCTAAATATGGTAAGAACATGAACTCCATCGCTTCATTTAATGCCAGTTTTCATGTATGCACACTTCAGAGTCTCAGTGAAAGTAGGTAGTCTGGTCATTTTTTTTGCGTTTGTGTTTTATGAACATTGCTTATATACAAGTGCATCTCAATAAATTAGAATGTCGAGGAAAAGTTCATTTATTTCATTAATTCAACTTAATTTGTATAACTCATGTATTAAATAAATTCAATGCACACAGACTGAAGTAGTTTATGTCTTTGGTTCTTTTAATTGTGATGAATTTGGCTCACATTTAACAAAAACCCACCAATTCACTCTCAACAAATTAGAATACTTCATAAGACCAATACATTTTTAGTGAATTGTTGGCCTTCTGGAAAGTATGTTAATTTACTGTACATGTACACAATACTTGGTCGGGGCTCCTTTTGCTTTAATTACTGCCTCAATTCAGCGTGGCATGGAGGTGATCCGTTTGTGGCACTGCTGAGGTGGTCTGGAAGCCCAGGTTTCTTTGACAGTGGCCTTCAGCTCATCTGCATTGTTTGGTCTCTTGTTTCTCATCTTCCTCTTGACAATAGCTCATAGATTCTCTCTGGGGTTCAGGTCTGGTGAGTTCTCTGGCCAGTCAAGCACACCAACACCATGGTCATTTAACCAACTTTTGGTGCTTTTGGTGCAGTGTGAGCAGCTGCTAAATCCTGCTGGAAAATGAAATCAGCATCTTCAAAAAGCTGGTCAGCAGAAGGAAGCATGAAGTGCTCCAAGATTTATTGGTTAACGGGTTCAGTGACTTTGGTTTTCAAAAAACACAATGCACCAACACCAGCAGATGACATTGCACCCCAAATCATCACAGACTGTGGAAACTTAACACTGGACTTCAAGCAACTTGGGCTATGAGCTTCTCCACCTTTCCTCCAGACTCTAGGACCTTGGTTTCCAAATGAAATACAAAACTTGCTAACATCTGAAAAGAGGACTTTGGACCACTGTGCAACAGTCCAGTTCTTCTTCTCCTTAGCCCAGGTAAGACTCCTCTGACGTCTGTGGTTCAGCAAATTCCTTGACACAATCAGCAGTCATCCCCATGATTGTGTAGCCTAGCGAAACAAACTGAGAGACCATTTTGAAGTCTCAGGAAACCTTTGCAGGTGTTTTTAGTTGATTAGCTGATTAGCATGTCACCATATACTAATTTGTTGAGAAAGTGAATTAGTGGGTTTTTGTTAAATGTCAGCCAAAATCATCACAATTAAAAGAACCAAAGACTTAAACTACTTCAGTCTGTGTGCACTGAATTTATTTAATACACAAGTTTCACAATTTGAGTTGAATTACTGAAACTAATTTATTGAGATGCACCTGTAGATGTAGTAGAGTACAGTTGATGCTCAGTGGCAGTACCTGGGGGCCAGGCAGGGGCCCACTTGTGCTTTTAGGGGTCACACTTATTGTTAGAAGTTTTGAACTCTTAAAAGTAATTTTGTCATGTATCACAAGTGAAGTCAAGTTACGTGTGGAAAAGTATGGTGTGATGCCCCATACTTGGAATTTGTGCTCTGCATTTAACCTATCCAAGCGCACACACAACTGTGAACACACACCCAGCAGTGGGCAGCCATATTGCTGTGTCACCCCCTGGAGCAGTTCGGTTCATGCTCAAGGGTCTCACCTCAGTCCTAGTATTGAGGGTGGAGAGAGCGGTGTACATTCACTCCCCCCACCGACAATTCCTGCCGGACCTAAAACTCGAACCAGCACAAGTCTGTGCTGGTTACAAGTCTGTCAGTCACTTTAGCATAATTTGCTAAACATGCATTCTTCTTTGTTTGAGAATCACTTTGAAGCAGTCTGAAGTGCTGTTGTGCGAGTGTGTTTAATGTGCAACAGCGGCTGTCGAAGAACTCAATTTAAGCATGCCATTTAATAAATCAATACGCTGTATAATTGCAAATATAAAAGCAAAAATGTTTCTCCAAATATATGGGCGTCCCGCCCGAGTAAAGTCCATGTGTGGGAAACACTGATGTCAAATGAAACTGACCTTTTTTCTGCTGCAACATGCACTGTTTCACATCCACTCAACATTTAAATGGATTTCAGTGTGACATCACTTTACAGCAGTAAAGACACTGACATATGTTCTCCTTGCACAGCACAAAACATATTAGTTGTAAAAGACACAATGCATTACATGGTATAAGCTCTTATTTCAAAAGAAAATGTAAAACGGGAGGGTCCATTTTAAGTATAATTTTGAATCTGAAATTTGTGAAAACTATTCCAGGAGGTGCAGTCACGTAAAACAGAGGAGCTGTATCTGAGCATTCAAAGAGCCCGAGGGGAGGCACTTAAAGACAAGCACATCCAGAGAGTCAGAAACCTGGTCAAGAAAGGCCATGATGTGTCCAAACTGCTACACAGCCTTGAAGGAGACTCCATCTCACAGAGTATGGGAGAAAAGAAACATTTCCTTTGCATTCACAACATTTATATGCATTATTTTGAAGTAGTCTTTTAGCCCCTAGTGGTGAAGATTTACCTGGTACGTCAGAGAACCACGGCATCTCCAAGAAAAGACACGGCTATTCAGGCAGGTTTGTGTTGTCCAGAAATTAAGATTGTTATAATTTTCTCATATGATTGTTAATGAATTTAATTTCATACATTTCCATAGACAATCACTGAAAATGGCTTTCAAGTTCTTAAATAAAAATAAGTGTACTAGAACAGTTAAAGTAGTCCATGTCATGCACCAAATTCAATCTCTAGAAGCCTTCAATGAGAGATGCTGCAAGTAAAACAATACATTTAGTATATTCACTCAAAATCTCAGCCAAAGCTCTCAAATCTTGCTGATTTCTCACATATAAGCTGGTGTTAGATTGACGTTAAACATGCATCGATACGTCAGTTAACACTGAAAATGTTAGTTAAATATGATTTTAATGTGTTTCTCACAAACTTTTCTGGTAGTTTTTCTTTGTAGATGTGTCAGTTTGAACTGTTGTGTGGAAAAGAGCCGTGTAAATTAAGTAAAAACATTTGTAGTCAAGTAAAGTCACCTTTATTTATATAGCGCTTTAAACAAAATACATTGCGTCAAAGCAACTGAACAACATTCATTAGGAAAACAGTGTCAATAATGAAAAAATTGATAGTTAAAGGCAGTTCATCATTGAATTCAGTGATGTCATCTCTGTTCAGTTAAATTTGTAATGAGGATGACTAAATTACCATTTTAATTTACCCATAAAAAAAAAAAAAAACTAAAAGTTTGAGCATTGGCTTAATATCTTATTGTCTTATTTTGCAGAGATCTGTCCTCCGCCGGTGAATGAGACCGTAAGATACATGCACAGCTCCTCCAAACACTCCAAGTGACAAGAAATCCCATCAAGGGGAGGTAGAAGCATCTGAAAAGAGCCACATCAGAGAGCATGTGTCCCCTACTCCGAAAAAAGTCAGAGCACACCCCTTAAGCACAGACCTGCAGGAACCACAGACTCAAAACAAGGCCAGAGTGGAACACACAGAGACCCAGTAAAGCATTCGTCCCGGCATCTGACTGGTACCCTGAAGCCCTACAGAGGCACAGGCAGGAGAGCAGGAGACGCAGACAGAGCTCATGACTCTGATGGAAAGAAACACAAGGTCATGGACACCGCAGCAAGATCTGCTGCCACCAGCAAACACGCTTAAGCTAAAACCTCATGCACAGAGACTCAGGACATCTCCACAACTACAGGTGCAGCCTCACTTCACCAGTCAGAGTATTCAGCAGTAATTACACAGGGCTAGGAACCATTTCTAAAAATAAAGTTTGTTTTCGTTTAGTAGCCAAGACTTGTCAAGAACTAAAAGAATAATTCATGTAATTGGAACCAGAACCATTGTTAGATTCCTTGCAATACCCATCCTTATTAATGTAGTGTAAATGCTGATATACAGTCGTGGCCAAAAGTTTTGAGAATTACATAAATATTGGAAATTGGAAAAGTTGCTGCTTAAGTTTTTATAATAGCAATTTGCATATACTCCAGAATGTTATGAAGAGTGATCAGATGAATTGCATAGTCCTTCTTTGCCATGAAAATTAACTTAATCCCAAAAAAACCTTTCCACTGCATTTCATTGCTGTCATTAAAGGACCTGCTGAGATCATTTCAGTAATCGTCTTGTTAACTCAGGTGAGAATGTTGACGAGCACAAGGCTGGAGATCATTATGTCAGGCTGATTGGGTTAGAATGGCAGACTTGACATGTTAAAAGGAGGGTGATGCTTGAAATCCTTGTTCTTCCATTGTTAACCATGGTGACCTGCAAAGAAACGCGTGCAGCCATCATTGCGTTGCATTAAAATGGCTTCACAGGCAAGGATATTGTGGCTACTAAGATTGCACCTAAATCAACAATTTATAGGATCATCAAGAACTTCAAGGAAAGAGGTTCAATTCTTGTAAAGAAGGCTTCAGGGCGTTCAAGAAAGTCCAGCAAGCGCCAGGATGGTCTCCTAAAGAGGATTCAGCTGCGGGATCGGAGTGCCACCAGTGCAGAGCTTGCTCAGGAATGGCAGCAGGCAGGTGTGAGCGCATCTGCACGCACAGTGAGGACAAGACTTCTGGAAGATGGCCTGGTGTCAAGAAGGGCAGCAAAGAAGCCACTTCTCTCCAAAAAAAACATCAGGGACAGATTGATCTTCTGCAGAAAGCATAGTGAATGGACTGCTGAGGACTGGGGCAAAGTCATATTCTCCGATGAAGCCCCTTTCCGATTTGATGTTTGGGGCATCTGGAAAAAGGCTTGTCCGGAGAAGAAAAGGTGAGCGCTACCATCAGTCCTGTGTCATGCCAACAGTAAAGCATCCTGACACCATTCATGTGTGGGGTTGCTTCTCATCCAAGGGAGTGGGCTCACTCACAATTCTGCCCAAAAACACAGCCATGAATAAAGAATGGTACCAAAACACCCTCCAACAGCAACTTCTTCCAACAATCCAACAACAGTTTGGTGAAGAACAATGCATTTTCCAGCACGATGGATCACCGTGCCATAAGGCAAAAGTGGCTCGGGGACCAGAATGTTGAAATTTTCGGTCCAAGGCCTTGAAACTCCCCAGATCTTAATCCCATTGAGAACTTGTGGTCAATCCTCAAGAGGCGGGTGGACAAAAAAAAACTCACTAATTCTGACAAACTCCAAGAAGTGATTATGAAAGAATTGGGTTGCTATCAGTCGGGATTTGGCCCAGAAGTTGATTGAGAGCATGCCCAGTCGAATTGCAGAGGTCCTGAAAAAGAAGGGCCAACACTGCAAATACTGACTCTTTGCATAAATGTCATGTAATTGTCGATAAAAGCCTTTGAAACGTATGAAGTGCTTGTAATTATATTTCAGTACATCACAGAAACAACGGAAACAAAGATCTAAAAGCAGTTTAGCAGCAAACTTTTGAAAACTATTATTTATGTAATTCTCAAAACTTTTGGCCACGACTGTATGCATTTCAGCGTGTTGATGTCACATCTCTTTTCGGTTCAGAGTGAAAATCCACTCCAAGAAGCATCAGCCTTCAGTGCTGAAAGGGGAGTTTTTTTTTATTTTTAGATTGATGCATCTTTATTTTTTGATGTTTCTCAAAACAATTATTTTTGCTTTTTAAAGTTTTTGGTTTCCCTCCAATAAATGGGGATGTTTGTACAATTATACTTAAAGGTTTTTTACTTGCTTAAAAAAAAAATTATAAACTTTGAAAGAGAGGACAGAAGGCATGCAGTAGATTATGCACAGCAGGTTTTTCAGAGAATTGGAATTATATGCAACACAATTGCAGTGAATTGTAATAGCTCTCGGACATCTCACTGGAGTCTTGGTATAATTGAATACAGTACATATCTACACCTCATCATGACATCAAAAACAAGATGTGTGATATCTTGACAAAAAAAAAACATAAAATTCTTATTTCTCAGAAATCTTGTTTCTTACCATCTGAAAAATTGTAGGTTTGAGGTTTTTCGTTTTCATGTGCCTTGTGCTGCCATCTGTTCCAGAACAGTGGAGTGTCGCAGTGATGCTGGTCTTTCAGATCCACACAGGATCTCCTGCACTCAACCAGAGCCACCATCAGGGTCTCGGTCACATCTCTTACCAAGGCCTTTATCTTGAGGTTGCTCACTCAGTTTGAGTGCAGTCAGCTGTAGATAGACTCCTGGCTTGGATTTTGCTCTGGTATGTTCATATTCAGCAGTTAGACCTTATATTGAAAGGTGTGTGCTGTTCCAAATCATGTCTTATCTACTGAATTCGCCACAGGTGGACTCCTGTCAGTCTAGAAATCCCTCAGAGATGTGCCATAGCAAAGGGTCTGAATAACACTAACCTGGGCTGCGGTTCCCAAAAGCATCTTACGCCTAAGTAGACCATAGACCCACTGCCACCAGTGGTCTCTACGATCAACTTAGCTTACGGTGCTTTTGAGAAACACAGCCCAGGTCGTGCCATATTTCATTTTTTTTTATAAAATATGCAAGGCTATCACAAATCTTGTTTGTAGAATTTGACTTGAGTGTATGGTGACTTAAAAGAAATTGAAATATTGGAAAAGTGTGAAAAAGACTAGTAGTTTTTCCACACCTCATTTTGCAGCACAAACTTTATCAACTGTGCTAAATACAAGAAACCTTTTTTTTTTTTGAGTTCCAGATCAACACATTAGAAAGATTCCTTAAGAGTCATATAACACAAGGTTTTCTTATTAGACTGGAGTATTGGATGCAGGAAATCACAGCTAAAAACTTTTATTTTAAAAACTTCTCAGTAAGTGTATTACTGTTTTTGTAATTAAAATTATCCATAGGTGAACAGAAAGATGAATTTCTCGCTGTAATTAATTTATATATATATATATATATATATATATAAATATATAAATTTAAATTCTGGGTGAAGGAGTTTAACCCTCTGCTGCACGGTGTCACTGACATTGGGTGTTACATACAATTCCTATTGAAATTACTATTTCTAATGTAAAAATTCACTGAATGATGTAAATGTAAGTGTGCACCTTAATGCGGAAATCAGTGCACAGCTGGAATTTTGTTGTGTGCGGCAACCTTGTGACATTCTTTCATGAATTTTGTCTTCCAGTTAAGGAAGAGCTTCACACATTTTTTTTGCATACAGCAATTAATAATAATTCTTAAATTTCAAATTAGCTGCTGTCCTGTTAATAATCTGAACTATTTTTGAATATTAATGGATATACATACACATTTTCAGTGCTTTCTGTGATCATTTATACAACCCGAATTCCGGAAAAGTTGGGACGTTTTTTAAATTTTAATAAAATGAAAACTAAAGGAATTTCAAATCACATGAGCCAATATTTTATTCACAATAGAACATAGATAACGTAGCAAATGTTTAAACTGAGAAATTTTACACTTTTATCCACTTAATTAGCTCATTTAAAATTTAATGCCTGCTACAGGTCTCAAAAAAGTTGGCACGGGGGCAACAAATGGCTAAAAAAGCAAGCAGTTTTGAAAAGATTCAGCTGGGAGAGAATCTAGTGATTAATTAAGTTAATTGATATCAGGTCTGTAACATGATTAGCTATAAAAGCTTTGTCTTAGAGAAGCAGAGTCTCTCAGAAGTAAAGATGGGCAGAGGCTCTCCAATCTGTGAAAGACTGCGTAAAAAAATTGTGGAAAACTTTAAAAACAATGTTCCTCAACGTCAAATTGCAAAGGCTTTGCAAATCTCATAATCTACAGTGAATAACATCATCAAAAGATTCAGAGAAACTGGAGAAATCTCTGTGCGTAAGGGACAAGGCCGGAGACCTTTATTGGATGCCCGTGGTCTTCGGGCTCTCAGACGACACTGCATCACTCATCGGCATGATTGTGTCAATGACATTACTAAATGGGCCCAGGAATCCTTTCAGAAACCACTGTCGGTAAACACAATCCGCCGTGCCATCAGCAGATGCCAACTAAAGCTCTATCATGCAAAAAGGAAGCCATATGTGAACATAGTCCAGAAGCGCCGTCGTGTCCTGTGGGCCAAGGCTCATTTAAAATGGACTATTTCAAAGTGGAATAGTGTAACGAGTCCAAATTTGACATTCTTGTTGAAAATCACGGACGCAGTGTCCTCCGGGCTAAAGAGGAGGGAGACCTTCCAGCATGTTATCAGCGTTCAGTTCAAAAGCCAGCATCTCTGATGGTATGGGGGTGCATAAGTGCATACGTTATGGGCAGCTTGCATGTTTTGGAAGGCTCTGTGAATGCTGAAAGGTATATAAAGGTTTTAGAGCAACATATGCTTCCCTCCAAACAACGTCTATTTCAGGGAAGGCCTTGTTTATTTCAGCAGGACAATGCAAAACCACATACTGCAGCTATAACAGCATGGCTTCGTCGTAGAAGAGTCCGGGTGCTAACCTGGCCTGCCTGTAGTCCAGATCTTTCACCTATAGAGAACATTTGGCGCATCATTAAACGAAAAATACGTCAAAGACGACCACGAACTCTTCAGCAGCTGGAAATCTATATAAGGCAAGAATGGGACCAGATTCCAACAGCAAAACTCCAGCAACTCATAGCCTCAATGCCCAGACGTCTTCAAACTGTTTTGAAAAGAAAAGGAGATGCTACACCATGGTAAACATGCCCCGTCCCAACTATTTTGAGACCTGTAGCAGAAATCAAAATTGAAATGAGCTCATTTTGTGCATAAAATTGTAAACTTTCTCAGTTTAAACATTTGCTATGTTATCTGTGTTCTATTGTGAATAAAATATTGGCTCATGTGATTTGAAAGTCTTTTAGTTTTCATTTTATTCAAATTTAAAAAACGTCCCAACTTTTCCGGAATTCGGGTTGTATTTATCCACTAACAATCTTTCCCTCTGCTAAAGCAGACTCAGATATACCTGGTGTATGATACTGTTTTTTTCTTTCTTTCTGGAGCTTGATGTAGTGGGGGGCTGCGGGCAGGCACCGCCTCGGGTCCAGCATCCTCCTACAAGCACTGAACAGTAGCAGGCCATCCTGAAGGGTCTGTCTGAGCTGAGACAGGTAACGCTCTATACCAAGATGTGGACTTTGAACATGCTTTGAAACATTACCCGTTTCCTGTCTTTTGTGTGTACTTTTGATCAGTTATTGGTGATTTGCTTCCTGGCTGCAACAAATGAAATTCAACAGGATACAGTGTAATCATGTATGAAATGCTGACTTTGAATTCTTTTATTTCAGGGTCTGCTGCAGAGACCGAGAGCTCGAAACCAGTCTAAACCCTGCACTGCAAACGCAACACAGACACCACTTCTCACCTTTTAGACCCATGTGATCCAGAGCTGCTTCCAAAAACAAGACCAAACCTGGTCCAGCACTTTATACTGCAAGATGTGGACAATGGAACTATAAACGGAGATGTTGCTGTCTGACATATGAATTAAACGAATCTGTTTAAGAGAAGTAGTTAGACACTCTTATCAAGGACTTAAAGTAGATGTGTAACACATTTTGTACTGGAAATCTTGAATGTGACGTATGAATGACTAGATTTTATGGCTTGAATTTTTACAGTTTTCCCTACATGTGAATTAAATGTATTTTAACCCTTTTAAATTAAACTTAAAGTTGCTCAACTTGTGTCCACTATTGACCATACTTTTCCAAGCTGGTTAAACAAATCAGTGTTCAATATTAGACCAACATTACTTCTGAATCACAGCGTCCTGTTAACCAAACATCTCAGCAATAAAGACACACTCAGTTACAAAGACTAGTTTGAAAGTTGTTTAATGTATATTACTGGCTTTATAAAAATAATATTAAAACCAAGGCCTTGAGCTTTTTCACAAAAGGGGAAAATAAACATTATCAGTCCAATCAACATGCAAAAGCAAAATAAAAATATAATGTTCTCTGGAAAATATGAAATTAATCACTTTTTTTTCTTTTCTTCACTTTCAGTGAAAACCTAGAAATTTTACATTTCTCTTCTATTATACAAAAGTTGAACTGAGACTGATTTGTAAACATGAGTTTGAAAACTATCTACACATTGCCGGTTCACCAGCCACCAAACCCTCCTCTACTGGGACGATGACTGTCCCCCTGGAACGCAGGATTTCCATGCCAGGTCTGGATGAATGGAGACCCATGGATCTGCTGCACATCCATGCCATAGTGAGCACCCCAAAGGCCAGACGGCAAACCTTGCACTAAATTGTTCCACGACATCTGCATGTTAGGATTTGGAAAGAATCCTCTCAAGACTGGAGGTCCCACAACTCCTAGGTTGTTGGAAACGGTGCAGTTCAGAAGAGGATGTCCAAGTCCAATAGCACCATTGTGAGTTATGAATCTAGGGCTGCTCAGAGCCAGGGAAGCATGCGGAGCCGGCAGGAGGCCACTGCCCTGCAGCGCTGGATAAAAATGGTCCAAGCCTTGTCTAGAACTGCCAGGTCTGGGAAGGAAACCACTGCTCACACATTTGTCCTTGACTGCTGGTTCAGAGGAACGAGCATTGTCCACTGCGGTCACTGCAGGCTTCTCTGAAACTCCACTTTCATTGGACGTTTGACCAATACCTGCATTCGTCATACCTGACCAGGTGTCCGTGGAGCTTGTGCTTGCTTGCTCCCAAGCTTTTGAAATAGTCATTATATTGCTGGTGCCCTCAGCTGCTGTGATCGGCGCAGCTGCAGATGTGCCCGTTTCTCTATACTGGACCACTTCACGACTGGCTTCAACTGCAGGAGAACAGCTCAGTGGAGCCCCAGTTGTTGTGATGACAGCCGATTCAGTTTTGATTGACGTACTAGAGACTGGAGCCTCAGGTAGCGTAGCTGGCAGACTGTGGTTTTCCGAGGAGTACTGAGGATAGGAATCTGACAGATGATTGTGACTGAGGAAGCTCTGGTGAGGATCAACTCCAAAAGCCGTTTGTAGAGTTTCACCGGCGTCAGACTTGGAAAGCATCTTGAAAGCCTTGAACTGAGAAATTGCTTCACTGAGAGCTACAAAGTCTAAATCTTTTGGCGTCTCGCTTGTTGTGAGCACAGGAATTGCATTCACTTGGTCTTGGAGAGAAGGTTCAGAGACCAGAGGGCACGGATCAGTCCCGAGTGCAGACGTGTGCTGGTCTGTAATGACATGGTTCGTCTCGGTTGTGACAGGGACACTGTAATCTGATGAATCCTGGTCCGAGTCCAAGGACATGCTATCGTCTCTCACTACAGGGACAAGAGAGACGTTACTGCCATCAACAATCACAATTTCAAATGAACAGAAACAATTCATAGATGTTACCAAATTGTGATATTTGGTAACTGGTTTTTATCCAATATTTTTTGGTTTTGCACCTGTCAATTGAGGCACCCAAAATTTTCCCCGTTTTCTCTCATTAATAGTTCCTTGTCTACATCTCCAGTATTTCAAGCATCATTCAAACACAATAGAGACAGTGCATTTTGGCCACGCCCACATGGGGGGGGGGGCATTCCAACGCTTTCCATTGACTTTTTAGTGCGTGAAGCCACCTCCTTGTCATTTCTGACTTAGCAACTTTTAGGCATTACTCTGTTTTTGTTATGTGACAAGGTGTACAGTAAACAAGCTAAGAGAACTACATTTATATAAGCTTTCGACCCAAAAAAACAAGCATTTAGGACACAAAAGTAGAAGGCAACATGTCATATTACTCTAAGAACTGCTCCCACTTGAAGCAAACATGATCAGCAACAAGACCATTCATTATTTTAACCATGTTTTAACCAGGAATATTTCACCACCCTATCTGAATCTGAGAGGAGGAGATATAATAAGAAACTACATTTTATTGGTCCATGTCAGTACCCCTTTTCCTAACCTTCCTTTTGTTTGTGAAATGCTACAACTGAATGGCCCAATGTGAAATACACCGACATCTACAACTATGTGTGTCCAAAAAGCTCTTTTTTTGCGGGTGGGGGGGGGGGGGTACCAAAACCAAAAAGAATGGTACCAAAACACCCTCCAACAGCAACTTCTTCCAGCAATCCAACAACAGTTTGGTGAAGAACAATGCATTTTCCAGCACGATGGAGCACCGTGCCATAAGGCAAAAGTGATAACTAAGTGGCTCGGGGACCAGAATGTTGAAATTTTGGGTCCCTGGCCTGGAAACTCCCCAGATCTTAATCCCATTGAGAACTTGTGGTCAATCCTCAAGAGGCGGGTGGACAAACAAAAACCCAGTAATTCTGACAAACTCCAAGAAGTGATTATGAAAGAATGGGTTGCTATCAGTCAGGATTTGGCCAGAAGTTGATTGAGAGCATGCCCAGTCGAATTGCAGAGGTCCTGAAAAAGAAGGGCCAACACTGCAAATACTGACTCTTTGCATAAATGTCATGTAATTGTTGATAAAAGCCTTTGAAACGTATGAATGGTATCGATGGTATAAAAACATAGAAACTTAGTTCTGGGTTTTATAGATTGTTTACTGTTCACCTTGTGACAAAGCAGCTTTTAGGCATTGCACTGTTTTTTGTTACAAGTTAGAAATGACAAGGAGGCAGCAATAGAAAGTCAATGGAGAGAGTTGGATTGTTTCCCCCCTGGGGTGTGGTCTTCAGATTATGAGGTGTTGCATTCGGTCTCTATACATATCTGTGCAAATATAAAGACATAACTATAAGTCATAAGCAAACAAATCCTGTTTTCCTTACAGGGTCACTGAAGAGAAGAATCATTACTGTGTACACCAAAGGTCATTAATGGAAATCAACTTCATAAACCCACAATTCCTATCAAAACATGCTCCAAACAAACAAAGACAGAAAATCATACTAGCTTGAAATACCATGAGGGTAACTATATGACAGAATTGTAATTTTTACAAGATGAACCATCCATTAAAACATCATATGTGAAGCCTTAGTTAGATCAAGTGAATTTTGAGCATAAAAATAGGTTTATAATCTCTATATTCAAGCTGCCTTCATGCATCTTTTTTACAAGGAAAAAAAATGTCTAGTGGAGTAACAATTGGGAGTTAAATATTAACAAAATAGCTACACGCCTGCATTCTGGTGGACAAAACAAATAAAATTGCATATATTTAGTTTTCTGCGCTTCAGAATCTTATGATTAACCCTCTCAAGGCCGGCGTTGCTGATTAGTTAAAAACTAAAAACCTTATTACTCCAGATACGTATTTTATGTATCTGGAGTACTAAAAACTTTACTAAAGGTTACTAAAGTTACTAAGTTACTAAAACTTAATTTGAGCCTGAGAGGGTTAAACAATGTCTCTATGCCCCACAGAATGAATCTGAATTCATGTTGAACACGTTCATTATAAAAGAGCTATATTCATGTGTATTGTACTGCCCTTAGACTTGGCATCAGTTCTGCTGGCATTTACAGTTATTTATTCTAATTTACCATGAAAAATACACACAGAAAATGTAATGAAGAATAAAGAGATGAAGTTAGAATTTATCAAAATGCATTTATTGGAAGAATTTTATATGTACAGGTTTTTTTCCTAACCAGATACAAAAGGTATTATCAATTCCAGTATCCTTGGCGCGCTTGGGTGAGAGTTCGGCCACAGCGGGACTCGTACACCGGCGCTTTCCTAGGAGTGCTAGGATGACTTCGGGGCTTCCGATCTTACCGCAATCCTCTGCCGTGGTCCCCGCGGCGCGGGGCGATGGCCGGAAGAGCGAGAGCGGGGTCTCGAGCTGCGTTGCTGTCGCTGTTGTGATGAAGCAGCAGGAGGTGGGGGGTGTGGCTGAGAGCTTTGCGGGGCCGGTCTAGCACGACTTGCTGCAGAACCGGAGCGCTTCGGGAGGAAGTGCTTAAAGGCTTGAGACGCTTTCTGGTCCTCGATGAATCTCTCAATGAACTCGTTGACAGAAGATCCGAAGAGGCCAGCGGGAGTCAGCGGGGCGTCGAGGAACGCAGTGCGTTCAGACTCTGCCATGTCTGAAAACGTCAGCCAGAGATGCCTCTCAGCCACAGTAGCGGAAGCCATAACTCGTCCCATAGCCTGTGCAGCGGACTTAGCAGCGTGAAGAGAGAGATCCGAAGCGCTCCTTACATCCGCGAGACAGATAGCCTCAGGTCCCCTCTCGTCCAGCTTACGGAGGAGATCACACTGGAATATCTGCAGCGTGGCCATGGTGTGTAGTGCAGACGCAGCCTGCCCAGCAGCAGAGAAGATCCGCGCAAGCAGAGATGACGTCATGCGGCAGGCTTTAGATGGCAACACCGCTTTCGTCCGCCGTCCAGCAGAGGGCGGGCAAAGGTGCGTCGCTATCGCCTGTTCCACCCGCGGAAGTGACTGGTAGCCTCTGTTTTTAGCATCGTCCAGTGTGGAGAATGCTGGTGAAACAGACGAACGAGTTCGTGCTGAATAGGGAGCGTTCCAAGCCTTTGCCACCTCTTCGTGAAGCTCAGGAAGAAATGGAGTGGGCTTTGAGTTCGGAGAAGTACGCTCACCCGGAAGATAGCTACCATCCAGCCGGGAACGAGAGGGGAGCGCTGGTGCAGACCACTCGAGGCCGAGACTCGTCGCGGCCAGCGTGAGCACTCGCATCGGCTCCTTCTCGATGTCAGCTCGTCTGCTGGGCTTCTGAGCAGAAAGCGCGAGATCCTCGGAGCTCGCCCAGCCTTCGCTGCCCGAAGCTAGCAGAGAGCGCATGTCCTCTTCCCCCGACGCGGCCCTGAGATCAACTTCCTCGGAAGACGCGGCGGCAGACCGCGAGCGCTGACCATCGGGAAGCGATGCAGGGGAGGCCGATGAAGCAGGGCGAACCGGCGAGCTCGGTCGGGCTGGAGAAGGTTCCGCAATCCGCTGAGAGTGGCACTTTTTATGGCGCGGCAGCGCGGCAGGGAATGCAGGCTCGGAGAAAACTGCCAAGCGAGTCCTCAGAGTCACCATTGGCATCAGCGAGCAGTGAGGGCATCCGCCGTCAGCGAGCGCGAGGATTGCATGATCTTCACCCAGACAGGAGACACAGATGAGGTGACTGTCTCCCTCGCTGAGTGGGGCTCTGCACGAGCCGCAAGAAGGCATCTTTAAAAAGACGCAAGCTCTTTTACGAGTGTGTGTCGCAGGGCGAACACACACACGTGGATATGATAGAATTGAAAAGGATATGGGCGCCGGAGAGCGCAGCAGGAACGGCAGTGGAAGGCGGCGTTGGCCAGCAGCTTCAGGAATAGCTCGTCCCGCTGAGATGCTATCAGACGACGCGTTGCTTCTTCTCATGATCCAACGATGCGTGAGCTTCGCTGAAGAGAAGAAAAATCAGGTGAGTCAGCCTTTTAGGTTACGTTAGTAACCGAGTACGTTATTGCGGTTTTCATTTTTGAACGTAGCAGTTAAAATTTTATAGTTCCAAACATAAACCCTTTCTGTATTTACAAATTAAAATAGGAGCTTTTTTATTGTGTGTTTTAAGACGCATTGGATTCTGTAAAATTTTACATCTAATTTGAATCTTCAAACAGACACACACACACACACACACACACACGTTTACTAAATCTAAATGGGGACATTACATAGATTTCTTTAGTTTTTATACACAGATACACTTATACACAGTTTACACTTTTTAACCTTAATCAACCCCACCACTATCAATTACAGAAAACTTTCTAAAGTTTTACAATTTCAAAAACACTATTTTTATAACAGTTTTACAAATTAGGACGTCTCCAAATGGAGTTTTTTTTGTGATTTTGTCCTGCTTTGCTCACTTTTGGGTACAAAATTGTCCCAAGTAAGAATCGGCTATTGGCTGGTAAAAGTTACAGGCCAGTTGGCTAGTACCTTTCATACAGAAACTGCAGCATAATGGATGGTTTGCAAAATATTTGAAGGACGTTTTCAGACCTCGTATGTATTACAATATTGCATTACTTCATTACTTTTTACAGAAAGCGTTGCATTACATTACTTGTGTTACGTTTTGTCATCTGGACTGAGCTTGCTTATTAGTTTTTAATAACAAAACCAGAACTGTTAAGGCCCTTTTACACCAAAAGTGATAAGCATCAGACTAAAGAAAGAGCCTCTGCCTCTCAGTTTCTCTCAAAATGTGGCCAGGAGAGCAGTCAGTGAATAAACAGGAAAACAAAGCAACTTGCATTACTTATATTATTATATACCTTATGTAACTTGTGTTACCCCCAACAGTGCATTAAGGCGTACAATTAGATCGGCATCAAAATAATCCGTCTGAGACTGACTGAACAAGGTGATCCCAGGCCGCTAGACTCTGGAGTGATTCTCTTGTGCTGGTCCAGCAATCTGACACACTGAAACTAGTGTACTGCAACAATGCGGTCTTGAGATATATATACATAAATATATGAGTGTGTGTGTGTGTGTGTGTGTGTAGAATGTCATTTCTCAGCTATGAGCAGAATCCCTAGACACAATCCCACCAATTTTACTTAACTAACACAGTTTGTCACTTTTAATTGTTGCCTTGTGAAAAGTGAACCAAATCAAAAACAAACCAAAAAAAAAAAAAAAAAACGCCAATATAATTGAAGTCCTTTTGGAAACAAAGCAAATGATCTAAAGGTCTGAAAAATTCACCAAACAATCTACTTTTTACATTTTTTAAAATCTATTTATAATTGAATGCCATGTCAACAGCAGTGGTTAGATTCATGGCAAGAGGAAACAAAAATCAGAATTCAGTCATATATATGTCAAAACAATTCTATAACAATTTAGTTTGAAAATTATAAATAAATATCTACTAAAGAAAATACAACTTTTAAAAATTTACATCCATTTATAACCACATATATATCTAAAATGCCTTTTATATCCAGAACTTCTAACATTTATTACCAATATTTATATATTAGGAAGTATATATTTAATATCATGAATAGGAAATGTATGATCCGTATGAAAAAAAACCAGAATTATTCCAAATATTATTAGGAAATAAAAAATATAAATTTTGTACAAATATTTTGTATTATTTCATGGTTGCCAAGTGTAAAAAAAATAAAAACACTATACATCTATTGTGGACCCTGGTTTCAGCTGATGGTTATATTCAGACGTGAATGTGCACAAATGACCTGTTGAACCCAAAAGTATACAGGCGTTTCATCCATGCCAGTCCACCCATGAGATGAAAAGGCTTTACAAAGCAAAACATGAACTTTACAGTCTCCTCTTTCCTCAGCTTCGTCTCTTACTTTGGTTGTTAATATCATATTAATATATGTGTTTGAGAACCTGCTTTTTTTTGTTCTGTCTACTTCTATTCTGATCTCAGCAGTTCAAGATTCATGACATTTCATGGACATTACACATATTTCTCTGACTTCATCTGGCCTCTCCTCTCTTCAATGATGTATAATAAAGATCATTCAGGATGGTGGTGGCAGCAGATCGACTGGGAACAATCACAGCGAGAGCAAGACGTGTAGCTTGGGATGCTGTCAGATGGTTTTACCACAGAATCACTTACATGACGCTGGAGCAGGAGTGGTGTGAGTCTCTGCCGATGGAGCGCTGGCCACATTTCCTCCACAAGCTAAACTGCTTATTATAAACTTTATATCGTCGACATTGGCAATGATGATGCCACTGCTTGAGTAGTGGGGAAACATCTCAAACTGGCAGCCTGTTGGATGGGATTAAAAAAAAATATATATATATACACAACACTATTTAACAGTTTACTGTTAAATAACACAATTGATAAAAACAATATTTAAAAAATCTGTAAATGAAGGAATGGTTCCTAGTGCAGAATTTGAACCTTGCCATCTCAAACACAGAGTCTTTACCATAAAAACATACTCTGTTTTCTACATTTTGGTATTTCCAAACTGACTGTTCCACAACCTGAAGAAACTAAAAGCTTTCTGAGAAACGACCCTCTACTGTCTCACTGTTACTCCCTGTGACTTTTACTCACATTTCACTGCTGGTTATATATGCTCTATATAATTGTGTATGTGATGAAGAAAAATCTTGTAGATTACAGCAAGCATTGTACAGTCATGGCCAAAGGTTTTGGCAGTGACAAATGTTATGTTTTGCAAAGTTTGCTGCTTCAGTATTTGTAGATTATTTTTCCACGTTTCTATGGTATACTGAAAAACAATAATAATCATAAATTTTAAAGGCTTTTATTGGCAACAAAATATAATGAGTCAGTATTTACAGTGTTGACCGTTCTTCTTCATAACCTCTGCAGTACGCTCTGGCATACTGGATATTATCTTCTGGGCCAAATACTGACTGATGGGGACCCATTCTGGTCTTAGTTCTCGGAGTGGATCACAATTTGTGGGCATCTGCTTGTCTACTACCTTTTGAGGACTGACCACAGGTTCTCTATGGGATTGAGATCTGGGGAGATGGCTGGCCACGGATCCAAAATTTCAATGTAATGATATGCCTCCCTACCTATTGATTTGATTTTAATATTGCCATTTACCAATTTCAAAGAAATTTTGTTTTGCTTGCTTTTAAGTTTACACCATATATGCTTAAATATAACAATGTCTGGTTGCTATATGATCTAAAAATACCTTAAATACTTAAAATGATATTGATGTAGACTTAAACTTAAAGACAAGAACAATCACAAGGGAGTCTTCTACATCATTCCTGAAGGACTTCAACCTGCGGGCGGATGAGTACCTCATGATTTGACTATCCTTACCCTGAATAATCACAGGGTTAAACGTCTAAGATAGGGAGAATCTAAAACCTGGGGGCTCATCTGCGATTTGAACTATGGGAACCTCTCGAACCTGAAGCAAGAATCGTTACCCTAGGAGAACAGAAATGCTGGGAGCTCCACTATCACACAATATTTATTAACCGAGGACTTCATTTGAACATTCTTCTGCATCCACCCTTTCTTGGCAGGTACTCCACTCTTTGTTTGCATGTTATTTAGTGCATGGTGGACATGGATGCTGAAATGCTGATCAATTCATCAAATTTATTTAGAAAGATTTGTTGCCATTTCCTGAGATCAAAAATATCCTCTAAAACTGTGGAGAAGCACGTTTGCTTAACACTCATTCAGAGGGCAAAAGCAAAGATGATGAAATTCTGGAACAAAGGAAAAAAGTGCCAGCAGGATCTAAATTTATAGGCACACCTCTCTTATTCTGTACAAATTCAAAATGCTTCCATATTGGTAATATAACATTTGGGTGCTGACTGTATTTCTTCTATAAACCAAGCCTTTCACTGCACTAGTGTCCCAATGTCCCCTTGAAATGCCAACTCTCACATGTGCAAAACAGTGCATACTGTGCATGTGTTGATGTATGTTTTGCCCTTCAACACCTTCATCTGCCACAGCCCTACTTAGAACACACGTTTAGGTTGAAGATCACCTGTCAGAAATATCAGATGTCGTTGTTTGATGAATCTCGCTTGCAGATCCACTAGACAATCGAGGTCAGGTGCTTGACGTGATGGAGTGTCACAGTCATGGTACGACAGGATCTCAACGATGTGTCTCTTCTCATATTCATTGAGAATCTCGAACAGGTTCAAAGCATCAGTTTTGAGCCTGGAAAACAAACAAAACACAGTCGGTCATGATGAGTCCTTACAGTGCAGTCAATCACAAAGAAAACCATTTTACCCAGTTTCTACTCTCTGTGTCACCACTTGGTAAAAACTGTGCATGAGCTTCCTGAAGTTTAAAGGGTTGTGGTTTAGTGTCAAACCTGCTGTGCTCTCGGAGTTTCTTGTGCGATTTGAAGTGCACCCTCCACCTCCAGGGGCTCTGAGGAGAGTTGAGCTGCTCAATGTACTCAAGGATACCTTGAAGTTTCTCTATAAACAGAAAAAACACTGGGCTGAAATGTGTGTCGAGTTGATAGAAAATAAATCTACATGTCAATAATAAATGTGAAAATATGTTGAAAGTGCATTACCTGCAGTGATGACAGCTGGATTCAGGACGTGCTCATCTGAGACGATGAAGCCTCCGGACTGAAAGAGCTTGTTGTAGGTGTGGTTCTGGATGTCACTCAGGTTGTCTACACCAGCAAAGCTCACAGACGGATGCTTCTTCAAGGAAACTAAAGAAGGTATCTGTGTGTACAAAACACAACATCTAACGTCTTCCAATTAAACTGGTTCCAAAATTTAAAAGGAATCAACCTACTTTTCAATGATGTATCTGACTCACCAAGGCGAAGTGCTGGGCTCTGGCTTACCTTGTGAACCTGTGCGGCGATGTCCATGTTCTGAATGATGACCAGCAGTTTGTCTAGACTACTGCTTTTTTCAAGGAAACCATGAGGATAACACTCCAAATCCCCCAACTTTTCCAAATATTCCTGTTACGAATGTCAAAACAGTACAAGCTGAGTACGTCTCCAGATCTCTGGGCAACTTCAGTGTGACAAATAACCTTTATATACTCCAACATTTCTGCCTAACTGGCCATTTTGACACTGGTGACTAACATCCGATCTCAGCACTAAATATAGGTGCAAAGAGGGTCTGAATTTCTAATAGAGTGTGAGATATTTTCATAAATTGTGGCATGGATATTCATTTTTGGATACCACATTTATACCAAGTATATAAAAGCCTTGTTCACATTGTCAGTCTACCTCAGATTAGATATATAATGTAGATAATTACATTAGATATCTGATTGGAATTCGATCTAAATGGATGACGGTCCACACTATGTATAGTAACTATTCAGATGTGATTTGCGATTCCAATGTTTAGTTTTACTTGATATCTGCATTGGTTTCTATAGCAGTGACGTTGTGTTTGTATGTTTACACTGAAAACGACAATAACAGCAATACAGTTTGTGATACAGATGTCTTCCGTTCTGCTGGATTATATTAGGTCAGATGAGGCAGTGGCAGAAGCATAGGAATCTGGAATACCTGGCTTTATTCTGTGCGGCAAAACTCAAAGAGGTATGTAGACCAGCGATATAACACCTTTTTCCGCTTGACTTGCACTTCACAACAGCACAACCTTGTTTCTACAAAGACGTTTTCTAGGGAATCGCGCCCTATCCCCTATATAGTGCACTGGAAGTATAATATACACAGTCTCAGTCTCTGACCGGCGCGGGTGAGCTACAATTCATATTCCTTCATTAAATAACTGATAAAGTAATCTGAACAAGTTTCTGTTAGACAATTTCACACAGCGTGAGTGAAAAGCAGCGCACTCTTCCCTTTTGTCTCAAAAAGCAAATGGCTTCAAATCACATCGTGTCTGCACTATGAGTGATCTGCACACTGCACAGTTGACACGAATTGTCACTTGCACTATCAAGGTAGTGTCGTATCATATTTAGACCATTCAATGCTCGTGTGCTTTCCTGGAGACAGTGCACTCATGCTCACTTGCAGCGCGCACACAATGTCAGGTTCACATTACTTTGTTTGCAGTGCATATGTAGTGCGTATTTTTTCCACGCTCATGTTCACGAATTAAAGTGTTCACACAGCACACACGGTTACGGTCTGGCAGTGCGTTTAGGAGCGGTGCGTCTGCAGCAGTGCAGAGATCGTTTCCGCACCTAGTCTATTTTTTGCTGTGCTGCATGTGCTGAATTCATGTTTGCGGTAAATATGAACACGCATTGACAAAAAAGTAGTAAATACACCATAAATGCATATAATTATAGTCTACTGTGTTTCAAAGCCAACACATAAGCTATGGCTTTTTGGTTAGGTTTAAAGGAAAAGAGCACCTTTAGATAAACTAGGCAATAATTTTAAAGTTCTTAATTAAAGATTAATTCTTCATGAATGCAGCATTGCTTGTAATAAAGATTTAAATGCAAAAGGTAGTAGAGCTGCAGGTTTCTGTCAATGGTAAGTTTTCATTTAAATGTTTGTGATAATGTACGTGGTTTAAATGTTTTGCTTTAGCAATTTAATATATAAATCTAGAAGTAAATAAAAGTAATAATTGCTGAAAGAATGTATTTTGGTACTGTGTAAAAAAATCACAATGTTGAAAAAGCATTTTAAGCAACAATGTGTGGATTTAAAATCAGAATAATAGATACACGTTTTGTTGGTGGTAAACAGCCGTGGCGCAGGAGCAGACTCCTGTGTAAAAAAAAAAGCACAGTCCGTGCTGCTTCTGTACCACACATAAACTACATACACACTGTGTGAACCTCACATACAGCTCACAAAATCAGCTCTCTGATTCCCTCATTTCACTCCGCCATTCACTATATAGGGATTAGGGGACGAGTGAGGGTTTTTTGGACACCTCTAACATCTGACATGTTTACAATTTACGTGGTGTAGGAACGTAAAAAAGCTTAGCAAAATCCAATGTGAGCAGTCGGACTGAAAAGGATTTCCAGAAATGTGTTTTGGATGGAATTTCATATGAATGTAACTTGAAACGGATTTGTAAAAATCGGTTCACACTTGCTAAATTTGATCGTATTCCAATCGAACATGCACAAAGACCGGATTTGGACTGACAGTCTGCAGCACTAGATGTACCTTAATCTCCCAGCAGACATCGCTCTCCTCCTCATCTGTGGAATGGATGTAGAAGTAGACGGTGTTCTTCTGAACTCCTTTGATGATCTCCACCAGGTTACTGATCACCTCGGGCTGCAGCTGATCGATGATACTGCTGATGGCAGAATGAGTGTGTCCCATCGAGGCATCCTTTGGACCCTCCCCAGCTCCCGTAGTCTCAGCAACCAGACTCCCATTCATCTCATGCAGGCCTTGGTGAAGATCATGAGGGATGTTCATTTCCGGTGTCTTCTGGGTCACCGAATCCTGCTCCAATGCCCACATCTGGTGTGGTGGCTGGTGGATATCAGGGTCGGGTAAACCTGAGTGATGTTGTGGCTGTGGCATTGGTTCAGATAGGGCTCTAGAAGGGGAACACGGTCTCTGAGATGATTCAAAGGTGCTGCTGGGTTTAGAGGTTGTAGACGAGGAAGCACATGGATTAAAGTAGGAGGACGTATCAGGGACATATGAAGGAACTTCTGTAGCTGATGAGGAGGAAGTCACATCATCTTGAGCTCCGGAGTATCGACTGACATGCTGAGGGTCAATGAACATCATCAGGCTGTCATGGAAAGAGCTTATGTAGTTACTGACAGGAAACGAAGTGTTGTAGTTTGACACGTAATCGGAAAGTGGCACAGCTGGAGGCTGGAGTGGTTCTCGTGAGCCCTGAGCGCTGGAGCAAGAAACATAATAAATATGTTTGGCCCTCAAGAGCTGCTCAACCTCCCTGGAGAAACTCGAGATGAGATCGTCAACTATGTGGTCAAAATTGCTACACGACGTGGCTGCATCTGTGGGACGATCTGTGGTCACAGCTGGAGGGACGGGGTCTTCATCCTCAACCTCTGCTGCTGTCTGCACATCCAGATCCAGCGCTGTGTTGCTGCTGTCTGGCTGGTAGGGAGGGGACAGGTCCTTTATGTCAGGTGTGGTGTGTGTAGACACTGTTGGGCTCTGAACGAAGCGTGGATCTTCAGGATAGTCCATCTGTCTCTGGGAGTATCTCTCCGTTTTCAGACCTAAGCAACAATTAAGAAAATTCACATTCTTTAAAGTATATCTTTTTTTATAAACCACAAAAAACTTTTTAAATTTTACTGAGGTTTACTTTTTACAGTTTTTTTAACATGAGGACAATCTTGGTATGGTGTTCATTCTCAGGAAACACTGTTATACATCTACCCATGTTGCTTTACATGTATAATAAACATATGATAGAATACAGAACTTAAAATGCTGTTCCACTCACCAAATTAAGGCACCTCTTATATCCAGAGATCACAAATTAAGACTCCCTCCAATTCACCATCAAATGCATTAATGCAGCTTCCAAATTAAAAAAAAAAAGCCGAGTTTCTCTTTACAGTCTTTTAGCATTTCAATATGGTAGAACTTGTATAGACTTTAGATTAGGGAATACAGATCAAATTCACTATTAACTAAGAGTTTTCCCCTCAATAAACTCTTAATTTGCTGCTTATTGATAGTAAAGTAGTTGTTGTATTAGTTATGTTTAGGTATGGAGTAGGGTTAAAGAAAGACCTAGAATATGGTCATGCAGAATAAGGCATTGATATGTATGTTAAAAAAAATAAAAATAAACAATTGTGGCAGTGTTATTTGCTGATATTGGTGTGCAAGGTCATTATTAGACATGTTTCATCGTTCTTGTTCTTTACATCATGTTAAGTGAGTTTACCTGTGATGGGAATCAGCACCCATGGAATGGTCTTCTCCCCGAGCAGATTGACACCACGCTGCTGTCCTCCAGAATCTGAACAAGGGCTAAATGCTTCTAAACTACTCAAACTACCAGCGATCTCCTCCTGAAATAGCAAAAACATAAGCAAAACCACCACCAGGACTTTATAAGCCAAATGATTGAAGAAATACAAACCATCATAGATGCAAAACTAGCAACTGTGAAGCAAACATAAGGTGCAGTCATATTCTATTACTCTAACACATCTGCTCTGTTTTGTACTGTAAACGCATTAAATACAGTAGCTGGTGAAGAAACAGAACAACTCACTGCTCTACATTCACCAGCAGAACAACGGCTATGAAAGGAATAGCATACAGAGCCACCTCACACCACAGAAATCAGTTAAGTCTCAGCACATAGAGACCCTTTCACCTTCACATCACACTATAGAGACTTTGTTATACAGTGCCCTCCATAAGTATTGGAACAGTAAAGACAAAACTGCTTTCTCTGCTGTGGAGTCAAGTTATTTGCAAATATGATTAAAATATGAATATGTGACAAAACTACAGAATGTCACATTTTATTATTAGGTCTTTCGACACACGTTTTACCAAATAAAAAGGACAGCACTTATAGAGTTCATACCACTATTTGATGTGAGTATTGGAACAGTTGAATTTAAGGTCTGTATCCAGATCAGAGGGTCACTGCAGTCAGTGGATCAGCACCTAGAAAGGACCTCTACTGCCCTGAAAGACAGCGGAGACCAGGACAACTAGAGCCCCAGATACAGATCCCCTGTAAAGACCTTGTCTCAGAGGAGCACCAGGGGAAAAGACCGCAGCCTGGAATTGAACTACTGGTTTCGTCTGGTCAGAGGAGAACTGGCCCCCCAACTGAGCCTGGTTTCTCCCAAGGTTTTTTTCTCCATTCTGTCACCGATGGAGTTTCGGTTCCTTGCCGCTGTCGCCTCTGGCTTGCTTAGTTGGGGTCACTTCATCTACAGCGATATCGTTGACTTGATTGCAAATAATTGCACAGACACTATTTAACTGAAAAGAGATGACATCACTGAATTCAATGATGAACTGCCTTTAACTATCATTTTGCATTATTGACACTGTTTTCCTAATGAATGTTGTTCAGTTATTTTGACGCAATGTATTTTGTTTAAAGCGCTGCAACCCATAGACATCACCAGACTTTTGGTCTTCTGCTTTGAAATGCTTTTCTCCAGCCTTTAATGCAGCCAATTCCAACTGATGCTTGTTCTGGGGAGTTTCTGTCTTTAGTCTCCTCTTCAGCTGGTGAAATTAATGTTCAATCAGATTTAAATCTGGAGATTGATTTGGGCAATCTAAGACTTTACATTTCTTTGCCCTGATAAAGTCCTTGACTGAACTGGCAGGGTGTTTTGGGTCATTGTCCTGATACAATATGAAGTGCTTTCTAATGAGTTTGGTGGCATTCTCTTGAATATTGGTAGCCAAGATGATTTTGTACCCTTCCAAATTCATTCTGCTACTGCCATCATACATGAAGTTATTATTAAAATAAAGAGGTCCTGTTCTAGAGACAGCCATGCATACCCATGACATGACACCACCTCCATCAAGCTTTACAGATGAGGTTGTGTACTCATCTACTGGCTCACATTAGTAAAGAATCTTTCTATTTTTGGTGCATCTTGCTGGGTAGTTTCTGTAATCCTGGGTCAAATTCTCCTGCAGACCATAGATTGACAGAGCATCCCCCCAGCTTTCTGGAGGTTACGATTTTTCTGTCATCAACTACTGTTGTTTTTCTCAGCCGATCAGGTGGTCGTTGGTTGCTGATGTCACCGGTAGTTTCCAAACTCTTGATTTCTCCATGCCCTTCATTTTTCTGTTTTTGAAAAATAGTGGCTAATTGTGCCTTGTTTGTAAACAAATTTGCGGTGAAATGAAGTGAACAAGCGACCAACCTTTTACTGCCACTGTCTGGAACTTCAGTAAAAGTAAGGTTAATCCACTTTTTCCTTATATTGGAATCCGATGGAAGGTTATACAAAGACTGTCCACAATTTGACACTGCATGTCTTGTTGTCTTTGGTGCATCTTCATCATTTGGTTTCTGCGTGACCGGTTCATATTTCCCTCTCGTTATAAACAGGCAGTGATGTAGAAGCAGGCCTTGATGATCTTCTGCGTAATAGTGTGGTTTATCCACACCATTACGTCATAGAGCAGCACATTCCACAAGCTGTCGTTTTGGCAGATTGGCTTTCTATATAAGCTGTTTTAAGACTAAAGATAATTTTTTCAGTTCTGAAACTTACAGGATGTTTTTATATATCGATGACCTATTATGTGTCAAAAGATCATAGAAATTTAGATTTCTCAGTACATGACCCCTTTAAAGCATCTCCTTATTGCAGAAAGACATGGGTCTGACCAGTCTGGGGTTCAGTCTGCAATCTAACCTGCAGAAATCTACTTAACTGAAGGGTGTCTGTGCTAGGGTGTTCTCTACATAATTTAGCTTTCTTTTTCCTGACAAAAGTTTTGCAAATGACTGTATATTTGTTTCATAAGATATGAAAACAAGTCTTACAATGTATAAAATTTTAGCTGGTACTAATTGCACAATGTATGCCATTCCAAACATAGCCAGAGAGTGTGATTCAAGATAAAGTCATCTTTATATGAATTTTGTGTAATAGAGAAACTTATGAAGATATCTGGGGACAAAGTTATGACAACAGCTTTTTGCATTTGTTTAGTGTCACAGTGTTACTTGACGTCCCATCACCAGCATTAGATTCCCTTTCAGCTGCAACGCTCACCCACCTTTCCTCTCTTCACCTGTGTCTTCGCTATGTCTGTTGTATGCGATTTCTGTGAAAATCAAGCTCTTCAACTAACAGCTTCTCAAAACAAAGGAAGTAGCCCCAAACTGACACTTTGGAAAAGCAATTGACCTATCGGTAAGCCCTGCACCCCTTAGTCAATGTTGCTAACTCAAACAGAGTTGCTAACTGTCTTACAATGACAGCTGTCAGTGTGATAACCTTGTCCCAAGATGTTTTTGATAAATTTTGGACACAGAAGGACCACCATTCAAGTGGGATTTAAATATGCCATGGGGAGATATACGTATAAGAGATTTTTGTCTAAATATGGTGGGTAACAAGATTAATTTGTAAGTGAGGGTTTACAGATCACAATGCAAGCGGGAGAAGCCGGAAGAATCTAGGCTAGGAATAGGATTAATTTACAATTTAATCCATTTAATATGGAGAGGCTCTGAAATGTAGACCCTTGTTTATGTTTTATAGCATGGACTCACTAACCTTAATGTTAGCTAGTATTAGCTTACCCCCAGGACATATAAGATGTAGGTGACTGTTTCTTCAGTAGAACACAAACAAAGATTTTTAACACAAACCGTTGCAGTCTGTTATTCATATAATGGAACTTGATGGGAATCATGGCTTAAACATACAATAAAACTAAAAAAAATAACATAAAAAACCTGCAGCTCGTGAGTGTAGGACACAAAACAATCAGTCTGTACAAGAAACTGAACAGTATTTATTATTATATATTTTTTTAGATCTGGTTAATGCATTGTCCAATTCTCAGCAGCAGGAACAAGAGGCATCTTCATCATCTTGCTTTATGGAGGATCGCAGACATATAAGTGCATATACAGTCACCTCTCTCTCAAGAGGACAATTGACACTCCTAATTAAATTAGTAGATAGAGTTTCAATGGTCCATTTGAGAGATAGGTGGCAGTAATGCACTAATAAGTCTGCGCTGTAAAGCAAGAAGAAGAAGAAGACGTGCCTGCTGCTGAGAACGTGATCAGGAGAGTTCTTACAGTTCAGACTAGGGATGCACCGAAATGAAAATTCTTGGCCGAAACCGCAAACAGAAAAAGAGAAAACCAAGGCCGAAAACCGAAACACCAAAAGAAATTATGCCAATTATTAGTACCATTGCATTTATTGCTATTCCTGTGTACTAACTTTACTAAAATCAAGACATTGCATTTGCATAAATTAATATTAAAGTTTCAAAGAATAAATCTATTACAAATTATGCAAATATTTATTAAGCACATTGCAACAATGCACAGTATAAAATAAAATTCTAACTAAAAATTTATCCCACTCATGTGTATATTAAATAACGTACTGGCCTGCAGAAAGGTTTTAAAATTAAATTTTCTCTCATAAAAACAAACTGCATCTAGGTCAAGTGCATTTGAAATTTTTCTCTGTAGGACTACTACAAGGAAGTCCATTACTTTTCCAGTAGGCAATTGGGTTATCACTTCTGGGGATGGGGACTTCAGACAGATAACCATCTAGCTGTTGAGCAGTTGAGCTTGTCATCTGCCAGACATTTCATAAATATTTGAGAGAGTGTATTTAAATAGGGCCAGGGCAAATTAAAGCAGAAATCTAGCAGAAATATGGCTACAATCTGATATTATTTATGTATATGTATATGTATATATGTGTGTGTGTGTATATATATATATATATATATATATATATATATACACACACACACACTCACCAAAAGGATTATTAGGAACACTTGTTCAATTTCTCAATGCAATTATCTAATCAACCAATCACATGGCAGTTGCTTCAATGCATTTAGGGGTGTGGTCCTGGTCAAGACAATCTCTTGAACTCCAAACTGAATGTCAGAATGGGAAAGAAAGGTGATTTAAGCAATTTTGAGCGTGCCATGGTTGTTGGTGCCAGACAGGCCGGTCTGAGTATTTCACAATCTACTCAGTTACTGGTATTTTCACGCACAACCATTTCTAGGGTTTACAAAGAATGGTGTGAAAAGGGAAAAACATCCAGTATGCGGCAGTCCTGTGGGCAAAAATGCCTTGTTGATGCTAGAGGTCAGAGGAGAATGGGCCGACTGATTCAAGCTGATAGAAGAGCAACTTTGACTGAAATAACCACTCATTACAACCGAGGTATGCAGCAAAGCATTTGTGAAGCCACAACACGCACAACCTTGAGGCGGATGGGCTACAACAGCAGAAGACCCCACCGGGTACCACTCATCTCCACTACAAATAAGAAAAGAGGCTACAATTTGCACGAGCTCACCAAAATTGGACAGTTGAAGACTGGAAAAATGTTGCCTGGCCTGATGAGTATCGATTTCTGTTGAAACATTCAGATGGTAGAGTCAGAATTTGGCGTAAACAGAATGAGAACATGGATCCATCATGCCTTGTTACCACTGTGCAGGCTGGTGGTGCCCATTGGGCATCGTTTAAATGCCACGGCCTACCTGAGCATTGTTTCTGACCATGTCCATCGCTTTATGACCACCATGTATCCATCCCCTGATGGCTACTTCCAGCAGGATAATGCACCATGTCACAAAGCTCGAATCATTTCAAATTGGTTTCTTGAACATGACAATGAGTTCACTGTACTAAAATGGCCCCCACAGTCACCAGATCTCAACCCAATAGAGTATCTTTGGGATGTGGTGGAACGGGAGCTTCATGCCCTGGATGTGTATCCCACAAATCTCCATCAACTGTAAGATGCTATCCTATCAATATGGCCCAACATTTCCAAAGAATGCTTTCAGCACCTTGTTGAATCAATGCCACGTAGAATTAAGGCAGTTCTGAAGGTGAAAGATGGTCAAATACTGTATTAGAATGGTGTTCCTAATAATCCTTTAGGTGAGTGTATATATATATAATGTATATATGTATGTCACAAATATAGTAGCCTAAGATGAGAATAGCCAACATATTATTATTTGAGGCACTTTCTAGCAGGATTTCACTGAACATAGACAACGAAGGTGCATGACCCTCATCTTGTGCAGAGACAAGACTTATTTTCTGCGCTCTGATCTCAGTCTCCTGCACTTGGCGTTTCTCCGTCTCCACATGGGTTCTCCGCAAGGGGCCTAATGGTCTTTATAACGCGGGGATCATGTACAGTCACGATGAAGTGCAGAGGATCCGAAAAGATCTCAGTGAAACGTGTGCTGACTTTTTTTTGTTTTCACTTCGTGGTCCGTCTCTCAACCCCTTTGTTAGGAGACGCTTTGGTGCTGCGATTAAAGGAATAATTAACGTCCGCTACAGATGCATCAGAGGAATTGATCTCTTTAGTTAGCTGCTCAAAAGGGTCAAGAAGAGAGAGAATGTTCTCTATTAAGACCCACTGGTGTGAAGTGAATGTCGGGATTTCTGTTTACATCATCACATTTCTGCCGTGGTGTTTCGGTTATAAAAGTCTTTCGGCCGAAAACCGAAAATGCACTTTTGGGCCATTTTTGGCTGAAAATTTTTGGTGGCTGAATATTCGGTGCATCCCTAGTTCAGACATTGTGTGAATCAGAGAAAAAAAAAAACAGGTTAGGAAAGAGGAGTGTTTCCCAGGATAGGACCCTGAGGGCCCCACTCTGGGTTGTGCACGGGCCAACTGTTAACCCTCTGGAGTCGATTAACGCGGATACGCGTTATGAGTCATTTTCTCCTGATAGCCCCGAAAAGAACTTAAATTACACTTTCAGTTTTAATCGTACAGATAAGAGCAATACATCAATCGAATCTGTAAAGGGTCTTCTTTTTTTTGGATACAGACATAACAACAAAACTTTGTGCACTTATAAAATAAAGATAACAAACAAGGTGCGCTGTCTGCAGCCTTTGTCTGCACTGATCTTCATTTACAAACACGTCATTAAAATGAACTGTAACTCAGTGAATAATCAACGAAGAGACATGAGAGAGATATCTATAGAAAGCTTGACATGTCTACTTTTAAACTAAATAAGTGCCGCCGAAAACAGATATTCTGTGATAAAGTAATCCATATGAAAACAACGCGATGTCCGTTTTTCACGTCTCCCTTCATTATATCTAAATGTGACCACGCCCCCGCGCCGAACGCGCTATTCAGATTCAAACTGAAGCGCGCGGCTTGATACGCCCATAACAGAAGAAAAAGCAGCCAGACTGTTCTTCAAGTTCTTTTATTTTACTGTTTGCTTCGCGATGAGAGGAATAAGACATAATTCACCCCGAAAAGATGTGATGTGGTTGAGGATTTGAGGATTTGGATTTCCTCAGAAAAAAAGAATGAAGCACTTTATTCAGCAGAGATCATAAACATGAGTAAGTCTCTTTTTATTTATTTATATACTTGTACTAGTTTTCACATAACGTGTAAACGTTTTACTAGCTAGACTTTTTCCAAAGACTTTTCCCAAACTACAATTCCTGACTAAATGTATAATCAAGTGAAACATTATGAAGTTTCAATAACAATATACAATATATACCATTCAAAAGCTTGATGTAAATAATATAAATGTAACAAATAAATAACTGTAACAAATGTAACAAACAATACTGTTCTTTCAATTTATCCCCCCTAAAAAACCTGAAAAATATTCTCAGCTCTTTTCAACATTAATAATAATAATAATAATAACAATACATTTTTTTTTTTGTAGAAAATAAGATTGTTAAAAGGATTTCTGAAGGATTGTGTGACTGGAGTAATGATGCAAAAAAATTTGTTTGAAAGTCAGCTTTGATTGTTCCTGATAAACTGTTTAACTGCTCCCCCAAGTGGATATTAAATTATGTTGTGGGATAATTAAATATATTCTAAATAAACTACAAACATAAAATTATATAGATTTATTTTGTTCTCACATTCTCTCTTGTAACTCCTCACTCACAGTGGCACAGATGACTGAGAGGCTCATTATGCAGCTCATTATGCAGCTCATTATGCAGCTCATTATGCAGGCCTTTGTCTTCTCAGGTGTAAATCACAATGATATTCATGGTAGTTGACGCCTACTCGCATATGACTTTTACCAACAAAAAGTGTCTTAGAAAATTTAAATCAATATATTGTTTTCTGTAAGTGAGTAAACAAGATGATTTTCACATGATTTAGAAAGAAAAATTCTAGGCTACAAGCTCCCGTTCTCAAAAATCCCGGGAACCATTGTTCTTTATGTGTTTTTTTGCCTTATTCAAGTTTTTTAACACTTTTAGTTTTTCACTAACCATGCATAACATTTTTTTTTTCTCAAAAACACAATCATGTATGTACAATAATTTCACATATTATTACAGCCCAGTTTGTGCTGATTACAGTGAGATTAGACTTTACCCATTTAGATATTTATAAGAAACTGAAAAAAGCACAAATGTCAGGGCATGACAAAACTTCTCCAGGCCCCAAAAATACCCTTAGACTCCAGAGGATTAAGGGCTATTCATAGGGCTATTGAGGCTAGGGCTATTAAACGCACAGTATGGAATTTTTGGCCACCAGGGGTCATCAATCAAAATAATAACATAAGACGTACTTTGATGACGTCGTGAAAGAGCGTAGGCTCATGGGAGTTGTTGTTCATTGGAACACGCGCTCTGTCGCTCCCCATATTCCTCACTCATTTTAACTGAGGCCGGCGACACACTGGATGCGTGGCGCAAGCGTCTCAGCTGCGTGGCGTGTCAGTTTTTAATTCGGCTGCCATGTTAATAGGTTAGAGCTTGCAGAGACGCGCGGCTCAAGGCGCACGGAAAACGCGTGCTTGCTAGAAATAGAACCGACGCCTATTTTTCACGCGACACGCACGTGTGTTGGAAGCGTTTCCAGGCAAAATATAATAGGAAAATATGTTTATATGTAATTTTGTACACAAATACATATTAAGTCATGACATTTTGATGTTTGAAGTCTATAGGTTGACATAAATTCAGATATAAATGTAATTTAAAAAATAAATAAATAATTATCGATTTTTAAATATTGCACCTGTCAAACATAGTCTATTTTGCCGTCAATACTGTTGACGGTGTCCTTTATCAGTAGGCTTTATATTTATGTTCAACATGAAGTATAGATATAAAAAAAAAAAAATAAGAGCCCGGTCTGTCAGCGGTCTCCCTCTATGTCACCTACAGCAGCAGCAGCCTAGTATTTTGACAATCACGTCTTTTCGAACGGAGAGATATATGAATTATCAGACCCCTATCAAATCAATATTCCATCTAGCTAGTAGTAATATATGTATAAAACACAATATATGTTAAAAAAAGCTACTTTATCCAGCTAGATATAGAACACATGTAGATTTACAATATACTCACATGAGAGCTAGTCCGTCTGCGTTTTACACAAGACATCATCGTTTCACAAAATATACGGATAGATACAGTTAGCTGAATGGATGCATACCTGTTTATCAGAATGCAAACATCTCTCTGTAGTTTCAGCTTGTCACAAAGCTCTCTCTATCTTAAATATGCAACTCCAATATTTACCCGTGTCTCGTTTCTTCTTCGTCCCAAAACCTTCTCAGGTCATTTATTTCACCCGTACGTTTGCGCTTCACAGAACGTGCAGGCAAAGCATAATCATGATCCATAACTAAGTTATTGATTGAGGTATAAATACGAATATAAACAATATAAATATAAAATATAATAGTCTCGATCAAGGCTAGCTACTACTTTTTCTTCTTCGTCTCGTCTTTGCTTCTGTTCACCTTTATATTTGGCGGTTCCGCAGGAAGTTAGATAAACTAGAGGGGTCAAAGTTTATATGACGCCATAGACGGGCGACAAAACGGAAATAAAGAAACGTGCCGTGTCTTCTAATTAAACTATAATTTTCTCCGGATTTTAAAGTTCGTGGAAACTGTCGGGATAATGTAAGTACACAAAAAAAATAAATATATAACATAGATATAGTGATATCTGCTATTTTTAAAGCAGAAAAATTACATATTGTGCCTTTAAGTTTAGGTCTGGTTAAGTTTAGGTTTGTGTAGGATGGGTCTGTAAAATTCAGGTATGAATCCCGGGGTGTCTGGTGGGTTTTGGGTATGGTGAGTTGGTTAGGATTAGGTTGTGTTATGGTTAGTTGGTTAGGTTTAGGTTTGGGTTAAGGTCAGGTAGATCTCCTAAGTCTCATTAAGACCTCTTGGAAATTTTGTATCAAGTCTCATGATCCATAATCTTTCAAATTTATGTCTATCACACAGCGACCAAAATGGGTCAGACTGAAGTCCAGTCACCCTGAAGGCCTCAAGGCCGTGGGTAAGGAAGTGCTGGACTACGTGTCTATGTTTTTCTGTTTTTTTTTTTATGTTGTGTGTGTGCTGATAGACTCGGACCCATTTTTAGTCTGGCCTACATATTGTTTGGAACTAGGGCTGTGAATCTTTGGCAAGGCAGCGATTTGATTCGATTACGATTCATAGGTTTTCGATTCGATTCAAGAACGATTTTTGCAAATTTAGAACGATTCGATTCACAATTAAATTCGATTCGATTCTAACGATTTGATTCTGCATTCTTTAAGTGCATTCACGGGATTATTTAAATGCTTCTACTAAATTCTTTAAATGCTTAGTCAGGGGGCAAATTACAGTAGCATTTATGATTAGAGAACCATAGGTTAGAAAAAAAAAAAAACCTTTTGTCCATTGTTAAATGCTAGTTTAATGATGCGACATGGCATACGTAAAAATGTATGTAAGCCAAGTTTTTAAAAAAAGAGCTTAAAGAGTATTATGTATGTGCGAACATTTTGTCACACCAGGGGCGTAGCCATAATTTCAGAAGTGACAGAAATATCAAATACAATCATTTTATGTATGTAGCCTATATAATAATAATAATTATTATTATTATTATTTTTTTTTTACAAGGAATTATCTTCTTTTTTAATTACTTTTAATTAGCTGTAATAAATCAAATACACTGCTGTACAATAATTAATCATTTGTAATCGATATTTTTTTCCTAAATGGCAATTTTATGATTGTTTTATGATTGTTTTAATTGTTAGGCTAAATTTAATTAGCAATTATTTACATTTTCTGCACAGAATAAGGTAGAAAATATACTTTATAGTCTCTGTACTGTAATAAATGTCAATTAGCACTGCATCATTCATAAATTGTTTGTGTTTTTTTTTTTGTTTCATCAGTTCATTCTGCTTTTATTCAGTTTAGCTGCAGATATAGCCTGGCACGTCTATGAGAGCGAGATCGCTTCTCTTTCAGTGTGAAAACGTCTTCATCTCTATTTAACTTTTCCTCTCCATCAGCGAATGATTCTGAGAGAAAACGCGCCAGATGTCTGTTTGCTAATGAAACAAACGTTACTTTCATGCATATTATCAGATAAATCTCGCGCTCTTATTTCAAGGTCGTTGTTAATGCTGTGGTTAATTTTAAAAGTTTCCTTCGTATATTCGGTTCATCCGCATTGTTTAAAAACATTTATCATTCAATGGATCTGTGCATATGATTTAGACACTTACATTTCTGCTCCGTCCATGCAATAAATACAGCTGTCGACGGCTCCGGTAACTCCGTCGGTAAGATGCAGAGAGCCATTGACAAACTACAGAAAAGTAAAACTCCTTCACGTTAGCATTACTAGACACGAGTCCTATAGATCACACGTCAGCTGCGACAGAGACGAACGGAGCGCGAGCGCAATCCTGTGACAGTCTCAGGCGGTAAACAGTGGAGCGCGTGAAGGACAGATTCACGAACACTCTTCAAGGTCTCCATTAATTCGTGCGTGTAGTAATTTAATGTGTATACATTTTGAAAGCATTGAATCGCTATAGAAATCGCGATTCATTTGATTCTTAGCATTTTGAATCGATTACTGTCCAAGATCGGTGATTCACGATTCAAAAATCATGTTTCAAGATCGATGCATATGAATCGTCAGGGTTTGTAATCGATGCATCGAGAAAACGAGTGAATCGTTACACCCCTATTTGGAACACTTTGCACAATAAATTAAATAAATACAGTTCTCTTGTTACTGGAGTGAGTTGCTGTGGGATTTGAAAGACTTGTTTTGTTGAACGATTGAATACCCATTTTTTTCCGATCAAAGTATTTACAGATTAACTTTTTGTTCTGTGGTGCCATAGGTCTGAGTTTGCTATTCACTAGAATGTCTGATAAATTTGTATTTCTCCTATAGGCAGCTATTTGATTGTGTTTCTGCAGGAAGGGAGTGTTTTCAAAGAACCTTTCAAAATTAGACTTAGCTGCACGGTTTAATTGTTGCTCATTAACGAGAAATTGGACACTAATGGAATAATTTTGGTTTTTTCACCTTCTGTAGGGTTCCTTGGAATCCTAGGGAGGAGAAAAGTCTTCAGGGCCCTTCTTAAGAAGGACCTTGAGTATCCTCTGTCCCTCAGAGCCCTGAACAGAATTTTGGTTGCTTCCATAAAACAGGAATGTTCTGTGCATATCCTGTAAAATCTGAGTAATTGGGATTTTACTATCCCTTTAAATGTATGTTTAGGATGGAAGCTATGTTTGTGCAGTAAGGAATGCGTGTCCGTTTCTTTGAAATACACTTTAAAGTCTAGCTGTCCTGTCTCTTCAAATTTCTGTCCCTTATATGACACCACATATAGAAAGTTGACCTCTGTGGGGTCAATTGTGTATTTAATTGTTATAGATCTCTGATGGGTATTCAAGTGTTCTGCAAAGTCCTTAAAATCATCCATGGAGTAAGACCACACTCCCCATATATCATCCAGAAATCCAAAGTAACGCAGAGGCCTTTTTGTGCACGAACCCAGAGCCGATTGTTCCCATCTCACCATGAAGATGTTCGCGTTGGAAGGGGCAAACTTTTTGCCCATGGCTGTGCCTTTCACTTGCAAATAATATTTAGAATTAAAAATCCAAAGTCATTTTTAGTTAGGTTTATATCTAATAATTTTAAAATATAATCGTCAGGCCTTTTTGGGTCTGGGTATTGAAGCATGCACTCCTGGACTGCCTGGAGGCCTGCTTCAGTTTCTATGTTCGTATATAGGCTATCAATATCTATGGTGAATAAAAAGGCTCCTCTGGGAATACTGACATCTTTAACTTTCTGGATGAAATCATAAGTGTCTTTCAAATAGCTTGGGTGTTTCTGAGAGATGGGGTTCAGATAATACTCGATGTACTCAGCTGTCTGATAAGTTTCACTGTTGCAATCAGACACTATGGGTCTGCCGGGTGGAATCTCGTGTGGAATACTCCATTTTTCAGGTTCCTTGTGAATCTTTGGCAATAAATAAAATCTTCTCATTCGAGGAGTGCCACTGCCACTTAAATATTCCCTCTGTTTTGAGTTAATGATACCCTTGTCATACATCTGTTCTAAGATTTTTCTAACCTGTTTCATGGTTTCAAAATAAATGGATTTTTCTAAGGGTTTATAGTGGTCACTAATGCTTAATTGTCTCTCTCCCTCCCAAACAATGGCATTTCCCTTGTGGGCAGGTTTAATAACAATTTCCCTTTTTTAGTGTATTCAAGGCTCTCAATTCCTCTCTCTGGAGGTTGGGCCTTGGTTTCAAGCTCCAATTCAGATTTTTAAAGGCATACTCATCAGCTGTGATCAGCTGGCCTACTTGCTTGGGAAGTCTGCTCAAGGCTGGAGTCCAGTCCCAATTGTGTGTGAAAGGTAATCTTTGTTTTTTAGTCTTTTTGCCTTAAAAAAAACCCTCTAATTTTATTCTTCTATGAAATTTTTGTAAATCTAATCTAAGCTGATGTTTGAAGTCTTTTATTTTTTGGACAGACGGAATAAACGTGAGGCCTTTCATGAGCAGGGATGACTGTGAGGGAGAGACACTAAAATGTTTGGAAAGATTCACAACAAGCCTATGGGCACCCTTTCTTGGGTGTTCGCTCACTACAAGTTTAAATATCGTGCCCAGTGCTCCATGTTCCTGGCTGTCTCTGCAGTCCAGTGCAGGCCGTCACTCTCTACCTGAAACTGTTCCTCTGGCAGGAGGGGGATGAAGGAATAACTTTCCTCTATGTAATTGTTCAATTCATCTAAAAATATTTTTTCTCCTTCTGGGAGAGATTGGGGGATATTGATCAGGGGGATCCACAGTTGGGCCTCTGGTAGTCTCTCTTGTGCCACCTGACTCAATCTGGCACACTCTCTCATCGCTGAGATGTGTAATCTTTGTGTGCGGTTATTCAGGCCAATCGCCAAGACTATTTGTCCTACTATTGTCTCTACTGTAGCTTTTTCTATCAGATTGGCAGCGTGCTGCAATTTATCCCCTGGAAAACTGTCAATCTGTAAATCTGGAATATCAAAAGCGGGAATCCTGCTCAAATTAGAGTCCCCGATGACCACGTGTCTCTCTTTGAGTGTCAGTTTCCACTCGTTGAACGTCTTGTTAGTTCTAAGGTGCGTGTACGGCTTATGTAGTGCTCTTTGACCTTGAATGTCGGCTACAGAGATTTCAACTGTTTTACTCATTTTCTCTGCTTGTCTGTTTTTTTTCTGTTTCAGAGATAATTTTTTCCATTTTTTTGGAAGTTCCCCCCTCTCTGTCTCCTGAGGAGCCCCTGGTTGAAGAGATGTCACAGAATATTCTGAGAAATCAAAGTCTGAGAGATTTGGTGACCCTGGCGGATTTTGGAAGATCTGGGCATTCTCAGCTGTGTCCGTTAGAGGATTTACTGCATACACCGTACTGGCTACAATGGGGACCAGAGAAGGCAGGCCAGTGGTTATCGGGGCCTCAGCCTCAGAGGGGGCAAAAGGAGAGAAAAGTTCCTGTGACAGATGACCCGTGATCTCATCTAAATCCTCCAGTCTATCTCCCTGTGCAGGAGTTAACTGATCCTCCTCCTCATCATCATCATCGTCAAAACTAGAGGTCTTCACAGTGCACCTGAGACCCGTCGACCCGGGACCCGACCCGGGACCCGTACGGGTTCGGGTCTATATTTTAAATCATCAGCCGGTTCCGGGTCGGGTCCGAATCTATTACCTCGGGTCCCGGGTCTGTTTAACATTGTGTGTAATACCCGTGCGATCGGAGTCATCAGACTCGGAGAACACCCGGCCGTGATCAAACACTGCTTGTGTTTTTTGTAACTTGCAACTTGTAAAATAAGGAAAAGAGTGAGCCAAAAAAAGTGATCGCTCTCTCTCTCTCTCTCTCTCTCTCTCTCTCTGCTTTTAGAAGCAGAGCTCGCAGACTCAGAGTTAATACAAGTGCACGCATGGTGATAATGCTTGCAGACTTGACACACTGATATTTAATATATTTCAAATCAGCAACACAATCTGAGGTGAACTGTCACATGAATGTTTTCTATGACGCTCAAACTGCGTTAAAGCATTTTAGGTTGATACAGCTAGCACGCATGTGCAGTCTCGAGCGCATTTCATGTTTCTATGGCAACCAGTGAGGGACACTTCGACCGCCAAACCACATTTTACATTTTCTCCCATTTTTATAATATTATAAATGAACCGTTTAATCTTAAAGTTTTAGTGGTCAGATTCAGACTCGATGCAGAGCAGAGAGCACAGAGATGATAGCAAATAAATAACGTCAGCGGCCATGGCATTGCACGAGCGATCGTTATTATAGTTCAAAAGGGCAAACAGTCTAAGTTATTATGCGAGTTAACTTGAGTCAGAATGGACATGTGCACAGTAGCATTTGTCATCCATCACCGTGACATCAAGTGGACTTTTGAAACTGAAATAATGAGTGGATTCAGCTTGGACTTGGAATAACGAGAGGAATAACATGGATAACTTTTTTGTCGGAGGATTGTAATGCATCACAGGCAGTCAGGTACAAGGAAGAGAGACTACGGCTCTTTAAATTAGGTAAGACAAAAAGCAGTATTTTTCGCAACAGGTTTATTGACTTGTAATAGCAATTTAAGGTGGAATATGTGACAGTCGGGTCCAGTCGGGTCTGTGTCTTCCCGGCGGGTTCGGGTCCAGATTTCAAATAATATACTGGTCTGGGTCGGGTCCGGGTAGGCATTTCTCGGATCTACACGGGTCCGGGTCCAGCTTTTGATATATTAGACGGGTCCGGGTCGGTTCGGTGTAGTACATTACGGGTCTCTTTCGGGTTCGGGCACAAATTTTTGGACCCGTGAAGACCTCTAGTCAAAACTCACTATGAGATTTTTCTCAGCTTGTTCTGTAAAGACTGGTGGAGTTTTTGGTCTCTGTTCTGTCAGGTGTTTTTCTTTTCTGTTCTTTTCCCCTTAGGGGACTGTATAGGGGCCTGTATAGGAGGGTTCAGAGGTGGAAAATCATCTCCCAGAAGCCAGTCGTTCCTCTTATGAGACCAGCCTGACATTAAAGTGGGCGATGTTTGTATCTGGATGTGTGTGACCCCTGTTTTAGGTCTGACAACCCCTGTGTTGACCGTTTCTGTCCCCTGCTGAACCGAGGCTAGATCTACACCACTAACCACCTGAGCAAATGTTCTGTTGCTACTGGTTTCAGAATTCGATGGTACTTTAGACCCGGATGGAGTCCCAGAACGCAATTCGGTCAGGATCAAAGTTTCGGCCCTCTGGGAGATCCTTTTGCCAAAATTTCGCATCGCCCATTTGACAGCGATCTCAAAAGCGTGTAACCAGTCTTTTCTCTGTGTCTCTCCCCGTAAGATCCCCAGTGTGTGCTCTATGATATCTTCATAGTGTTGCTGTAACACCAACTGTGTCATAAACGCCCAGTTCTTTGCATTACCCTCCAGCAATTCTTTTGTGGACATTGTGGGGGCAAAGGGTTTGATCACACTTTTAAGAAGCTCAGTTAATGTGGGGAAGTCGTGGCCTAATGGTTAGAGAGTCGGACTCCCAATCGAAAGGTTGTGAGTTCGAGTCCCGGGCCGGCAGGAATTGTGGGTGGGTGGAGTGCATGTACAGTTCTCTCTCCACCTTCAATACCACGACTTAGGTGCCCTTGAGCAAGGCATCGAACCCCCAACTGCTCCCCGGGCGCCGCAGCATAAAAATGGCTGCCCACTGCTCCGGGTGTGTGTTCACAGTGTGTGTGTGTATTCACTGCTCTGTGTGTGTGCATTTCGGATGGGTTAAATGCAGAGCACAAATTCTGAGTATGGGTCACCATACTTGGCTGAATGTCACTTCACTTAACCTTTTCAGAGTGACAGGCTGGTTATTTTCTACCCGTGTGTCAATATTACTGAGCTGATGGACAGATCTGATCAGATGATACATATTCTTAATAATTCTCCGAAAAGTGGGAGAAGCAGGAGAGTATTCTGATTTTTTCTGTGAATCAAAGTGAGTTTTTTGGCCCATTCTTTTTTTTCTGGTGAACATAATTTTGTGCAAACTGGCCATTCTCACGTCTCCTGTTCTTCTCTACGTTACGAGGAGAATATTGTGTGTTTCTGTATCTCTGGTCAGTAAATCTATTCGCTTCAGTGGGGTAAATAATCCTATTTTCCCCAAAGGTCACTCTCTTTCGTTTGGGTTTAAATCCCCGATTTAAAGGGCGTCGATCACGTGACTGACGACGGAAAGGATTTACACTATTCTCCGATCGAGTTTCATTCTGTTCTCTGTTACTGTAACCCGCGAGTGATTCTTCGTGTCCGATGACCTCATATGGGAAGTCACGAGATCGCTCGATGGTAAACCGATTGCTCCCTTGTGTAAAGTATATTCATGAAAAATAACTGCACAGATACAGATATTATAACCTCAATCCTAATCTATCGATAAACACACACCTTGTCCTTTCTACTTCTGTTTTAGTCTGCTTGTGTTGCGCCGACGCGGTCTGCGGATTGAAGAGCAAGCTGAAAGATAGTGAGGAGATTAATTATACCGTTTACTGTATACCGCGATCACGAATTTGTGTACAGTTTATGGAGCTAATCACTATAGCCCCGCTAAAAATGGCCTAGCGACACCCATGCTTCTAACGTCCATTTCGGAGAACCAGGACAAACATTTCAGTCAATCGCTCAGGCATTAAGTTGCACCGAAATGATGCACCGAAATCTGCGTTCTTATTAGGTTCTAGTACATACCGGTTTTCGTTCCCCAACCCTAGGTTTTATTGTATGTTTTAGCCGTGATTCCCATCCACTTCCATTATAAGACTGACAAACTCTTGTCAAATGGTTTGCATTAAAAATCTTTGTGTTCTACTGAAGAAAAAAAGTCACCTACATCTTGGATGCCCTGGGGGTAAGCAGATAATTTCATTTTTGGATAAACTATCCCTTTGGGATAATGACAACCAGAAAATGTACGTTTTGTCTTCATTGGGATTTGGGTTGAATGCTTAGTTACATTTTGCTCAGTTTTTTGGGCACTTTTTTTTTTTAAGAGTGCACTTCATAAATTGCGGATAAACCTTCACTGAAAAACCAAATCTATGGAATGGACTAACACTTGTCCGAAGCACAAAAATGGAGCACCAAGACCACTGGATTTCATGCATCTTGTGACCAAACATTAAAGCTGTCAACAGCTCAATATCTGATTTTCAGAGCTTCAAGTCTTCAAGATGTAAAACTGTTCTGTTCATCACTTAAAATAAACCTAAACAAAATTGATCATGCATAAATTGGACTATTCCATTCATTTTCTTTTTTTAAAGATTGACAGACTCCGGTCACTGTATGTTTTCATTTTGCACAAAAAAGCAGTATCCATATTGTTCTCAACATCCCAAGATCTTAATATCTTTCTAAGATATTGTCACATAGGTTTGGAATGACAACAGAATGTACATGTTCAAGTAATGATTATTATTAGGGCTGTCCCTGACTAAAGATTTTTCTAGTTGACTAATAATGGTTAATTTAATCAATTAGTCGACTAATTATGTTAATTTATTTACTTAAATATATACTAGGAGGGACTTTAATATTCTGAGCTCAAGCACATAAAGCTTGTCACGACGCACCAGCAAAAGTAATGGCAATGATGACAAATAAAGATATTTTAATTATACATTAATAAACTAGTGTTTTCTGAGTCAGTGTCGGGTGTTGTTTTCCCTTTGAGTTGGTTAGTTTAAAAGTGGACATTTCAAGCTTTCTTTAGATTTATTTTCATGTCTTTAAGGCAAGTAACCTATTAGCTGAGTTTGGGTTCATTTTTGTGACAAGGAGACCGAGACAGCAGAAAGAGTGTCCGGTTTTTATTTTCTTTATTTTTATATTGTAAGTGCACACAAGTAAAAGTAGACCCTTTACAGTTTCTAATGATGTATTACTCTTATCTGAAGGAGTTGTGTTCACTGTTGCTTGCGGCGGCGCCTCCATGTCATGCACAAACACTTGGTTGTGTGGCTAATAGCACACATTTATTTAACGTTAGAGCAACCGGCCATGTAAGTAACTACTACTTAAACTACTACTATTTCAATTTCAAATGATAAGCCATATTTGAGGTGGATAAATGATAGAAAAACATTTGGATTTCCTGCCCGATATCCTGTAATTTCCACAAGGTTAACCATCAGTCTGTCCCAGAACACTTTTTTTCTTCCTGTGACTAACCAACTAATTAAATGTTAGTTGACTAAGCCTCTTCTCCTCAACTATTTAGAGGGCAGACCTACTAATATACAGATTGTGAAGGTGTAAATGTAGTGTTGTTTGAGCACACTGATCTACCTCCAGACAGTCGCTCCTCTCGGATTCATCCTCCACAAATCTCTTCCTCAAATCAATGTCGCAGTCAGTCGGAAGGCCAAGTCTTACCATGCTGTCCAACAGAGTGGTGTCAGAAATGTTCTCTGTGTCCTTCAACTCTGTGTCATCAGGTGACTCTGTGGCGCTTCTGGTCATGTTGTCTATCATCCTTATGACCTCGAGTGCCCCCTGGGTCTTGTCTCTGCGCAGGTCCGTGTCAATAGTAGTCTTTCCAAAGCTGTCCAGAATCTCCATGATCTTCAGCGCTCCCTGAGTTTTGTCCTTCCTCAGGTCTGTGTCCTGAAGGCAGACGCTGCTCAGAACATTTGCTAGAGATGAAGTGGACAGTCTCTCGTCCGCTGATGAAGAGAGGACATTAAATTCTGTTACACAATTCAATCTCATTGTCAAAAGCAAGACCCAGTGACCTGAAAAATTTAGCTGCATCTTTATCTCTTGTCTATTTTTACATGATTCTCTTCATTAAGGATGCATGATAATGGTTAAATGGTTAATCATGGTTAGTTTGCTAAAACATATAAATCATGGTACTCTCACCTCTACAACACCAGAAGAGAAACTCTATAATATATGCATGGTTTGCAAAGATTTAGTCGCAGCAAACAGTGCAAATGACTGTGAAAGAAAACTGTCTGGCTGTTCACAAAGTCTTTACATCTAAAAAATGTGAAACGAAGTGCTCAGGAATGAATGTCTCCTCCACCATGTTGCCATCAAATAAAACAGTTACCATGAAAAGTTGCTACTGTAAACAAAACTAGTGTTGCCAAAAGACCCGGTACTTCGGTAGCAAGTCGGTACTAAAAAAATGTAAATGTGATGGTACCAGGTTTCTTTAAGTACCGGTAGTACCGAGGTCCCGTTCAAACCCGGTTCAGCGCTATGATTTCCACGAAGCAGAAAATTAGGACGGAATCTCAAAATCCTTACATTGAAACTTACATTTTAATATGGACAGTCATAGAATTTGTCAAAGTTAGCATAAATTAATCAAATCAAATCTCCATATGGACCAGTATCTGTTAATGTTAAGCCGCAAATGTTGTTTGAAATATGAATCCGTGTTCTGCGTGTCTCTGTGTGAATTAATGAATGACAGAGACGTGCGGGTTTGTTTACTACATAGACTGAAGCACATGATGCTTGCATTAATTTCAGCATCTGAGCTTCAGAGTTCTCTCTCCATCAAGCGATCTTTTCAGTTTCTCACACATGCAAAAGAGAGAGAGAGCGAGAGTCTTGCCACGCTGAATCGACACGCTATATGTAAACTATTTTTTATTGTCTTTTCCTGTAATGGAGTTCATTTAGAATTATTCATATTCATTTTTGAACAAGCAGAAGACATACCGGTTTCTCCGGTAGTGGGCGGAGCTAATGCACAAATGGCAATTTCATTGGCTAGCGCTGAATTTGTACCGTCCCTGTTTTGATTTCAGCAAATCAGTTTGACCGAACGCAGACAACGTGATTAATATTCATGAACCCAGCAGCTCATCAATTCATAGTGCATTGGATATACATTAGTATGATAGTAGAATTAGTAGTAGTCTTATCTTTTATTAATAATTAATATGAATACTAATTAATATGATCTATTACTATTTTTTTTACAGAAATCCTCAATGACCAAAAATATCTTAAGCAACACCACCAGTCTTAAGTTCAGTTAAAATGACAAATATGCATTCATTAGGCCTAAGAGTTAATTTTTACATAAAGGCATTGTGCTAGAAATATTACTATTATTTAGTAAAATGTATGTGATACTGCTACTACTGTTGAAAAAATTTATAAAACTTTATTTTTGAAAGAAATAAATCACAATATTTCTTACATGTTTTAATTTTAATAGAAAATCCCCTTTATTTACCAGAAATAAAATGTGTTTAAATTTCATAAATTAAAAGACAAATTAAATTTGGGTGAAACTTGTTTACTGTTTTTCATAATTATATAACTTGTAGAAATACTTTAAACACAATTGTAAATAAGTATAAAGAATGGCATTGGTTTTATTTTTAGTGTTAAAAAGTTTTTTTTTTTAATTAGCATATTTTTGTGTTTTGCTTTGGTACCGAAATTGGTACCGAGAACCGTGGATTTTCACTGGTATCGGTACCGAATACTGAAATTTTGGTACCGTGACAACACTAAACAAAACACTGCAACACTTGCCCCGCCTCCAGGGTCTTCTGAATGGTCCACAGGTTTGGAACTGACACTGATGAGCGGCGCTATGTAAAAATTATTTTAAAGAGGTCATATGATGCGACTTCATTTTTTCCTTTCTCTTTGGAGTGTTACAAGATCTTGGTGCATAAAGAAGATCTGTAAAGTTGCAAAGACTAAAGTCTCAAACCAAAAGGAATATTTTTTATAAAAGTTAAGACTCGTCCACGCCCACCTAAAAACAGCTCATTCTAACACGCCCCCATGTCAACGTCAATATGTGGGAAGATTTGCAAAACCCCGCCCAGAGGTTCACACAAAGAAAAGCAGTGTAGCTTTTATTCTCGTACTATTGTTGTTGCCGGCGCTGCCATGTCATATAGTTGCTGTGTATTAGTCGCTGTGAAACTAATTTGTTTGGCCTACCAAAAGAGGACGATATCAGCTTTGTCATGCCTGGAGCTGATCCGTGCTGGTCGCTGAGTAAACGCATCAACTTTGCACTGTCGATCACTGGATAGGCTTTCATCATGGACAAAGCGGAGTCCAGCCTGGGGTCGTTACATGTGGTTGCCGCAAACCCAACGGACGCTCTTTTGTAAAATCTTCCTGTCGTGCCATTCTCAAGCCCGAATGCCTCCGCTCGCTCTAGACCGTGGCTCACTCAAATCCTCTGGCCTCTGCTCACTCTAAACAGTGTGACGCGGTTTCATTGAGAAATTGAAACTACTTTGTTTGGGCTTCTAAAAGAGTACACAACCAGAAATCATGTTTATATCACGTTTATAATGGTTTTTATGTATATGTCTCGTCGCTTCAGCCAGACAGGCCATCACAATATGTTAAGGGGCCAATCACAACGAACTGGATAGCTGGCCAATTAGAGCACACCTCGCTTTTCAGACCGATGATCTTTGTAAAAATCTATGCGTTTCAGAAGATGGGGCATAGAGGGGCATACAGTATGTGGAAAATAATGTGTTTTTTCTTTTACCTTAAACCGCATAAACATTTCTTTACACCAAATAATGTTCTTTTAAGAAGCATCATATGACCCCTATCTTAAAAATACAGTGCTCACATGTGAGAAATTGCAAAAGAGAGGCAACAATCATACCCATCCGTCTAGTACATGCTTTCATAGAAAGACAATGGAAAAGTTGCACACTGGAAAGGAAAAACACATTCTGTGTGAAAGGCCCCTTAGACATTTATTTGAGCAAAATATCTCAACAGAGATCACTAAATTCCAAATTACGAACAATCTGACAACAACAACCATAAAAGCTTATAGAGGCTTGATACCAATTATACTTCATGAAGGGAAACTTCAATGAAGGGAAATTGTGATCACATATAAAATACGATTCATTGTGCAGACCTCAAGCTTCATTCTACTCACCTTCTCGTAGTTCTTGGTTGGGATTATTTCTCTGGCGTTTAGATCTTCCTTCATGGGCGTCGAGATCCACCTTCCTCTTTAGTGTGTAGGTGTCCTCCGTCACCTCTGGATCTCCTGCTGTTCCCTTCGAGCTCTTCTTGTTCAGCTGGATGAGCTTCAGCAGCTCTTTGACTTTTATTGGGTCATTATGAGGGGCTGTTTTCTGAGTGCTCTCAACCGTCTGAATCCGTAGCTCCTCCACCTTCTTCTTTACATTCTCCAGAAGCATAGTAAACACGGACGGTTTGTAGATGTAGGACCGCATGAAGCTCTCCCAGTTTGTCTTCTGCCTGGGTGCTGGAAAGAGCTTTTCCCTGACGTCCAGTTTGGGGTCGTAGTCAGTCTGAATGCACTGCGGAGATTGGCCTTCACGGAGGTTAGTGAGGTAGTCATAAACCTGCTGCTCTATGGCAGTGCTGAGGTCAGCAGGAGGGTCACCGTGAGCCTTGCTGAGGGCGTAGTGAAGAGCGGAGATGAACGAATCATGCTGGGGCATGATGGGACTGTGATGCTCTGATGACACAGGTCTGCAGGTCTCAGAAGGATTTGATGCTTTATAAAGACAAACATTAGAGATTCATTACTAAATAAAATAAAGATCAAAAATAAGATTTGATTGGTGACTGAAACATGCAAATACAAGACTGATACTTTAAGCAAAGACATCTTGATTCTGTATGATGATGTGTTCTAAACGCCACCGTCAGTTAAGAGGAATACAAATCTTGAAAATCCATTTTGATTAATAATTTAGAATTAGTACTGAGAAGCAAAATCACAATGCTATTTCATTTGTCTCAAGCTATAGTCAGTTAGATAATTGGTTAACAGTTCACTTAAAGCCTAATGTACTATAAAAGTTGTTTTAATGCATTAATTATGCCTTGTAATGCACGCTATAATGCACTGTATGATCTCATGAGTTCCTGTAACCACAGTTATAATACATTATAACATTTATCTAGTCATTGTTGCACCTTTAGAAAGTAGAACACGACATTACGAAAAATACACATTCAAATATTATAAAGCATTCTAACTTTGGTTACAATTATTCATGAAAAGATATAATGCATTGCAATGCATATTATCCATGCCTTTACAGGCATTAGGGCTTAAGGTATCAAACATCGTTAAATCTCGTCAAGTGGTACTGACTACTGAAACTTTGGCAAGGTTACAAAATTAGTTGGAAGAGAACCTCGCTGACCAGGTTAGCTGAAGGAAGATGAACTTGTACGTTTACGACTAGCAAAACGAATGATAACATCTGTTTAATAACACAGACATTTGAAGGCAATTCAATCGCTCCCATGAGTAATGACGTTTATTTCGCCACAAGAACTGTTAAGTGTGAGACTAAGTGCTTGCAATGCATAAAATATATTTCTGGCTTTAAGAAGAATTGCATCAATCAAAATACTCACAGCTCTTTAACAAGTCACGTTTCTCATGGTAAATAAAAAGTGCTTGTATAGAGGACATTTTCCAACCACCTTGTCGCTCTGTAAAATTAAAATAAATTCACTTTCATTCAGATATTTCAAAGATCAATTTCATTTACAAGCATTCACCATCATTAGATCATACCGCTTGAGTTGGCCATTTGACTGGCAGAAAGCAAGAAGAGGAAACCTCTGTCCTTTACCATGTTCACCAGCACCTGCAGAGACAGGACGACAATCAGCTCATGTGCACACAGCTACAGAAACATGAATCAGGATTATCTGCCCAGTCTGACTCTCACCAGGCCCTCTTCCTCCAGTTTCTGCAGCAATACGGTCAAGCTCTTCGGAGAAGCTTCGTCTTTCTCCACCACGTCAAACAGACTGCAGAACATGCCACTTTTAGACACTACAAAAACAAACCAGAGCCATTATATTTACATGGCATTATCTTTCTTTATAAACACAGCCAATGCTGCATTGACATTAATATGCAAAAAAACAAAAACAAAACATATAAACCTATGCATCACAATATACAATACTGTACAGGTCCGACACAGTAGTATAAATCAGTCTTTTAATATCCCTCAGGTTCTTCCTCCTGAGTAGTTGCTGGCTGATTTATCTACAGACTAACAGGAGCTTTCATTCTTCATCTTTTATGATTTTTGAGGTTTGTTGCATGAAATGTTTATTAGATATACAAAGACTTGCTGAAAGAGCTGGGTAAATTTCTTACAAATTGTAGTTCATTACTGATTAAAAATTACATGACAAAAATCAGTTTAGTAATTATGATTTGCAAAGTTACAAAGTCCAATTCATAAGGATACATTTTATTTAACAGAAATAACTTTTTAAAAACTACAACGAACTACTTGTTTGGACAACAATGGATATTTTCCGGGATTTTTGAGACCACAAATATTGACGAATTTTCCGGTTCCGGTTCCGGTTCCACCTAACGGTTCCAGTTCCGATTCCATTAAAATCATTAAACTATAAAAAAAAAAAAATAGTAAGGAAAAATGCACAACACTCAATGTGACAAGAGGGGTGCGGCCGAGAGCCTTGGGAACGGGTCGAGGCCGGTGGAGTGATTTGGAAATGAGCGACACCTGCTCCACTCACTGGTCTCGAGTCCCACAGAGAAGATTGGAAGGATACAAAAGAGGAGCGGTTTTATTTTGTGGTTTGGTTTTGTTTTGTTTGTGCGTGGCAGTCGTCCGTGAGGGGCTGTTGCACTGTTTTGTGTTTATTTGGTTATTAAAGTTTCATTGGAATGTTCGCCGGTTCCCGCCTCCTCCTTCCCATGACTACGAGGGTTTTTATATATAAAACTACATAATGACGGGAAGGAGGCGGCGGGAACCGGCGGACATTTAAATGAAACTTTAATAATAAAATAAACACAAAACAGCTCCTCACGGATGACTGCCGCGCACAAACAAAACCAAACCACTAAATAAAATCCAGGCCTGGTCCTCTCTCATCCTTCACTGTCGTCGCTCCTCTTTTATCCTTCCAATCTCCACAGTGGGACTCGAGACCGGTGAGTGGAGCAGGTGTCGCTCATTTCCCAATCACTCCACCGGCCTCGCTCGGTTCCCACGGCTCTCGGCCCTACCCCACTCCCCGGGGAACACATGATAGGTAATAATTGATAGCCTTAATGCAATGTAAGTCGCTTTGGATAAAAGCGTCTGCTAAATGCATTAATTTAATTTAATTTAACATTTTGCTTTTCAAGCAGGAATAAGCTGGTTGGCCAAATAGTCCCTTGAGGGCTGAGACACTTGTTCATTTCCCTAAATTAATGAAATATAAACTTTTATACTTATAACCATGTATACACACTCTCCATAAAGCCCCTGGTTTACAAATAATAATGCAGACAGGAGATGGTGTGATGCAATGAGTGGTTTCCACATTTTAAAACATTTGAAATGATTCAAATAAGGGAAGTCGTGGCCTAATGGTTAGAGAGTCGGACTCCCAATCGAAAGGTTGTGAGTTCGAGTCCCGGGCCGGCAGGAATTGTGGGTGGGGGGAGTGCATGTACAGTTCTCTCTCCACCTTCAATACCACGACTTAGGTGCCCTTGAGCAAGGCATCGAACCTCCAACTGCTCCCCGGGCGCCGCAGCATAAATGGCTGCCCACTGCTCCGGGTGTGTGTTCACAGTGTGTGTGTTCACTGCTCTGTGTGTGTGCATTTTGGATGGGTTAAATGCAGAGCACAAATTCTGAGTATGGGTCACCATACTTGGTTGAATGTCACGTCACTTTCACTTTCATAAATATTTTCTATCACTTTGTTTATCACTCTTGAAATGACCTGTACACTAAATCTAACTAATACTTGCATAACAATAGCAGTCTACTGATTTAGTGGTCCGTTGAAGTTGAAGTCAGTATGTATATTAATGACAACATGGGACAAATATAATATAATTTAGTGGCGCACATGTACAGTCAGACAAAATGACGTGCAGTTATCAAAGGCATGAGTGCGTATACAGTCGAGGGAAACATGTTCGGCATTTTAAAAAAACTATGCGGCGCGTCTGTGGAGTGAGCATCATTGGAAAAAATGTACTCCGTTATTAAAGAGGCAGGGCTGTGTTTCTGTTATTTGGTTTGTGACATCCTTTACGGGAAACCCAGAATCATCAGAACACCAGCGCAAGGCTTCTCACAGTGCCTTCTTACATGTCGCACAGAACCGTTTTTTGGAACCGAAACATAGAAATTGCTCACGGTTCCGATTCTTAAAAAAAAAAAAAACAGAACTCTGTTCTGTTCCCAACCCCAGACGAGACCTGGCTGAGTTGCACTAGAGAAGGCAACGAGTGTTATAACTATGTCGGAGACACGCTAGCTTTCCCAATGCAGATGAATTTAGATTGGTTACAATCATCCGGGTTTGAATCGTGTTCAAATTGTTTTGATTTTGATGGAATATTTACACTGAAGCTCACAGAAGGCGTCTATGGTAAAGGGCATGACATTTCCAGACCAGCACACACCTGCCCAGCCAACCAATCACAGCACACAATGGCCCAGCTAACCAATCACAGCACACACTGGCCCAGCTAACCAATCACAGCACACAATGGCCCAGCTAACCAATCACAGCACACACTGGCCCAGCTAACCAATCACAGCACACACCTGCCCAGCCAACCAATCACAGCACACAATGGCCCAGCTAACCAATCACAGCACACAATGGCCCAGCTAACCAATCACAGCACACACCTGCCCAGCCAACCAATCACAGCACACAATGGTCCAGCTAACCAATCACAGCACACACTGGCCCAGCTAACCAATCACAGCACGCAAGGGCTGTCAAAATTGCTCAAAAATGACGTTCAAATATTCCCTCTTAAAAAAAAAAAAAACACGAATATTCGAACTATTCAAACATCTGGTTGCGCATGTTGTCAATGACGCGCATTACGTCAATAACAGGACAAAATAATAAAAAGAGACGTAACTACTTGTTAGTGTTAATTTCGTCAGACGAAATCAAATCAATCAATCGAAGTCAACAACCTTTTTTTCCATGACTAAGACGAGACGATGACAAGACTGCACCACTGTCCAAAAACGCTGACTAAGACTAAATTAACATGCATTATTGTTGACGAAAATAGACGAGACGAAAATGTTTTGTATAAAATAAAAACTAAGATAAAATCTCTATTCATTTTCGTCTACAATCGTCTCTGCTTTTTCATCAACTGTTACGCCTTTAAAAATTCAGAACGAGTTTGCGGCTTTGCGCTGTTGCTCAAGTTACAGGTCTCATACTCCTGTTGCTGCCAGCCTGTGGCTGCAACACAAAACTGCTGAACACACAACACCTGAAAGCGAACAAGAGTGATGAGCGAGCGACGACGACATGCTATGTCGAAGGAAGAGGCTCGATATTTGTGTGTTATAGTTAGCAGCGGTCTGTTAAAGAAATAAAATAGTGTGTGCGTAAAAAGAATTTGTCCACACGCCGCTCAAAAAATACAAAATAAAAAAAAATTCCTGAGCGCAAGTCCACCATCTAGGCAGGCTTTTTGTGTTAAATTATATTTCCTGTTGCTGCGCAGGCTCTTTTATTGTATATGACAGCTTATGTCCCGATGACCGGTCTTTGCATTACGATTAAAAGCAGTATCAATAAAGTAAAAAAATGTGATCAGGTTAATCATTTGTGAATGTGTCTCCTAAATCAGAATTTGAAAACCAGACACATTTAACATTTGCATCCAACAAAAATCATTCAACAAGTGTATTTTGTCAGGTAATTATGACATTTAACCAATGTTTGAGATATGTGAAACACTTTTTTTACTGAAATGTTTATCAGTAATGTGTTATTTTAAAAAAAACACTAAAAAAATTGTATTAAAAAAAAAACACTATTTTTTGACTAGAACTGGACTAAAATTAAAAGACTTTTAGTCGACTAAGATACCTTGAGTTTTCCTTTGACTAAAACTAGACTAAAATGACGAGACTTTTAGTCGACTAAAACTTGACTGACAAAAAAAGATACGTGAATGACTAAATATGACTAAAACTAACAAGGACATTTGGCACAAGACTAAGACTGAGACTAAATTAAAAATAGGTGACGAAATTAACACTACTACTTGTATAGGTAATCTATTTAAGTTTAAACATATTTGACAACGTATTACCTTAACTGACAACGTAAGACCTCACCCTCTGCTCTCTGCGCATAACGGTTTAAATGAACAAACAAATTTTGAGTGCTGATCAAGAGTTTTGTGCAAGCAATTTAAGGTTGCGACTCTTGTCCCAAATATAGCAGGCTTCATTCAGTGATTGAAACAAATATTATTAATATTAATTGAAGTTTTACAGCATATAGAACTGACATTGAACGCTCCGAGCGAGCTGTGCTGTGGTAAACATGGAACTTTTCCTTGACATGAAACGAGAAATAATCAAACCTCGGTTCCATTGCTTGACAGAACTCCCTGAAGCCTGCCCCATCCACGACACTGATCGGTCTCATGTCCTTACAAATGAACAAAATTAATTTATCAGTTATGGCCTCTTGTAATGTTGCAGACAAAATGCTTGTGGCGGGCGATGCAAAGTAACGTTAAGTGTCAAGACGTGACTGTTTAGCTGGAGCTCCACACATTATGCCAGTATGCTAACTGTATCTTAAATAGCTTGCATACAACTTTATTTTGCAGGTCAACAATTTTACGTCGCTTTCTCTGCTGTGGTCGAGTTGGGCTCTGCACTTTCTGCCATCTACCATGCAAGACGAATATATAAATTCGATATATTTGAATTTAGAATATTTGTTGACAGCCCTACACTACGCACTGGCCTGGCTAACCAGTCACAGCACACACTAGCCCAGTCACTAACCAGTCACAGCATTTCCACTGTCGGGCCAAAGCGAGCCAGGGCTTAAAACGGGCCGGGAGTGGCTAATAGCCTCGGGCCAATAGCACCGAGGCCAAAATAGCGCAGCGTTTCCACTGTCAGCCCAGAAGCTCTGCTGCGCTTCACTAAAACACGCCCTTTACACACCTCTCAGTAACAACGTCACGCAACCCCATCATTTCACCAACAAAGAGAAGTTATCAGAAAACAAATAAGAAATAAATCACTGGAACATGCGTGATCACACACGAACATGATAAAAGCAGCCGTTTGTTTGCATGCTTTGTTAAATATTCGCATTCAAAAGCATCAATGTTTTACTATAGAATAAGTGATACATTGATCATAATGAATTAATTTATCAGGACTCAAAATTAATCATACAGAAATACACTTATTTCTATTTTTTTTTTTTTTTTTTTAACGCTTATGAAAATAGCCTGCTTATTCAGTCGAGTCTGTTTCTGTTTATTTGTAGCCGCAGTAGCTTATGCGTCACATTTAGAATGAATGATGATCTCTATTTTTATAAAAGCTTCCAAACAAAAAAATTATTATATTTTTTATGTGGTCTGAGAAAGTCTTCTAGCTGTTTTTGAAGGAGTTATGGTTGATGTGCCTAACTTGATGGTGAAATTGTGATGAAACGATGGGTTTGCTGGAATCACAAGCAGTTCTGTCTTGGCAAGGTTGAGTTGAAGGTGATGGTTCATCATCCAGAAAGAAATGTCTGTTAGACAAGCTGAGATGCGAATAGCTACTGTCGGATCATCAGGATGGAATGAGAGGTAGAGTTGAGTGTCATCAGCATAGCAGTGGTATGAAAAGCCATGTTTCTGAATGACAGAACCTAATGATGCCATGTAGACAGAGAAGAGAAGTGGTCCAAGAACTGAGCCCTGAGGAACCCCAGTAGTTAGATGTTGTGACTTGGACACCTCACCTCTCCAAGATACTTTGAAGGACCTATCTGATAGGTAAGACTCAAACCATTGAAGTGTGGTTCCTGAGATGCCTTTTGCCAGTAGGGTTGATAGGAGGATCTGGTGGTTAACCGTGTCAAAAGCAGCGGACAGATCAAGCAGGATAAGTACTGAAGATGTGGATTCTGCTCTTGCCAGTCTTAGAGCTTCAACAACTGAGAGCAAGGCAGTCTCAGTTGAATGTCCACTTCTGAAGCCAGATTGGTTGCTGTCAAGGAGGTTGTTGTGTGTGAGAAATTTAGAGACTTAGTTGAACACAGCTCGTTCAAGTGTTTTTGCAATGAAAGGAAGAAGGGAAACTGTAGTTCTCTAAAAGAGATGGGTTGAGGGTGGGTTTCTTAAGTAGTGGAGTTATACGAGCCTGTCTAAATGATGAGGGGAAAACACCAGTGTGGAGGGAAGTGTTGATGATGTGAGTGAGTGCAGGTACAACTGCAGGAGAAATGGCTTGAAGGAGATGAGATGGAATAGGATCAAGCGGGCAAGTAGTAGGGTGATTAGAAAAGATGAGTTTTGAGACTTCTGCCTAAGAGAGTGAAGAGAAGGATGTAAATGAGTGGTAATTTTCGTAAGTTTGCTGGTGATATGAGCTTGACTGATTGTGGTGTGGAAAATTGTGCACTAATGTGTTTAATTTTATTAATGAAAAACGTTGCAAAGTCGTCAGCTATTAGAGATGAAGCAGGAGGTGGAGGAGGAGGACAAAGAAGTGAGGAAAATGTTTTAAAAAGCATGCGAGAGTTAAACGAATTGTTAATTGTGTTATGGTAGTATGTCATTTTAGCAGTGGAGACATTAGCAGAGAAGGAAGATAGGAGTGACTGATACACATTAAGGTCAGTAGAATTTTTGGATTTGCGCCACACCCTTTCAGAAGCTCTAAGCTTAGAGCGGTGTTCGCGTAGAACATCAGATAACCAAGGGGCAGAAGGGGTGTTATGGGCCGGCCTGGAAGATAAGGGGCAAACAGTGTATAAACAAGATGTAAGATTGGAGCAGAAAGTATCAGTAACACTGTTCGCGTCCAAAGATGCAAACAGTTTAGGGGAAGGAAGTGAAGATGAAACCATTGCAGATAGCCGGGAGGGTGAGAGTGAGCGTAGGTTACGTCGAAAGATGATATGTGGAGGGGTAAGTGATGTGTCAGGGACCATGTTGAGGTTAAGAGTGAGGAGGAAGTGATCCAACGTAGGGCTGGACGATTAATCGAAAAGTAATCGAAACCGAAATTTAGAACCTCTAACCGACGTAATTTTCCCATGTCGGTTATTTCGATTATTTCCTGTTAATACTTCCCCCTTAAAAGCGTGTGTAGCCACAAGATTATGCCAGGCAGTGGCATAAAAGAAAAACGCGGAGGTGAACGCCTGTTCACCATATAGTGATGGCGCGTGAGCGGTGAGCCTCGAGTCTTCACTAAACTTTGTCAGTTGTATTTGTTTTATGGTTTGGACGTTCAAGCAATTAGATGATCGGATGTGTATTATTTTATCGAGCTACTCATAGCTGTGAAGATCGCGCTGTCCTGTGATTTATCACTAAAGTATCTTAGAATCTCAAAACCTATTATAGCATATTTTTCTACTTTGGAGGAACTAGGCTATTTACAACCCCCAGCTTCACAATAATATAGAGACGGTATGACTAATTCACACACGCAATCACTCGTACTGGTACTGTTTACCTTTAATCTTTATTTATCTCTTACACAGAGAAATAATATGTAAGAAATGTTACGAACATAGATAAAATAACTGCTGATAGTGAGCTTTGATCGTTCTTTCAATAGGAAAAAATATACCACCTTTAATAGTCGATCTCAACCGTCTGGCTGAGGCCAGTCTAAAAAGACGCTCAGGACAGTTGACAGAACGCTGCTGCGTGTCGACACGAAAGCGTATCATTTTCACGTGTTATTAAGCCTTGCCACTTGCAAATGTAACCATTCAAAAGACTTTAAAGCATTCAAACACAAGACGCGGAAAAGCTGAACTGACTAGGTGGTTACTCGCGCGCTGTGCTCGGTGCGCATGTGAAGAGAGAGCCGCGTCTCACAGACAGCAACACTGAACCGAGCTCTCCTTTAAGTTCCTCCTGCACCTCAATGAATAAAAACAAAATAGCAGTTTAAACAAACAGAAAATGATGTGTAAGAGCCCACTACAGCACTGCGGTGTTCTGCTGTTCAGGGCTCACGCAGAGAGAGGCTCTTGCTCTTGTACCGACAAATACATTAAAAATGTGAAAATACCCGTCTTGGATAGTATGTTCGAAGAATCTGTCAGTTATGTCTTAAGTAAACAAAAAATCATATGTGTATTATATTGGATGCATTTATTGTCTCTTAAAGTGACCGCGAATTAAGTGACCGCAAATTGGGTGCAGCGTTGCATTCTGGGACGTGGCGGGCATGTTGATGAACAAATAAACAGAACAAACATACAAATTAAACACTTTCAAACAGGGCCCACTGGTACAACCTGAACCGGGGCCTCGCAAACCCCAACTATGGCCCTGTTTACCTTACAAACCTTGTAAGTGAACTATGAGGGCAAAAAAAACTAAACAGAAAAAAAATAATCGTTCATTAATCGTAATCGAGGTAAAATGTTCAATTAATCGAGGTTTTGACTTTAGGCCATAATCGTCCAGCCCTAATCCGACGTGTGCAGTGGAGTAACCAGAACATGATCAGTAGAGCAGTGTCATGTATAAATAAGGTCCAGTTGGTTGCCTGATTTGTGAGTAGCAGTAGTTGACACTCGGTTGAGATCAAAAGAGGCAAGCAGAGTGTGGAAATCAGCAAACAGAGGTTTATCTAGGTGGATGTTGAAATCTCCCAAGCATAACTAGGGGAGTACCATCCTCAGAAAAGGTTGAGAGCAACACATCTAATTCATCCAAAAAGTTACCCAGTGGTCCTGGGGGTCGATAGACAACTACAAAATGTATTTTAAGAGGGTAGGTAACAGTAACTGAATGAGATTCAAAGGAGCTGTTGATACCCAAAGATGGTAAAGGATTAAATTTCCAATCATTAGAGATGAGCAGACCAGTACCTCCACCTCTTCCAGTCAAACGGGGGGAGTGGGAAAATTAGAAATTATTGGAGAGTGCTGCAGGTGTAGCAGTGTCTTCAGGTTTGATCCAGGTCTCTGTTAGGGCCATGAGATTAAGCTTTGAATGACTAATAATAGAAATAATGAAATCGGCTTTGTTTACAGCAGACTAGCAATTCCAGAAACCAATAGAAAAAGAAAGTAGTGTATTAGTAGATATAGGCAAAGTGCGCAGGTTGTTAAGATTGCGCTGTCTACATTGTGTGACGTGTGGTTTGCGAGTGGTAGTGATAGTAGGGATCTGGAAACACATAGTAAGATTTGGTTATAAACAAAAAACAACTGAAGCAGAAATTAAACAAGAGAAAGAAAAAGAGATTAATCGAAACAATAGTTATATTCCCTGCCGGTGTCCCTGCCCGGTGGAGTCGCACGGTAGAGTCGATGGTCTTTACACTCTTCGGTCTTCACACGAGGAGGGCTTAAAAGGAGGACTGCCACGACCGCTGCCACGGTATACTAATCTTTTATAAACCCGACAAAACGGACACAACACTGACAACGTATGCGATAGAGTACGAGACCAAACGATGGTATTACCATTACTGTGGTAACATGTATAGCGTGCATAGTCTTTTACATCGCTTAAAACTTTTCTGCCTTGTTTTGTGATTATAATCGGATCGGATTGCGTTATTTCAAACACTCGCTACTGACTGAAAGTGAGTTTTGGGCAACTTCTTTAAAAAAAGTTTTTAATGATGGTGTTATAGCTGTTAGCTTTCTGAAATGATCCGCAGTGCAGCGCTCTCTAGTTTTATAAAAGCTCCCAAACAAAAACCATTGTTATATTTTTATGACATATTCTACACAGAGCTAAACTCTTGAGATGAGACTTATGACAGATAAAATATGTTACTAAATAAATACACAATTGTGATAGAGAATAAGAAGCTGACGTCTGAGCTCTCCTAGTTGCATTTATCATGTTTACTATGTTAACGTTAATGTTTAGCGTGCACAGTCTTTTACATCGCTTATAAATATTTCTGCCTCGTTTAGTGATTATAATCCACATTGGATCAAGTTATTTCAAACACTCGCTGCTGATTAAGATTGATTTTTGAACTCAGCTTATTTTAAAAAGTCTTTAATGCTGGGATTAAAGCTGTTATCTTTTTTAAATGATCTGCGCTGACACTCTCCAGACGCAGAGAAAACTCCGCCTTTGTTCAGAACCACTCCTCTAGCCCCAGCTGGCCCGCTTTGGCCCAAGGTTTCGTTGGGCCAAAAAACCCTAGCCGTTGGCTCCGAGGAAACCCAGACGAGGCACGATCAAGCCCCGAAGTGACAGTGGAAACGCGACCGGCCCTGGCACACACTAGCACGCCCGTTTTCAGCTCGACAGTGGAAACACGGCTAGTCAGAGCACACACTGGCCCAGCTAAACAATCACAACACATTTCGTATTTCAGAAGGGGGGCCTTCATTTGATACAGGAACTATTCGAGCTGTTCATGCTAGACTGGGGAGACAGGTGTTGTAATAATGTAAAATATGTAAAAAATAATGCTTTTTTACAACCTAGTATGAGAGTCTGTTGTAGTACACACCCAAAACAAAATCAAAACTTTGTAAAAGAGCATAGGAGGGCCCCTTTAAACATTACACTACGTCAAGGTTCAACATTCAAATGTGTTACTTTCATATGAAATATTTATTTTAAAATATCAGGGGTACTTCAAGTAAAATATAAGGTGAAAGAGGTTTAGATGGCAAAAAAAAAAGAGTTTGGAAATGCCTGCGTAAATAAGAAAAAGTGAATTTTAATGTGTTTGAAAGACAAAAGCCTCCCAATTACACCGTAAAACATGGTTAATAAGCAACTATTATTGTGATAATTCAAATAAAACTGAATGTGATCAGCATTAAAACACTTCTTATCCCATTACCAGTCACCCCCCTTTTTTGGCATGGAGACAGAAATGACATAATAATAAATAATAATGCATTTTATTTAAGGCGCCTTTCAAACCACTCAAGGTCACCGTACAACAAGTAACAACAGTAACAATATTAAAACAGAAAATAACAGCAAATAACAATGTCAATAAAAAACAGCAATAATAATAAATAAATAAGAAAGAATAAAAATACTGGACTTGAGTGCACAAAGTAATCATAGAAGATAAGCAGTTCTGAATAAATGAGTTTTAAGTTTGACTTTAAATTGAGCTAAAGAGTCTGAATTACAGATGTTGACTGGGAGAGAATTCCAAAGACGAGGAGAAACACGACTAAAGGCCCTATGGCCCATGGTGGTTAGGCGAGCTGAAGCTGTATGGAGGAGACCCACTGAAGAGGAACGGAGAGTTCGAGAAGGGGTGTAGGGATGTGAGAGGTCTGAAAGGTAAGGTGGAGCAAGGTTATGAAGAGATTTGTATGTGAGGAGGAGAATTTTAAATTCAATCCGAAAGTTGATAGGAAGCCAATGTAGCTGTTGAAGTGATGGGGTGATGTGTTCAATTGGTGAAGTCCGGGTTATGATACGAGCTGCAGAATTCTGAATCAGCTGGAGTTTATGAAGAGATTTGTGTGGTAGACCAGATAATAGAGAGTTACAATAATCGATGCGGGAGGTAACAAGTGAATGAACAAGAATAGAGGAACTATGCAGAGTGAGAAATGGACGGAGGCGAGCAATATTGCGGAGATGAAAATAACAAGACCTGGTTATGTTATTAATGTGAGCATCAAATGATAGGGTACTGTCAAAGATGACCCCCAAGTTCCTAGCTTGGCGGGAGGGAGAAATGGAAGAACCATCAATGGATAATGTAAAACTGCATGACTTAGAGAGAGTAGAATTAGTACCAATGAGGAGTACTTCAGTCTTACTGGCATTAAGTTTGAGGAAATTGGCAGAAAACCAAACATTTATTTCAAAGACAGACAGGCGGGAGGGAGAATGGAATCAGGCTTTGTAGAAATGTAAAGCTGAGTATCATCGGCGTAACAGTGAAATTTAATACCGAATTTTGAAAAGATATTGCCGAGTGGGAGAAGGTAAATTAGGAACAATAGGGGGCCTAGGACAGAGCCTTGGGGGACACCACAGCTAACAGGAGAAGGTTGAGAATGAAATTTCTTTAGTTGAACAAACTGTGTGCGGTTTGAAAGGTATGAAGTGAACCAGGCATAAGGAATACCAGTGATACCAATGCCAGATAGTCAATGCAAAAGAATACTGTGTGAAATTGTCAAAAGCTGCACTCAAGTCAAGTAGAACAAGAATAGATAACAACCCGCCATCAGCAGCCATTAACAGGTCGTTCGTTACTCTCACTAGTGCAGTTTCAGTGCTATGCTTAGGACGAAACCCTACTGAAAACAATTATACAAGTTATTAATACTAAGATGAGCATGAACCTGTGCTGCCACTGCTTTTTCAAGAATTTTTTAAATAAATCGAAGATTTGAGATAGGACGGTAATTATCTAAATTGTTTGGGTCTGCGCCAAGTTTCTTAAGAACAGGGGTTATGGCAGCTATTTTAAAAGATGATGGAACAATGCCAGAGCTAAGAGAAGTGTGAATAATACGAGTTATAAGAGAAGATAAAGAGGGAAAACAGGCCTTTACCAAATGAGTTGGTATAGGATCAAGTAGACATGTGGAAGAATTAGATTTATAAATTAACTGAGAAATTTCTTCTTCAGATGGCAAGTTGAAAGAAGAAAGGAAGAGGAGGGGCAAATTAATTGAGACACTGTGTGACGAACTACAGTAAGGGTTAGCCAACGAGGCCAATTGTTGGTGGATGGTAGTTATTTTGGCATTGAAGAAAGACATAAATTTATCACATTGAGCAGTGCAGTACAGGTGTGCGGGAAGTGTGTCAGGAGGTTTCAGAATACGATTAACAGTTGAATACAGTGCTTTAGTATTACCATCTCCAGACTCAATTAAATGTGAATAGAAAACATTTTTGGCAGCATAAAGAGCATCTTTGTAAAGATGAACATGTTCACTATACAGCTCTCTATGTATCATAAGACCAGTTCGTTTGTAAAGGCGTTCCAAACGCCGGCCTCTGGTTTTATTTTCACATACTCAAAATAAAAAGGTTTCTGCTCATGATTCTTTCTGACTAGATACATCAACATTTGTTCACAAAGCTGACACTTCAAAGTTTACTGTTCAGGAATCAGAATTACTCAGACTGTTATGAAAATAGAGATACATAAGCTCAAACATAAAAACAAAAATAAAAATATAAAAAAATGTTTTTCAATGTATTACATTTTTTTGATGTAAGATATGAGTTAAGAAATATAGTGTAGCTAAAGCCACAAGTCTACCAAAGCTGCATTTGACATTTCATAATCTTATCAGTAAAACTGTGAATTTTATGAAATATTTTCTAAGGCTGTCAAGAAAAATGTAAAAGATAAAAAAAGAAGAGTTGAGGAGAATCAGTAAATTATGAATATTCTATTGCTATTTTGGAAATGATATATAAACATGTTAATCAATTAAATACTACTGTAGCATCTGCTTAGGATCATGTACGATCGTTTGGGCTTTATGTTGTAGGGATTCCTTTAACCTTTTGACATTTGCATATAAATTACAGAATCTGGCCCTATAGTATACATTTATATGAGTGCTTAATGGCAAGGTTTACCCCCATTATCTGGAAGATAGTGAGCAGACCTTCTTTTAAGGTCTCCCCATCCGACTTCAAACACATTCCGAGATAACTAGATAGCCCTCGATGCCAGACACCAAATGGGCCTGCCTGACCAGCCCACTCACATTCACACAAACACATTTTATTTATTTAGACTATAATTAATCAGTTACAAATGTATTTAGTATATGCATGTATTGTTTGTATGTTTCACTATTGAAGTAGCCTAATTACAATACTTTATTTGTGTTAGTTGACCTCTAAGTGCCTATATTCAAGCATAAGAATGTATCTTTATGTTTCTATCTTCATTGCATATTGCATATTCTTGGTACCTAATTAAACCTCTCGGTTTGCATTAGCTAAATATCTCTACTATGTGAGCCTAGAATGCATCATACTATTTGTACCATAGTTTGGGTTACCAGATAACCAGTTCATCACTTCATTCATAAAATATGCAAATCAGGTGTCATTGAGACAAATAAACACTTTCCCGCTGAAACTATATGCCTTGTTATTGGCCAATCCAACCAAAAGGGGTGTTCCCGGGAAACCGGATTCCACACCCAAAAAGTGAGCGTTTTCTCTTAACTTGCGGTTCCCTGGAGACACCCATCACCTTGGACACCGAGACTCCCCTTCGGGAATCCCTAACAGGATTCAACAGGAATCTACGCATTATACATGCACCGGGACACTTTACTTTTACAGACCAGACACTTTACAGAACTAATGCAAGTATCCTCTTGTTAACTATTTAGATGCGCTTCTAGGCTTTGACCCCTTTTAATTAAGGTGATGAGATTCTTTGATGGTTCTTTACAGGTTGTGATTTGGTTTATGAGTAAATACTGCCATGACTCTCCCACCGTCATGCACGCTCGCGCTTGCACTCTCTCTCTCTCTCTCTCTCTCTCTCTATCCATGCCTTCCTTGCGTTGGCATCTATGTTTAGTGTGTGTATGTTTGTGTTTAGTCAGATGTTCCATGTTCCCCTGTAGTGTAGTTTAATAAACATCCATATGTATTCACACCTGGTTGTCTGTGTTCGCTGCTCACAGGACGAGTTCAGTTTAACATTCTGGTTTCATTACATGCTCTGGGAGCAATGTATCAGTAGTAAAATAATTTTTTGAGGCCAGAGAAATAATTTTACTTAGAGTCAATAAATGATTAACACTGTCCGCCCTGCGGACGAACAAATTATTTTATTGTACTATTAATGCTATAATGCTTCAAGTAGTTCCTGAAGATGAATGTAGCTTCAGAGTTCTCTCTCCATCAAGCGATCTGTACTTTTCAGTTCATGTCAATGGACGCACAATGCACCTGTATTTGCCGAACTGTAAACTCTCTGTAAAGGCGCACAACTCACCGTCGCTTTGCTGACAGTGCTGTTTCTCACACACAAAACAAAGAGAGAGCGAGAGTCTTACCACGCTGAATCGAGGGCTACATGTAAACTATATTCTTTGTTGTCTTCTCCTGTCAAAATAATGGAGTTCATTTAGAATTATTCATACACTAGTCCATATCGATATTTGATTCATTTTACAGCCCTAATGTAGATGTATTCATTCAAAAATATCCAAATTCCGTGACGTTCTGCTTTATACAGCAAGTTCTATTTTTGACTGGATTCTGCGATTCAATCGTTTCGCAAACACAGACGGGGTGAATTTATGAATGAAAGTGAATAAAAGTTCTGACACAAAACTAAGCTGTTACGTGTCCACACGCTTTTTTAAGTGGGTTTATGTTCGACACTAGGCTACCGTTACATAGTTTTGCTTCAGGTAGAATGATAAGGCTAATTATATATGCATGCCACTTTCTGAAACAACCTTACACAGTTTTGATAACGTTAATAATGAACACGATGTTAATATAGCCTGCCTGTGATGAATGCCGACTGCACACATACACATGCTTAGTCTTGGGATTCCACAACTTCCCTTGATCATCCTCACAACTTATTGCTTGTAGCCATTTTGTCATTCTTTCCGGCTCTGTATGTTTATTAGGAAGGATGTAGAACTTCAATTCATAATTTGTTAGTTTATTGGAGGTACAGAAAACGACACAACAACTCTTCGGCATGATTGTCCCGTGTATTTCAATTGGCGCCAAGGCAATGTTTTCCCCCACGGGCTAAATTCACATCACGTGAACGGCGTTCCCGGGGGCGTTCCCAGACCAACCGTCTGTATCTATCCCTGTTTTGATTTCAGCAAATCAGTTTGACCGAATGCAGACATTAATATTCATGAACCCAGCAGCTCATCAATTCATAGTGCATTGTATATAAATTAGTATGGTAGTAGAATTAGTAGTAGTATTATCTTGTAATGATAATTAATATGATCTATTACTTTTTTTTTTTTTACAGAAACCCTGAATGACAAAAAATATCTTGAGCATCACCACTAGTCTTAAGTTCAAATGTTAAAATGACAAGTATGCATTCATTAAAAGTTCTATTTTACATAAAGGCATTGTGCTAGAAATATTACTATTATTTAGTAAAATGTATGTGATACTGCTACTACTGTTGAAAAAATTTATAAAACTATTTTTTAAAGAAATGAATCACACAATATTTCTTCCATGTTTTAATTTTAAAAGCAAATCCTCTTTATTTACCAAAAATAAAATGTGTTTAAATTTCATAAATTAAAAGACAAATTAAATTTGGGTGAAACTTGTTTACTGTTTTTCATAATTATATTACTTGTAGAAAATCTTTAAACACAATTGTAAATAAGTATAAAGAATGGAACTGGTTTTATTTTTAGTGCTAAAATTAGCATTAATTAGCATATTTTTGTGTTTTGCTCTGGTACCGAAATAGGCACCGAGAACCGTGGATTTTCACTGGTATCGGTACCGAATACTGAAATTTTGGTACCGTGACAACACTAATACGAGTATTTTTAAAATGTAATATACTTATTAATATTACATATACTTAATATATTTATTATTAAAAGTACTTAATTTTTGGGATCTGATTACATGTAATAAGTTACTACCCAGCTCTGTTTGCTGAATGCCAACAGTATATGAAAAAGGTATTATACCGTATGCTACCGTATGTTAACTATTAGATATAATTTTACTGCAAAACAAATTTACCTCTGGGTATAAATAAAGTAACTTAACCCTTAATCAAAGAGTAACCTGAAGATGATAAATGAAGAATGGGACCTGTGTGTCTGCACTTGCGCACCATGAACTCAGCTCTATCAAAATAAAAGTCCCACTTACAATACTTAGCAGCCAACAGAAAAACTTACCGCCCCATACTGATTAAAGCATTGGCTGGTAAATTAGTGGTCAAACCTTCATGGCTGCCCGTGTAGAGACTCCAGGAGAAGAGTGCAGACGGGATCTTCTGCTTGACCTGCTGCAGGCTCATGACTTTGCCGATCTCAATCTTCTCTGGCCTGAAACAACAACAATCATGGCTCAGGCATGCCCAGTGTCATTTAACACTCACACGGTGACTGCTGTGCTTCATGAGACTCACAGTTTGTAGGGCAGGAACGGTAGAGAGAGTGAGCGAAGGCTTGCCTGGTACATGTCTTTTCCCCCGTTCACAAAATGTCCCCGCCATACAGTGTAACAGCGCCTCCCTATCACAACAAAAAAAGGAAATGAAGAGTTCACTCAGAGATTTAAATTCTGTCATATTTATTTGACCTAATGTCATTCCAAACCAGTATTCTGTTATATTTTAAGGAGAATTTGAAGAATTGTTTTCAATACAAATGACAGTCCATTGTGATCATGGCTCCACAAAAGACAAAACTACTAGGAAATGCTTTATGGTGATTTTGAGCACTTGTTAGAAAATATAAACTGTCGCAGTATAGAAAGAGATCCGATGATTCTTCCAAAAATGCTTTTGTACTCCACAAAAAAAAAAAAAACCACTGGTGAACTTTTCCTTTCATAACCCAAAAAAATGCTGTTTTACTGAATAAACAGGGTTTCTGCAGGATTTTTAAGCTCAAATTTAAGACTTTAAGACCTTTTTTAAGACCTGCACTAAATAAAATGAAAACCATATGAGTGGGGTAGGGCAATGTCTATAGTACCATATTAACTGTAAAATGATTATTTACAGTTCAGATAAGTTTTCACAAAAACAAACTTTTAAAAAATGATAAACTTTACATTTCAGTCTTTAAACCATTGTTAAGAAAATGGATGAGTCATTACGACTGAAGCAAATCTTTTAAACGGTTGATTCATTCAGGAACAAAATAGCGTCCTGTTGCTCAGAGATGGAAAAACAGTGCTCTGATTGTGTTTTAATTTATATTTGTTGGAGAAATACAGCAAAAACATGAAATATGGTGTCTAAAACGTAAGTCCCTTAATATTTACTACTTGTTTATTGAATTGTTGTATAAAGTCAATATCACATTTGTAATCAAAGTTACTGTTGGAGAAAAAAAATAAAACGGCACTCTTCGTGTGATATTACCTATATGAAATGATACAATAAAATTTCTGCCCCCTATCTTAAATCATGTGATAATTCTAAATGTATTTTAATATACTGATTGATGCATGAAGGGGGGAAAAAAACATTCTAAATGCATGAATGCGCACAAGTCTAACCTATTAGACTTCATCACGTAAATGTATGCGTGCACTCTGTAGGTGTGTTGTGTTTGCTTTTCACGATATAGTCAATATCAAATCGCACATCATTAAAACTACCATTACAATATTATCGAAGAATAAACATATCGCACACCCCTATGTTTAGAATTTTATAAATGCATTGTTTTCTTATTGATCCACTAGCTCATAATCAAAGCTCTGCGTGTTTGCAGGGTAAAAACATGGGTCGATTTTCACATTGGTCTGAACTCGGAGCAAAACATCAGTTTTATTGAAAATGCTTATTCATTCTCTGCCAGCAGGTGGAGCGTTTGGTAGAAATCAGTGATGTGCGGGTTGATCCAAAATGAGCGGGTGCCTGCGGTCACCCGCGGTTACGAGTCATCCAAAAATATTTTTAATGATATTCCTGTCGCGGTCGGTCGGGTCGTTTGAAATAAAGATGCCAATTAAACCTTTGTAATTTATATAGAACTAGACACAATTTGGAAATACACTGGCCTACACTTTACCACCTGTGTAACCAACGCTATCTCACGACCAATTCAAAATACATATTTTACAAGGTGGCTTATTCGTACGAATTTGTACGACCTCACTCGTACGATTTTATACGATTTGTCTAATCCCCAGTGTAGGTTAGGTTTAGGGGCGGGGTTAGGTGTAGGTCATTCGTACAAATTCATAAGAATTGTGTAACTCGTAAAATACGTACGATTTGGCAAAAATCTTATGAATTTCTACGAGTGTGGTCGTATGAATTCGTACGAATAAGCCACCTTGTAAAATATGTACGAATTGCCGTGAGATCGGGTTGGTGTAACCACCTGTCCCGCTTTACATTGTACAGCAATTTTACCCTTTGTCCCGCCTCACGCAAATTGAGCATCTGTCCCGCTTTTTCATTCGGCCCTGCCTAATAAATACACGGATACGTCCATAGGTACTGTTAACTAATGTCCAATAGTTCAGAGGAGAGCAATAAAAGCGTTAGTCGATAGCCTGAGTCGTACATCAATCAAACTGTTGACTGGTGCATGAACGCCTTGGTCAGGTTAAGCAGCCATGGCCAGTGTGGCCACAAAGAGGAGAAGATGCACTTTTAATAGCGAATGGACCGCAACATACTCTTGGTTAAGACCTGTAGATGGCGAAGCAGAAAGAACTTTTTGCATTTTATGCAAAAGCAGTTTTTCTGTGGGACATGGTGGAGAATACGACGTGGGCGACATGGTGCATGTGAGTACCACAGGAAAAAAGCACATCATCAAGAAACATGCAAATCAGTGCAATTGTTTTTCAATAAACCACAGGCTGACAAAGTTTGAGCAGCAGAAGTGACGAGCATTTATCATGCCATACATCACACACATTCATATCGCTCAACTACAGTAACAAGTTAGCCCCAGTAATTTTTCCAGATTCTGAAATAGCTAAGAAAAAAGCTGTAGAAACTTTGCGTGATATTTTGGGTCAGGTATTGTCTTAATCTTTTAGTTGGTGGGTTTAAAAAGAAATATAGGCGATATATTACAGAAAGCTTGAAATACTTTTTTGTACTTTTACAATTAAAAAATTGTACTTTTAAACGAAAATATTCGAACCAAAATAAATAGGCTATAATCTGAATATGTAATATATATGAAATGTGCATTTCTCTCTGGCGTTCACAGCGACTCCTCATGGTCAACTTCATCTTAGCAGCGACACAGAAAACACCAGTTTATTACTAAACAATTAAATGTCTCCTTGCTAATTTAGACAACGTCATAATCATTACGGTTCTTTGTGGCAAGCCTTGTGTGCGGTCATAACGCTTATTATCCTGTAGGCTATAGCCTATTTAAGTAATTAAATTAATATAAACAGGCGACGCATTTACTACTTTTAAAATATGCGGGTCAGGAAGCGTGTTGGGTACAATATTTTCTTTTTCTTTTTTTGCGGTCCGAGTTGCGGTCGGGTTAGTTGAAAACATTGGTCGGGTGCGGGTTGTTTATACATTGACCCGCGCATCACTGGTAGGAATAAAACCATTTCCACTGTAACAGCAGAACACAAAGCAGCAGCACTGGACTTTAAATGTGCAGTGCGTGTGTTTATTCAATGAAATCATAGCCTTTTACATTTAGTCATTTAGCAGACGCTTTTATCCAAAGCGACTTACAAATGATGACAATGGAAGCAATCAAAATCAACAAATGAGCAATGCTATACAAGTAGGGATGTCCAGATCCGACCACGTGATCGGAAATCGGGCCCAATCGCATGGTTTCAGACTCGATCGGAATCGGACGTTACCTCCCGATCAAGACTCGGACATATATATATTCTCACTATTTTTTAACACATCTTTCGTTATGCGGTGTCACAGAGTTAGACCCTTTTGACTCCACACAGAAACAGCAACGCGTGCGGCATGTCATCACTTTGTTTTCAAGAGCTGGTGTGAATAAATATAGATTCAAACTCAAAGAGACAGTATAGTCTGCGCATGACCTGATATTTCATTCAGACCCAGAATACAGCGAGATGAACATCACAGAGCGCTAAACTCTCATACAGTGTGTGTTTCATTCATACTCTAAGCCGGAGTGCACTCTCGCGCTGATAGTCATATCAAGAAACTCCTAATATGGTTTTCACAGGAAAACAGAAAGTTATGCAAACGACGTTATTTTTTCAGTAACAGGGTAATCTAACTAATTACATTACAATTACACATGCCGGCACACGCGCCAGTGGCGCCAAACACAAACACACACACGCAACAGCTGCACAAAGATTCGCAGCAGCAGCAGAACTGGCGAGTCAGGAGCAATCCGATGAAAAGTTTCAAGGTGGAGATATAAGCACTACTTCAAATTCATTGTGATCAAAGGCAAGAACGTGCATGTAATGTGTACATGTAATGTCTGACACACGCATCTACAAAGCTAGTGGCCAAAAACAAAAACATTATCTTTTCTTACAAAGATAATACTTGAAGTGCAGGATAAAACTCTTGCTGTCTGTTGACGTGCAATAAATATCGAAAGTTATGTACGAAGCAGGATAAGTACTGAAGATTTGGATTCCACTCTTGCCAGTCTTAGAGCTACAACAACTGAGAGCAAGGCCGTCTCAGGTGAATGTCCACTTCTTAAGCCAGATTGGTTGCTGTCAAGGAGGTTGTTCTGTGTGAGAAATGTAGAGACTTGTTTGAACACAGCTCGTTCCAGTGTTTTTGCAAGAAGAAGGGAAACTGGTCTGTAGTTCTCTAAAAGAGATGGGTTGAGGGTGGGTTTCTTAAGTAGTGTGGAGTTATATGAGCCTGTCTAAATGATGAGGGAAAAACATCCATAGGTGGAGGGATATGTAAATGATGTGAGTGAGTGCAGGTACAACTGCAGGAGAATGGCTTGAAGAGGATGAAATGGAATAGGATCAAGTGGACAAGTGCATCAAAAGATGCTAACAGTTTAGGGGAAGGAAATGAAGATGAAACCATAGCAGACAGCCGGGAGGGTGAGAGGGTATAGGTTACGTCAAAAGATGACATGTGGAGGGGTAAGTGATGTGGAGGGGACAATGTTGAGGTTAAGAGTGAGGAGGAAGTGATCCGACGTGTGCAGTGGAGTAACCAGCACATGATCAGTAGAGCAGTGTCGTGTATAAATAAGGTCCAGTTGGTTGCCTGATTTGTGAGTAGCAGTAGTTGACACTCGGTTGAGATCAAAAGAGGCAAGCAGAGTGTGGAAATCAGCAAACAGAGGTTTATCTAGGTGGATGTTGAAATCTCCAAGCATAACTAGGGGAGTACCATCCTCAGAAAAGTTTGAGAGCAGCACATCTAATCCATACAAAAAGTTACCCAGTAGTCCTGGGGGTCGATAGACAACTATAAAAAAAAGGATTTTAAGAGAGTAGGTAACAGTAACTGAATGAGATTCAATGGAGTTGTTCAAGCTTAATTGTCACAATCAGCCATAGCGCAATTCTGAACTTTCTGTCAAAAGTCAAGTCACCTTTATTTATATAGCGCTTTAAACAAAATACTTGCGTCAAAGCAACTGTACAACATTCATTAGGAAAACAGTGTCAATAATGCAAAAATGATAGTTAAAGGCAGTTCATCATTGAATTCAGTTATGTCATCTCTGTTCAGTTAAATAGTGTCTGTGCATTTATTTGCAATCAAGTCAACGATATCGCTGTAGATGAAGTGTCCCCAACTAAGCAAGCCAGAGGCTTGTCCCAAAATTTAATTCATAATAATGCTTTCTTGTACAATTTAAGACTTTTTAAGGCCTTAAATATGATACAACTAAATTTATCACTTTTTAGGACCCAGTGGAAACCCTGATAAAGTTATGCCCACCTTTGCTCGTCCCCGATGGCTGGCTGTTGGACCTGAGGAACATAGACACATTTACTAAAACATTTTAATGTAAGAGCTTCATGAATCACGTGACTGAGAGTGAAGGAGAGCAGTCAGACACCTGAGATGAGGCAGCGGTTTGAGGGCCCCAGTTAAAGCCTCTTTGCCTTTAAAGTAAAAAGAGACCACGGCATATGGACACACATGTCTCGGCCTGGAAGAAATGTCGAAATCCACATACTCGTAGAAGTATTGCTGTGAAAAGACACTTCAGTCATCTTACAGGAAATTCATGTTCATTTGATTAAATATTTTTATTCATAGTGAATTATTTTACTTAAGTCATTATTTGAATGACTTATTTTACCTGAGTGTACTCGAATGCCCTGTACGACTGTAAGGAGGTCACTCTGGGTGAGTTCTTGGAGAAGTGGCTGTCAAATTTAGGTGTAGGATCCATACTTATGGAAATACAGTCATGCATACTCTTCACTTTACCCTGGATGACAAAAGACCAGACATTTTTCAGACTCAACAACACTAATGTTTCATTTGAAAATTACATCACTCAAGCTGCTGCTGTACCTTTATAACTTTAAATATGATGATGTTTCCTGTAGACCCAGGCTCGATGGGGCCGATTTGAAGTAAATCAGAAAACTGACAGAGGTAAACTCCTGCAACATCAACATAATCAGCATTCACTGGATGCACTACACCGCATCTCTCTTTAATGTTGTCTTACTGGTCAAGAAAACTAAGCCGAGATGCCTGCAGAACATCTAACAATCTTAAAAGCAGCTCTCCATTTCATATAGTTCATAATCAAAGATTCATTTTTGGGCAGTTCATTACCAAACTCTCCCCACAATTATTTTATTATCTTTTAGATTTTGTTTCCTTTGGTGGCACACACAACCAGTAAGATCTTAAAAAAATACTGCTCATGATTATTATCATACTTCAAAGCTTTCCTAATATTGAATGCAAAAACCAATCATGAAGAATAAACGTAATATCCTCATACAATGGAGAGGCTGGAACATGTTCAATGATTAATTAAACAGTGAGCTCTACATAGTACTGAAACTCAAACAATAAATGCGTTTTGATGCTGTTTGATGTGGCATGACTGATCACTGTGCAGGCCCATTTCTGTTAATTTCTTTACTACTCGTTACAGCACTAAATAAAGATCTCATGTAATCACTCAGTGTTTCAACCATGAAAAGATGACAATAATTCAATATATATATTTAAACCTGGTAGTAAAAAAACAGCATGGTTTCGTAGCATGCAGTGTCACAAACAGAATGAGACCATCCAGTAAAAAATTTTTTTTACGAATTAAAAAAAAAAAAAATGTTTTTGGTTGAAAAATGAAAAATGGTTGAAAAATGGTTGCAGGAATCTAATTTTTCATGGTTTCTTCTGCAGATTTGAAACAGGAACTCATGAGACATGTGACTTTCAACCCACTTTCTCCAGTGTTAAATCGGTTAACTGTCTGTCTCGTTGAATTTAAAATGTGGCTTACAAATAACTTTCTACATCCAAATAATTAATAAAACGCAAATTGTATTGTTTGGATCAAATGGAAAAACTGATCTGAGCTCAGTTAATTTGGGCTCTCTTACACCATATCAAGTCCACAAAGCTAAAAATCTGGGTTTTATACTTGACTGTGAACTAAAGCTAGATAAACAAATTAATGCCACTGTGAGCGCCGGCTTTTAACCATCATCGTAGATTAGTAAAGGTAAACCCCTCCTGAGTAGGAAGAGTTTCGTGACTTCGTGACTTGATAACTGTAACTCACTGTACGACACTAACACCAAATAATGTTTCTTTTCAGCAATGTCACATGAGCCTAAGGAACAGGAATAGTTCACCAAAAATACATACATAAATTCATCATTTAGGCTTCTCACCCTCATATTGTTTCAAATCTGAATGACTTTCTTTTTAGCATTTTGGTCAATTTTCTTTTTTGGTTACCAGTGACTTTTACTGAATTAACAATAACTATTGAGATGTTTCTCAAATGATACTCTTTTATGTTGCATACTTTAGTATTTGTTTGCGATTAGATCTTACAGCTTCTCATTTGTTGACAATAGATTTATAAACAATTCAGCATTACAGATTGTGGAATATGTTTTTTGGGAATATTGAATAGTCATGTTAATGCAAACCAAGAACTGATTTTGACTAAAAAAGTGTAACTCTCATTTAATTTTCTGTGACTCCTCGCAGAATATGACCCACCAAAACTCAAGAATCAGTGTTATGAAGTCTATGTGTGTTGAGAAGGTCACTTCACCTTTAGATGGATTCCCCAACATACTCATCCAGCTGTTGCCAACAGACAGTCCTCTCTCACACACCACCGAGACCTGCAACCAGCACACAACACACACACACAAGAGAGAAACCACATCACAAAGTGTCCAAAGAATGACAAATGATCATCTGTTTAGCTGAACGTCACTGCGTGATACTCTGAATGCACTGAACTAACAAATGGCTGAACAAAGGAAGTTGTTTACCGCTTGAGCATCACAAAGCAAGAAGCAGAAAGTCTCAGACAGCTCTTTCTCTGTGCGCCCATCCTGCTTGAGCTCCCTTCGCTTCTCCATGAACTGCACATACAAAACATCACAAGATTACTTTTGTACTTGATGCACAAAGATCAATCTCAAATATCCAGGCAAAACAAAGTATTATTGTTCAAAATCGGTCTCATAACCACAGACATTTAACTACACAAACCCTCACAAACAATGAAGGCCCTCAGCTTTAAAGCCACGCTTGAATCTACATTTAAGGATGAGATTACAAGGATTTGTGCAGACAACAGTCTGACAGGACACACTGGGGTGGATGATGAAGTGAATATAATTTGTTACTGCTGTCTTTTACACTGCAATGTGTTATGGTGTCTATGCACATGGTCAACTGATGTTTTATTTATCTAAATACATATTTAACTTTACACACTGCACTTAATCCACATCTGTATGCAAGTACTCAAGAGCTCCCACTGTCAATCAAAGCAATGACTCAGGAAACAATTTCTGTCATTCTGTCATTCCTGAAACATGGATGTTTGGTGCTCTTAGACAAACAAAAATCTTTGTCAAATTCTGAACGGATTCTGCAGAGCAAAGTGTGCTTCCCTGATAGCACAACTGACCAAGCTCACTCACACAAAAACTCCTGGTACATTCAATGAGATAATCAGCTAGCTACACAATCGATCTCTTATTTACACTGTGTGTACGCTTCATTTCTCATTCTAATAGGACGATCTGTGAGAGTGTTGAACTACGTGAACTAAAATAAAAATTGAGTGGCACTTCTTTTTTCTCTTGGCTCTGAACAGAAAGCAGCACTCGCAACAGGCTGGGTTTTCTTCTGAAGCACTGAAATCCTATCATGTTTAGTGACTGTCTACTATTAGATTCAGTGCTACACATACTCAGACTCTGTGACAAATGATCCATCTACATGAATATTCCTCCATACAGGCGTTCAATCACAATTATAATGATGCTTAAATACATTTTGTGGCCATTTGAAAAAAAGGAATTCATGATTGCAAACAACAGTCAAAAATAAAGCAGTAAAGGAGTCAAACACTCACGTCTTTCTCCAGCGGTTCGCTGTGGACGAGACAAGGTTTGGAGTACACAAATGTCCCGGTGGAGGAAGAGTCCTTGTAGCTGGAGGAGAGAATCTGCAGAATGTCGGAAAACTCTCTAGAGTCCGTAGACACATACTGAAACAGAGCTGTGAACCGAGAACAAAACCAGCAGAACAGTTACAAACTGTTCATCCGCACCCTAGAAAGCAGCCTAGCTTAATATATGCAAACTAGTTTATATAGATAATATCAGAGGGCAATGATACTCTTGATTCGACTAAGCTGAATCAAAGCAGCAGTTTTTGTGTCGTGCCATTTTTATACAGATGTTTACCAAAACCTCAAAATCAGGATGGTCAGACCTCCAGGGCACATGAAACAATCAAGATCAATCCAAGTTCCACGCTTAGGGTCAATTATAATAGGAAGAGTTTGAGTTGCTTTAATTTCTTTGATTAATCAGCTAAGAAAAACTCTTCAGTTTTATAAAAAAATAACATTATTCCACATTCTGTCCAATGTTGTCTTGTAAATGATATGCAAATGAAAGGCTACTGAAGCAAATATAGCAAATGCCTATTGTGCAAAAATAGGTTTAAAACATAGGTTAAATAAAAGGCAAAAGTACCTCTAAATCTGACCTTGTATTATAAACGCTGTACATTTTGCAATAAATAACTTTTTCCGAACCATTCTCCTAATCTCTGGTTCTGACATGTATGACTGAATGAGCTGCATACCATCTTCATGCAGTTGCTCACTATTAGTGATTTGTTTTAACAAAACATCCAGATGAGAAACAAATCATAAATGCAAATGATTTCCCACTGAAGCAGTTTTAGAGCTTGTGATGGATGTTTGCATCTTATTTTTCCAGGGATGGCTGCTACATGAACCCAAGGTGTTGACTTGTGGCCACAACCACAGTGTTAATTTATCAGTGATCAGAATCAGAAAAGAAAACATGTTTGTTGAGTGAAACGTTTGAGACACAAGCCAGCAGCATGATCACGAGTACCCGTCCCACTACTGGACTCTTTTTCAAACTGAATGCAAGTTAATTTTTTAGCATTTAGAAAAAGCATCAATTCAGTGCATTCAGCTGAGCTGCTGCTGAGAGAAATAGATAGGGCCACCAGCTCCCCCCAAATCCCCAGAGATCCCCATGTTAATGAGGCTAACATCTGCCAACAAACACTGAAAACTGCCTATTAAAAGCCACAGATTTAATAGACTATACCTTTACAAACTGTCAGCCTGTTAAAGACACCAAGAAATCAATCTTGACCGTTCTTATTTCTCTAGAATGTTGGATTGTTTACTATAAATTATTTATATGCACACATTGTTTTGTGTGTGTGTGTGTGTGTGTGTGTGTGTGTATATAAATTTTAATAAATTTATGCATTTAGGAGACGCTTTTATCCAAAGTGACTTACAGTGCATTCAGACTAACAGTTTTTACCTAACATGTGTTCCCTGGGAATCGAACCCACAACCTTTTGCGCTGCTAACACAATTCTCTACCACTTGAGCCACAGGAACATTTATAAATAAAAGGCTTAAAAATATATATTGTAATATTTTAGGAAAAGCTCCTCAGGTAAATATGTGATCCTGGACCACAAAACGTCTCCGGTTACTATCGTAACCTCGGTTCCCTGAGAGGCGGGAACGAGACATTACGTCAGCTGAGACCTATATGGGAACTCTTCCCTTCTCCACTTTCACTGAAATCTTATTGGCTAACGCCAGCTGGGGACAGCTGGCCAATTGACGCGAAGCATGCAAATACTGACAGGTCAGCGGGCAGTATAAAATGCATGGGCGCGAAAATTACGTCAGAATCACGACTGAACGCTAGCACAGCTGATCAAACAGCGACCACGGCGGCTAACGTAATGTCTCGTTCCCGCCTATCAGGGAACCTAGGTTACGATAGTAACCGGAGACGTTCCCTCTCGAGGCGGTAACTCAACATTACGTCAGCTAAGACGTATATGGGAACTGTATAAAATCCCGCCGTGAGAGCAGTGAAGATAAGCCCTGAACGGAGTCAATCACCCCCACACATAAGCAGGACAGTTCTAGCCAATGGCCGTGTCGCTAAGAGTGCTTGCATCTGATAGGCAGAACTAGACCAATGAGACATCTGCTCCGACCCTAACAAAATTTGCATAACTTCAAGCAATAAATCGAAATCTGCACTTACCAGGGCAGACACAATGCAATAAGCACTCAAGCATGAGAGTTAAACAGAGTCGACGGCGTTTGCGGTGACTACTGCATAAACCATTTAAACCATAACACAGAGTTAGCAGCCATGGTAACTACTGTATAGCTGGTTTTAACAGAATGAATAAAACTTAACTCACCGAAAGTACATGTGACGCTACAGAGGGTACATCCAGCTTGTAAAACCTGGCGATTGTGTTCTGGGAAGACCAGCCAGGAGCAAAACATAAATACTGGACAGACATACCTCTAGACCAGGCCCATCAGGAAGCATTTATATTGTCCTCGCAGAATGAGCTCTGATGTTGAGGGGATAACCCTTCCCCTGGCATTCGATAGCGTCCACAATCCAGTGAGAAAGTCTCTGTTTTGAAACAGCACGTCCCTTATTACATCCACCAAACACACGAACAGCTGGTCCGACTGACGAAAGGCGGCCGAGCGATTCAAATACATCCGTAAAACCCTAACAGGGTCCCGTCGCTCTGAGTATCAGCGTCACGCGAGGCTGATGGCTCATCAGATAAGGCGGGTAGGTAAACAAAACGGTGTATTGAGTGACTTCGGAACGAAACCCAGTCTCGGCCGGAGAGTGACGTTACAGTCGCCAGGTCCGAAACCGATGCAATATCGTTCACCAAACGCGAAGCAGACTTCAGGGAAGCTCCTTAACCGAAATCGAAGCTAAGGGCTCGAACGGTAGTAAGAGATAGAGCCCTCAAACTAGAGCTAAATCCCACGGCGGCACGGAGGGCGGCCATGAAGTACACAATCTCCTTGCTCCCCTGAGAAAACTGATTACCAGAGCATGCTTACCGATCGTTTGCCCGTCAACCGGGGAACGAAAAGCGGCAATAGCGGTCACATACACCTTCAGCGTGGATGGTTTCAAACTCCCGCTATCCATACTGTGCTGTAGAAAGTGCAAAACATCCGACACGGAACAGGTCCCTGGGTCAACATAAATGTCCTCGCACCATTTTGTGAAAACTCCCCACTTCTGCGCGTAGCAGCGAATGTTTGATGGTGCTCGCGTCTCTGTAAGTGTGTTTAGCACTCGTGAGTGCAGAGCGTCCCGCTTATTATGGTCCACGCAGCGGCCACACATGAAGGTTCCACAGCTCGGGCTGGGCTGCCATATTGTGCCATTCGCCTGAGACAGCAGGTCCTGTCTGAGGGGGATTCGCCATGGGGGAGCCATCACTAACTCTCTCAGGTCCGCGAACTAGGGCTGATTCGGCCAGTTCGGGGCCACGAGTATAACTGACGCTCTCTCTTCCCTGATTTTGCACAACACAGGCAGAATCTTCACCGGAGGGAACGTGTAAGCCTGGCTTCCGGCCAACGCGATGTCAGAGCATCTTCCGGCAGGGGGGAGTGAGATAGCGAGAAGACGTCTTACAGTGTGTGTTCTCGCTCGTGGCAAACAAATCCACTTCCTCCCTCCCAAATCATTAGATCTGATCCTGGGTGAAGCCCTCCATCTCCTTGAGGAATCCCGTTCCTCGAAAGCATGCTCACTCCACGGTTCAAAGTACCGGGGATGTGCGAAGCTCTTATGGAGATTAAGTCTCGGTCCGCCCACAACGGGAGACTCGCTGCCTGTTTGAATAGAGCTCTGGAGCGCACGCCGCCCTGGCGATTTATGTATGAGACCACAGACGTGTTGTCGATTTGAATCAGTACAAGTTGCCGCTCCAATTTCGACCGAAAAGTGTATTCCAAACGGTGTATGTGCCACCTTCTCTGTGACTCCGACCACAGGCCTGAGGCAGGTACGCCCAGACGCACTGCTCCCCTAGCCTGAAGTAGGCGCGTTCGTAGAGAAAAGAGCTCCTGGGCTGAACATATCCGGGCTGTTCCACGGTCTCAGAGTGCTGACGCAACTGTGAATGACCGTATGTGCTTGTGGACCGAAGACCAGGAACTCGAGTTACAGCCAAAACAGTAGCGGCCGCAATGTAGCAGACCCAGATGGCACACTGAAGAAGCCGCCGCCATCAGTCCCAGAAGCCTCTGAAATTCCCTCAGTGTAAACGACCTGCCCGGTCTGAAACAGCGCAGAGACGATGAAATGCTCTAGAGAGAGATGGGCTCGCATCGCCATCGAGTACAAACATATTCCCAGATATGCGAAGCATTTTCACATGACTGATAGCACATCTCTTGAGTGGGCTAAAATCAGCCAATCATCCAGATAATTCAACATGCACATTCCGCTCGATCTGAGGGGAAATTTCGCTCTATCGCTCCCTCTCGAGCAGACTGAGAACTTCCTGTCGCAGAACAGGACGGTTCTGGGGCAAAGTCAGTGACGGGACCAAGCCATTGAAGCGGGGAGGTCTACGTTTGAATTAGAGAGAATATCCATCGTGAATATTCCTAGTATCCACGGTGCAATGCCCGGGATAGCCTTCCTACCGTCCATGAAATGACACCGCGGACGCGTTACCTCTACAGCCACTGATGGCTTATTTTGACCAGGGCCCCGCCCCCGCGAGGCTGGAAGCACTGGCGGGAGGGCGGGTCGCGTCGCACAATGGTGTGACACTCTTGCGCCATCGAGAGGCCATTATAATCATGGGTTTGTGGCTCTGCGCTGTTAGAGACAGGGCGAGTGACAATGTTGGGTGCAAGAATTTGGATACATGCTTCTATAGTAAAATTTTTACTCACACAAACATCATATAAACACATATAGCAATCGTCACCCATAGTGACATGGGGGACATAATGCATGTGTTTTTGTGGTGTTAGCACTCTCGCTCCCTCGCGAAGCCATTATAATCATAGGTTGTGGCTCTGCACTGTTCTGAGACAGGGCGAGTGACACAGTGATGAGTGTAAGAGGAAGTAAAGCTCTTTTGTTGATTGTATACATGCTTTTATTGTGGCACTCACACAAACAGCATTTAAACAGACATAGCAATCGTCACCCGAAGGAACATGGGGGACATAATGCATCTGAACATGGAGGGTGACACCGTGTTTTTGTGGTGTTGGCACTCTCGCTCCCTCGCGAGGCCATTATAATCATGGGTTGTGGCTCAGCGCTGCTATGAGACAGGGCGAGTGACACAGTGTTCAGTGTAAGAGAAAGAAAAAGCTCTTTTGTTGATTGTGTACATGCTTCTATTGTGGAACTCACACAAACAGCATTTATACACACATAGCAACCGTCGCCTGAAGGAAATGGGGGACATGATGCATTTGAACATGGCACTTGGGGGCGGGCCCTCCCGCGCACTCACTCTTTCACTTTATCGGTCAGTCAGGGAGACGGCTCAACGGCGCGCTGGCTCTCTCGCGGCGCGGGGTCCTCAACCGACCCTGACGTTTCCTCCCAGGTTCTTACCACTGCTGGTTTCGGCCGAAACGAGCGTCCGGTAAAGAGCAGTGTGTCACGGCGGGCTATTTTAGCTGGTCTTAGAGCCTGACGATGTGCATAAGAGCGGAACCTCGCAGATGAAGACTGGAGTGAGCGACGGGGTATCACGTGGCTCATCGCCTTGGCGCGCTTTCTGCGTCTCTGAGAAAAGCTCCATGACGTCACCAAAGAGGCCGGAGGGAGCAACTGGAATGTTTAGGAGCGTCCTACGGTCCGCGTCTTCCAGGACAGCTAGGGTAAGCCATAGGTGCCTGTAAGGACGACCATGAGCCCCATGAAACGGCTGAGCAGAGCGCTTAGTAACCATCAGCAAGAGATCAGTTGCCGCGCGCAGATCCTTGATGACGTCAGCGCTACTGTGCCGCCATCTGCCTGAAACACCTTGAGTATTGCCCTGGCATGAAGAGCAGAAGCTGCCTTCCCTCAGAAGTATAGGCTTTGTCCGTCTAAGGGCCGTGAACCGCACGGCTTGGAAGGCAGGCTGTGGTCCGAACCAAATGCAGAGGGAGACGGGCACAGGTGCACAGTCTCCTCGACGGGGGGAGGGTTTCCGCCCCGTCCACGTGCGTGAACATGGCCTGCGTAGCAGAGTGGGTGCGCGCCGATTGGGGTGCAGCCCACGACTTCACCAAGAGATCTTGCATGCCTCAATGCCGTCTGGTAGCAGCTCTACTGGAGGAGCCACGAGTCCAGTTACCTTCCACAGGCTCGTCAGGTGCGTTGCAAGCGAGAGCCAGCTCCGTGACGGCCTTTCCGAAGACCCTAACGAGCTCCTCCTGGAGGTCTGCAGGGCCCTCTTGGTCGATGCGATCCCTTTTTTACCGAGAGGCCCAAACCTTTTCCGACGTCGAAAGCGACATGGAGTCGTTTTCCTCGCCAGCTCCGAAGAGGACGAAGTTCGCGGGGTGGAAGCTATCGTCCACCACGCCAACGTCAAACTCGTCTTCGGGCAGGGGGCCTCATTCCCGCTGTTTTCCGAGCCACGCTGGCTCTGAGGGCGCCCACTGGCAGCTCGGCACAGTGGGCGCACGTGTGGTCCGTGTGAGAATCCCTTTTTTTTAGGCAGGTGACACAGAACTGGTGAAGGTCCGAATCTAGCATTAGCAGCCATCGGATGCGGAGAGGAAAAACAGGGTGAGTAGTCCTCTATTGCAACTTCCACAATGACTTAGATAAGACTACGAGCGTGAAGTAAGAGATTCTGACGTAATTTTTGCGCCCATGCATTTTATACTGCCCACTGACCTGTCAGTATTTGCATGCTTCGCGTCAATTGGCCAGCTGTCCCCAGCTGGCGTTAGCCAATAAGATTTCAGTGAAAGTGGAGAAGGGAAGAGTTCCCATATACGTCTTAGCTGACGTAATGTTGAGTTACCGCCTCGAGAGGGAACCAGTCTTAAGTCGCTGGGGTATATTTTTAGCAATAGTCAAAAATACATTGTATGGGTCAAAATTATTGATTTTTCTTTTATGCCAAAAATAAAGTAAAAAAAAAAGTAAAGATCATGTTCCATGAAGATATTTTGTAAATTTCCTACTGTGAATATATCAAAACTCAATTTTTGATTAGTAATATGCATTGCTAAGAATTCATCTGGAAAACTCTAAAATGTGATTTTTCTCAGTATTGTAATTTTTTTGCATCCTCACAGTCCAGATTTTAAAATAGTTGCATCTCAAACAAATATTGTCTGATCCTAATAAACCATACATCAATGGAAAGCTTATTTATTCAGCTTTCAGATTATATACAAATCTCACATGGTAAACATTTAATAACTATATGTAACCATACATACCCAGATAAATGCAAATGGCATATTATCTAATTAAATATGCACTAATTTGCATGTATTTTCATGCCAGAAATCTAAATATTTCCAGGTAAAAAATTCTGAGAACAAAGCCTTTAAATGTTGAAACCTATATACTGAAATATACACTTTATCTATCGATAAAGTGCAAGTGTATTTTGGATGTTTTCCTTCCACTAATCAACACAGTGGATTAAAAAATTAAATAAATTGCCTGTAGTGTTTATATATGATATTATTGTTTATATATATATATATATATATATATATATATATATATATATATGATACTGAATTTAATACTACAAACTATTACTTGTTTATATATACAAATAATAGTTTGCAGTATGACATTCAGTCTAAAAGTTATATAAAATAACTATACAATGTGTCAGATTTTATTATTTAGTTTACTCAGAAGTACGTAAAAGTCAAGGGAACTGTTAATTAGAAATGGCACCAATTAAATTACTCACAATACTGACTCATACACTTTGGATGGATCTTTGAGTGTTTTGAAAAAAAAAAAGCTCTTTTAAAAAGAATCTGCATGAATGGAACTTCTGAATGCTTGGACAGAATATTCAGCCGTTGGAATGGAACCTTTCAAATGTTTAATTCAATTCAATTCTTTGTAGAATCTACAGGATATTTGAATTGAGGCTTTGTTTGTCTGAATAAAATTGATGAAATCTTCGATCCTATAAACTGATAAAAATGTGATTTAATTTATATTTGATTAAAAATTAAGAATTTCATTTATTTTAATTAATAAAATCTGAGGTCAAATGTAGTGTTACCCACTTTACCCCAGGTCAAATACGGGTGTGGCAGATCAACTTGTTACCTGAGGAAGGCACGCGCGCGCGCGCACACACACACACACACACACAGTTCTGATAGCATCCCTCATGTTCTGCGCTGCTGCACAGGATCTCCGTTTATACTGACATGAATTACTGAGCTGTCCATCTAGACAGTATTACTGGGAATCACAGGAGCGAGCTGCACGTCCATGTGATGCACAGAACTGTTGTCTAGGTTTAGAGCTCGCCAGAATTTGGGACAGACTGTCTTCAGTCCGAGTAACGGAAAGGAGGACAAACAAAGCGGGCAGCGCACCTCTCTTTTCTCTGCTCTTTCGGGGGATGTGGAAGTTGAGTCGCGGCTGTTCTTCGGCTGGTTTCGCGGCCCACGAGACGCTCTTGACCCGTCTCTCTCCATCGGGACCGTCCGGACAATCCTCCTCTTCCACCGTGGCGCCATTTTGGCTCAATGAAGGCGCAGAGGGATTGTCTTTCTCTTTGCCACTGAATTTCCCTCCTCGACGCTCCATGGCTGCTTCACCGATGAGCTCCAGACATGAGCGGCCGCGGATTCTCCTCGCAGGAGGCGTGGGGTCTGTGTGTGCTGCGCGCGCGTCCTCGCACCACACATAAACACACATGTACATGAACATGCCACTCGGGACCTGGACGGAGCGCAGCAGCGCCACCCAGCGGGCTCCATCATCACACACGACTCCAGCCCTGCAGCTCATCACCAACAAACACAATACACACAGTATGAGAGATTTATAACATTTAACACGTTATGAATATGTTTATAAGACAACATCTATAAAAACCAAGGCAGATGGTATGAGTGAACTGCTATATTGTCTTTCATCGGTCATGTGTTATTGTTCTCCAGACTCGTCTGGGTGTGAGTAATCATCCACATGTCCACATGACCATCATCATGTGAAGAGGGCCTCACCCCGGGGCCGTGTTGCTGTCAGGGGAGCGACGCCAGACAAAAATGCTGAGATAAGTGTGTTCTTCAGGGGATATGAGGAGCTCCAGCCATATGTCAGACCTGTTATTGCATCATTGATAGTAATAATCTACCTGAAGGAGTTGAATCACAACAGGTTGTGCTCGCACTAATCTGGCAGACATTAATATTCACTTTAAAAAAATACTTTTATTCATTATACTTTTATTCAGCAAGGATGCATTAAACTGATCAAAAGCAACACTGAAAATTATCAGAAATGTTTCTTGAGCAGCAAATCAGCTTATTATAATGTTTCTGAAGATCATGTGACACTGAATACTGGAGAAATGATGCTGAAAATAGAGCTATGCATCACAGAAATAAATTACATTAAAAAAATGTTATTGTAGCCTTGGAGAGAAGAGCCTTAAAAAAAAAAAAACATGAAAATAATATTACAGACTCCAAACCTTGTAGTGTATGTGGTCAAATGTGTAATAAGGGTGGTAGTAGGGAAATGTTTAAAGGGTTACTCCACCCTAAAATTAAACTTTTGTCTTTAATAACTTACCCCCATGTCGTTCCAAACCCGTAAAAAGTTTATTCGTCTTTGGAACACAATTTAAGATATTTTGGATGAAAACCAGAAGGTTTGTGACTGAGCCATAGACTGCCAAGTACGTTACATTTACCACAGAGTGGAGTATCCCTTTAAGTAATTAGCCTACTTTGAAAGGTAGTATATTGCATGTCATATTCAACAGGAGCTAAATAAGTAAAGACAAGTGTTTTTTTACCATCCGTTCCCTGTGCTCCTCATTATGAAGATGTGATACACTGCAGCCGAGGAGCACTAGAGACTCAGCAGTCCCTGAACATTATTCTCCACCGTGTAAAGATGGTAAACATTCAAAGCTGATCTTAAACTTCACACCTCTGCATCAAAACACTTCCTAAACCAAAAGCAAAGCAACTCAGAGCTTCACGCATTACCGCCCGCTCACATAACAATGCTCATCATTTATAATGGTAATTAAATAGACCATAATCGGAACATTTCATAATGTGTAAAATAACAAAACATTTAAGGTTTTTAAAATGTTTATTTGATTTTCTTCATTTTGTTACACACTGTCCATCAGTCAGTCTCTCTCGTGTATTAAAAATGCATTCCCACCCTAATTTACCTTCAAACTCTTCTGTCATTTCTGATTTCTACAACATCAACTCTCTCTTAAATCCAATCCAGTTCCCTTTTAATCCAACAGCAACCAAATAGAAAAACAAAATACAGTGTAGTAAATCAGGTGAAAAACGAAATAATCAAAAAAAACTATAAATAAACATCTCAATACAATACGTGTGAAAAAAAACAAGAAATTAAAAATGTAAAAGAAAAGGAATAAAATACTTTTGAACAGTTTTTATGTACAGAACGCTGCACATCTGACAATACAAAACACGGACTAGCGAGTAAACCTGAACGTCTGGGCAAAGACAGCATCAGTGGTCAGTTTTGGCGCACACAAAAACACTGAAAGAGATTCAGCTGATCTGCATGGCACAAGAGACTTTCCCTTTAGTTCGCGTTTACGCTAGTGTTTTCCAGCAAACTGCTACAGAACAACTGATGAAGTCCCAGCTCCGCAGGATCAGGAAACAACTCAAGCTGTCCAGAGTTGAGCTACTTTCAAAATCAAAGTGCTTTATAGAGTTTGTTTGTGGATTCCTCAATACCGGATCTGGCTCTGACATCGATGCAGAAATGCTTTAATCTTGCAGTGCCTGGACATACTATGAGATGAATGTGTGTACTATAGGTTCAGCCCTTTACTCGTGACTATAGTGAAAACATTCGACTGGTCGTTTTTTATTAGTGATTACTGAATGTGCATTAAACACCTGAACAATATTTCACCTTATACACCAATGTAACTCTTTTCTTGCACAGACAGTGTGATTAAAGTGAATCGTGGCCCCAGTCTTACAGGTAGTGGAAAAGCAGACAGATGCTCCTCAGTGTCAGTTTCTGAAAGAATGGATTGCCACAAAACCGCACAGTGAATGAAAGGCACAAGAATAACACACAAGAACCATTGACAGCAGTGTCAGATTCAGAGAAGTGCTTCCTTTAAACTGAGACATTTCTGTAGCACAATACTGATGAGGATCGCTGGTTAAGCAGAAAAGCACATGTTTCTGTGCAGCGTGGCAGTCACACTTTCACAGGGGTGACGGTCACACTTTCACAGGGGTGACGGTTACATCTGTCAGGTGCATTGGAGGGCACTCGATGGTCAGATCCACGCTGGTGTCAGTGGTGTCCATCATACTGTAGTCCGAGCACGGCCTCGCTCTGTCCTGGCATGCTGTCTGCGCTGAAGGGAACTGTGGCTCAGATTCTGCACAGCACACAGCTTCTTTGGCCTGTCGAATGCAGTTAAGCCACTGCTGTTTATTGAAGGCATCGCTGGCCTGGAAGCAGAGCGTCTGCAGCTGTCCTCCGCTGCGAAACACCACCCGGAAAAAGTTCTTGGCTAGATGGAGACAAACAGAGATGGACATGTTCAGAGCAGCTGTTTTGGCATCTACAGGTGCATCTCAATAAATGAGAATGTCTTGGAAAAGTTAATTTATTTAATTTATTCAACTCAAATTGTGAAACTCGTGTATTAAATAAATTCAGTGCACACAGAGTGAAATAATTTAAGTCTTTGGTTCTTTTAATTGTGATGATTTTGGGTTGCATTTAACAAAAACCCAACAATTCACTTTCTCAACAAATTATAATACTTCATAAGACCAATAGAAAAAAAATCTTTTATTTAATTGTTGGCCTTCTGGAAATTATGTTCATTTACTGTACATGTACACAATATATACTTCGTAGAGGCTCCTTTTGCTTTAATTACTGCCTCAATTCAGCGTGGCATGGAGGTGATCAGTTTGTGGCACTGCTGAGGTGGTCTGGAAGCCCAGGTTTCTTTGACAGTGGCCTTCAGCTCATCTGCATTGTTTGGTCTCTTGTTTCTCATCTTCCTCTTGACAATAGCTCATAGATTCTCTCTGGGGTTCAGGTCTGGTGAGTTTGCTGGCCAGTCAAGCACACCAACACCATGGTCATTTAACCAACTTTTGGTGCTTTTGGTGCAGTGTGGGCAGCTGCTAAATCCTGCTGGAAAATGAAATCAGCATCTTCAAAAAGCTGCTCAGCAGAAGGAAGCATGAAGTGCTCCAAGATTTATTGGTTAACGGGTTCAGTGACTTTGGTTTTCAAAAAACAGTGCACCAACACCAGCAGATGACATTGCACCCCAAATCATCACAGACTGTGGAAACTTAACACTGGACTTCAAGCAACTTGGGCTATGAGCTTCTCCACCTTTCCTCCAGACTCTAGGACCTTGGTTTCCAAATGAAATACAAAACTTGCTCTCATCTGAAAAGAGGACTTTGGACCACTGTGCAACAGTCCAGTTCTTCTTCTCCTTAGCCCACGTAAGACGCCTCTGACGTTGTCTGTGGTTCAGCAAATTCCTTGGACACGTCTGTGTGTGGTGGCTCTTGATTCCTTGACCCCAGCCTCAGTCCATTCCTTGTGAAGTTCACTCAAATTCAGAGTGTTCATTTAGTTTCACAGTTTGAGTTGAATTACTGAAATAAATGATCTTTTCCATGACATTCTGATGTATTGAGATGCACCTGTATAGTTCTGACCTGTGTGAAGCACAAGTAGATTAAGACGGGGATCCTTGACCCCACAGAATCCAGATACAGTACTGGTCAAAGGTTTGGGATAATTAAGATCGTTTTAAATGTTTTTGAAAGAAGTCTCATGCTCACCAAAGCTGTAATTATTTTATCAAAAATACAGTTAAAACAGTAATATTGTTAAATATTAATATGATTTAAAAGGTTTTCAATTGGAATATATTCTACTGCTTGATATTTGTGTGGAAACTGTGATAACCCAAACATATGAGTGGCAGTTCAAGTAAGATCTACAATAATAATAATAATAATAATAAAACGATTTAGTAAGGACACATTAAATTGGCCAATTTCCTTTTCAAATTAATGGTGTTCTTTTTAACTTTTTATTATTCAAAGAATCCATAATCACAGTTTCAAAGTAGCAAAGACGGTTTCCAATACTAATAAGAACCATTATTAATAATGAATTAAAACAGCGCCAATAAGAATTGATAACTGATCAACAAACAGTATGTCATATGTGAGCAAATTCAGCACTTAAATAGTTTACATTATTTAAAATATAATTACAAAACATATTTCATGACATTGTCTTTTTAGAGCTGAATTCTGTTTGCGTCAATGAATCACACTGTAAAGCTGATTTGGAAATCTGTATTGTATAAAGTGCTATAGAAATAAAGGTGAAGATGAATATTACTGTTTCGCTGTATTTTTGATCAAATAATTGATAAATGCCAAACTTATGACCTGTATTGTTTAACTATCCCCTTGTGAAGGACCCTCTTCCTAAAAATATTATATAAATATACACACACTGTGAAAAAGTGACAGTTCATTTTCTCTGAACTTCTCTGTATCCCCACTAGATGTTAAATATCTGGTGTATCTAGTGTGAGGTTGGTGCATTCTTGGCCCAAGCCCTGCTGAGTTTGGCACTCACTGCGCTCGCTGTTGCTGAAGGCTCCTCTGATGGATCCTCCGAGGCGGATCTCTCCGTCCTGCAGGTCTTCCCACTCCAGATCTCTGACGGGGATGGGCTGCTGGTGAAGCTGATAGCACAGCTGCTCATTCTGGGTGACGGCCCGGGTGACCACCAACACGTCCTGAAACAGGAACACATGCAGCTTCTGCAGAGACAGAGAAATGGAGAACCGCAATAACATGTGATGCAAATGTATTCATTAACTTTAGTTTATTTGACACTGAAGCAGTGAAATGAGTTCTGTAGGCAGATGAACGTCTGGGTAGGGAAGTGATCTTAAGTCCATGTACCGTATAAACCCATTATATTTTGAAATAAAAAAGGTAAAGAAAGCATGAGAGAAAATATTGGTTTCACTGCAAATGTAAATATTTGACCGTATCATTTTATATTTACTCTATTTATTTCTTGAGTTACTGAGGATCAAGTGTTGCTACTGACCCACAGTCAGAACTGACAACCTTTGAGACTTTTTTTAAATTAATAGATTAATAATTCAATTGTTTACTTGCTATTAAAAACATCCAGATCAAAGGTTTAGACTAATTATTTTGGTTATTTTTGGATGCTGAAAAATGCCAAATACTGAAACTGTAATCCATATTTATCCAGTCTGCAGTTCTTTAATTTAGTTCTGCCCATCAAAAATTTAAAAAGTTTAAAAAAAAAAGTTAGACTGAAATGCAAAACAACCAATTTTATTTTATATATGGTACATTAACTAATCACTGAATTAATTATGCATCATAGAATGAGGACATAAATTTACATCATTGGTGGTAAGATGTTAGTTTTGAGAGTTCATTCCCACTTGCTCAAATGCAGAAATGTTAATCCACGCATTTATGACCTCAAGGTTAGATTATTGTAATGCTTTATTGGGTGGTTGTTCTGCACGCTTAGTAAACAAACTACAGCTAGTCCAAAATGCAGCAGCAAGAGTTCTTACTAGAACCAGGAAGTATGACCATATTAGCCCGGTCCTGTCAACACTGCACTGGCTCCCTATCAAACATCGTATAGATTTTAAAATATTGCTTATTACTTATAAAGCCCTGAATGGTTTAGCACCTCAGTATTTGAATGAGCTCCTTTTACATTATAATCCTCTACGTCCGCTACGTTCTCAAAACTCAGGCAATTTGATAATACCTAGAATATCAAAATCAACTGCAGGCGGCAGATCCTTTTCCTATTTGGCACCTAAACTCTGGAATAACCTACCTAACATTGTTCGGGAGGCAGACACACTCTTGCAGTTTAAATCTAGATTAAAGACCCATCTCTTTAACCTGGACTACACATAACATACTAATATGCTTTTATTATCCAAATCCGTTAAAGGATTTTTAGGCTGCATTAATTAGGTAAACCGGAACCGGAAACACTTCCCATAACACCCTATGTACTAACTACATCATTAGAAGAATGGCATCTACGCTAATATTTGTCTGTTTCTCTCTTGTTTCGAGGTCACCGTGGCCACCAGATCCAGTCTGTGTCCAGATCAGAGGGTCACTGCAGTCACCCGGATCCAGTACGTATCCAGACCAGATGGTGGATCAGCACCTAGAAAGGACCTCTACATCCCTGAAAGACAGCGGAGACCAGGACAACTAGAGCCCCAGATACAGATCCCCTGTGAAGACCTTGTCTCAGAGGAGCACCAGGACAAGACCACAGGAAACAGATGATTCTTCTGCACAATCTGACTTTGCTGCAGCCTGGAATTGAACTACTGGTTTCGTCTGGTCAGAGGAGAACTGGCCCCCCAACTGAGCCTGGTTTCTCCCAAGGTTTTTTTCTCCATTCTGTCACCGATGGAGTTTCGGTTCCTTGCCGCTGTCGCCTCTGGCTTGCTTAGTTGGGGTCACTTCATCTACAGTGATATCGTTGACTTGATTGCAAATAAATGCACAGACACTATTTAACTGAACAGAGATGACATCACTGAATCCAATGATGAACTGCCTTTAACTATCATTTTTTCATTATTGACACTGTTTTCCTAATGAATGTTGTTCAGTTGCTTTGACGCAATGTATTTTGTATAAAGCGCTATATAAATAAAGGTGACTTGACTTGCTGGATCTGCAATAAACTTCTCCAAGATTGCCTGGCTTCTGTCCATGCTAGTTTTTGACTGACAGTATATATCCTATTTATATAAGACCTTGTTGTTCAGGAAAGCAAGGACAGTTTTTGGGGTTTCTTCAGTGACACCTGACTAATAAATGACCTAACTCACGAACAGAGAGAGAAATGACTGAAGCTCTTACGACTCCTCTGTTGTTCTTGAGCTGTCCGTGGCAGCTGAGGATGCGTGAGCTGTCGATCAGCAGATCTCTCTGACCGCTTTCCAGATACAGCAAGCGCTCTTTATAGTAACGGCACTCCGACTCGCCCGTCTGAGTGTTAATATCCGCCACGATGCTCTGAATCATGTTCATCTATGAAAGACAGAGCGGTTAAGAAAAGAGACACAGGAGGAGGTGATGTTTTCTTTCATTTATAGTTGCAGTGTATGTCTAGTGAAGGTGACAGAGACTCACAGCATGATGGAGGTTCTGGCGGTCGGGGTGCTCGTTCGGCGTGTGTTTGAGGATCTCTCGCAGCAGCAGCGGGTACTTGACCAGGCGACTGCGGGGGATGTCCAGGAAGCTCCAGAGGTCCAGTTTGCGGCTGAAGGGCGACTCCAGACAGCGCTGGAGGAAGTCGTGCACCCGATGCTCCTGCTTCTTATGGTCCAGCAGTGCTTTGGCTGCCACCTGGTTACTGCAGTAACTGGTGTAGGTTTCAAGACAAGGGAGCTACAACCAGAAAGAAAGAGACTTATTCAGGGTCTGATCACACACACACACACACACACACACACACTACCTGACGTTCAGGTTGTTCCACACAAAACAAACTCACACATAAAAAAATGCACCTCATTTCTAGCAGACACACGACCAATAAAAACCACGTGTTGTAAAATCAGCAGCTCAAATCTTTTCATCAGATAGAGAGAACTTCATACAGCTGTATAAATAGCGTAGCAGGGAGAGCATCTTACCCAGTCTACTAGAATATGGCCCATGTGATCTGTCGAGCCGTCCGGTTTTCTGGCTTCTCTGAGTCGACTCAGCAAATCTACAAGATCAGAGAAACAGCTTAGCTCGTTTTTCACCACTTCAGCGTGCGATGCAACCCATGACGTTGACAAAGGACTGGTCTATATCAAATCTGTTCATATTTCAATCAAAATATTGTTTTTAGAAATTCAGGGAAAGGAGACAATCTCATGTGAGCTCATTTTTGTGAACTGATCTACATAATTATGCATTTAGCAGATGCTTTGATACAAAATGCAACACTAGAGGAGCATGAGCAATTAGTCACAGAGCCAACAATATTTGCCGTATATGCCACATTTCTTAGAAAGCTAAGAGACAAGCTAGAACAGATGAGAGATGCAAGTGCATTGGTTTAGGGTCATGAAGTGGCTTCTCGAAAGTTGTGATGTTTTCAGCAGTTCGGCTGGAGAGTGTGAAGAAGAGCAACTTTATGTCTTGTGATGAAGAAACAACGGCACTGATGGCATGTTTTTCATCTCACATAATTAAAAGCATTTAAAAAAACAATAAATCCATATTCTCCTTTTGCTTAAGCAGTCAAATGGTATTATGACTAGCGTACAGTGCAATTTCTGTTACATGTTTTCTGATTTGATGTGGTTGTGTCCCATGCACAGCTTTTCATTTTCAGTTTTAATGAACAGATACTTGTAGCTGGCAATGTGTCACGTTGTGCCACACTGAAACACACACAGATGAGAACACATTGACTTCACGCTCACCTTCGTGCAGAGGAATGAGGGAGTCCAGCGTGCCGAAGATCTGATTGAGCTCGTGTTCGGTCATAATAGACAGCTTCAGCATGGGGTCACGATACGCCTGAGATGAGATCACACATCAGACAGAAGACACTCAAATTACTGTTCACAGTAAACACTGACTTAAAGATTCTCCACCAAAACAAATGCTTGAGGGTTTCAAGTTTAATGTGAAAACTATTATAATTATCAAATATCCATTCTGGTGAATTTACGAGCCGGTGTTAAACTAGGGCTGGGCGGTATATCGAGTTTGTATTTTATATTTTTAACAGGCAATATGGTATGAGGCAAGAGCTTATATATGGATATAACAGCAGAGGATACAGAGTGAGGGTGAAATGCATCATACAATTAGTCCTAAACATGATTCACGTGATATTCGATCTGTCAGAAACTCTCTCTGAGCACCTGCTGCTGAGAACACACTCAGGAGAGCTCTAACAGTTCAGACATTGTGTGAACCAGAGGTTAAAAACTATTTAAATACTGTTCAGTTTCTTGCACAGACCAGTCGTTTTGTGTCTTCACATGTCAATGTATTGTCACGAGACGCAGGGTTCAATTTGGTTGTGTGTATGTGTTTTTTTCTTATTGTATGTTTTAGCCGTGTTTCCCATCCACTTACATTTTATGACTGACAGAATGCAATGGTTTGAGTTAAAAATCTTGGTTTGTGTTCTACTGAAGAAACAACGTCATCTACATCTTGGATGTCCTGGGGGTAAGCAGATAAACATCAAATTTTCATTTTAGGGTGAACTATCCCTTTAATGTGTTTGAGATGCAGAACTTACATTTCACAGCTATATATTCTCCATCTTCAGTTTTAATCGTACAGATAAGAGCAATACATCAATCAAATCTGTAAAGGGTCTACTTTTTTTGGATACAGACATAATAACAACAAAACTTTGTGCACTTATAAAATAAAGATAACAAACAAGGTGTGCTGTCTGCAGCCTTTGTCTGCACTGATCTTCTTTTACAAACACGTCATTAAAATGAACTGTAACTCCGTGAATACTCAACGAAGAGACATGAGAGAGATATCTATAGAAAGCTTGACATGTCTACTTTTAAACTAAATAAGTGCTGCTGAAAACAGATATTCTGTGTTAAAGTAATCCATATGAAAACAACGCGATGTCTGTTTTTCATGTCTCCCTTCATTATATCTAAATGTGACCACGCCCCCGCGCTGAACGCGCTATTCAGATTCAAACTGAAGCGCGCGGCTTGATACGCCCATAACAGAAGAAAAAGCAGCGAGACTGTTCTTCAAGTGTTTATTTTACTGTTTGCTTCGCGATGAGAGGAATAAGACATAATTCACCCCAAAAAGATGTGATGTGGTTGAGGATTTGAGGATTTGGATTTCCTCAGAAAAAAAAAGAATGAAGCACTTTATTCAGCAGAGATCATAAACATGAGTAAGTCTCTTTTTATTTATTTATATACTTGTACTAGTTTTCACATAACGTGTAAACATTTTACTAGTTAGACTTTTTCCAAAGACTTTTCCCAAACTATAATTCCTGACTAAATGTATAATCAAGTGAAACATTATGAAGTTTCAATAACAATATACAATATATACCATTCAAAAGCTTGATGTAAATAATATAAATGTAACAAATAAATAACTGTAACAAATGTAAAAACAATGTTTTTCTTTCAATTTATTCCCCCTAAAAAACCAGAAAAATATTCTCAGCTCTTTTCAACATTAATAATAATGATGATAATAATAACAACAAATGTTTTTTTTTTTTTTTGTAGAAAATAAGATTGTTAAAAGGATTTCTGAAGGATTGTGTGACTGGAGTAAGGATGCCAAACAATTTGTTTGAAAGTCAGCTTTGATTGTTTCTAATAAACTGTTTAACTGCTCCCCCAAGTGGATATTAAATTATGTTGTGGGATAATTAAATATATTCTAAATAAACTACAAACATAAAATTATATAGATTTATTTTGTTCTTGCATTCTTTCTTGTAACTCCTCACTCACAGTGGCACAGATGACTGAGAGGCTCATTATGCAGGCCTTTGTCTTCTCAGGTGTAAATCACAATGATATTCATGGTAGTTGACGCCTACTCGCATATGACTTTTACCAACAAAAAGTGTCTTAGAAAATTTAAATCAATATATTGTTTTCTGTAAGTGAGTAAACAAGATGATTTTCACATGATTTAGAAAGAAAAATTCTAGGCTACAAGCTCCAGTTCTCAAAAATCCCGGGAACCATTGTTCTTTATGTGTTTTTTTGCCTTATTCAAGTTTTTTAACATTTTTAGTTTTTCACTAACCATGCATAACATTTTTTTTCTCAAAAACACAATCATGTACATACAAGCATTTCACATTATTATAGCCCAGTTTGTGCTGATTACAGTGAGATTAGACTTTACCCATTTAGATATTTATAAGAAACTGAAAAAAGCACAAATGTCAGGGCATGACAAAACTTCTCCAGGCCCCAAAAATACCCTTAGACTCCAGAGGATTAATGTTAGAAAGTCATGGAAATATTTCCATTCTGCTGTCTGGAGCCTTCTGCATGCGATTCTCTGCTAAACTTCACAGAGTTCAGTGAACGAGCGCCAAACAGACGGAGCGCAACAGAATAGGAGTGTGTCATCAAATTGTGTCATATACAGTAGTGTGATAGGAGATAACAGTAATGGAGTAATTAAAAATATAATGAAATTAATCTGTGCTTGTGTTTATTCTATTTCAAAATAGAAAATTTAAAGAATACATAGATATTTACTTTATTTCACGTTTCAGCCAAAAATACAGAGATAAGAGTTTTTGGCCATATCACCCAGCTCTAGGTAAAACCAGGACTCAAAGGTTTTCATGCTGAATGAAGTGATGGGAAAAGCAGAGTGTACCATCTTGGCCAGCTTCAAGTCTTCAATCAGGTCCTGTTCTCCCTGAGACAGCTCAAAGATGGCCTGACGAACAGATGACAGGAAAGAAACAACAAGAGAAAGAGTAACTTATAAGTATATGTAATATATGAACTCTACAAATGGCGCTGATGTATGGCGACACGCTACGAGCCTCTCTCACGCTACGCTTAGTGTTAGTTTTAACTTTATTTATTAGTTTGATAATACAGCCTATGTCCTCCTCTATTACTTAAGATTGACAGACTCTATTGAACATTAGACAAAATGTTCCAAAACTGTCTATAACATCTATGATACCTGTGGATATTGACAAAAGATGAGAAAACTGGCGCTCTGGAAATCAAAGGCGATATGTGCGAAAGAGAGGAAGGTGAGGCTACGGAATCGACCTACACGGCCTCCAATACCAAGCATGCTGCTGGCAAACATGCAATCTATCAGCAATAAGATGGATGAGCTTCGCTGCCGTGTTAGTGTCCAGCGAGATCGGGGAAATTGCTGTGTGTTCTGTTTTACTGAGACATGGCTAACATCGGATTATCCTGACAGTGCTGTACACTTGGATGGTTTCTCTGTATTACGTTCAGACCGAGCTAAGGACACGACCGGTAAATCGAAAGGTGGGGGTGTGTGCTTTTTGGTAAACAACTCGTGGTACACTGACGCGGAAGTGATTTCTAACTCCTGTTCACCGGTCCTTGAACAGCTTACCATCAAATGTCGGCTGTTTTACACACCACGAGAATTTCCATCAGTTTTACTCACTGCAGTATACATACCTCCCCAAGCTAACGCCAAGGCAGCTTTGGATAAACTCTGTGACGCTGTCAACAGGTGTGTGAGGCTGCATCCGCAAGCTCTCTCCATAGTAGCCGGGGACTTTAACCATTGTAATTTGAAGTCAGTGCTACCGAAATATTATCAACACGTCAGCTGTGTAACCAGAGGAAACAAAACTCTTGACCACTGTTATTCAATCATCAAGGGAGCTTATAAATCTATCCCCCGGCCGCACTTTGGGAAATCAGATCATTCCTCTGTACTACTGCTCCCCATGTACAAGCAAGAGATAAAAAGGGAGAAACCCACTGTGAGGACAGTACAGCGCTGGACTGCTGAAGGTGAGCTTATGTTGCAAGATTGTTTCGATTGTACTGACTGGTCAGTTTTTTGTGATTCTGCTACCTTGCATGAGTACACTGAAGCAGTTACGGATTATGTTCAATTCTGTGTGGACAGTTGTATTCCCACACGTACTTTCTGTGTTTACCCTAATGAAAAACCGTGGGTAAACAAAAATGTTCGCGGGAAATTGCATGAGAGGACAGTTGCTTTTAAATCCGGGGATGATGCTCGTTACAAGATCGCGAGATACGAGCTTAGGAATACAATTAAATCTGCTAAAAAACTACATCGGGAGAAGATAGAGCGATATTTTTCTGAAGGGGACTCTAGGCGTGTTTGGCAAGGCCTACAAGTGGTCACCAGCTATAAGGCCAAACCTAGCGGCGTCATAAGCTCTGCTTCTTTCCCAAATGACTTGAACAACTTTTATGCTCATTTTTGAATGCACTGCTGAGGCATTGACGCAGGGAACATCTCCAACTGGGGATGTGCATGTTAAAGTACCTTCATATGGGAACACACACACACACAGACATATCCTCTCCCGATGGGGTTACCCTTGGCAGTCAAGCATATCAGGTCTCAGTTGCCGATACTTGTAAAGTTTTTAAAGCTGTGAAAATTGGGAAGGCTTCTGGGCATGATGGCATTACTCTGCGTGTCTTAAGGACATGTTGTAGTCAACTTGCATCTGTTTTTACTGATATCTTTAACCTGTCACTCTCTTTTTGTATGGTTCCGAATTGTTTAAAAAAAATCAATAATAATTCCTGTGCCTAAGAAAACAACTGCCACCTGTATGAATGATTTTAGACCTGTAGCCTTGACTTCTGTGATAATGAAGTGCTTTGAACTGCTTGTGAAACCATATATTAACAACTGCATTCCTGTCTTCACTGATCCATTACAATCTGCATATAGATCAAATAGAGCTGTGGACGATCATTGGTTTTACATTCTGCACTTCAACATCTAGAGGGTAGGGATACGTATGTCAGGATGCTGTTTGTTGATTATAGCAGTGCCTTCAACAACATCCGTTTTAATACCTCATCTGTGAGACCTGGGCCTCTGTACTTCCATCTGCAGGTGGATACAGGACTTTCTAACAGGCCGTTCTCAGACAGTTAGAGTAGGCACTACATACTCAGCCCCAATAGTGTTCAATACCGGAGCACCTCAAGGCTGCTGTCTTAGTCCTTTATTATATAGTCTGTATACTTATGACTGTATTGCAAAATATCCCACAAATAGTACTGTGAATTTTGCAGACGATACTACAGTGGTAGGATTATTGACAGCAATAATGAAACTGCCTATAGGGATGAGGTGAGTAATTTGATCATGTGGTGCCGGAGAAATAATCTGTCCCTGAATGTGGGGAAAACTAAGGAGGTCATCATAGATTTTAGAAGAAATAAACCCACACATACACCTGTCTACATCAATAACTCTGCAGTTGAAATTGTTAATACTTTTAAGTTTTTAGGCATTCATATTTCAGACTCCCTTTCATGGTCTTTCCACATCACCTGTGCCATTAAGAAGGCAACACCAGAGGCTTTACTTCTTGAGGTGTCTTAAGAAATATGGTATGTCACTAAATATTTTTTTTAAAAATTACAGTTGTACAATTGAGAGTATACTGACAGGTAATATTACAGTGTTGTTTGGAAGGGCTACTTCAAGTGAATTGAATCTTGGGACAAAGGTGGTTAAAACTGCATCAAAAATGATTGGGGTTCCACTGGAATCACTACAGGATATTTATTGGAAAAATAATTTCTGTTGAATATTTAATTTTCCATTTCATTCTGGAAGGTCCACCGACCAATCAGATTTGAGTGTGGGTTTGGACATTGGTGAAGTCACCTCTTGTCTCTTGATCTCTTTGGAGGACAGCATATGTCCCAGGCCCACATCGAATGTCTCGCTCCACAGCTTGCTGTCGCGGCGTTTGGTGATAGCTGGTGCGATCTGCCGGCTCCACGGCCGCGGTGCAATGATCTCCGGTCTGCAGTCATTGCGGAAGCTGATGGAGCGCTGAGGAGACGGGAGAACAGGGAAAAAAACTTTTCATATGTCAAGCTTTACAGGGTTAATAAACTCGCTAATGAACACTAAGCTGTGCCTAAAAACATAACCAGAACAGGAAACTTTGATAAAGTTGTCTCTCAGTCAATTCTCAACAGCATCAAATCAGTATAAATGTTTCAGTTGTTATAATCATGCAGCAAATACTATGCCAATTAATATGGTTCTGGTGTTTTAATATTCTATTTCTTGTTATTTTGTATATTGACTTTGATTATTTGAACACAACTTATAAGCATTACACCACCAGAGCAGAATGGATGAAACTCTAGCACATCTATAAAAAGTTCCTACAGGTTAATGGAGCAGATCCTGCAGTCGGGTCTGTACCTGCAGCGTCTGTCCGATGCGTTTGAGCGGAGCAGCTTTGACTGGAGGGAGGAGACTCGCCAGAGACGTCACTCGAGACAGAGGCTTCACACGCTTGCTGCTGGGCTCCTGAAGATCACAAACACAGCAGATGAGCACCTCACACCCACAGCTAGTGAATCTCCCACCAAACCACCCTGTAGCATAATGTGAGGCATACTCAAATAAGACTATGATTAAAAGGTCTGTGGAAGTCTTCTTCTTACCAGTCATAGATTTCTCCGAGTCAATAGTTGCTTCTAGATATGGAAACTCTTACAAAAGAGCTCAACGCAGATTGCATGTCACAATGAATTTAATTCGGTCATAGAACAATTTCAGCTTCTTATCTAGTCCCTCATCAAATATACTCATGTTCATGTACCTTGTAATGTGTTCTAGCTACAACCCTGCTATGCTGAAATATCCCATAAACATCTATACAACCAAAATTTGTTGTGGGCCATGATGCAAGATGGTGGTTTTGCAAAACCATTACAAAGAAGGTAATCGCTTGTAAAACAAGGAAAATTTAAAGTGGTGAAGCAACCTACTTACCAACATTTGAACCACTTAAAATGATATGACCCCTATAACAAATATTTTCCATGTTATTCTCGCTGTGCATAAATAAATATTTGGAAATGTTTGAATAAAAACGTCTCAAATTTTCCAGCGTCCATTGCTTACAACACTAACAAGACGACTAGACAATTATCAAGATTCAGGACTGAAATGAGGCAGCACATGCAAAACATGAAGACAACCACTGTTATCATATCAAAGCTTTCAATGTCTGTTCATTGTCTGTTCATCAACACAATCAGCAGTAAGCCTTATCGTATCTATGTAGGACAGCCATAGTGGAGTCTGGAGCACACACACACACACACACACACACACACACACAAATCTATTGCATTAAATAAATTTGAGTCGTTCAGGTAGTAGTTCTAGAACAAACACATGCATATGTACAATATATAAGCCATTTTTAGGCCACAGATTCCCTCTAGTATCCCTTTGCTCTCTGGGTACCCATATAGACACTTACATGTCTCATGCTAAGTATTATAAACTGATATTTGAAAAAAAGCAGCCTAAATGTATAATACACTGTATATAAATAACCAAATTGCAGAAGCTTTGAGTTGACATCTCTGACTCTCTCAGGTTTGCTAATATGATTCTGCCTTATTTGACCAGATGCATAATGGTAGATATGGCTACTGGCCAAATGTTCTGTACCAGTGCATCCCTGCACTATAATATGATTGCTCAACATGCGTTTATACTGTAGGTCTGAATGTTCCTCCCAGACATGCGGCCTGATTTGTACAGGATCAATGCATCATGGTCTAGGGATTACGCTGGTCCAGAAAACTGCTCCTAACTACAACTGGATCCTTTGAGTCATGAATGTTCAGAAACAGACTGGAAAATAAAATTGGGATTAATAATAACATAAAGACTGATTTTTTTAAAAAGATAAATCAATAAGGCCCTGTGAAATTTGTTTTATATTGTCTCAAATTATTTTTTATTTTCTCCCACATTGTTTTCCATTACAAAAAGCATGTCTAATCAACTGAATTCATAGAATTTTACCAGTTTATTAATTAGTAAAAATTTAAACAATAGTAGGTCCCCCTCCAGATTAAATCTGTTTTATAACAAATCAGTGTTGTCAAAAGTGAGTACCTTTACCTGAACCAGCCAGCATTTCCTGCTAGCATTTTGAGCAGATTCTTACAGCTCTGATTGGCCACTGTGTTCAAGCGCTCAACAGATATGCAGTGTTGACATCTGACTCATAGCATGTGCTTTGAGTCTCCTCTCTTACACCCGAAGCCCTTTCCTGTTTAGCTAATGGGTTATAGAATGAAAGCAAACCCACAGGATTCCCAAAATAGAGCTTACATAAAACACCAAGCCGCCCTGCTGTAGAGTGGTTAACTTACCCAAGTTTGTGTGACCAAACACAACCCCCCTGCCATTCACACAAGCCAAACTGACATGACCTTAAAAACTCATGATCACATTAAAGGGGTCTATCATTTACTATAGGCCAGTACTACATGAGGTAAGCTAAATACTCATAAATTCAATCAAAACCCACACAAACACAGATGCTACAGAGTTCTGAATTTGTGTGATCAACTTGAATATGAGCAAAATCTGCATGGGGAGCGTATTCATCTTCCCAATCACATGGATTCCTATTAAAATCAATGAAATTTGCCCAAAATGTTATGCATCTTTACCTGAACCTTGAGGAAACATCCAAACACAAATATTGAACTACTGAACTATACTGTCAGCTTTTTTGGTATTAAATGAAACATCTGTTATTATTTCTCTTGCTTAGTTCACTTTAATGATTTTATTTTTACTGAGTTCATTGCATTCTTGATTTCTTAGTCTTAAAGTGCAGACACATTTACCATTCTTCCGCAAATTGCAAAATGCAGGCATTTCAATAGTAACCTGCACAATTAGGGATTTAGTATGAGGTTTTACCACAGAGATTGGGTTTAATTTTTAATGGAAATTTATCATGTTGACCAACAGAAACTTTGCATTGAAAATATCTTCTGTGTTATCTGTGGTTCATACATCGCTACACTACTGTGAATGGACCTTTTTTCTCCATTAAATTTTGCTAACTTGAGTGCACCTTTAGAAGCTGGCCAAATGTGTCTCTTAGAAGGTGCAAGCCTTGCTTCCCTATCAGAACAGCCTTCGTGTCGCCGTGCCATGCTCTCTAGATTTTGGACCAAAGTCAATGAGTTAAAGAACAATACTGACTACTACATCCATAAATCTGAAAGCAGTTCTCATGGGCACCAGAAGTTCAGATGTGTCCATCGAGGAATGGGCTCCAGAATCAGGTCAAAGTGTCTGTGCAGCTGTACACAGCAATCAAAGAGCAGCTGACGAGAGGCTTGAGCTACAGCTCCAGTCATTAAGATGAAAGCAAGAGGATTGATGGTTATACACATGTCTTTTGATGTGTTCTGCTGAGAGGGAGTCGCTTCTGTGGGAAAGTTTGAGTCAAGTTTTGTAGCAGAAAACCTTTAACAATGTGTGCAAACAAACAAAAGTACAGATAAAAAAAAAAAGAAAAAAGATGCAGCAATTAGGCTATTGTAGAACGTAGCCTACACTTAACTTTGAAACTGTCAGCAAATCTTTTTTGCTTTTTTTTTGTATTGTTTTACATGTTCTTGTTAAGAAATACGAGCATGTAAACATGATCGGGGGAATGTCGGCTCCTTATAGTCTGTTAAGAATAAGGAGGGCCGCGGAGAAAACGCGCTCTGACGGCACAGACGTTGTTGGGACTCACAAAAAACAAGCTAAGCGAATAAGTTTTGTGAAGCACTTCATGTTTTCGTTTCACCACTGAATGGGATCCTCACATCTGGTGGAATACATGGCTCCAGCAAGAACTGTTCCCACTCGTCTCGGCTGTAATCATCGCTGAAAAACTGGCTCAGCCTTTTCCGACGAGTGGCCATTGCATCCTATTCATCGTTGGTGACAGCGGCTGCATCCGCACCACTCGCATCAAGGAAAATGTTCTGATAATGTTGAAAAAAGTTTTTTACTTCTCATGTTTTCATCCAGAAACCTGAGATGTTTGTGCCGAGGGTCTAGGGCGGACGCGAGAAGAGGAGTTTTCACTGCGTTCTCCAAGTTAGCGGTGTTTATTCGTTGCTTGAGAGATGCCGCAAAAATGTTCTTGAATTCGGTCACTTTCTGTAATTCTCCACGGCATATTTGAAGTACTGTAGAAGATAGCAGTTCTTATTCATTCATTAATTATTTTTTGCTTGCATACATCTTCAAATATGCCATGGAGAATCACAGAAAGTGAGTTTTTTTATTTTAATTTTTTATGGCAAGCAAAAATATAGCGAAATTCGAATATCATTTTTATTTATCGAATAATTAGAGCAGAACGAATATTCAAATGTTCGACTATCCGTGCACACCCCTAGTCAGGACCTCGGCTTAACGTCTCATCAGAAGGACGGTGCTTGTTGACAGTATACACAAATCCGGCGAAACACTCCCTTGCTGCTAAGGAAGTAGCAGAAGTAGCGTGTTGGTCCCGTAGGCGGCTGTAGCAGATGTTACTGTTGTCATCAGTTAATACACTTCTTAATTACATTACATATTTTTACATTATGTTGTCAATAATTACCTTTATCAGTAAGCTTTGGCCACTGCCTGACATCATCTACCCAATCTTCCCTTTTACCAGACATTTTCTTTAATGACCAGGATCCGCTTTCATTAGAGGGCACCGGAAAGTGTCACAACGTCACACTTCGCAGGCACGCAGTAATGACGGCGCCCATAGAGTTTGCGGCTAGACCCACACAGACCAGAGGGTGAGCACCTCACCCAGCAGTAACCTAGTGTTCCCAGGAGTCTCCATCCAGGTACTGACCAGCTCAGCCCTGCTTCGCTTCATTGGGCAACCGGTCTTGGGCTCCAGGGTGATATGGCTGCCGGTGGGGAAAAGACCAACCTGCTGCCTGGGGATTTATTAAAAGTGCAACAAAGTTTGTGATTCAATACTGATGATTAAAAAGTAAAACAGTTATATCAATATATATCATTTTATGTAGATATTTATACTTTTTTTGTGTGAATTTATGGTCATGACAACCAGATATATTGCTTGCAAATTTGCTGAAAGACGATGGTCTCATGGAAGCATCAGTAAAACAGCTTGCAATCAACCTTTTCTGCAGTCAAAGCACAGAGATCACAACCACAACGATACCAGAGATGAAGGACAGCAAGGATATTCAAGCTCAGCCTCGCAGCTGAAATCACACTAACCTTATAAAAAGCAGAACTGGGTCAGCCTACTCATTCACTTTTCCCCGTGTCAATGCATTTCCTGTGAATTTTAAATCCTTATCCAAGAATGTATAAAACTATTACTGAGCATTGACACAGCAAAAGCGACAGCATGCAGACTGTGTGCTTCCAGCTGAGCAACTGTCATTGTGATGAACGAGAATGTCAACTGATAGTGTCACAGACCTCCCTGTTCTTCAAATAAACGCAGTTCTCTGTGTGAAGTGATCCAGGGACCTGCGAGAGACACTGGAACATAACCACAATCCCACATGTTCAGAGACATGACTGATCTGTACAACTCAGTACAAAAGAGCCAGTGCAACTCAAGTCAACATGGAGAAACTTCGCTATTTAAGAATAGACAGAGCTTCCCGAGTACTGTAAGAATGATAAAATGAAGGGATAAACAAATCAAATTCAACCCCATTTATTTTATAGGTAGAGAATTAGTTTGCATTTCAAAAAGATGGATTTCATGAGAATCTGTAGCTAGCGCACTAATGGTGATACTTTGTCTCGCTCTCAAATATATGCAGAATAACAACAAATTCATTATAAAATGTAAAAAACCTCAGATATAGTCGTGACTGCACATTGTGTTGTGTATGCTTTTGCATGTGAAGTCAGCAGAGCAACACAAAGTTTATTATTTATCATCATCATCCAAAAACAAACAAAAAACCTATCACTTCATTCACCATGACTTTTGGGTTTTTTGTCCAGTCAACCATACGATCTAACATCTCTTCGGCCGCTATAGTGGTTTAAACACACTTTGAATAAACCACCCTCTGTGTTTGGCTGACTTCACACTAAAATCATGTCTGTTTAACTCAAAAACAACAGGAGGGACAGATAAAAACACCAGTACTGCATTCTAGGAGTTTCTCAGCCTCACAGCAGCCTTTCAAACAGCACTTTGCTGATGCATCTGGACACACAACACAGCAAAAGCATTAGCAGTTTGTGAAGAAATGATGCGGAAAAGCCAAGTGCTGACCTACAGATGCAGAAACCACACACCACACACATCTGCTTAACTTCACCACACTGAACCATGCCATGAAACTGAACACAATCTGACTTCTGCTTCTGAGAAAAATGAGTCATAAATCATGTTTCAAACACCAGTCTTACTCAGGGTAACATTACTTTGATCAAGTCAATGTGCAGATGTGATTATAAATGAAGCAGGCACATGCCAGTCTGGTAATAATTAAACACTTTGTAAGTATGATAACACATTGTAATAACCAAAACAACTCAAATAAAGCTCTACGTGGAAACAAATACACATTTTTAGAAGCCACAACAGTGCAAAATAGCAAACTATTGGCTAAGCTTTAGTATTAAAAAAATATATATCTCATAATACTGAATAAAAATGCTTGCTCACGAATAATGTATACATTCATTATTATGGCTATGGTTAAAGTAATAAATAGTATTGTTATTTTTATTATTAGCATTAGACTTATTTCCTGAGGCCAGCTGTTCACTGCATTCGTCCCATAGACTGTATAAAAGCAGGATAGCGCGCGCATCTCACCTCCAGCTCGCTCCTCATCACACCGCGGCCGCTCGGCTCGTCCACGCCGCAGTCTGCGCGCTTGATCAGCAGGTAAATCATCGGGTAATCCTTCGCCACCATACTGACGCGGCGGAGTGAATAACACACGCGATCCCGCCAGCTCTGCGGACACTACTGGACTACAGCAGCATCCTCGAGCGAGCGAGAGAGAGAGAGAGAGGGAGAGAGAGAGAACACGGGTGCGCGCTAGTAAAGTTCCACTCCAGCTGGACGCGCAAAGTGAACGCGCACGGAGAGATTTCACTCAAACCACGTATGACTCGAGAAGGGATATGAACATAAACTATACTGTCTGAAGAGCTCAAAATATTTATCTTGGCACAGAACATTTACATCATCAAATAATAGTATTAGTACTGATTTCAGTCAAGCGGGATTTTAAGCAAAGAAAAAAATCCCTTTATAATCAGTGAGGTTGTATACAACGTTTGATGAATGAATATCTTACTTAAATCTGCAATTTGTGTATGGTGAGAGAGCAGAATTCAGTAAGCATGCATGAGCCCTGATCATGACTCATCTGAACGCTTCTGATTGGCTGCTCTATTCATAAATTTCTTGATTGGTTAAAATGTGAAACGTTGTAAAAACGCGTAAAGAGTTATGATGCAACAAGAACAAATTACTTTAAACAAAGTAAATTCAGCTAAATATATACAAATAATAAAACAAATACAAATTTAAATAAAGATTTAATTCAATTCAGTTCAGGTTTAATTCAATATATGCTTTATTGGCTTGAAAATTGTTGCAATGTATTGCCAAAGCATAGTTATTGAATTTAGAACAGATGTATATGCAACAAAAACATGCATATATATACACATTTAAAAAGAACAAATAATACTTAAAAATTCTACAAACAATTTATAATTCAATGTGGTTTGTGTGTGTGTGTGTGTGTGTCTGTGTAGGCACATCACTGATTTGTTGGCTCTTCCCTCTTTTTGTGAAAGGCATCAATGTATTCCGCTACTAGTAAGATACAATCTTGTTTTTCACCTAATAAATATTGAAGTTGAGTTTTTTGTTTAACATTTTGAAGTCGGTAAATAATTTCAAATTTGGGATAAAATGTATTTCTAATTTCGTCACAGTTCTTCTCAGCTGGTGAGGAAGTGTGTGTCTGTCTCCACTTCCCCATGACTACAGTAAGAGCAGATCCGTCTCTCTCTGGCCAACCAGTGCTGTGGATATCGGTCCGTCTCTATAGTATGACTGCTCCGTCCTCGTCATCTGTCTTCTTCATTTACACTCTTTCACTGTACTCAGATATTCTGCAGTTGTGTAGTCTATTTAGGGCCAAATAACATTCAAGTTTACTTTTTTTTTCTGTTGTTTCAGTCCAATAGGTTAGATAACTTTTTGTGCTTTTATAATTTGGTTGGACCAAATTTAGTGGATGGATATTTCAGATTCCTGAAGCTGGCTGTTGTTAGTTGTGTTAGTTTGTTTTTGCAGCTTCAGGATCATCTGAATCAGGGGACTTTTTTCAGGGTTCACTTCATGGTTTTTAAGGGCTTTAAAATGGTAAGAGTTGGGGTCGCTCATTTTTAGGTGTTCCAGAATGTGATGGCTGGTTTCTCAATGTGCATTAGTAGAGGGTATTGGCCTAATTCTGCCCTGCATGCGTTGTTCGTAGCGTTCCTCTGGACTCTGAGGATACTCTTACAGAACTCAGCATGCAGGGTTTCAATCGGATTTTTGTCCCATTTTTCAAATTGGTGATTTAGAAGAGGACCCCACACTTCACTGCCATATAAAGCAATAGGTTCTATGACTGATTGGAATATTTTGAGCCAGATTCGAATTGGTATTTTAATTTGGATAGATTTATTGATGGCATCAAAAGGCCCTTCTTGCTTTCTCTACCAGTTGCATTTATTTTCAGCCCGAGGTATGTATAGTTTGTTGCATTTTCAATTTTGGTCATACCAAAGGTGAAGTAGTGTCTCTTTCCCTGAACTCTGGGTCTTTTCTGGAATGTTAGTACTGTAGTTTTGTTAGGATTAATGGTCAGGGCCCAGGTCTGACAGATCTAGGTTCTTCTGTAGAACCTCTTCTGTTGGAGACAGCAGAACCAGATCATCTGCAAACAGCAAGAGCTTTATGTTGGAGTCATGTAGTGTGAGGCCGGGTGCTGCTGATTGTTCTAGGAGTGTTACCAATTCATTAATGTAGATATTGAAGAGGGTCGGTGATAGTGGACAGCCCTGCCTCACACCCCGCCCTTGACTGAAAAATTCTGTTCCGTTTATTTCCAATTTTAATAGTGCATTGATTCTTTGAATACATGGTTTTTATAATATTGTATGTTTTAACCCCAATACCTGATTCTAGAAGTTTTGACAGCAGAATTCATGCCCAATTGAGTCAAAGGCCTTCTGGAAATCTACAAGCAAGCAAATATTTTGGTTTTGTTTTGGTTGATGTATTTGTCAATCAGGGTGTGTAACGTGAAGATGGGGTCTGATGTTCAATAATTTGGTAAGAATCCAATCTGACTTTTGCTGAGGACATTGTGCTCGGTGAGGAAGTGTACAAGTCTTGTGTTGATGATGTTACAGAACAGTTTCCCCAGATTACTGCTCACACAGATGCCTCTCAGTACTCAGTACCACTCAGAACCGTTTTAGTAGGGTCAATCTTAATTTGTGCTCTGTGTTCTTGAGCATTTCTTTGAGGAAACCATCTGGCACACTTGTTTTTTTTTTGTGTTTTTTTGCTTTTAAGGGCTTGGATTTTAATCAATCAGTTTGTTTTCTGTAATGGGGTAGTCTAATGGGTTTGGTTAATTACCAATTGTATGTTCCATATTAATAATTTTTTTCATATTTTTGGGTTTGTTCTGGGTTCATTGTAATTTCACTATAAAGTTGTTCAAAGTGACTTTTCCAGGTGTCTCTGTTTTGTATGGCTGGATGTTCATGATGTTTTTTATGCAAGTGATTCCAGTTGTCCCAGAAGTTGTTAGAATTTACGGATTCTAAATCAAAACCATTTTTCATTTTCTTGTGTTGTTTTATGGATTTTCTTAGAGAATGTGAGGTTAGATAAATTGGACAAATATTTAAATATATAACTTCTGTTCTCCACCGCCAGATTGACACCATCTTGATTGTGAGGATAAATTCTGCCTAGAAAAATGTCTATAAGTAGACAAACTTTTGGATGGCCAATTGCGGTCACATTTTTCTGTGCTGTTTTGTGCCCATCTGTAATTCTCTCTAATGTTGTACAGCTTACTGGGCTGTGAATGTATGTTCATATTTGTTGTCCTCTTTAGGTAAACAGTAACTTGACTGTGGTCTGATGGGGTGTTAGTGTTTTGACTGTGAACGCTCTGAAAAAGAATGGATCTCAATCTGTGATCATGTAATCAACTGTTGAGGAAACATGAAATGAACAGTCTCCACTCACCCTGCCATTGACGAGGTACATTTAAATAAATACAAATAAAGAAATAGAATAAATAAAAAAAATCTTACAGTACAGTAGTGAGAATGAAAGAAATGCACTAGAAATAAAATATTAAAAAGAAAAACGTACTCGGTTACTTAACGTAACCTCGGTTCTCTCTAGAAGAGCGAACGAGTACTGCGTCTTAGCTAAGACGCTACGGGGAAAAGTCTCTTTTCACGAAATACTGAAGCAAAAAATTATCCTTAATTTTGTATTTTTGTAAAGCGCTTTTGCAGCAGTACACAGCCATAGGCGAGACGGCTCGTTCGCTCATTGGCTTGTTCTGCGGCAACTGCACAGCCTATCGAGCACGGGCTGATGCAACATCAGACCAATAAGGGCGATTCGCGCCCTTCTTGCCACTTCCCGCCGAAACGGGTGTGGCCCAACCTATAAAAGGAGCTCGAAAAGGCTGACTCACCTGATTTATTTCATCGCCGAAGCGAACCAGAGTGAATCGTACGCACGGCAGAGAACGCAGTACTCGTTCGCTCTTCTAGAGAGAACCGAGGTTACGTTTAGTAACCGAGTACGCTCTCTTACGAGAGCTCTCTCGTACTGCGTCTTAGCTAAGACGCTACGGGAACCCGATGTAAAACGCTGTGCGCGCAGGGATCACACACCAATAAACCTGAAGCAACGCCCAGGATTTACAGTGCACAGTCACCTGAGGGACTCACAGAGAGTCCAGGACAGAAAAGGAAAAAAGCCCTCCGTCCTATATCTAGCAGCATCCGTAGATGCGGCAATATGACATCACACAGCCGAGGCAAGGCCTGACCAATGTGGCAATGCGGGTCTTACGCAATACTGCCCATATAACAGTCGGCAGCGCACAGCGCTCGTGAACTCAGAATTCCCCTCAGGGCCCTAATTTGACTATACCGACAACAGCCTTGCTGGCAAGGCGGGGACCTCCAGGTTATAGATCCTGATAAATGTAGACGGCGAGGCCCAACCTGCCGCCATACATATATCCTGCAAGGAGATCCCAGTAGACCACGCCCATGACGAGGCGACGCCTCTTGTGGAGTGTGCTCTGACGCCCAACGGGCACTGAAGGCCCCTGGAAGCGTAAGCTAACGCTATGGCGTCAACTATCCATCTGGATAGAGTCTGTCTCGAAACAGCCATTCCCTTGGAACGTCCACCGAACGAGACAAACAGCTGCTCCGTCTGCCGAAAGGCAGCAGAGCGAGACACATAAGCTCTTAAAACCCTGACTGGGCAAAGAAGACTCGAGTCTCCTCCCCTCCCCGAAACGGTGTGTTGAGGGATTTCGGCACATAACCGTGCCTAGGTTTGAGTATGACCCTTGAGTCATTGGGCCCAAACTCCAAGCACGACTGGCTCACAGAGAGCGCGTGCAAATCACCCACACGCTTCACAGAAGCGAGAGCCAACAAGAATACTGTCTTGAACGACAGATGCTGAAGGCTAACCGATTGGATAGGCTCAAAAGGGGGACCCTTCAAGGCCTCCAAAACCGCTGCGAGGTCCCACATAGGGACTGACGGAGGTCTGGGAGGATTCAGCCTCCTAGCTCCTCTGAGGAACCGGATGACTAAATCGTTCCTTCCTATTGACTGACCGGACGTCGTTTCAGAAAACGCCGCGATGGCAACCACATAAATTTTGAGCGTGGATGGGGCTCTGCCCTTATCCAACAGCTCCGGTAGGAAGGAGAGGACCTCCGTCACCTCACAACTAAGGGGTGAATAACCTCGAGCTGTGCACCAGCTGGAGAACACCGACCACTTCGAGGCATACAGACGTCGTGTCGATGGAGCTCTAGCCTGAGTGATGGTATTTAGCACTCCCACTGCGAGATCAGCGGGTAACCGTTGAGCGCCCACACATGGAGGGACCACAACTCCAGTTGAGGGTGCCAAATCGAGCCCCTGGCCTGCGAGAGGAGGTCCCTCCTCAACGGTACCGGCCACGGGGCGACATCTGCTAACTGCATCAAATCTGGGAACCATGGTTGGTTCTTCCAAAGAGGTGCTACAAGCAGTATTGAACATCTCGTTTCTCTCACCCGTTCTATCACCTGCGGAAGGAGGGAGACGGGAGGGAATGCATAAAGCGGGCAGCACGGCCATCTCCGTGACAGTGCGCTTTCGTTCTTGGAAAAGAACACGGGGCAGTGAGCGTTTTCGTGGGACGCAAAGAGGTCCACCTCCGCCATGCCAAATCTCTCCCACAACAGCCGGACTGTTTGCGGGTGTGGAGACCATTCGCCCGTAGGAACATTGCCTCTGGACAGCCTGTCTGGACCCAGATTCTGCAGTCCAGGCACATGCACTGCTCTCAGCGAGCGCACGTTGCACTGAGCCCAAACCAGGAGGCGTTCTGTCAGCCTGCACAGGTTTCGGGACCCGAGACCCCCCTGGCGATTTATGTAGGACACCACGGACATGTTGGCTGAACGGACTACGACGTGGTGATCCTTGATATGGGGACAAAAGCGCGTCAGCGCGTTCTCCACTGCCAGCATTTCCAGGCAGTTGATATGATGGAGCTTTTCCCATTCTGACCATAGGCCAAAGGACGGTCTGCCTTCGAGCAGCGCTCCCCATCCCGAAGTGGAGGCGTCCGTTGATACCATTTTCACACTCGGGGAAGTCCCCAGGCTTACACCTGATCGGTACCAGCCGTTCGCTGTCCAAGGTGCTAGAGCCGCAACACATGAGCTCTGATCGACCTTGAAATGTAGCCGGCCAGATGCCCACGCTCTGCGCGGCACCCGAGCCTTCAGCCAGAACTGCAAGGGGCGCATGCGGAGCAGTCCAAGCCGCAGAACCGGAGATGCTGAGGCCATGAGACCCAGCATCTTTTGACAGTTTGAGCGACACGGTCGCGCCACAGCGAATATCCGTGCGAGCAGCGATGACGTCATGCGGCAGGCTTTGGATGGCAACGCCGCCTTAGTCCGCCGTCCAGCAGAGGGTGCGCTGCTATAGCCTGTTCCACCGGCGGAAGTGACAGGTAGCCTCTGTTCTTAGCACCGTCCAGTGTGGAGAATGCTGGCGAAACAGATGAGCGGATTCTCGCCGAGAATGCAGCGTCCCAAGCTTTCGCCACTTCTTCGTGAAGCTCAGGAAGAAAAGGGGCGTGCTTTGAGCTTGAGGAAGAGCGCTCATCCGGAAGATAGCTACCATCCAGCCGGGAACGTGAAGGGGGCGCTGGTGCAGACCACTCGAGGTCGAGGCTCGCCGCGGCCAGCGAGAGTACACGCATCAGCTCCTTATCGATATCCCCCCGTCTGCTGGGCCTCTGAGCAGCGCGAAAGGCGGAAGGCGGCGATGCCAGCAGCTTCAGAATGGCTCGTCCTGCTGATATGCTCTTCCAGACGGCGCTTGCTTCCTCCGTGATCCAGCGATGCGTGAGCTTCGCTGAAGAGATGAAAAATCAGGTGAGTCAGCCTTTTCGAGCTCCTTTTATAGGTTGGGCCACACCCGTTTCGGCGGGAAGTGGCAAGAAGGGCGCGAAGCGCCCTTATTGGTCTGATGTTGCATCAGCCTGCGCTCGATAGGCTGTGCAGTTGCCGCAGAACAAGCCAATGAGCGAACGAGCCGTCTCGCCTATGGCTGTGTACTGCTGCAAATGCGCTTTACAAAAATACAAAATTAAGGATAATTTTTTGCTTCAGTATTTCGTGAAAAGAGACTTTTCCCCGTAGCTTCTTAGCTAAGACGCAGTACGAGAGAGCTCTCGTAAGAGAACTAATATTTTATTATAAAATGAAATTAAGGACGTTTAATACATAAAAAATAGATTAAGATTGCTAAGATTAAACTAAATAAAAATAATGACTAAAATTATAAAAAACTTATCAAAATCAATCAGTCAATAATAACAATATATTAAAATAAATATTTAAAAGCAGATTTAAATAATACATCTATCAGTACAGTGAAAGGAGGAAAATATCATCGAAAAGAGGCTAAATATATTACACACATTTATAATTATTAATTTTCCACACACTGATAATGATTTTGTGGTGAAGTAAATACTGTGGAAAAACAAATGTAATTTCTACATTAATTTAGTTCATGCAAGAATTAGAAAATAAAACGGTTAATTCTATATTAGAACTCAATTTAAGTGTGTAGAAATTAAAGTTTGAAGTAATAAGTATATTTTACTTGGAATGGGTTTACAAGGATTCTTTAAGTTAATATCAAAGTTATGATCCAGTTGTTCCCATCATGCACTGGGGCATGAATAATTAATAACATTACATTTTCACTAGTTTTCTAGTTCAGTTTACACTGTTTTATGGTTGCTTTTATTGTTAGCTTTAGAAACTTGCCGTTTTGTGACATCTGAAGTTAATTTTCTACTCAAAATGACCAATTCAAACACTATCCACTGATTGTTACAGTCATTGTTTATTGTGTACCAAGTCCTGAGGTCTGTGTGTTCATTTAATAACTGTGTTGAGTAGACATTTTAAAAAGGATAACAGGCCATTACCTTGCTTACCTTACATGTTTGTAAATTAACCACATGCTTTAATAGCATGTTTTTTCAGTGCTACAGTGTTTGAGTGAGGTTTACAAACCATGACTGAGTGAAGAGTATTGCAGAGTAAACTAGAAATAATGAAGTAGAAATTACTTATCAAATTCTAATTGACCACGTTAAATGTAACATTTTCCTTTGCTAATTTTACATAACTTAGTTAAGTAGATTTAACTTAAATCCATATTTAAAATTTACTTTAAAAACATGTGCAAAACCTTGCAAAAGAATAAATTAGGTCTTTATACATGAAGATATATCTACTATTTCATTGTCAGGATGTGTGTGCCTCATATGAGGATTGATTATACATATGTAGTGGTCTGTGGCATCTGAAAGACTGAAAACCTCTGCCTTAAGGTGTAAAGACGTGAACCTCTTGACCTCTTCTGGGGTCAGTTTGAATCTGATCTAGATCCAGCATGCTGTATTCAGTAATTAAGCAGCCTTCAGTTAGTCTTCACCAGTGCTGCTGTTTCAGTGAGCAGCAGCAGGAAACAGTGTACAGTTTGAGGGGTTTTGTTCTGTCCCGGCTGAGCGGTTCCTGTGATTGTGCAGCTATCAGGCGAAGGGAAGAGTAGCGAGGGGTTAGCGGCCGCTCAGATGAACGGCAGCCAAAACACTGACGGTAAACAAACAGTCGCCTTTGACGTTCACTCAACGAGGTGCCACTCAAATAACCCCAAACTGCTTCTGCTGGTGACCCGCAACTACTGACCTCTGCACATGTGCAATTCATGGGTTATACTGGAAAAAAAAGGTTCATACAACATGCCTTACAAGGTGTCTCCTCTCGTGCACTCACAACTCTCTCTGTGCTCACGCGCAAGATATTAAACCTTTCCGCACCTTTCTATTTATAACCTTTTCTGTTCTCATCTTTTACCGCGTGCAGTGTGAACGTTCTGATCCGTTAACATGGGCTCGAAAAAAAAAAAAGGCTACGCATCACAGACAGAGTGTGTGAACCTGGAGTCAGGCACATGCCCAGTCTGCGCTGTTCTCGCGCTCCACTTAGGTGCGCTGCATCCTGATTGGTTCAGATAACATACTGCGGGAGGTTGGGGCTGCGGAAAATCGCACACAATTAAATCGTGATTTTATTTCGATTTCGATTAATCGCACAGCCCTATTGTAAACAAAGCAGTTCAGGGAGGATGATATATGAGGTCAGCGCTTCACATGCGCCGGTGAGTCTCGTGAAAACCAAGATTCCTAACAGGAGCAAAGGAAGCAAAGTTTCCTTACTTTAGCAAAAACCAGTCTCCTCTTGGCTTTTATAGAAATCTTCTGATATTCTTCTTTACAAATCCTCGATTTGCACTTCTAATTAGTGACCATAGTTTTGTGTTAAACTCTCTCCCCTGTGTTTCCGCGTTCCTAATTTCTGAGAGGCGCGTGTGCAAAGCTGACCTCATACGTCATTCCCCCAGAACTGCTTCCTTTACAACTCAGAGCGCGAGCTAGATTCAAGTGATTATTACATTTTGAATATGGATATTATTCTTACAAAAAGGCATCAATTCGCTACAGGAGGCCTTTGTTCATTTTTGGATGAACTAACCCTTAAGTAGACATAAAAGTCTTAAAGCATATTCTGACTTTTTATCATATTGAGCATTTGATATTATAATTTTACTTTAATAGATTATAACGCATAATATTATACTTTTTAGTCCACTACATTTCATAAAAACATATCATTCCTTGTCATTTTGAACTGATGAAATCACCACCTCCTCTGAGACAGATCGATCGAGCTGAATCTTTCCAATGAACCTGTTGAACTGGTTCACAAACCGTTGTAACGTGACTTCATAAAACAGCATGCACTTTATAATCTGTGTGTTGTTTTCATCTGATCAAACGGCAAGCTACCATCTCTCCATACTGTACCATGAAAGACCCTGTAAAGATGAACACAACCTGATGACGACAGAGTTACAATCTCTGAACGTTTGATCATGGCCAAACATCTTTGATGTGAAAAGCTCTGCTGCTCACGGTGCTTTTCAAAGCTCTGGCCTTTCTTCCAATCTGAACCTGATTGGAAATCTTTGAAGTCTACGCATCCAATTAGTTATTCAACTACAATTTCCAAGCTGGAAAAAACACACTCAATTTTATATATAGAGAATCAAGGATTGGGAATCAGAGATTTGGACATGAATATTGGAATGTTTTTGTGAAAGTAGGGCACAGTCGGGTGTCAGAGGAGATCAACATTCATTGAAAGGGTTCAGCTTCGTCAAGTGCCCTTCAAAGGGTGCAGTAAATGTCACTTCACCTTTCTCAATCTAGGTCAGCAGACATTGCATTTAACCTCTTGTCAACCATGGGGCAGTTTCATATGACGATGGACCTGCAATGTCAGAACTGGAGTTCACTTCAGGAGCATTTTTTATGAATTTAAACACACAGAACAAAATTCCTTTTGAATCACCAGAGATGGTGATGAAAACAGTAGTGAAAATACCTTTGTGTTACTGTTTTGATGTGAAATGAACAAAAGTGTCACTGATGTACAGTATGTTAAAATATAAAACTTCACAAAAACGTCAGCTCAGTCTCTTCTTCAGTCCATTCAGTAGTGGTTGTTTTGTAGGATTCACTGTGATTTGTGTGAAATGTCGGCTGATCTGGACTCAGTCGACCCATTCATTTCTTAGCAATTAACTCTCACACAATGCTGGCCCCCCCACACCAGACCGAGTATTTTAATTGGTTCTGTCTACAAGACAGGGTCTCTGAACTTTGGTGATACGTGCACATGTGCATGTCGACTTCCGGCCTTAACCCTGTTCTCATTTGCTTATAAGGGAAACTTTCACACAAAACATGACTAAATAGCATGAATGTTTTAAACATTACAGAGGAGAGAGATATCTTGCAGATAAAAAAAATGGCCATGTTCAAACGTTTCATCAGGTTGCGGTCGTCTTTACAGGGTCTTTCATGAAACAGGTATGGCATGTTTTGATCAATCTATCTGGCATCTGATATATGGATTTTGATTAGCTAATACTGTGATTCTTGCAATCACAAAATCCTGTAGGGACTGATTATATGAGTAGTCTGATCTAAGGGGAACAAAAATGCCATTTTACGGATATGTCCTATTTCACATTATACACCCTCAAAAAAAGCTGTCACAGGGGCATAACCTTTAAAAACGAGACACTTTTATACCTTTCAGGTAATATTCTGGATATTTGAGGTAGGAATATGCACCCTCAGATACAAAGGTACCCCCCCCCCCCACACACACACCAGTGACAGCTTTTGAACCTGTTTTTCAGAGAGTGTAGAGACAGGTTACCAGTGTGTGTAGGTACAATCTTCTTAAGATATATTTAAACTTTATCAGACATTTGACAGCACCACTGGTTCTCCTGATGGACAAGTTTTCTGTCTTTGTGACAGCTTTCTTTTTTTTGTCTAAAAACAAAAACACACGCCTATGTTCAGGTGTAAATAGTCATTAAAGACAGTCAACAATCTTTTTTTTGTCCAGATTGGATATATTGGAGGCTCAAAATGGAACCACCTATTCATGAAATGTGGGAAATGAAGACTAAAACATTGCTTCTAAACCAGGTGTTATTGAAAGCATGCATAAGAAATCTAAAATGTATATTGGTTAGACTTTAGATTAAGAAACACTATTTAATATTATTATCCAGGTTTTATTATCCATATTACTCGAATATTGACTTTTTATTAGCACTTATAAAGCACATATTAATACCTTAACCCTACCCAATACCTAAACATAACCACTACAACAATTAGATAATAGTAATTATGTATTCCCTAATCTAAAAAAACTAAAAAAATGAACTAGCTTTCTAATCTCTTTGCATTCTAGCTGTTTTATTTAAATTTATTATAAAATTAAACACAGCAGAAAAGATCTCTAACACTAGCTTGCTCTATTCTTTTTCTATTCTATCTGTTTTTCTTTATTTAGTATATTATTTAAAAGCCCTTGCTACGTGTACTGCGTTAAGCTAACAGACTTTTTATAGCAGTTGCATTTCATTGCTCTTTTGTTGAATTTGATTGCTTCCATTGTCCTCATTTGTAAGTTGCTTTGGATAAAAGCATCTGCTAAATTACTAAATGTAAATGTTATCTAAAATTTTACAAATCTTAATAATAGTATTACTTAATTTCATAGATATTGTTACCTCTTAGGAGTGAAGTGAAGTTATGTGTGGCCAAGTATAGTGACCCATACTCGGGATTTGTGCTCTGCATTTAACCCAACCACGTGCACGCAGTGAACTCACACACACACACACACACACACACACACACACACACACACACACAAAGGCTAGCAAGCTAAAATGGCTAGTGATGTGATTAGCAAAACTGTGTGACTAAATGACTACACAAATAAAGTTAAGGAAAAACAAGACCGTGAGAAACTAAAATGGTTTCTTTTTAAAATAAATGTCCAGGCTGTTGGACATGAGCACAGGAGCGACTGTCTGTGTCAGGCTCATTTCTCACAGCACTATTGTCCAGTTAAGATGAATGCCCTCAGTGACCCATATCAATGCATGCAGTGAAACCACCTCAATGGCCCTTGATAGTGATCAATAACTTGTTTTCCACACCAGAAGAACCACAATTGGCTTCACAATAAACAAGGGCAGTAGCAGCGAAGCAGTGACCGCAGGCTCTTTCAGTATTGGCCAAGCTATTGTGTAGCACTGGCAGGATCTGGCTCAGCTTAACACATGTCAGGCAGGCACGTGGCTCCAGTCTCCTCTGGTCACTGACAGCCCAGGCAAACCAGAGTGAATGAAAATCTGCTTTGACACGCAGTCTCAGTGTCAGGACAAAAAGTATACACTCTTAAAAAATAAAGGTGCTTCGCGATGCCACAGAAGAATGTTTTTGTCTAAATGGTTCCATAAAGAACCTTTCTGTTTCACAAAAGGTTCTTTGAAGAATCTTATTTCGCCACAGATTACAAAAAAAGTAAGAAAGAGATGCTTCTTTAAAGAACCTTTGACTGAATGGTTCCTTGTGGAACCAAAAATGGTTCTTCTATGGCATCGCTTGAATATTGCGTAAACAAAACCAACAAAACACTGTAAAATGAATACACACAAGGACTTGGGAGTCCACAAACTTAAATGTTATATGAGCTGATATCATATCAAGAAAAACAGATTTCTGATCTCAATCACCAGGTTATTTTGTTTAGCTTGAAAACATTATAAAATGCTATTAAAAAGGAATTTAAATAATTACCTTTTTGAAAGGGGAATGATATAGATTATTATTTTATATTTTCTGTTTTCTTTTTCATTTTAGTTAAAAGTTGTTATGTGTTTTTGTCTTTTTTATTATTCATTTTATTTAAATATGTCTGTATAGTTTTTATTACATTTTTGTTTTTAGTTTTAGTTATTTTAAAACTTCAAAGTACACTAGATCAAAATGAGAAATGCTGCCTTGGCAAATAGCAGTTTTTTTTTAAGGAATCGATGATTTTTTTTTATGAAATATATATTATTAATAGTTTTTAATAATAAGACTGCCAAGGCTTTTGTTTTAACTTCCTTTGACTTCCCAAGCTTTAATATGTGGGCCAGACCCGAAAAGTGACTCCTGTCAGTGATTGGAGTGATGAATTGTCCAGTAGAAATAATACTAATTTTAAGCTTGAGTCACATGTACGGGTAAGGGAGTGCACCCAAACATGAAAACAATGGCCAGTGACAGAATTCCCCACACTGACATCACGACACATCCGTCACAATCCCTCCTTCCCAGAATAACCCACTCAGAGCTGTCAAGAGAGAAACCAGATCCTTTGGTTCAGACCTCATGCTTTTGTGCAGTCTGGGATAGAAGGGGAAAAACACATGCCTCAAATCAGATTCCAGGAGTGTTTGGCGATACACTTAAGTTTAAGTTAATTTGTCATTACTGGAGCTGTTCACCTGGCATCAGCTCTCAAAGCATTGCATTGTGGGTTGTCTCTCTGATGACTGCAGATATAAACCCATCAGACCCCTTCAATAACTAAAGCAAATGAGTTGTAATTATGTCCAATTCATCAGTTATTACATCCATACAGTGCTTTGACCTGTGCGGAAACCTCAAAGCCTCCAGCTCTGAAATCAATCAAACAGAGACGCTACACCATAAAAAAATCAGACAGAAGAGAGCATGCATCATTAGAAGTATGAATGTGAACGCTTCGGGTATTAATCAAAATTATGATGTTTTTGTCAGATAGAGATCAAAGAAACATGTTTTATACTTTATGAGCCTGTGCTGAAATGTCTGCAAAAATTATATTATATTGTTGCTACTTGCACGATTCGTGCCACTTTCAATGTGTAATGACCAGAGAGTGGTGTTTAAGTAGGAAATTACATCTGTTGTTGTAAGTATCACTCCACCTCACAAATTAAATGTCAAGTGACTGGCATTAAAAGTGTAATGCTCCATCACATTTGGAAATTACATACCACATACACTAGACTAGGGGTGTGCGATATGACGATTTTTGATCATGGATGATAAAAATGTCTCCACGATCTACTTCTGAAGAAATATCATGGTATCATGCTACAGCGCACAGTCTATCAGCTGCAGTTCTGGCTCCTGAACGTATACATGCCTGTAGATTAGATGCATGCAGGCCTATTAAACATGCAGCCTACTGTCATTACTGTCAAGGGATAGATCACCCTAAAATTTCATTTCAGTCATTATTTACTCACTGTCACGTTGTCCCATACCTGTATTCATTTCTTTCTTGTGCTGAACACAAAAGAAGATATTATGTTTGGGTAACCAAACAGTTGCTGGTCCACACTGAATTTGATAGTAGCAAAACATACTCTGGAAGTCACTGTGGACCAGCAACTGTTGGGTTACCCAAACATAATATCTTCTTTTGTGTTCAGCACAACTGACATCATTTTTACTTTTGGGTGAACTATTCCTTTAACTTTAATAAAACAACAAAACACAAAGAAAAAAATACTAATTTAATACAATTGCTTTAGGAATCAGTTTATTTGTTGTTTTGTTTTTATATTTGTTCATTCAATTTCTTGAATGCTCATGCCAAATACAGCTATCGTACCTGAAAATAAAGCACTGTTTGTTTTATTTTCTTTATATTATGTGTAGTTGTAATGTGTATCTTTGTCATTAAAAGAATAAGAACAAAGATTTTTATTTTCACCCTCTTTGGCCTAAATATCTGCCATTCTTTTGTTACCTTGAAAGGCTTTGTCTTTATAATATGGAAATTAGTTGGGCTGTGATGCTCAGACAACTTGCACAATAGTAAAACCAGCATGACAAAGAATTGTGATAAAATCGTGAATCGTGATACTTCTAAAAAAAAAAAATAAAAAAAAACTGTGATATATTTTTTCCATTGTCCACCCCTACACTAGACCCTACCCATAGCCTAACTAACAGTGTTAAATCAAACGTGTGATAAAAACATATTTGCTAAAGCAACCGTGCCATTTTTGCTCGCTTTAGTAAGTTTTGTACCTTTTGAAAGGTTTTGTACCAGAGCGCTCCTCAAGTGCACTGCTGTATCAGGCGAGTTACCAAGCCAGTTTACACATGGAGCTGGGTCAAAATCTATTAGGAACTAACTGAAAATATGCATTTATTAATTGATAATGATGTAACAATTTTTTTTCATGGTTGCTCTCTAATTCTGTGGAACTAATTACTTATTTTCACATAGCATCGATCTTTTTAAATATTTAGGTCAGGAAAATATTAGAACTTCTAATTTGTTCATTACAGAGAACTCTGTAATCGGCTTCTGTTAGCATAATCTGTTTAATAAAGGATGACAAAAAGTCTTCTTTTCCAAAAGAATCTGCAGTGAATTGTATGTAATGGGTTCATTTTTAGAGTTATGCCAAAATATCGATTTCATATTTCAATGTTCCATACAGTAAATGCTATCATATTGACATTTCATCTTCCTGAGTTCCTATTAAATTATCATCTTTGAGCAAATAAATACTGATGCTGTAAGGTATGTCAAAAACGGTTGGCCTACTGTATAGGCGCTGTAAAATAGATGTTGGCTTTAAAACTGGCAATTTAAAGAAAAATTATACCTGGAGAATCTAACAAACCATTCAGATAAATGCTGGCTCATGCCAATTCTAACAGTTTTATAAGTTAATCTGCACTAAACCATCGGTCTTAAACATAAGATACGGCTGGACAGTTTCCAGGATGGTGAGGAGACAGATATGCCACCACATAAAACTCCTGCATAAACCAACCAGGAGAATATTAAGAGAAAAATTAAGTATTTTAGAGGAATAGTACATTCAGAAACAACACCCCAGATAGTCACGAGTTCTGAAACATTGTTCCTTTATCTCAGTGTGTCTGTTTCATGCAGAGTTACAGTACACTGACAGAACAGAACTAAACCTCCTTCAGTGTCATACAACACACTCTTAAAACATGAAGGCATCTGTGGTTCATGAAGAACCTTTCCATTCCACAAAAGTTTCTTTCTAATGGGAAACATTTGTTTAGATTATTGAAAGGTTTTTCACACTGAAAGCTTCTGAAAAGTCAAACCTAAATTCTTCTATGGCATTATTGATAAAACCTCCTTCGAAACCCTTGTATCTAAAAGTGCATATGAATGTAAAGAGTCACTTGAGCTCTTGTGTCTATAACCACAACACAACACTCATTAAACAGCTGTTTTCAGAGAGATGCGTGCTGTCGTTTTACTGAGAGGGACATTCAGAAGTTGTATTCCTCACTTGCATGAACTCTGCAGTCACAACTCATAGTGGCCAAAAAAGCAAAAACATGCAATCATACACTTCTATTAATAGCTTTCAATTACATGCCTTTAACCCCATTTTCATGCTATTTTAATTAATAATTGCCAAGGTACCACGGTGCAATATAGAGCTGCAGTGACATTTTTTGTAGGCCATTCTTCCAGTGGCTTTTGGAGTACCTCAGAAAATAAGCTATGTGATCAACAAAAGGTTCTGTGTACAAAAGAAACTAAACAAAAAAAACCTTAACTTCAGGATGATGAAACCAGAAGTGCTAAAATACTAACTGTTTTTTCTGGGATTTGGCCTATAAAAACATGTCATCCCTGCAGCACTGCAGCACATACGATGGATAATGGAGAGTAAATAATGTTTTTATCATAGTGCAGGGCATTGTGGGTACTGTAGGTCTACATATACATATTTGTGTAACTCACATTGATGTCCAAGCTGCACAGACTGAGTGAATCCACATCTCTCTTCCTCTGCTTCCTATTCTTCTGTAAAGACACAAATGATGAGCAGTTGAACAGTTCTGTAGTAGTGATCCGAATGATTTCATTATTTTAAAATTGTTATATAGATGAATTTCACACAATAACACAAGACGGAGCTCATAGGTTCACCATGTTGAAATGTCTGAATTAAAAAAAGTAATAAATGAAAATTCACATTGCAACATTTCTAGAGATAATGTGAGTAGTGTCTATACACTGAGAAAAATACAAATTTATTAAGGCAGATTAATGAAAATGAAGGGTAATATTTAAAAAAAATATATAAATTAGCTAAACAAAAAACCAATTAAAGAATCACCTTAAACTAAAAACATTTTTTTAGTCAATGTTTACTTTAGTTTACTTGCTATTAATAGACAATATAAAGTTATTATAAAGACAACTTTGAAAGACATTAATGATTATGGTCTTTTTAAGGGATTATATGATGCAATTTAATTTTTTCCTTTCCTTTCCCTTTGCAAAGACTAAAGTCTGAAATCCAAAGAGATATTCTTTATAAAAGTTAAGACTGTGCCACACAGTCCTAAAACGGCTCGTTCTGATATGCCCCCACATCTACATCACTATGTGGGAAGATCTGCATAACGCCGCCCAGATGTTCACATAAAGAAAGAAGATGTAACTTTTATTCTCGCTGTTGCCACCAGCACCATGTCGTAGACGCTGTGTGTTTCGTTGTGAAAGCGAAACTACGTTGTTTGGTCTTCCAAAAGAGGACACGACTAGAAATCAGTCATGAAGTTGTATTTACAACACTATTCCAGAATGGTCCAACCAAAATATTCAGATGTGTGCAGCTCATTTTGCGTAGGACTGTTTCCTGATTCTGGGAGAGAAGACTACAATGCCAGTAGCGGTTTCTATAAAAGTGGGGCAATTCCAACTTTGCTAGGACAGTCTGGCGTATCACAGCCTGATTTGATGATCGTAAAGGACACTGATGATTCAAACATGAGTTTTGAGCAGTGTAGAGTAGTGCTTTTTGTTTCTCCAATCACAAATGCAGACATGGTTTTATGTTTACCCGACGTGTAAGTATAAGTTATTATAACCAGTAATTATGTCCTCACTGGATACAACAAATGCCTCATTTGTAATAGGCTTCATTGGTTTCGTCTTGTCATGCACAACATCACAGTGTTAAGGGACGTAACATTTCCATCACACGCTTGAGGTATTGAGCCAATCACAATGCACTGAATAGCTGGCCAATCAGCATACACCTCTCTTTTTCAGAACGATGAGCTTTGTTTCCGAAAGGCGGGGCATAGGGGAGAAAGAATAATGTACATTATGTGGAAAATAATGTGTTTTTCTAACCTTTAAACCACATAAATACTTTGCATTACACCAAATACACAAAATTATGTTATTTTTAGCAACGTCATAGGACCCTTTTAAAACATGCATTTTAATGCATGGCATTAGCAATGAACAAGTTTAGCAAAAAGAACATGAGAAATATTGACAGTCTTACAATAATTCTTTCAAAGCAAATCAATCTTTCAGCTGAATGTATTCAGTAAGCTTGAACTCACTGTTGAAGTGGTCCTATTATGCTCTTTTATAAAGTCTTGATTTTGTTTTGGGGGTGTACTAGAACGGACTCCCATACTAGGTTGTTCGAAAAACAAAATTTTTCACATATTTCACAATATTACAACACCTCTCTCCCCAGTCTGGCATAAATAGTTCCTGTATCAAATGAAGGCCCCCCCTTCTTGAATACGAAATGTGTTGTGATTGGTTAGCTGGGTCAGTGTGTGTCGTGATTGGTTAGCTGGGTCAGTCTGTGTCATGATTGGTTAGCTGGGTCAGTGTGTGTCTGGGTCAGTGTGTGTCGTGATTGGTTAGCTGGGTCAGTGTGTGTCGTGATTGGTTAGCTGGGTCAGTCTGTGTCATGATTGGTTAGCTGGGTCAGTGTGTGTCTGGGTCAGTGTGTGTCGTGATTGGTTAGCTGGGTCAGTGTGTGTCTGGGTTAGTGTGTGTCGTGATTGGTTAGCTGGGTCAGTGTGTGTCGTGATTGGTTAGCTGGGTCAGTGTGTGTCGTGATTGGTTAGCTGGGTCAGTGTGTGTCGTGATTGGTTAGCTGGGTCAGTCTGTGTCGTGATTGGTTAGCTCGGTCAGTCTGTGTCGTGATTGGTTAGCTCGGTCAGTGTGTGTCTGGGTCAGTGTGTGTCGTGATTAGTTAGCTGGGACAGTCTGTGTCGTGATTGATTAGCTGGGTCAGTGTGTGTCGTGATTGGTTAGCTGGGTCAGTGTGTGTTGTGATTGGTTAGCTGGGTCAGTGTGTCGTGATTGGTTAGCTGGGTCAGTGTGTGTCGTGATTGGTTAGCTGGGTCAGTGTGTGTCTGGGTTAGTGTGTGTCGTGATTGGTTAGCTGGGTTAGTGTGTGTCGTGATTGGTTAGCTGGGTCAGTCTGTGTCGTGATTGGTTAGCTGGGTCAGTGTGTGTCGTGATTGGTTAGCTGGGTCAGTGTGTGTCGTGATTGGTTAGCTGGGTCAGTCTGTGTCGTGATTGGTTAGCTGGGTCAGTCTGTGTCGTGATTGGTTAGCTCGGTCAGTCTGTGTCGTGATTGGTTAGCTCGGTCAGTGTGTGTCTGGGTCAGTGTGTGTCGTGATTGGTTAGCTGGGACAGTCTGTGTCGTGATTGATTAGCTGGGTCAGTGTGTGTCGTGATTGGTTAGCTGGGTCAGTGTGTGTTGTGATTGGTTAGCTGGGTCAGTGTGTCGTGATTGGTTAGCTGGGTCAGTGTGTGTCGTGATTGGTTAGCTGGGTCAGTGTGTGTCTGGGTTAGTGTGTGTCGTGATTGGTTAGCTGGGTCAGTCTGTGTCGTGATTGGTTAGCTGGGTCAGTGTGTGTTGTGATTGGTTAGCTGGGTCAGTCTGTGTCGTGATTGGTTAGCTGGGTCAGTCTGTGTCGTGATTGGTTAGCTGGGTCAGTCTGTGTCGTGATTGGTTAGCTGGGTCAGTCTGTGTCGTGATTGGTTAGCTGGGTCAGTGTGTGTCGTGATTGGTTAGCTGGGTCAGTGTGTGTCGTGATTGGTTAGCTGGGTCAGTGTGTGTCGTGATTGGTTAGCTGGGTCTGTGTGTGTCTGGGTTAGTGTGTGTCGTGATTGGTTAGCTCGGTCAGTGTGTGTCGTGATTGGTTAGCTGGGTCTGTGTGTGTCGTGATTGGTTAGCTGGGTCAGTGTGTGTCGTGACTGGTTAGCTGGGTCTGTGTGTGTCGTGATTGGTTAGCTGGGTCAGTGTGTGTCGTGATTGGTTAGCTGGGTCAGTGTGTGTCGTGATTGGTTAGGTGGGTCTGTGTGTGTCGTGATTGGTTAGCTGGGTCTGTGTGTGTCATGATTGGTTGGCTGGGTCAGTGTGTGTCGTGATTGGTTGGCTGGGTCAGTGTGTGTCGTGATTGGTTGGCTGGGTCAGTGTGTGTCGTGATTGGTTGGCTGGGTCAGTGTGTGTCGTGATTGGTTAGCTGGGTAAGTGTGTGTTGTGATTGGTTAGCTGGGTCTGTGTGTGTCGTGATTGGTTAGCTGGGTAAGTGTCTGTCTTGATTGGTTAGCTGGACCAGTGTGTGTTGTGATTGGTTAGCTGGGTCAGTCTGTGTCGTGATTGGTTAGCTGGGTCAGTCTGTGTCGTGATTGGTTAGCTGGGTCAGTGTGTGCCGTGATTGGTTAGCTGGGTCAGTGTGTGTCGTGATTGGTTAGCTGGGTCAGTGTGTGTCGTGATTGGTTAGCTGGGTCAGTGTGTGTCGTGATTGGTTGGCTGGGTCAGTGTGTGTCGTGATTGGTTGGCTGGGTCAGTGTGTGTCGTGATTGGTTAGCTGGGTAAGTGTGTGTCGTGATTGGTTAGCTGGGTCAGTCTGTGTCGTGATTGGTTAGCTGGGTCAGTGTGTGTTGTGATTGGTTAGCTGGGTCAGTCTGTGTCGTGATTGGTTAGCTGGGTCAGTCTGTGTCGTGATTGGTTAGCTGGGTCAGTCTGTGTCGTGATTGGTTAGCTGGGTCAGTCTGTGTCGTGATTGGTTAGCTGGGTCAGTGTGTGTCGTGATTGGTTAGCTGGGTCAGTGTGTGTCGTGATTGGTTAGCTGGGTCAGTGTGTGTCGTGATTGGTTAGCTGGGTCTGTGTGTGTCTGGGTCAGTGTGTGTCGTGATTGGTTAGCTCGGTCAGTTTGTGTCGTGATTGGTTAGCTGGGTCTGTGTGTGTCGTGATTGGTTAGCTGGGTCTGTGTGTGTCGTGATTGGTTAGCTGGGTCAGTGTGTGTCGTGATTGGTTAGCTGGGTCTGTGTGTGTCGTGATTGGTTAGCTGGGTCAGTGTGTGTCGTGATTGGTTAGCTGGGTCAGTGTGTGTCGTGATTGGTTAGGTGGGTCTGTGTGTGTCGTGATTGGTTAGCTGGGTCTGTGTGTGTCATGATTGGTTGGCTGGGTCAGTGTGTGTCGTGATTGGTTGGCTGGGTCAGTGTGTGTCGTGATTGGTTGGCTGGGTCAGTGTGTGTCGTGATTGGTTGGCTGGGTCAGTGTGTGTCGTGATTGGTTAGCTGGGTAAGTGTGTGTCGTGATTGGTTAGCTGGGTCTGTGTGTGTCGTGATTGGTTAGCTGGGTAAGTGTCTGTCTTGATTGGTTAGCTGGACCAGTGTGTGTTGTGATTGGCAGTACTCGGCACCTGGTCAGGAAATGTCACGCTCCTTATCATAGATAAGTGAAAATATTGGATCAAAATCAAATTAATTTGAGCGTGATTTAAACCCAAATGATTGTAACCAAACAGCAACATTAAATACTAACTAAAGTTGAAATAGTGAAAAAGCATAATAGGACCCCTTTAATAAACCATTTTTACAGTGAACTCAAGTTAATGAGAGGCTGTTCACTTTAAATGCATTTGACACATTTAAGACCAGCTGTTGTTGTACACGGTCAATTAGAGCTCATCTTTATCTAAATTGATTCTATCAATCTTTGACTGGTCAAACCGATGGGCATTGGGCAGCTTTGTTATTGTTGCTCCATAACCGTTTATTCTCCATGACAACAAGCAGCATCGGGAGTGATTATTATCTACATCCTGAAGTGTGAACAATAGAGCAGGTGAAAGGCTGCTGCTCACGACCCACGAACAACACCCACTGTATCTCCATCATGTACAGCTGAAGAACTAGTGCCAATTAGATTCAGGTCTCTTAGTTTAAAAGCACGAAGACGACAGTATAATAATTACAGTAGATTCAGAATGAAATTCTGTGGTACTGATTATGTAGAAAATTTCCTATACTACCTAGTATTTTTTTTAAATAGTGTAAAAATATAATAAAAAATTAAATTCAAAAAGTTTCATAACCGTCTGAATTTCTTCTATCTGTGAACTACACAAAAGGAAATATTTTAAATAATAAAAATAACATTTACAAATAATCATTTTAAAATAATGTACTGGTCACTCTTTTCCATAAAATAACAATGATGAAAAAGCACCACGCACGTATACACAACATCATAACACATAGAAGAAGCCCACATGACTTAAGTCAGGGTTCCTCAAATCTTTCCCTGGAGGGCCAATACACTTCAGAGTTTAGCTCCAACCCTAATCAAACTCACCTGCCTGTGATTTTCTAATGATCCTGAAGATACTGATTAGCATGCTCGGGTGTGTTTGATTAGGGTTAGATCTAAACTCTGCAGGAAAATGGATCTCGTGGGCCAGATTTGAGGAACCCTGACTTAAGTCTTTTGAATCCATATTGCAGGGATAGGCAACTCCGGTCCTGGAGGGCCACTATCCTGCAGAGTTTAGCTCCAACCCTAATTAAACACACCTGAACAAGGCAATCAGTGTTTTCGGGATTACTAGATAGATACAGGCAGGTGAGTTTTTATGAGGGCTGAAGCTAAACTCTGCAGGATAGTGGCCCTCCAGAACCGGAGTTGCCTATCCCTGCCATATTGGATTAATATTGAGTTCATAAATAAAGTATTTATGCACTGAAAGTCATAACATCTGGCTTTGCTCTCATTGGAACAAATCAATCATCTGGTTGAGATCTTTTAAATAAACTGGCTGATCTGGTTTCCTGTTGTATATCTATTCTTGTTTTATGTTGTATATACCATCCTAATGAACAAATGTTGAACATGAAACAAGATATTTGAAAGAATGTTGGTAACCAAACAGATGCTACTAGACGTACATAGTTACAAAGCAAAAATACAGTAACTGTTTGGTTACCAACATTCTGTTAAATGTCTTTTGTGTTCAGCAGAATTAAGAAATTCAAACTGGTTTGGAACAACATGAGAGTGAGTAAATTATGACAACATTTTTAATAAAGGGCAAGCTATGCCTAAGTTGTAAAGCGTCTCTATAAAGAAAGCTCAGTTAAGTTCAGTGTTGATTCAGTTTAGTTCAATAACAGTATCAATGATGCAAAGTTCATCAGTTATAAAAAACAACAGCTTTACAGAAAACAATATATAACATCACTTCGACACAAACTGCAGCACATTTGAGCGATTCTTCCCCCCCCCCCCCCCCCAAACCTGCTGAAGAAACATTCACATGAAGTGTACTGCTGCTTTCATCCTCTGATTCCACTCAATGACAAAGAAAGTCATCATGCAACTGAAGTTAGGGAAAGTGTTCATTATTCACCCAAAAAACAATCAAAATCCTTCTGAACATAGTAAATACAAAGCAAAGAATACAATGCATTTAGAAATATAACGTTTAGGTGAATCAATGTAAGAGTTGCAACAGTTATGTAACAACAACAAAAAAAATCACAACCGCTTCCATATGTAGACCAACTCTAAACAAACAACACAAAAACAAAAATAATCAACATCTTTTATCCCTTATTTAATACAGTCAGTTATTAAAAATTAATCAAATACTTTAAACAAAAAATTAATAACAACAATTTATAGAGAAAGAAAAATACGTAAACATACTCAGGTTTACATAACATCAGATGCCCTGTAGGAAGTAAAGCAAGTTCTTTAATTTCACAGATGAAATGGAGAGCAAATTGAGTTTGTTGTTTTTTTTATTAATATTATTATTATTATTATACATTTTTATTTCAGTTCTAGTTTCGGTTACTTTAAAGCTTCAACAAACTACATGAAAATGTGAAATTTTGCTTTGGCATTTAGCTGTAAAACCTCTTAAAAACTTATTTCAATTAACAATTTCTCCAATGATTTAGTTTTAGTTAATGACAATAACCCTGGTGTTTCTCCCGAATAAATGACCCCAGTAATTACGTTTCTCCTTTTATAGTGTATTGAGAACAATGTCCCAGACTGTGCTTACATTTGCCAAGATACCAAATCTGCAATCAGAAGTCAGAGATATCGAAATATGAAATTCCCAAATCAAAATGACCTGTGTTATGTCATCCACATTCATTACTTATGAAAGAGCAGCCAGTGAGTGATATGATGTTCGCTCACCTTCTGATGGATGAAAAGGCAGCACCCCATCATTGGGCTTCACAGCAGAATTCCTCAGACCTACAACACCCCGAAAACACCTTTACAATTTCCCACCGTGGACCACTGTCACCTGTCTAATCCTCAGCCATGTGTGTCTACAGATGTGTGTGTGTGTGTGTCAGTACACAGGAGAGCAGCAAACAGGATGTTCAGGGGGAAGTGTGTCGGCGCTATATCAGGCCCAAGCAGGGGCGCGAGCTCTCAGACCACATCTCTGCTTGTGTTTGTTTGAGGCCGGGTGGCGTCAAACACCCCTTCAGTGAGAGGAACAGCATCCTGTTGCAGGGAAGAATAGTACACAATCGCTTTTCCACCCTCCTCATCCACTTTATCCAGAGCTACTCAAACCCTTGTTATGGATTGTGATAAAGTTCTTGCAATTAAAGCCAGCAGAATACACGTTTCATTTTAGTTACTCTCTTAAAGCACACCAACTGGACTTCAACACTAGAAAGTTAACATTTTCTCTTTGAAACAATTATTGTCTGAATAATAAAGAATAATCCTAAATGTAAAACACTACTGGTATATATTTCTGTATCGGTCTCTTCTGCTCACCAAGGCTGCATTAATTTGATCAGCAGTGAAATGTGATTAAAACTTAAAAGAACAGTTTTATGTTTGAATATATTTTATAATGCAATTTATTGCTGTGATCAAAGATGAAATTTCAGCACTACTACAGTCTCTTCAGTGTCACATGATCCTTCAGAAATCATTCTAATATGCCGATTTGCTGCTCAATAAACATATGATCCAATTATCAATGCTAAAAAGAGTTATTGCTACTTAATATTTTTAAATAAATGATCAATTTAATACTTAGTTGAGTTGTACCTATACTGCCACTGCAGAATAGGTTTGTGTACACTTACATAACAGGAAGCCAGAAAATCCCTGCTAAACACACTGTGGAAGCGAATGGTCTTCCTTTAAGTATTTCCTGTTGAAGGAGTGTGCTGTGTATCTGATGTTGATTTTAAGGCATGCTGAAATTGATCATGTTTACGTGATGAACATACATGAATTACCAGGGGGATTTTCTTAGATTTTTTTTGTTTCTGTCCAAACATGAAAATAATTGTTGCTGGCTATTTTAAGTCTTAATTGTGAATACTGACGATACAAGTGACATTTCTTTATATAACAGATTGTATAATACAAATTGTTTCAAAGTAGCTTTTCAGTATTAAAACAGGAAAATAACAGTGTTAACGTCACAAAATGAATAAATTATGAAGAGGATACAATTTTAGCTATAATTCAACTCTATGAAAGACAATAGTGTCAATAATCAGCTCAGGTTAATAATAACAGTTCAATAACAGTGTCAATGTTGCAATGTTCATCAGTTCAGCTACGTATAAGCAGCTCTAAATAGTGTCATCATTCAGCTCAGTTCAGTCCAAGATAATATTACTAATACTAATTGTCTTTCAAGCTAATTTTATTTGTATAGCACTTCATAATACACATTCTATAAAAACAACTTTAGAAAGATTCATACTGTGTTAGTCTGTTTATATCTAAGCATATTTCAAACACAGACCTTCCACAGAGACAGACTCACTGTCTGACAATGAAACTCTTCAGTGGTTTTTGGAGGATCCCTTTCCTGGCGAGGAAGGCTGTCTGAGTCTGGGATGCCTCAAGGTTCAGTGTTAAGTCCCCTCCTCTTCTCTACACAACCTCACTGGGCACAATCATAAAGGTAGACATCCTCTCCTGTCACTGGTACACAAATTACAGCCAACCCTTTATTCGAACACAACATCACTGTACAGCTGAATTGAATTGAAATGCCACATCTACTTATCTAATGGTCTCTATGATCAGCTTGGACTCACAATAGTTTTGGACAAACCCTTCTTGTCTCAATATTACACGCAGCTTCAAGCAGTTTTTTTTCTCATCTGAGCTGGACTTGTTTATTTGTTTTTTATATAAAAATATATATTATTGGCAAATGTAAAAGTTCTTTCACACCAAAAATGAAATGAATAAGCCTTAGGCTGAAGAAAATTTTAATTCACGCCTGTACACGCCTTTCAGCTGTGCTGCCATACTGGATTGCATGAAGTATATGAGGAGAAGAAAGTTTAACGCTCTTCAGCAATAAAAAAAAAAGAGAGTAAATTTTATCTAATGTAATTTTTGTTTATTCCTATGGTTGAATTGGATCATCGAAGGTCAGCAGTACAGACACTGGTTAATAAAATGGGATTAATATTGCAGAATGGGACTCATATTGCAGCTTTGCATCATATTCTGAGTTTGCATTTAGCTGTTTTTATTCATTTTGAGGATTACTGAATCTGTTTTTGTGTAGGTGAGAGGAGTAAATGCATTTTCATATTTAGTCTAGAATTACAGTAAGATCATGTTCACTCAACTCCTCTGCACTCACTCCTGATTTCTCTCAACATGAGGACAGGACAGCTTTTAGTCAATACATGGGGAAATAAGTAACTGGCCTTAATTATTTGAAAAACTCATTTTCTAGAAAACTTTAAAAGGAATGCATTACTTTAATTACTTGGAGAAGTAATCTGATTACATAACTCACTTCACTTCAACACTGCCAGAGAACACAGACTAACAACTGAATGAAACCGTGTTTACTGTACCAGCATTACTACATGAGGATATTACCGACAGTACCATCAGAATCCATCTACAGTGGACAGTAATGTGATCACCAGCTGTTCAGAGATGAACAACAGACTGAAGCTAACCGTATCACCCTACAATACTGGAAACTTCATATGACAGAGAGAGAGAGAGAGAGAGAGAGAGAGAGAGAGAGACCTATATTTCTAAATTAAAAATGATTTAAACATACATATATTTACAATTTTCACATTAAATTTTTTTTATAAAAATAAAAAGATAAATAAATATAAAAAAATAAATATAAAAACCTTAAACACTCAAAAATGAAACACTAAATCTCCCTGATCATCAGCTTCACATAAAAAACCATTAACACCCCACACATGAAAAAAACAATTGACATCATTAATGAGGCTATAAAAAGCATATTCCATAATTAGTCTTTGCGTTATACACCCTCTCATCATCAGAACAGCATCCACATTTTCCCTCCCTTCTACTTTATTTTTGTACACATTGTACACCAGATTGCCAACTTTGTTGCACCATATAAGAAATTTAATAAAACAACTTTAGATTTTTTTTGTTTTAAATATTTAGGACCAAAAATAAACAATTCTTGATTAAAATGTCCTGTAAACTGTACACTCCAGCTTTCCATTAAGCCCAAAATTTGATCCAAACGTGGACATTCAATAAAAATAGGGAAAACAGTTTCAGACACCCCACAAAAAGGACAACCCTCATCATCTGAGTGCTTTGTGTCTGTTTGTAGCTAAAATCCCATGTACAACTCTCCACTGAAGATCACCCACCTTCTTTTCAATGGGTCTTTTGTACAGGGACCGCCAGCTACCTTTCGGGGACGAGCCTGATTCAAACACTGTTGTCCATTTAATATCTCTAACATTTTTGAGATGTTGATAGTTAATGGTTTTTACACATGCTTTTTAAAGTGTTTGTCTGTTCAAAATACTAAAAAGATTCAGTTACGGTGTGTCCAAAGACAGTAATTGTCTTCCTTTTTTATGCAAACATGCAATTCAGGAAACCAAGCTTTACCTCATTACAATTCTCCACATGAGAAACTTTCATAAAATCCCTTATTGGAACAGGGAAGACCTCCTCAAGATCATGTAACAACTTCTCAATTATGCGTTCAGACCTGAATCCCACCATACGTGTCAAAACCTCTGCAGGTATCCAGTTCAGTCCCCTTCGAAGATGGCATATTTTGGAAACTCCTGCTTTCAACATTGCCGACCTAACAGTGGCAGAACACAGCAACTCAACAGAGATAAGTGGATTACAAAACAGAGGCTCTTCATATACCCAGTGATTGGATTCATCCCATTCTCTTGAAAAGGATAACGTCTGCCAAGCTTGCAACACACCCTGATAAAATAGTCAATCCTTCTGAAACTACTCTTTCAAGGGACATGACAAATAATAGCTTATACAGACCCATTCTTCTGTTTTTCCGCAGCAGAGCACATGCAGCATCCATCCACTGCTGATGCTGCTAATACAAAAGACGCTGGGCTACTTGCAAACGGAAAACAGCAATCCTAGAAAAAATGTAAATTAGTCCTTGTCCTTCCTCATAAATTGAAAGATAGAGGACGGCAGCTTTTAACCAGTGTTGTCCTGACCAGAAAAACTTAAGATTCTTTTGAATGTCTTCAATTATGTTTCTTGGAGGATCCAAAACCATCAACTTATGCCAAAGGGTGGAAGCAATAACATTATTAGCTATCAGGACTCTTCCCCTATAGGATAACTGGGGTAGCAGCCATTTCCATTTAGACAACTTAGCAAGCACTCTCTCTACTAATCCTTCCCGATTTTTCAACCTATATTCCTCTTTTCCAAGATATACTCCTAAGAATTTAATACCTGTCTTCCCCCACTTTACATTTTCCGGGAGTTCAGGTAAAGAGCTTCTTTCAGAGCCACACCATCATGCCTCTGTTTTCCCCCCAATTAAGTTTCGCTGATGAAGCCCCTTCATAAATCTTTAAAGCTTCCTTTAATACCTGAATATCATATTTATTTCTGACCATAACAGTTATTTCATCTGCATAGGTTGAGAGCTTAATAGCTTCAGCTTCTGGCTTCTCACTTACTAAAATACCTGTTAATTTAGTTCTTAATAAACAGAGTAGAGGCTCTATTGCCAAAGCATATAACGGACCAGACATAGGGCACCCTTGTCTTATCCCTCTTTTCATTAGAATTGGTACACTTAAACCTCCTCCAATTTTAACCATACTTACAGCATCAGTATATAATATTCTTATCCATGATAAAAAATGTTCTCCAAACCCATAACACTCAAGAACCTTGAAAAGGTAATTATGGTCCACACGATCAAAAGCTTTATCCTGATCTAGAGAAAGCAGACCAAAATCCACATTGTATATTCTTGCAAAATCCATAATATCTCTCATTAAAAACAAATTGTCATAGATAGACCTTTTGGGTATACAATATGTTTGATCTTTCTGTATTAACACATCAAGAACACATTTAAGTCACTTTGACAAAATTTTATAATCAGAACATAAAACAGCAACTGGTCTTCAGTTTTTTAGCAAACAAAGATCTCCCTTCTTAGGAATCAGAGAGAGCACTGCTCGTTAAAAACTTTTCGGTAGAACCTTTGTTTTGTAACTTTCCTGTAAAACTTGTAAAAAGTCTCTTCCAATTATCCCCCAAAAAGTTTTTTAAATTCTGCTGGAATTCCATCGATTCCTGGTGCACGACCAGATGAGAGTTGATTCACTGCTTTTGTAACTTCCTCAAACGTTAGATCAGAGTCTGAGTTCTTTGCATTTCCTTCATCCAGCATAGGTAAGTTATTAAGAAGTTCATCTGCAACAACGTTTCCGGTGCATTCTTTAGCATACAAGTCCACATAGAAATCAACAGCCAGTCTCCTCATTTCCAAAGGATCTGAGGTCAGATTTCCATCAGGTGTACGTAATGGAATAATGCATATAATTAGTATGATTACACATCTTATTAAAGTTGAAATTTTTTTTTTGGTTCTTCTCCATTCCTATCAATAACAAAGTCAAGGGTGCAATTAAAGTCTCCCCGAATATTTAAAAATTCCTCTTGTGAAAGGGATAAAAGAGTATTTTTTAGCATCTCAAAAAGCTTAATTCTGTCCTTACCAATATTTGGTGCATAAATATTAACAAAGACAAAACTTCTATCTTTTATTTTAGCTTTAATTAAAAGAAGCCGCACATTTTCTAATTCATTAATAGATAAAATTCTTACATTTAAATCAGCAGAAAACAATATTGCCACACCTGCACCTAAATTTGTTCCATGACTAAGAACAAATTTAGCATCAGACCACAAACCCCAATCTACCTCATTATTTACATCGCTGTGTGTTGCTTGTAGAAACATCACATTAATCTCTTTTAGTTTTATACTTTCTTTTAGTAATAGCCATTTATTTCTATCCCTAATCCCATTTACATTAAGAGACCCCACTCTTAGGACATCCATAATAAGATAGGAAAAGGAAATAGAAAAAAACAGTAGTATGAGAAGAAAACCAAAGACTGAAACCCATTGTGCACTTATTTATTTAAGTCTACACTTCACTGCCCGGTGTTTTGCTCCTTGCCTAATAAGTTAAGTATTTTTTTTAATCTAAACCTTTTCTGCTGAGATAACACTTCTAGGCTACATTCTTGTCTTGCTTTCATAACAGATAACACAAATTTATCTAAATCTGGAAAAAAGTTACCAATTTCAACTTTTTTACCCTTTGTCTCGTCCAAGAATGCATTAATCTGCTCAACCGAATACAAATCACTCCCGCAATTAGCCACATCAAAGTCAGCACATGAATCATCATCTCTACAGCTTTCTACCGACGTTTCTGACAAATCATCAAATTCTTCACTTTGCCCATCATGCGTCTCATTTTCCTGGATCATTTTTTCTGGATCACCACAAACATCTCCCTTACTAACAACATTGCTACAACTTGGAAGCTCAGCATGATTCACAATATTATCAGAAGCGCTTTGCCTTACCTCAGTGATAGTATCTGCCTTTTCAGGTTGTAGCGGTGTATTTTCCGTCGCAATCTGCAGCCTATTGACTGGGCCTTCAGTCGAGCCTTGCTCTTCATGATTACGCGCTTTGTACAGTCAAGTGAACCGTTTGTGCCCGAAATCCCCGCACTCATAGCACCGTAAAGTCTCCGTACTAGCATACACCATATATGAGCCTTCTCCATGAGATGCCCGGAAAGACACATCGAGCGTTTTTGTGGGAGAGCTCAAAAACATGTCTTCTAAAAGATAGCACATGTTTAAGTGCAGCGTTCTTACAACCCGAAAAAATTTATTTTACAGCACTCTCATTCTCTCATTACCAACGAACGGGGGTACATTAGAGATGACAATCTTAGTTGCCAGTGCCGACAATGGTGTAATAGGCACGTACGTTTCATTGATCCATATTCCACTTTCAATCAAGGTTTTCACCCGATTTTCAATTAAAAAAAAACGACTACTGCCTTATTCATTCTTGAAGCCGAACTAATATTTTCATGACCAACTTTGGCTCCGACAGCAAGGAGAACAGCCTCAATACACTGTAAAAAATCCAACTTTTATTTTGTTTTACAAAATCACTTTTTAAAGTTTATACAACAATTTAACATTAAAAAAGTTGAGATAACACAGAAAATTAAGTAAAATAGAAATTTTGATCAATTTGTTTTACCGAATATTTAAAGTTGGAACAACTAACAACTAAGTTGGTTATTAGTATTGCCCACAAAGGCTGATGAGCATGCGCAGTTCGATCAATTTCTTTTTATATACAACGCCATTTTCATTTCTCCCGCTTCATTTTCGAATTGCCTCAAGCAGCGCTGGTTTGTTCCATCATTGTGATCACTCCGGTAAGTGTAGTTCTATGTGTATCAATTCATGATACGATTTAAATGAAATTTGATCACAATATGCCTTTCTGTACAACATAGTTGGCGGCAAATTATTCAGTTCAATTTTCCCGCCTGGTTTTATGAGATGCCTCCGGTCTGACGGCACCTTTTTTTTTCCTCCTCGACAGTGTAACCGCTCTGGTAACGTTAGTTGCTGTTATTATAATATGTAATATTTATCATGGGACTTGAATTATGTTTGTTCAACATAATTCAATGATTTTGTACACCGTATTTCCTTTTGTTTTAGAGTCGTCTCAAGCGGCGCCCGTTGAACGTTGGTCCGTAAGGTTAATCTATCACTCTGGTAAGTGATGGTTCTTTGTGTATCTATTCAATATATGATTTGAATTAAATTTGTTAACAATATGCATTTCTTTATAACATAGTTGACTTCAAGTTAGTTCAATTTTCCCCGAGTTGCCTCAGGTCAGACGGAGCCTGTTTTTTCCGACAGTGTAATTTAACATTAACGTAATCGCTCTGGTAATTTAGGTGCTATTCTTTGTATAATAAATTACGATAATATACCCTTCAAAATTAGTTTTTTTATTACAGAAGCTGACTTAGAGATGGCTCAGGCGGTGCCCGTTTAATGTTATTCCATTGGCGAATGTGATCACTGGGTACTTGTCACTTGTTTTTTTTGTGTTTTTTTTGTAACGTTATTGGAGTACGATATGATTTTAATGAAATTTGTTCACAATATGTGCTTCTGTACAACATTGGCGGCAAGTGAGTCATTTCAGGTTTCAATGTCAATGTCAATGTCACCTTTATTTATATAGCGCTTTAAACAAAATACATTGCGTCAAAGCAACTGAACAACATTCATTAGGAAAACAGTGTCAATAATGCAAAAATGATAGTTAAAGGCAGTTCATCATTGGATTCAGTTATGTCATCTCTGTTCAGTTAAATAGTGTCTGTGCATTTATTTGCAATCAAGTCAACGATATCGCTGTAGATGAAGTGTCCCCAACTAAGCAAGCCAGAGGTGACAGCGGCAAGGAACCGAAACTCCATCGGTGACAGAATGGAGAAAAAAACCTTGGGAGAAACCAGGCTCAGTTGGGGGGCCAGTTCTCCTCTGACCAGACGAAACCAGTAGTTCAATTCCAGGCTGCAGCAAAGTCAGATTGTGCAGAAGAATCATCTGTTTCCTGTGGTCTTGTCCTGGTGGTCCTATGAGACAAGGTCTTTACAGGGGATCTGTATCTGGGGCTCTAGTTGTCCTGGTCTCCGCTGTCTTTCAGGGATGTAGAGGTCCTTTCTAGGTGCTGATCCAGCATCTGGTCTGGATACGTACTGGATCCGGGTGACTGCAGTGACCCTCTGATCTGGACACAGACTGGATCTGGTGGCCACGGTGACCTCGGAACAAGAGAGAAACAGACAAATATTAGCGTAGATGCCATTCTTCTAATGATGTAGCAAGTACATAGGTTGTTATGGGAAGTGTTTCCGGTTCCGGTTTACCTAATTAATGCAGCCTAAAAATCCTTTAACGGATTTGGATAATAAAAGCATATTAGTATGGTATGTGTATGCCAGGTTAAAGAGATGGGTCTTTAATCTAGATTTAAACTGCAAGAGTGTGTCTGCCTCCCGAACAATGTTAGGTAGGTTATTCCAGAGTTTGGGCGCCAAATAGGAAAAGGATCTGCCGCCTGCAGTTGATTTTGATATTCTAGGTATTATCAAATTGCCTGAGTTTTGAGAACGTAGCGGACGTAGAGGATTATAATTTAAAAGGAGCTCATTCAAATACTGAGGTGCTAAACCATTCAGGGCTTTATAAGTAATAAGCAATATTTTAAAATCTATGCGATGCTTGATAGGGAGCCAGTGCAGTGTTGACAGGACCGGGCTAATATGGTCATACTTCCTGGTTCTAGTAAGAACTCTTGCTGCTGCATTTTGGACTAGCTGTAGTTTGTTTACTAAGCGTGCAGAACAACCACCCAATAAAGCATTACAATAATCTAACCTTGAGGTCATAAATGCATGGATTAACATTTCTGCATTTGACATTGAGAGCATAGGCCGTAATTTAGATACATTTTTGAGATGGAAAAATGCAGTTTTACAAATGCTAGAAACGTGGCTTTCTAAGGAAAGATTGCGATCAAGTAGCACACCTAGGTTCCTAACTGATGACGAAGAATTGACAGAGCAACCATCAAGTCTTAGACAGTGTTCTAGGTTATTACAAGCAGAGTTTTTAGGTCATATAATTAACACCTCTGTTTTTTCAGAATTTAGCAGTAAGAAATTACTTGTCATCCAGTTTTTTATATCGACTATGCAATCCATTAGTTTTTCAAATTGGTGTGTTTCACCGGGCTGCGAAGAAATATAGAGCTGAGTATCATCAGCATAACAGTGAAAGCTAACACCATGTTTCCTGATGATATCTCCCAAGGGTAACATATAAAGCGTGAAGAGTAGCGGCCCTAGTACTGAGCCTTGAGGTACTCCATACTGCACTTGTGATCGATAGGATACATCTTCATTCACTGCTACGAACTGATGGCGGTCATATAAGTACGATTTAAACCATGCTAATGCACTTCCACTGATGCCAACAAAGTATTCAAGTCTATGCAAAAGAATGTTGTGGTCAATTGTGTCAAACGCAGCACTAAGATCCAATAAAACTAATAGAGAGATACACCCACGATCAGATGATAAGAGCAGATCATTTGTAACTCTAAGAAGAGCAGTCTCAGTACTATGATACGGTCCAAATCCTGACTGGAAATCCTCACATATACCATTTTTCTCTAAGAAGGAATATAATTGTGTGGATACCACCTTTTCTAGTATCTTGGACAGAAAAGGGAGATTCGAGATTGGTCTATAATTAACTAGTTCTTTGGGGTCAAGTTGTGGTTTTTTGATGAGAGGCTTAATAACAGCCAGTTTGAAGGTTTTGGGGACATGTCCTAATGACAATGAGGAATTAATAATAGTCAGAAGAGGATCTATGACTTCTAGAAGCACCTCTTTCAGGAGCTTAGATGGTATAGGGTCTAACATACATGTTGTTGGTTTAGATGATTTAACAAGTTTATACAATTCTTCCTCTCCTATGGTAGAGAATGAGTGGAACTGTTCCTCAGGGGGTCTATAGTGCACTGTCTGATGTGATACTGTAGCTGACGGCTGAATGGTTGCAATTTTATCTCTAATAGTATCGATTTTAGAAGTAAAGTAGTTCATAAAGTCATTACTGCTGTGGTGTTGGGAAATGTCAACACTTGTTGAGGCTTTATTTTTCGTTAATTTAGCCACTGTATTGAATAAATACCTGGGGTTATGTTTGTTTTCTTCTAAAAGAGAAGAAAAGTAATCGGATCTAGCAGTTTTTAATGCTTTTCTGTAGGATGTGTTACTTTCCCGCCAAGCAATACGAAATACCTCTAGTTTTGTTTTCCTCCAGCTGCGCTCCATTTTTCGGGCTGCTCTCTTTAGGGTGCGAGTATGCTCATTATACCATGGTGTCAAACTGTTTTCCTTAACCTTCCTTAAGCGTAAAGGAGCAACTTTATTTAAAGTGCTAGAAAAGAGAGAGTCCATAGTTTCTGTTACAGCATCAAGCATCAAGGAATTTGGATACATCAGGAAGATAACTTAAAAAGCAGTCTTTTGTGTTAGAAGTGATGGTTCTTCCATACTTGTAACAAGAAGTAGAATTTACAATTTTGGCTATATGAATTTTGCAAAGAACTAAATAATGATCTGAGATATCATCACTTGGCTGAATAATTTCAACACCATCAACATCAATTCCATGTGACAGTATTAAATCTAGAGTATGATTTCGACAATGAGTAGGTCCTGAAACGTGTTGTCTAACACCAATAGAGTTCAGAATGTCTATAAATGCTGATCCCAATGCATCGTTTTCATTATCAACATGGATATTAAAATCACCAACTATTAAAACTTTATCTGCAGCCAGAACTAACTTGGATGTAAAATCACCAAACTCTTTAATAAAGTCTGTATGGTGCCCTGGTGGCCTGTATACAGTAGCCAGTACAAACATAACAGGGGATTTATCATTAACATTTGTTTCTTTGGATAATGTTATATGAAGTATCATTACTTCAAACGAGTTATACTTGTAGCCTGCCCTCTGAGAAATCCTGAAAACGTTGTTATAAATTGAAGCAACACCTCCACCTTTGCCTTTTAGACGTGGCTCATGTTTATAACAGTAATCTTGGGGGGTGGACTCATTTAAAATAATGTAATCATCAGGTTTTAGCCAGGTTTCAGTCAAACAGAGTACATCTATATTATGATCAGTGATCATATTATTTACAAAAAGTGTTTTCGTAGAAAGGGATCTGATATCCAAGCTTTATCATTTGTTTATCCATATTGCTTCTGTTTTTTATTTGTTGAACCTCAATTAAATTGTTAATCTTAACTTGATTTGGACGTTTTTTGTATTTTCTAGTTCGGGGAACAGACACAGTCTCTATAGTGTGATATCTAGGTGAAAGAGTCTCTAATGTGCTGAGAATTAACTGACCTCTGTGACGGGAGGCAGCTAGCAGACGGTCGGTTTAGCCAGTCTGTCTGCTTCCTGACCTGTTAGTTAGTCAAGTATAAACACTAAGACTATTTGCCATATTTCTAGAGAGAAGAGTGGCGCCACCCCAGGAGGGATGAAGACCATCTCTTTTAATAGGTCAGGTCTGCCCCAAAAGCTCGTCCAATTGTCTATGAAACTTATGTTATTCTGTGGGCACCACTTAGACATCCAGCCATTGAGTGATGACAATCTGCTATGCATCTCATCACCATGGTAAGCAGGGAGGGGACCAGAGCATATTACAGTGTTCACACACCTCTTTAATGTTATTTTTAGTGATCTCCGACTGGCGAAGTTGAACATCATTAGCGCCGGCATGAATAACAATCTTACTGTATTTACATTTAGCATTAGCCAGCACTTTTAAATTTGCCAAGATGTCAGGCGCTCTGGCTCCCGGTAAACATTTGACTATGGTGGCTGGTGTCTCTATATTCACGTTCCGTACAATAGAATCACCAATAACTAGAGCACTTTCATCAGGTTTCTCAGTGGGTGCATCACTGAGTGAGGAGAACCTGTTTAATGTTTTGATCGGAACAGAAGAGCGGTGTTTTGACCCACGACTACGCTGCCTCACCGTCACCCAGTTGCCCTGCTGCTGGGGCTCTGTTTCCGGAACCGAACAATGTACAGGAATCCCTGAGCTAGACGCATCCAAAGCCGTATCTAGAGCCCTAACATTTTTACTATCCTCAATTAAAGTTTGGATGCGTGTCTCTAATTCTGAAACCTTCTCTGTCAGCCTAACTATTTCCCTGCATTTATCACATGTGAATCCCTCATCAGCGACAGAGATAGATAAACTGTACATGTGGCAAGAGGTGCAAGAAACAATAATAGGAGAAGCCATTACTCACCGTGCTTGATGAAAATTCTTACTGCGGTTGTTTGATGAACTTGTGAAAAACTGGAGCGAGGGAGAGGAGAAAAGAAAACAGCGATAGGTTCGAATGAAAACGCTAATGACAAGCTAACGAGTGCTAACGCTTTGCAGGTGTACTGCACTCACGGAAATAAAATAAAAGTGAACGATCAAAGTTAATCTGATAAGATTGATCGATAATATCAGAAATATGGTGTGAATTAAGTTATATTTTACCACTTTAAAAAACAGAGAGTGATAGTAAGATAAAGATTCTAGAGAAAAAAACAAAATAAAAACAGCTACACGGAGCTACGATTAGCTACAGAAGGCCAACAGGAAGTAGAGAAAACACTGTCCAACAGCGACCGTTCCTGCTTCATCCTCGAGTTGCATTGAGTCAGACGCCGCCGGTGTATTTTCTTTTTTTTATTTAGACCGTGCAATCGCTCTGTCAGGTACTGTTGTATGCATTTTCTTCATTTAAATTAATTGACCTTTATGTGCTTGTTCAATGCAAAGTATTTGTTTAGCTATAAATCTGTGTACTATAAATCTGAATCTGTATTTTTCTGTGTTTTTAAAAAGGCAAATAATTTAGGAGCTATTTTAAATCTTAAATTCATAGTTGGTTTTTAAAATTTGACATTTAATATTTGTGTTCTTGTTTGCTTTATGATGGTATTTTAAGTTGTTCTCTGGCAATAAATTAATGTATTCCTTGATTTAAAAAAATTATATATAACAAAAATATAATATATATAAAATCTCATGTTTTTGACCAAAGAATTAATTCTACCATTGTATTGTTTATTTTTTTCTCATTGGGATGATGCAGTGCAAGAGATGCAAATTTGAACACCCTGCTCAGGAGGTCCTTTTGAAGCATTACAGATTGCGCCACTATCAGGGAAGAAATCGCCAACTACCCTGCCTTTACACAGATTGCGCCTGCTCTTTTAAAACAACAGGAGTGTTAAAGTCTCACCTTTCAAGATCACACAAGCAATTGTGTTCACGTGAGAGACCCTTAACATTTAATTGTGAATTGTGTGACTTTAAGGACATTTGTAAAACACCTGATTACTTCAAATATATTAGGAGCCGTTTAAAAAAACATGAAACTGTAAGGTGCCCTTTTAGCCACTGTGATTTTCAAACAAATCTGATTTCATCATTCAGTGGTCACAGAAGTCGGAAACATCGTAACTTTACCATTACAGACTTCAGAGGAAATATTGTTATTCAAAATGCAGAACCAGAAGACAGTGAGCAACAAACTGCCCAGTTATTTCCTGGAGACAGCCATCCTCATGAAACTGACAGGTAAATACTTTGTGAATTGAGTGATACTGTTTCATTGACTGAGTGTGCAGCAAAACAGTCAATCAAAAACATTCTGAGAAAGAATGAAGTGCTCACTGATGATCTAGTTGTTGATGAGATAATCAGTGCAATTTTTTATTTAAATCCACTGTTCACAAGCACCAGAAAAGGGGGAAGTCTTTCAACTGAATACAGAAGAAATGAATACTTAAGGTGCTTATATTGATGACGTAGGAATTTGGAATGTCAAAAAAAATCCACAAAATAACAGCAGTGTATTGGGTGGTACTTAATTTGCCAGCCCAGTTCCGCTCAAGTCTTTCCACAATTCAGCTTGCTCTATTAGGGAAAACTGATGATGTGAAACAATTTGGCTTTGACAAATTCTTCGATCCTTTTTTAAAGGATTTAAGAACTCTTGAACGGGATGGTGTAAATGTGAAAGCATTTGATGACCAGTTGAAAGGAACACTATTTTGTGTTTGTGCTGACAATCCTGCAGCACATGGACTAGCTGGCTTTCAAGAAAGCTTTTGTGTTGAACACTTTTGTCGGTTTTGCCTAGCTAGCAAAAAGGAGATACAGACTAAAGATTGCAGTCATTTTGAACTGAGAAGAGCTGAACAGCACAATCTCACTTTAAATGAACTTCAGAAAAGCGATGGGAAAACAAGTCTTCTTGGCATTAAAAAAGAATGCATTCAGAGTGAGAATTTGTCATTCTTTCATGCAGTGACCGGCTTTCCGCCTGAAGTCCTGCATAAATTTTTTGAGGGAATTGTCCCAGTTGAGCTGTGTGTTTGTTTGAAGCAGTTGATTTCCCAAAAATACTTCACACTCAACGTTCTTAACACACAGATCAAGACTTTTCCTTTTAAGGATTCTGATAGAGTGAACAAGCCAAAGACAATTGACATAGCCAGCCTCAAAAAGGGAAGCATAGGTTGGAATGGGCACGAAAATTGGGCCCTGCTACGTCTGTTGCAACTTATAATTGGAGACCTTGTGCCTGAAAATGCAGCTCCTTGGGAGATTTTGATGGATTTAAGAGAAATTGTTGAGTTTGTTGTATCACCAAAGTTATCCGATGCATCTTTGTGTTTTTTTACAGAGAAAACTAAATGATCACAGGGACTTGCTGCTCAAAACATTTCCAGAAATGCCACTAAAGCCCAAGCATCATTATGCTGAACATTATTAGAGTCTAAGCACAGCTTTTTTAAAAAGGTTGTGCATGATGTGCACAATTTCAAGAATATTCTTGTTACCTTGGCCACAAAACATCAGCTCACAATGGCTTACTACTTTGATGGTCCAAGTTTCTCTCCTCCTCTGCATGTTGAACAACTGAAAGTTGTTAAAATAAATACTTTCAATGCAGCAGTCAAAAGTAAAGTGAAGTAAAACATATCCACATAAAGAAATGGTATCTCTAGCTTCTAGTGTGAAATTTCAAGGGATCCACTACAAGGAAGGCATGGTTTTATCAGCTGGGGAGTGCAGTGGTTTGCTAGAGTTTCAGACAATAATGCACATTCTAGTGGACTGCAGCAAAGTGTCTTTCCTGTGCCAGATGCTTTTTCGCTCGGTATGTTGAGCACTACAGATGCTTTGAGATAGTGGAAACAGATTTTATAGTGCTTGAACCTCAAGATCTGAATGATCATTACCCGTTGACAGCATACATGGTTGGAGGGAAAATGCTGACTGCTCTTTAGAGGTTTTTACTACATTGAAATTATTTAAATTGTGCCATGTTTAATTTTTTTTCTTGTCTCAGTTTCTTGGAAATGTTGCTACGAGTTATCCTGGCCCCTGATAACATTAGAAGGTTGCAGATTTCAGAAAACCTAGAGTCAGTTGACCAGCTAAAACAAATATTTAAAGAGAAACTTCAACTTCAAAATGGTTTTGAGATTCAATTTGAGGACCCAGAGTTCTGCAATTTAAATTACAGAACCCCCCCCCCCCCCCAATAAGGCAGTCTTAAAAATTATCTTCAATAATCGAAAGAGTTGCCTTCCACATCCTCCCAGGACAATGCTAGTGTTTCACCTATTCCTGCCCCCAACCTATTCCTCAACTGTGTTGATGCAACGAGAGATTGCAGAGCGATGCCCCTACCCATTCCCCATTCCAGCATTTTCTTATGATGTAGAGATACGGCTTGTAAAAGGAAATGAGGTGTATGAAAAAAAAAACAAGATGCTTCTTAATGTTTCCAGAGATATGAGAATGGAAATCTTGGACAAAATCGCCCAGGCCGTTTTTTTTCTTATAAGGCATATCCAATCACAAAAGAAATCGAGTCTGTGGCCTCAGCACTAACAGCAAAATACCCATGCCTGAAGGATCCAGGCCCCGGAACAGGGTATGATGGATGGACTGTCAGCATAAAATACAAGTTAGGTAATTATCGATCCAAGTTAAGATCAGCAGGCTGCACAGAGGTCATGATCAACCAGAAGGGGGATGGAGCAAAGACCAAGCACCTTTAAAGATAGCCAGAAGATCAGAGGTGAATTTTATACCTGATTATACCATTGACACTCTTGAAGCAGAGCAGAAAGCTTTACAAGAAGAAATGAAGAAACGTCATTTTAATACGACATTCATCAGCTCAAAGATGGAAATCACATTTTCACTCCGAAGAAAAGAAATAGTTGAAGAGCAGCCACTTGTTGGTGAGGTCATAAAAAAATGGCCAGGACTCTTCATCCCACAACAGGTAAATTGTTTTTATTTTTATTTGCTTATTTATTTTTAAGGTTGATCGGTAACAGGTGTACAATGTTACAATTATGGTACAAGATCACATAATTCAGTTAGCGGTTTTGACTGTAAAAGACAATACACAGGGAAGCGCAAGCTTAGATATTGTGTATAGTTCTAATAAAAGGGATAGTGCACCCAAAAATGAAAATTACTCACCCTCATGTTGTTTCAACCCTGTATGAGTTTCTTTTTTCTGAGGAACACAAAGATACTTATGAAACATGTTGGCAACCAAACAGTTGTTTGTCCCCACTGACTTCCATGGTATTTTTTCATACTTAAGGAAGTCATTGGGGACCAACAACTGTTTGGCTGCCAACATCTTTCAAAATATCGTCTTATGTTTCATACAAGAAAGAAAGTAATGAAGGTTTGGAACAACATGAGGGTGAATCGATGATGACAGAATTTTATTTCTTTGGATGATCTATCATTTTAACCATGTCCTTTTATGGCATGTATACATGTATTTTTCAGATATGTCCAGAATTCTACAGAGTCACTCGAGTTGATCTGAGAAACACGTTTCTTGATTCCTTGGACTCACTTTCTCCACGACTGATCAAGCACTATTGGGAAAAGACATGCAGACTCTCTTAGATAAATTTGACAAACAGGTGTCCTGTTTAACATTATTTACCTCTTCATTTTACATTTATAACAGGTTGTAATAAACAACTGTGTTGTTATTCGACAGCAGCTGAGCGCAGGCTGCCCTCCTGGAAACGCGATTGGGCTAGTTTTGAGAAGCAAGTGGACAGGATCTGCTTGAGATGTAATTATAATCAAAGGAGCGTTTTTACTGACGAGATGCGCATGAAAAATCACATTCGATTTTTTGCACAGCCCTAACATCCAGTTAACAAAGCTAAACAGCTAAACAAACTGATTGAGATTGAGGAAGTTGTCCTCAGCAAAATGTGCTGCACATAGTTTTACATGTGGATTATAATTTTACGGGAACTGAGTTAAACATAAATTGTAACCATTAATCTCTAAGTACAGCGTTCCTGGGAAGGCCAAACAAAGGTGATTGGACTCCGAGATAAAAAAAATATCAGCGTTTCGACGACATGGCGACAAACACAAACGCAGCCCTTCCTCTTCTCCGTCGGAGCGCAAAAGACCACGCCCCCTTTTTGTGAATTCGTGTGGGGGGAGGTTAGTCAAAAAACTGTTTTAGTGACGTCATTACCGCAGGAACTAGAGGGATGTAGTCCAAACGGGTCGTTCGTTGTAGGTGAATTCTGTTAAATAAAATCTCGCTTGGCATTGAACTTTGAGCTTTAGAATTTTACAGATATTATTTATACTCTAACAACAACATTACACACGAACTAAAGTTTAAAACATGGTATCACGAAGAACGGGACCTTTATTATATTATGTTGATTAAACATGCAGAAAGGTGTGTACAACTACTTGAACTTTAAGTTGAGTAAACTCAAAAATCTGCTGAAGCTGGTTGCCTTAAATTTTTAAGTTTGCTCAACTTCTGATTTTTTACAGTGTAGACGTGTTCGCCTCCGGTGTACACCTGAAGCCATTCCGGAAGCTAAGAGGCGACGCTACCCCCGCGGGGGTGGACGTCATGTTGCCTCACACTCACACCCCACACGAAATGACAACAAAAACCTACCCTAAAAAAAGTGTTTTAAGAGGTGTAGGAAAATAGAAAAATAAATAAAGAAAAACGAAAAGGCAATATAAAGCTTAAACGAAACTGAAAAATGCCAGACGCTCTCCCACACGTGTCTCACACACGCACTCGCTCCCAGCATCCACTCCGACAGAAAGAGAAGAAACAAATGTAGAGGTTGCCAGAACCCAAAGGAGAAAGGCCTAATGAGATTCTTTCACAGTCTGTTATTAAGCCTCTAATCAAAAAAACACAACTTGACCCCAAAGAACTAGTTAATTATAGACCAATCTTGAATCTCCCTTTTCTGTCCAAGATACTAGAAAAGGTGGTATCCTCATATTCCTTCTTAGAGAAAAATGGTATATGTGAGGATTTCCAGTCAGGATTTAGACCATATCATAGTACTGAGACTGCTCTCAGAGTTACAAATGATCTGCTCTTATCATCTGATCGTGGGTGTATCTCTCTATTAGTTTTATTGGATCTTAGTGCTGCGTTTGACACAATTGACCACAACATTCTTTTGCATAGACTTGAACACTTTGTTGGCATCAGTGGAAGTGCATTAGCATGGTTTAAATCATTCTTATATGACCGCCATCAGTTCGTAGCAGTGAATGAGTATCATATCGATCACAAGTGCAGTATGGAGTACCTCAAGGCTCAGTACTAGGGCCGCTACTCTTCACGCTTTATATGTTACCCTTGGGAGATATCATCAGGAAACATGGTGTTAGTTTTCACTGTTATGCTGATGATACTCATCTATATATTTCTTTGCATCCCGGTGAAACACACCAATTTGAAAAACTAATGGATGACGAGTAATTTCTTATTGCTAAATTCTGAAAAAACAGAGGTGTTAATTATAGGACCTAAAAACTCTGCTTGCAATAACCTAAAACACTGTCTAAGACTTGATGGTTGCTCTGTCAATTCTTAGTCATAAGTTAGTGAAAGTGAAGTGAAGTGACATTCAGCCAAGTACACACACACAGAGCAGGGAACACACACACACACTGTGAACACACACCCGGAGCAGTGGGCAGCCATTTATGCTGCGGCGCCCGGGGAGCAGTTGGGGGTTCAATGCCTTGCTCAAGGGCACCTAAGTCGTGGTATTGAGGGTGGAGAGAGAACTGTACATGCACTCCACCCACCCACAATTCCTGCCAGCCCGAGACTCGTACTCACAACCCTTCGATTGCGAGTCCGATTCGCTAACCACTAGGCCACAACTTCCACAGTTAGGAACCTAGGTGTGCTATTTGATTGCAATCTTTCCTTAGAAAGCCAAGTTTCTAGCATTTGTAAAACTGCATTTTTCCATCTCAAATATATATCTAAATTACGGCCTATGCTCTCAATGTCAAATGCAGTAATGTTAATCCATGTATTTATGACCTCAAGGTTAGATTATTGTAATGTTTTATTGGGTGGTTGTTCTGCACGCTTAGTAAACACACTACAGCTAGTCCAAAATGCAGCAGCAAGAGTCAGGAAGTAGAACCAGGAAGTATGACCATATTAGCCTGGTCCTGTCAACACTGCACTGGCTCCCTATCAAACATCGTATAGATTTTTAAATATTGCTTATTACTTATAAAGCCCTGAATGGTTTAGCACCTCAGTATTTGAATGAGCTCCTTTTACATTATAATCCTCTACATCCGCTACGTTCTCAAAACTCAGGCAATTTGATAATACCTAGAATATCAAAATCAACTGCGGGCGGCAGATCCTTTTCCTATTTGGCGCCTAAACTCTGGAATAACCTACCTAACATTGTTCGGGAGGCAGACACACTCTTGCAGTTTAAATCTAGATTAAAGACCCATCTCTTTAACCTGGCTTACACATACTAATATGCTTTTAATATCCAAATCCGTTAAAGGATTTTTAGGCTGCATTAATTAGGTAAACCGGAACCGGGAACACTTCCCATAACACCCTATGTACTTGCTACATCATTAGAAGAATGGCATCTACGCTAATATTTGTCTGTTTCTCTCTTGTTCCGAGGTCACCGTGGCCACCAGATCCAGTCTGTATCCAGATCAGAGGGTCACTGCAGTCACCCGGATCCAGTACGTATCCAGACCAGATGCTGGATCAGCACCTAGAAAGGACCTCTACATCCCTGAAAGACAGTGGAGACCAGGACAACTAGAGCCCCAGATACAGATCCCCTGTAAAGACCTTGTCTCAGAGGACCACCAGGACAAGACCACAGGAAACAGATGATTCTTCTGCACAATCTGACTTTGCTGCAGCCTGGAATTGAACTACTGGTTTCGTCTGGTCAGAGGAGAACTGGCCCCCCAACTGAGCCTGGTTTCTCCCAAGGTTTTTTTCTCCATTCTGTCACCGATGGAGTTTCGGTTCCTTGCCGCTGTCGCCTCTGGCTTGCTTAGTTGGGGACACTTCATCTACAGCGATATCGTTGACTTGATTGCAAATAAATGCACAGACACTATTTAATTGAACAGAGATGACATCACTGAATTCAATGATGAACTGCCTTTAACTATCATTTTTGCATTATTGACACTGTTTTCCTAATGAATGTTGTTCAGTTGCTTTGACGCAATGTATTTTGTTTAAAGCGCTAAATAAATAAAGGTGACTTGACTGAATTAATGTTTGTTCATGCAGAGCATTAACAATTGTTTTGAAGGCTAAAAATGAGTCTGCAGGCCAGATTGTTTTGCATTTTCATCTGTAAGTATTGTTTTCATTAAAGACTCGCCTTTATACAAAGTCAAATAAAGAGATAACGCTAACTTTAGCATAAACTGATGATTTGGCCATTTCTCGGTTATAAATTATCTTGAGTGCTGTGTCATTGGGCACTTATGAAGGAAACACTAAAAAGCACATAAAAATGCCTCATTGAGACAAAATATCAAATATAAGAGTGTATCTACATTTCCGGTCCCCCTTTTTGAGAATGTTTAAAAGTCACATTCATAAATACATCTCTGCCTTGTTTTGAATGGACTTCTGTCACTGTGGCATCAGCTGGCCCGAGACAAGAGCTAGTTTCTTAAAGAGTTGACTGTGAGAAGATGATCACTGAAGAAGATGTGACTCTTTAATAAAAGAAGGCTTAATTACGTTTCATTAAACTATTAACTGTGTCTCAGATGTTTCTTTTTCTAGGATAAATAAAAATAGAAATACTGCAAGTACAAAGCTATGAAAGCAATAAGGACAGTATAGCACCAGACACAGCCGCGGTGCTACCATAGGTCCGGGCCCACCCATTTTGGCCCAGGCCTATGAGTAGGGAGTGATTTTCATTCTAGCAGTTCATCCAATAACAGCCAGAGGAAAGCTTTGAGTGAAAGCTTCTCAGCCAAGCGGACGTCATTCATTCAAGACAGACAGTTTTGCTAATATGAAACTTAAAACAAAACTAAGCAGCTTATTTTATTTTAAATTCAGCATTGTCATTCTGATTTTATAAGAAACAGTTAAATAATTTTGGACCGTTACCTGCCCGCCGTGTTGGGTAAATAAATGGAGAGAGAAACAGAACCTCCAAAAACATAATTCAGTTTCAGTCTTTTTGTGTATTGAACGTTCAAAAGAGATAAATGAAGTTTGCTTACTGCCAACAATTAAGGTGTGTTTCTTTGTCCGCTTCAGCACTGAGCTGAGGACAGCGATACAAGTTGCTCTCCTCAGTGCCGCAGAAAAGCGCTGAAACGGAGATGAAGGGGAACCCGTTTTTTGGGGGGGGTGGGGGGTGGGGGTCTTATTTTAACTGGCCCATCCAGTTTTCTGGAGGCCCACCTACAATAAAAATCCTGGTACCGCTAGTGGCCAGACAGCAAAGAAACCTGGAGCTAGCGACTGATGACCTGTTGACATCGCTTGGTCTTGGAAGAATTTGATGCCAAATTTTTATATTAAGATTTCTGAATTTAGATTGCAGTATTAGTATATTGCCCTATGAGCACAGTTTAAGACACTAATGTTGAGTGAAATAAGGGAGCCAGATGAAAAACCGCAGCATCACTGCTTTCTCTGTAATTATCAGCCAAGCCATATTGCCATCTCATTAAGTCATGAACCCAAAATGTCTTCATCACAGTGGAATCACAGTAGCTGACCTTGTGGTTTTTAACTGAAATGTCCAAGATATATCAGTCTCATATTTCTGAGTGATTGTTTATGTGACAGCTCAAAGGAAGGGAGACTTTATAGAGTCTGAACCGTCAGACATTGATACAGCGACACGACAAGAATTTCTATTATTTTTTGTACATTTATGCGTAATTAACACACTAAAAAACTTAAAAATATTGATGTAAAGCTTTATTAAAAGTAATTTTGAAAAGCACAAGCCTGCTGAAAAAGCCAGTATGAATTTTCATGGCTGTGCTGGTCTAGCAGTTCATGTGTTGATCTAGTCATGATTAATTTTTTACCCAGGTTGTTTTGCTGGTTCTGAAGGCAAGTTAATGTTTTCATCTGGAAATGAGGAAAGTTAGTCATGTTGGTGTTTTGTTTCAGTATGGCATTCATTTGTTTCACAAGGTTATCACTGGTAAATGTGGTTTGGAAAGTTACTTATAAGAAGAGACATCATGGAGAAAATGAAAGGACAGATATTCTCCCACCTTACAGACTCGCATTATAAAGCTGAAAATTAACTGTTTTATTAGTTGACAATATTTGCTCCCAGAAATTGATTTAAGCAGACATCATTTGTCTTACCATATGAAAACACATGCCATTTAGGCTAAACGCATAGTTCACTTAAAAATGCAGTCATTATTTACTATCCCTTATGTCATTTAAAACCCTTTCTTTAGTGGAATGGAAGAGAGGATGTTTTGAAGAATATTGTGCACAACATTAGACCATTGTATGGACAAAAACACACAGACAAATTATAATCTAAAAATACACTATTAAACTGTTTCCCAACCCTGGACATGGTGTAAACCCGACAGATCACATTTTGAATGTGATTTTGGATCAGGATTAGGAGCTGTGCACTACTATGTTAGAGAACGCTGCAAACCAATTGTTTTCAAAACTCAGAGGAAGAACACTTATTGTTGCATATGCACTCTTCCTGTAAATGAACCACAAGAACAACATATCATCTGAACTCACCCCACTGAAGAGCCACTTCTCTGATGACGAGAGGAGAGAAAACGACTCCTTCCTCTGCAACATCGGCCTGGTGGGAGAAAACAACACAGAAACAGGATCACATGGATGGAGTGATGATCAGATCAAGCTCAGAGACCAACACAGACAGTCAGACAATGCAGTCTAAAGGTGAGGTTCAGGTTGTTTGATGAAGTTTCACAGTATGAAATCCAGCCATTTCAACAGGGCACTGCAGGAACGACCTATTTTTGGAAGCGAGTTGGCATTTCATCACTTCATCGGTCATCCTGAGGTTAATGGACTTTTTGAATTGGTGTTTGGTTAAATTGTCTGAAATAAAAATGTTTGTGGCTGAAAACTGTCCAAGTAGGAAGTCATTTTGGTCACAGTAATTCATTACACTGATCAACAGCAAACTGCTTGGTTTGAAAGTAACTTCTGATTAAGGAATTGCTAAATCAAATTTTATTTTTGCCTGTGTTATGTGAAAATTTCGCCAATGTGACCGCACCTTAAGGCAGGTAAAATACATGACAGATGAGCTGCTGAATGATGGAAAATCACTTTAGACAACCGAAACCATCCAGAAACTGAAAGATGATAGGGCTTTTCACCTGCACCTCCTTTCATTGCAGTTTTGTAAACAGATGAACAGTCTCTATGTGGCAGATGGGACAGGCTGAATGACCTTCTTCTGACCCAGAACCTCAGGTAATGACAGACACTGTGTTTTGTGCCACTGGCCTCTTGTGACAAGGTGCTGAGAAACAGCTTTTTAGCTCATGTTTCTCCAAATATCTGAACTTGCATCCACGGTTATCACACACGTGAGGTTGGAAAACTGATAGAATGCCTAATTTTATTAAGAAAATATGAATTTACCACTAATGACAGACTGATATATCAATTTATTGTCCAGTATATGACCAATTTAAGAATAAGGTATCAGCTAATAACTGTGCATACTTAGCTTTTTAGTAAAACCATTAGCTTAGTGTAGTGTGTCTCTAGTCTACATTTAACTTTTTACTTCTGCCAATTGAATTCAGGCTTCAAAATGCATAAAAGGGGTGTTCATTTGTACAAAACATGCAAGAATCATAAACTTTTGTTTTCTGCAAAAGTTCAAAAGCCAATGGAAAATTCTTAGCGGTAAACTGGGAAAATCAAAACATAAAATAAATATCAAACACTAATTCACATGTGTGTTTGGTTTTCCTGGTCCCCTGCTACAAAACTAATTTGAAACTATTTTTATTATTATTTTAGAAAGGTCTGCTTTGGCAGGAGCCTTGGCTCACATTCCTGCCTCTGGCCTTTACCTCCTCACTTTATCAGCATTTAAAGATGCCTCCCACTGAGACGGACACATTGTCCCACTCCCGACTGATCCTTGAGTTCGTTTCTTCAAGCTACTGGTGCGACAGCATTATAACTTCATCCACACTCTCACACACAGAACGATCTTCATGTTATGAGCCAAAGGACACATGCTTATGGAGAAGCTACAGATGCCATTAAAGTTTAAAACAATTCCAATTAGTACATGGTAAAAAAAAATATGAACCATACTACATTAAATTTAGATTCCCACGCGACAAGGATGAACCAGATTTGTGTTGAGAATTATTGACTGCTGAGAACATGAAACGGTCAAAATTCAAGAGCGTTAAGTATTAAGTAATAATCAACCATAACAACTGCATGTAGAGAAAAAGAGCTCTTCACTGTTTGTTACAGTCAGTTTCACTAATTAATCTCTGGTTTATGTTATTTTTTTATCATGGTAAAAATTAGTTTTGCAAAGTTTCAAAAGGCAAAAAGAAAATTTCTTTCTCAAGTCTTAACTTGAAAATGTCACATTTAATAAAATGTGTTACCTGGCATTTCTTTGTAATTATTTTGAGAGATTTATTAGCAAGTTCTGTAAATGGTTTAAATTAATGGTTAAAAACTTTGTCAACCCTACACCAAATTCAGTGTACTGACTTTATTTGGTATACACCATTCAGAGGTGCCATGATTTCTTTATCCACCAAGTTAAATGGATAGTTATTCAAAAATGAACACTCAGTCATCATTTGCTCACCCATTCCAAACTTTAGTTCACGCTCAGAACAAAAACGAAGATCTTTTTAAATCATCTCATTTGTAATACTCTCATTTTTGTCAATTCACTGAAAATCAATGCAAGCTATTTTTCAAAATGTTAAGAAAACAATAAAGAACAATGAACAATAAGAAATTGTAAAAGAAATAGACACCAATTAAGACTTCTTGGACTGTGTATGATGAACAGATTTAATTTAGGATCTTTGCTGCACATTTTTTGCTGTTCATACATGCAGGTCATCAAATATGGTAAAGGGAAGCTCAAACGTGTGGAAGCTAAAGTGATTATGTCTCTGAACAGATCACCGTATCAAACGGCCTCTCATGGCTGATTTATTTATATATCAGAAGACAAACTCTGAGGTGCAAATATATGGATCAACATTCAACTTCTGAAGGTTTGCAGATTGTCTGTGGTAGTATTTAAACTGTACTATCAGGACATAATGTACAGCATCTTTAACTTAATTGACATTAGACTGCACCTGCTACACACACACACACACACACACACAGCAGACCTGGTCTGATCAATACTGATCTGCTAAAAATACAATGCTGTAATCAAATCCGCCTCATGGAAACTTGCCAAGATTAGTCTCAGACAGACACTGATGTGCTTTGTAAGACGTAGGCAGGACGAACCACTGAATACATGTACATGATTGGGTTTCCTGTGTTAAGCACAGATGCACAGCAGGTCTAATTATGAGAGCCTGACTCATTAACACTTTCAGGACTTTGTTAAAAGTAACAAAATTGAGACATTGAGCCATATTTATAACCCTGTTAACGGCAAAAAATTTATATTTGACACGTGGAAATAAACCGGATACTTATCTGATGCTGCCTTAAAGGGATAGTTCAACCAAAAATCTAAATGATGTCATTAATGACTCTCCCTCATGTCGTTCCAAACCCGTGAGACCTCCGTTTATCTTCAGAACACAGTTTAAGATATTTTAGATTTAGTCCGAGAGCTCTCAGTCCCTCCATTGAAGCTGTGTGTACGGTATACTGTCCATGTCCAGAAAGGTAAGAAAAACATCATCAAAGTAGTCCATGTGACATCAGAGGGTCAGTTAGAATTTTTTTAAGCATCGAAAATACATTTTGGTCCAAAAATACCAAAAACTATCACTTTATTCAGCATTGTCTTCTCTTCGGGTCTGTTGTGAGAGAGTTCAAAACAAAGCAGTTTGTGATATCCGGTTCGCTAACGAATCATTCGATGTAACCGGATCTTTTTGAACCAGTTCACCAAATCGAACTGAATCGTTTTAAGCAGTACACTGACTGAACTGCTGTGAAGAGAGAACTGAAGATGAACACAGAGCCGAGCCAGATAACGAACAACAGACTGACTCGTTCTCGCGTCCGATTCGAGAACCGAGGAGCTGATGAAACTGCGCATGTGTGATTCAGCGTGAAGCAGACCGACACACAGAGTGTCTGAACCGAACTGATTCTTTTGGTGATCGATTCTGAGCTAGTGTTATGAGCGCGGGTAAACCGAAGGCTTGCAGTCATCGCCAATGACGCCATTACGTCGAGCGCAAAAGAACCGATGAACCGTTTTCTTCAACCGGTTTATTGAATCGAACTGTCAGAAAGAAGTAATGGTGATCCGAAAACCGATGCAACCATTTCTTGACTCGAGAACGAGTCAGTGTTTCGTCCATTATCTGGCTCGGCTCGGTGTTCATCTTCAGTTCTCTCTTCACAGCAGTTCAGTCAGTGTACTGTTTGAGTACATGAATTACTCTGGGATATTGGTTTGTTTGAACTCAGAGGGAGCGTCAGCCACATAAAAAAAAAGTTAACAACTTAAGTCATTTGTGGATTAATGCGTATTGGAGACGCGAAATGTTTAAAACGATTCAGTTCGATTTGGTGAACTGGTTCAAAAAGATCTGGTTACATCGAGTGATTCGTTCGTGAAGCGGATATCACAAACTGCTTTGTTTTGAACTCGCTCACAACATACATGGAAGTGAAGATAATGCTGAATAAAGTTGTCGCTTTTGCCATTTTTGGACCAAAATGTATTTTCGATGCTTCAAAAAATTCTAACTGATCCTCTGATGTCACATGGACTACTTTGATGATGTTTTTCTTACCTTTCTGGACATGTACATTAGGGCTGCACGATGTGTAGTTTAAGCATCGATATCGCAATGTACGAATCCACGATAGTCACATCGCAGGATGTTTGATGTAGGCTGGCTTAGTTGATCCGTTATTCATTAACCGTACGGGCCAGCTGATCCCCGGCCCTTGACGAATGTGATTCGCGGATTAATTGTACAGCTTAACCATCATAGTATTTAAGTCCTGTCAGTTTAACGGCAGAGAGAGAGAGCGCGAGATTGTGAGAGAGCGCGAGAGAGAGAGAGAGAGAGTGAGAGAGAGCACGAGAGAGAGAGAAAGCGCGAGAGTGAGAGAGAGCGCGAGAGAGAGAGCGCGTGCGCGAGAGTGAGCGCAAGAGAGAGCGCGAGAGAGAGAGCGTGTGAGAGAGAGCGCGTGCGTGAGAGTGAGAGAGAGCGCAAGAATGTGAGAGTACGCGTGTGCGAGAGAGCGCGCGAGAGAGAGAGCGCGCGAGAGAGAAAGGTTCAAAAATTCTTTTATTTTACATTTCAAAACTCATACATTCATATACTCATTCTAAAATAATTCTACATAATTAAATTAGATTATATATAAACCAACAGATGTATATAACAAAATAAAAATAAAATTAAAAGTTCAAAACCATCGCATCATCATAAATAGTGCATAAAACATCATCATCACACCATATTTCAATAAAACTCCTTACATTATTAACCATATTATAATATGCATACTCTACTTTAAGCCTTCCTGCTACTAATTTCCTAAACATAACTTCAGGATCCGTAGATGCCAATTGTAAGCATTTGTTCTTCCTAGTCTTCCACACTGCCAATTTTGCAGTCCCAATCAAATAACTCAATAAACACACTTTCTTCCTTATCAAAAATGCATACTTTAACCCTCCAATAAATACTTTATCCGAAAAAGCCTCGTTAAATTCCCTGAACCATTCCTTAAGAAGGTTAAAAAGACTCTGTAGCCTTTCACATCTTAAAAACACATGTTCTAAATCCTCCTCTTCTCCACAAAACCTACATTACCCACCCACTGCTGGATTCAAGTGTGCCACATGTCTGTCTGTAGCTATTTTCCTGTGAATAATCCTCCATTGTAGATCAGCTGTTCGCTTCTCCACTGGAGGTTTATACAGTGCTCTCCATCTGTCCCTCACGAGGAACTCTGGTGTCAACAGTCCTGGCCAGCCAGAGGCTTTTACTCTCCTGAGTGATTCCTGATGTATGATCTTCACCGTAATGTGATAAATGGCCTTCTTTGATGTAGACTCGAAGAGTTCTATTTGAGGAACCTCAAAAGACAAAATTGAACCAACGTCCACACCTTCCAGATCTTCCTTACTTGCGGGAGTTATTTTTATCTTTGGGAATCCTTTCTCATTTGTCTTCTTTCTTGCGATGATCTCTCTGTAGCTGCTTGGTATTACATTCAAAATTTCCTCCATTAATTTTGCTGTAAGTCTTAGTGACCGTAATCCTGTCACCTCTCTGAGGGTCTCTGCCGATCTCCATCCATTATTATCCAAGAGGTGCCCCAGTTTTACAATGTTATTCCTTAGTAGGCATGTTCGTATACTCACAGAAGATAACATCCTTGTCTGGATCATTGGATTAAAAAACAAGGGTTCTTCAGTGACCCATTGTCCATTAGGATCAATGTCCCGCTCCACTTTAAAAACAGTTCTCCAGACCTTTAACATAGCCTTATAAAAGGGGGTAAGCTCAGACAAGCTCACCTCCTCCAGTTTTATTAGGAATAAATGTTTATCCAATCCCAGTCCTCCTGCTCTCTGTAGCAAAGCACAAGCAGTTTGGGCCCAAGTCAAGTCCTTATGATAGAGGAGTCTCTGTGCTGCCTGTATCCTGAAGGCACTGATACGACTCCTCACATCCACCAACCCCTGGACACCTTCCTGGACAGACAAATACAGTGCTGCTGCCCGGATCCAGTGCTGCCCACTCCAGAAGAAATCCACCAATGCTCTTTGTATACGGCAGACTAGTTCATCAGGTGGCTCCATAACAATAAACCTGTGCCACAGTGTAGAGGCAGCTAGGTTATTAATAACCAAAACTCGCCCTCTATAGGACAACTGTGGTAATAGCCATTTCCATTTAGACAATAGGGCAATCACTTTCTCCAGCATTCCCTCCCAATTCTTCATCTGAAATTGACTATTCCCTAAATACACACCTAAAACTTTTAGCCCTTCCCTGCCCCATTTTAAACCACCAGGAAGCTGTGGAGGTCTTTTCCCCATCCACTGTCCAATAATAAAACCCTCACTTTTCCCCCAATTTAATCTAGCTGAGGATGCCTTCTCATATTGCTCAATGTTCTTCGTTAAAACTGTAACATCATCCTGGCCTTTAATAAAAACAGTAACGTCATCAGCATAAGCCGATACAGACACTATAGAACTTATGTCTCCATTTGGGATTAAAACTCCATTGAGATTTCTCCTTAACCTGCACAAAAGAGGTTCAATGACAAGACTATACAACTGTCCTGAAAGTGGACAGCCTTGTCTAATTCCTCTAGAAACAGGTATTGGTGCACTTAACCCACCACCAGCTTTTACAAGAACAACTGCATTTGAATACAACAATTGAATATATGAAATAAAATTTTCACCAAAGCCAAAATGCTGTAAAACATTATAGAGATACCCATGGTCAACTATATCAAATGCTTTCTCCTGATCTAGAGAAAGAACACACATTTCAGAATTGTTTAATTGACTTAATTCAATAACATCATGTAATAAGCAGATATTGTCAATTATAGATCTTTCAGGAATGCAGTACGTCTGATCCTTCTGCACCAATAAACCCAGATAACACTTTAACCTGTTAGCCAAACATTTTGAGAATATTTTGTAGTCAACACACAACAATGACACTGGTCTCCAATTTCTTAAAAGTCCCAGATCTCCTTTTTTTGGAAGTAATGAAAGTACTGCCCGACTACAACTTGTGGGAAGTATCTTACTTTGGCAACATTCAGACAGTACCTCATAATAATCTTCTCCTAAAATACCCCAAAAACATTGGTAGAATTCGGCAGTCAATCCAACAATTCCTGGGGATCTACCTGTGGACAACTGCTGCATTGCCTCTGTAAGCTCTTGAAAAGTAATGTTCTCATCCAAAGTCTTTCTTTGTTCACTCTCAATCTTTGGTAGATCACTAAGTAGATCTTCAGCGCTTTCATGGTTAGTTTTCAGAAGCATATAATTGTGAGTAGAAATCCACAGACATCTTCCTTATTTCAGCAGGATCCGTTGTTATAGAACCATCATGACGACGAAGATGATACATTTGCTTCTGTGTTGTACTTTTCTTTTCAAGATTGAAAAAATATGTGCTAGGGGTGTCCATGTCTTTAATAGAGCAAAATCTTGCCCTTATTAGAGCTGTCTTTACTTGCTCTTGTAGAAAAGTCCCAAGCTCTTTATTTTTCTTTTGCAGAGGATCATCATGCACAAGTTCATTATTATTATTAAAAATGTCCTGTTCCAAAAGTTCAATGTCTCTTTGTAGTCTTTTCACTGATCCAATATGAGATGAATAATTCTGACACAACATCCTTATGTTAACTTTACCCACATCCCACCACTGATTGAGATTCTCAAATGAACTTTTCCTCGTTTTCCAGTTCTTCCAGAATAAAACAAATGAATCACAAAAATGAATGTCTTGCAGCAATTTAGCATTAAAATGCCAGTAATAAATAGGTTTTGACATATTTTTTAAATTAAAGTCAAAAATAACCATGTGATGGTCTGAAAAACCATTAGGTAAAATAGAAGTATTCATCACCCTATTATTCCATACTTTACCCAAATAAAATCTATCTAATCTTGCACCACTGACTCTATTATCATTTACTTTAAGCCAGGTATATTGTCTAGCTCTTTTATTTATCATTCTCCACACATCTATTAATTCAAATTCATTCAATGCTTTTGTCAACATCATGCTTGATTGACTGTGTGGCTCTTCTCCATTTCTATCAATTGTAAAGTCTGTGGTGCAATTCCAATCTCCTCCCACAACAATACACACATTACTATCAATTGTCTTAATTAACCTTGTCATTTTCATAAAAAAATCCATCCTCTCAGACCCATTATTTGGGGCATAAACATTCATGAACAAGTTCCATTCCTCCAACCTCAATTTTAGTTAACAAAAGTCTACCTTTTATAACCTCATCTACAGTTAGAACATTAACATTAATATTTTTCGAAAATAAAATAGCTACCCCTGCACTGTTATTTGTCCCATGACTTAAAGTGATCTTCCCTTCCCACCACATGCTCCATTCATTTTCATTGTCATTATCAGTATGTGTTTCTTGTAAAAAAGCTACATCAACCCGGTTAATTTAAAAAAAACTCTGAAATCATTGCCAATTTTGTCCTATCTCTACCTCCATTTATATTCAAGGAGCCCACCCTTAAAAGTCCCATAAGAAATAAGTAAAAGAGACAGGACAGGTACAAATATGACACACAAAGTTTAGAAATCACCAGGTGCAACTTCTTCATTTTACTTTTTTAAAAGCATGCATTTTATCCTTCCTTAACCTTGTTATCATTTTCTTCAGACGAAATCTTTTTTTTTTTATCTAAAGCTTCATAACTGACTGTTTTCTGCAGCGATAATACAGACCCAATGAATTTATCCGTGTCTGGAAAAAAATCCTTAACTTCCACTACTTTTCCAAATGTTGCATCCAAAAAGTTATTAATTTCCTGCAATGTGTACGTATCATCCAAAACCTGTGAACCTATCTCAGAAATATCAGAGACCGAATCATCATCTCTTATCTCTTTATCCTCAGACATTTCAACACATCCAGATATCCCTGCCACTTCATTGTCCACAGTTCCATTAACTTCAGCCTTTTCATTTTGTTTGGACAAACCAGATTTTTCACCTTTCTCACTAAACTCATTATCATCATTGTCAACAACATCATCAGTTTGCTTAGCACTTTGAGCTCTACCGTCACTAGTCTCTCCAGCATGAGACTGTTTTGCGGTCTGAGATCCATTTGCTACATCAGCAGCATCACTAGGGCCTGCAGCCTCCTCACTTTGAGCTTTATGTGAACACGCCATCCTTTTATGGCCCACATCTCCACACTCAAAACACTTCATACTTCCAGAGTTTGCATACACCATGTATGCCTTTCCTTCATGCCATACTCTGAAAGAAATATCTAATTCCTGCTCATTCAAAAACATGAACACCTGCAGCCTAAACGACATAACATGCTTTAATGCTGCATTTTTACAGCGAAGTGGAACCATTTTAATTGCGCTAGCAAACTTTCCATAACTAACTAATCCCTGCTTAATCTCATCATTATGAATGAATGGGGGCACGTTCGAGATAGTTATACGTGTCGTCGGCGTAATCGGCGGTAAAACATTAATAAAATCGCCACTTACCACAATTCCGTTGGTAATGAGGCGATTAGCTATCTCTTCCTCCTTTACAAAACGGCCTTATTCATACTCGAAGCCGAAGAAATGTTCTCAAAGTCGATCTGCTCTCCGACCACGACTAGCACGTCTTCCACATCTGCCGCGGGAACACACCTGATTCCATTACGCAGAGACACAGGTGGCGGTGGCTCTCCCCCAACCGGGAACGACGCCATACCAACAACGTCCCAAAAAAAAAAAAGACTAAACTCAACTTAATCTACTTTTCAAATCAACTGTTATACCCCAAATTTTAAAGATGAAAAAAAAAAGTAAATAACAGTCACCCTCTCCCCTTACGAATCCCCCACACACACCCAAATTCTCCCAGCGTACACCGCAAGTGAGAGAGAGAGAGAGAGAGAGAGAGAGAGAGAGAGAGAGAGAGAGAGAGAGAGAGAGAGAGAGAGCGAGAGAGAGAGAGAGCGAGCCCCGGCCGCACACTCACAGTCTTAAAACAACATGAGCGCTGTCTTGCTCTCTCTCCCTCGTGCATATTAATAACTTGACACGATGGTGTCGATGTTTAAATCATTTAAAATGAGAATGTAAGTGTGCTCACCCCATTTTTGTTTTTAAGAAAAAATTAGATTAGATTTCTTATCGCAATATATATCGCAGAAAAATAAAATATCGCAATGTAATTTTTTCCCAATATCGTGCAGCCCTAATGGACAGTAGACCGTACACACAGCTTCAATGGAGGGACAGAAAGTCCTCAGACTAAATTGAAAATATCTTAAACTGTGTTCAGAAGATGAACGGAAGTCTTACTGGGTTTGGACGAAATGAAGGTGAGTTATTAATGACATAATTTAGATTTTTGGGTGAACTAACTCTTTAAATGTGAACGGTGAGGTGGAATTCATTTGTTTTTATTACATTATTTTAACTCAACAGTCAACATTTGAGAGCCTGCTTACCTCTAAATCATATGAAAGATTATTTCAACATTGGGAGCTTTTTGAAATGCAGAATGACATCATCAAAATTGTTGATCCATATTGGTGGAAGAGAGAGACTGTAAATATTGAATGCATATACTGTATCTTCTAAATGCAAATTTTGTCATTATTTTGGGACACACTTATAGATAAATACTAACAGCCAAAAACTTCCATTTTGATTTTGTGCTGTGCTTTAGACATGTTGGTGAGTCTAAGAATGTGTGTAATACGGGCATCAATTAAAAATGTGAACAACCTCACAAACAAAATCTGAGCAGAAATCTGGAACAGTGCACTTTCCATTAAAGTCAATTTCCTTTTGCAATCACTTTAACTTCTGTAATGCAACATTTATGAGAGAATCTGAGTATTCATAAAGAAAAAAAAAAAAAAAATATATATATATATATATATATATACAGTACAGACCAAAAGTTTGGACACACCTCATTCAAAGAGTTTTCTTTATTTTCATGACTATGAAAATTGTAGATTCACACTGAAGGCATCAAAACTATGAATTAACACATGTGGAATTATATACAAAAGAAAAAAGTGAAGAACCTACAATATGACATATTTTCAGTAGCCACCTTTTGCTTTGATTACTGCTTTGCACGCTCTTGGCTTTCTCTTGATGAGCTTCAAGAGGTAGTCACCTGAAATGGTCTTCCAACAGTCTTGAAGGAGTTCCCCGAGAGATGCTTAGCACTTGTTGGCCCTTTTACCTTCAGTCTGCGGTCCAGCTCACCCCTAAACCATCTCGATTGGGTTCAGGTCCGGTGACTGTGGAGGCCAGGTCATCTGGCGCAGCACCCCATCACTCTCCTTCTTGCTCAAATAGCCCTTGATGCCTTCAGTGTGACTCTACAATTTTCATAGTCATGAAAATAAAGAAAACTCTTTGAATGAGAAGGTGTGTCCAAACTTTTGTTCTGTACTGTATATATATATATATATATCAAGCAGTGCTATTTTAGCAGTACTGAGATATCAATGTAGTTATTAGTTAATATTTTAAATTAATTAGCATTTTCTGTTTTCATTTTTAGTTAAACTTGTATAAAAATGACAAAAACATACAATAAAATTACTAATATATATATATATATATATATATATATATATATATATATATACATACATATATTTTTTTTAATAAAGACATCTATATAGTTATTCCTTTTATTAATTTTTTTATATTTTAACAGTTAAAATTAAAATGATAAATGTTGACGCGCTGAAAATGACGTCTAGCTGAGAGTCTTTAATATTGCATGTTATTACAGTTCATGTTTATTTTAAACTCGTTTATTTATTTTGTGTGGGTTTAAAAGGAGTACGAAAGAAAGAAAAGAAAGAAAGAGTAAGCTGTTATTTAAGTTTCATTCATAAAGTGCCTTTCCAAAGCATAAGGCAAATTCTCTCACTCACTTTTGAGTGTATTTAGTATGAGACATGTACTATCTAAACAAACTATTATTTATTATTAGTAGTAGTATAACACAACTGCAATTAAAAAATATTTTAGACTAATACAGTGCACAGTATATACAACAAAATGGTGTTGCACATGTATTATGTAGTAAGTTTTATGAGAGCACAGTGACTTTTCTTTGATCATTTTCTGCCATCTAGTGGCACACATTCAATCTCACCCTTCAAAAGGACAGTCTCATTTGATTCACTTCACTAGTCTGTTGTATGTTTAGTTGAATTAGTATTTTTTTGAGCTCATAGAAGTGTCAAGTTCAGAAATTAGACTCTCAGATCTGTTAGACCAGGGGTTGTCATCTTTAGCCCTCGAGACCCACTGTCCCACAGAGTTTAGCTCCAACTCTAATCAAACGAGCCTGAACAAGCTCATCAAGATCACTAGAAAGTTACAGGCAGGTGAATCTGATCAAGGCTGGACCATAACCTGCAGGAAAGTGGACCTCTAGGGCCAAAGTTAAGAACCTCTGTGTAAGACAATAACCTCAAAACATGTTGTCTGGCAAATAACATTAAATGACTTCTGTATTCCACATCAATGCTGCTTTTATTCCCCTCAGACTAAACTGATCCAGTGTCAGATCATCTGACGCACAGCAGTCGCCCTCCAGCTGCTTTAACCCAGTGTAATGTGTGAAGAAACTACTCTATAAACATTGCCACCCTTTTCTTTTCTAAAAAATATTACAAAAAACAAACACACAAGAAATCAGTATGGCATTCATTTCGCAATCTATGGTTACATACTGAAAACTTTAAAGTAACAGAAGCTCTTGTCCAGAGAAACCCAGTAATATAGTCTATTACTCAGAGATGAGAGTTCAGGAAGCCGCTTCCTGATCTCTGCTCTCTCACCTGTACAGGAAACACACACACACACACACACGTTTCCTTCACTAGTCTATTTTTCCCAATCCAAACACAGCCTCTGAGTTTTAATTAGCCTTCACTTCATTGATCTTCACATCCTCGAACAGTGCAAAGGCTGGAGGACACCACTTTTGCTCCGATGTTTGCCCTGATGTACAGACGTCAGCGCTATAAATGCTGAAAGTCATAGTCAGTCTGCAGTCTTCATACTAGTGCTCTCAAAGCAGAGCGTTCATATTCACTCAACTTTTATTTGTTTATCTGAAACACTGAACTCACGATCTCACGTCTGACCCGTTTACACTTGCTGTAAACATGAATGTGTGTGTGTGTGTGTGTGTGAATTGAACTGGCAATGAATGAAAGGATTAAAGGTTGTAATAAGTTAAATGCATTTATAAAGACGTAGGCTTGGGGCACAGGCTTGTTGTTTGTTTTTCTTCTAATGTTTTATATTTTCTTTTCCATGAAACGTCTTATTGGCATCATGTGCTTATGAGTATAGGCTTTGAAATGTGCATGACTGTGTGTCGGTGTCTGCAAAGATATGTTTGGACACACACACACACACACACTAACATGCTGGTGAAGCAGGACTAGCTATCACGACTGTAGAGCCTCACCCTTTAAAGCCATCACACACCGTCCCTTACAAATCATCTCTTGAAGTGTTATATTTTACCTCATGACTGCCAGATAGAAAGGTATAAACATCCTAAAGTCTTCTTTCAAATCACTTCTGAATGCTCTGTGTTCAATAATAAGTCAAAAACTATCTTTGGCATTAAACTGTAATGTTGATTGCTACAAAAAATGTATAAAATTAGAGAAATCTTGTCCCGATCTTGTGGATTGTGCATAACATGGAAGTAAACCGTGCAGTGCATTGAAATTTGTGGTTTAACAGTTGTTTAAAATGACCACAAATTGGTTGCACACTGGTGCAAATTTTCACAGCATTTACTGTTATATAAAATACGAAGTTTCATAAATATTTGTGTACAATCACCTAAAAAAAGTGCTTTACTGTAACTAGAAACAAAACTAGATGTTTGTTAAATTAAGAGAATAAACAGCAGTTGTGAACGTTTGACAAGGCATTTTTTACATGAACTGAAATTAAAAGCTTAATATCAATTATAAAAATAATAAATAATTCGCATCAATAGCCAGGCAATTTTGTCCTTAATTAAGAGAGAGAAACGGGGAGTGGCTTCATTACATTAAACACATTTGTTCACAACAGATTGATTCTCACCCCGGAATAAAAACTATTTCAAGATGTGCAAACTTTTTCCAGTGAAATGTTTTGCTTGAAAAGTGATTTCAGTTTTTATATGACAACAATAGTTTACTTGAATGTAAAAAGGGACATGTGGTTTAAAGAAACCCCTTATTTTATCACAAAGAGACCGAGTGAGTCCCTTCCTCTCCAACAAAGCTATCTGGGCATAAATCCACCGGTCAGTTGATGCCAGGCGTCTCAATCCCAGCTGAGCCGCAGTCTGCATGATGGCTTCAGTTTAGACAACAGGTGCAGAAAGCCAAAGCAGACTACACCAGCTCATTAATGACGAAGGAATTTAAATTATATGTTACAAATAAAAGCACTCAAATAGTCATGTGCATTCTTCTTTACAACAACAAATAAATACTGACAGTTATATTTTATTATAATTACATTTACCTTCATTTATTGGCTATATATTTTACCGTCTTCAGTAAAGCATGGAAAAAGTGTAAATGAAATGTCCTAATTGATGATTCATGGCTGAATGAGGCAATCATGTTTGCAGGCTCTTTTTACACACCGCGGGACACAAGGGAGTGCATGCAGCTCAAGAAAAAGGGAGTATGTGAGAACAGGAGGTGCAAACTGAGCCGCTCAACAGCTGGAAGAAAAGCTGACTCAGTAACACCACATTTCCCAGTTACTCACTTCCCATGTTTCTAGGCCTTTCCATCTGTTCTGCTTTCTGAAAACTGTGAAGAGAATCTCATGTCTCAAAACTACAATGTGACTAACATGTCTGGTTACCAGTAAATAAACAGTAAAAAAAACATTTTGGCATGGTAAAAACTGATTTTTGCTCACTAAATAAGGAGGGTCTGTTTATTTCCGGTTACAGTTTTAGGGTCCAACATTTATATCTTTTGAAACATTGGTCTAGAAATCCAACCCAACCACAATTTTAGATTTAAACAAAAAACTGTTTTACATGAGAAACATTTCTGATGAATTTCTTCAAGCCTCATAAAAAATAACCAGGGGAATTTAGATGGCATTTTCACAAAACCCTATCAGGACAGGAATATTTGAGTACGTTTTACAAAAATACTACTTCAATCGTTTAATTTAATGTTATTTCTTTGTAAAAGTGTTTACTACCAATTTCGGAGTCAAAATCATTTCAAAATGAATCCTACAACAGTTTTTTGTATGTCTCAATGCTTGAGATGTTTTGGGACTATGGCATCTAGGGGTCAAAAATCTTTCAATCTGCTTGAATATTTTGCCATTCGGTCATTATATTGATATTCTAAACTCAATTGCCTAAATGTAAGATTTAACGAAGCGGGTCACGTCAGGTTTGAGAAACTACATATTGAGTTTTCATTGACTTGCTCGAGGCTGTATTGTCTGTCTGTGTGAATCTAAGTAAGCAGTGAAGGAACATTCTGATATCATTTCTGGCTTGGGGATGAAGGTCGTGTCTGTTTTTGAGTTATGCTATTACTATAGAGACTCAGAAACAGTTTGAGCTTTGAGTAAGCGTGCACAGACAGCACCTGACCTGTTACTCCCTGTTTTCTGCCTGCTGGTTCTGTCTAAACTCTTACTTCCTCCCATGAACATAACACAAGTATCTTTCTCTCAAAATCAGAAAACCCTGAAATTCACAAACCACTGTGTGGGAACTTTCACTTCAGCACTTTTCGGTTCTTGAAGCAATAGTTCACCCAAAAATGTCATTGTTTATTCAACCTTGCCGTTTCAAGTCTGTATGACCTTCATCTTTGTAAAAGTACAGCTGAACAGAAACTAAATGTGCATGCTTGATGTAAAGCAAACAAACCTCACTGTCCTTGCATGTCACACGATCATGTTTGAGTGTTAGCATACAAACCAAATATGACAAGGACGTGTTCATCAATGTCTATATGTTAGGATCAAATTAAGTGAGCATGTCTGTTCAGAAAACCTGTGATATAAAAATATCTCCAGTTGTGTTTTAAAGATGAACAGAAGGGTTTGGAAGGACATGCGGGTGAATAAATTATGACAAATGTTTGGGTGAGCTAACCCTTCAACTATGTTGTATGGAAAATTGCAACATGTATAATCTGTGAAGCATCTCATGGAATATTTAACATTTTTAAATTATATTTTAACCAAATATATACAGCCTTCGTGCGCATTGTATGAGATCCTTAACAAAAGCAACAGAAAATTATTCTAAACTTTTGACACATACTGTATGAATCAAGATCTACAGCGCTCTTAATTCAAATAAAAGATGATCATTATAATACATACAGTATAATCATGGGCTCTCGATGAGACATGGAAAAGTAAGATGTGCAGTGTGGGAGAGAAGAGGCTGATCACAAGTGTTTTGTAGAAGCCAGCCTGGGTCTGCCGTGAAAAGACCACAGAAAACGTCCCTAATCCCAGCAGGAAGATGACCGCGAGGATCAGGCCTGGTCAGGAGGTTATTCTGAACACATTCAGATGGCATTAGCGTGGGGATTACCAATCGACACGCTTTGCTGCACTCCTCGCCCATCTGGGTGTCATCTCTGATCGGCCTTCATAGACAGAGACATGCGTAAAGCACTGCGGACAGACCGAAACTGACTGTTCCTTGGACTCATGGGGTCGGAGGAAACACCTGCCAACATACTGGACAGGTGAGCGATCTGCTGTCCCATGACCAGTGATCATTCATCTGTCCTTCTGGCTTACAACTCATATCTTTATAGACACTTCTGAACCCCTCGGTCACGGAGACATCTGTTGCAGTATCTAAATATACAGGGAATAAAAGTATAGTCCTACCCGTGGCAGCAGCTGTCATGACAGACTCTCACATGTCTAATCACACAGAACCAAAAACCACCAACTGCCGGTGGCATAAAGACATGCAGAGGCCAGAAACTAACAAACCAAGCCTAGCCCTCAAGCAAAGCTTTACGAGACCAGCACAAAACCTTTCTCCTACAATTCAGAACACAGCAGAGATCCAGCATTCCAGACATCGTGTTGCGTTTGGAGGCTTTGCCTGTGAAAAGCTCAGAAAGAAACGCTCAAACATGAATAACAGTGCTGTGTGTGCGTGTGTGTGTGTGTGTGTGTGTTTAGAGAGAGATGTCGGTTTCTGGAACACAAATTACACTCCTACAAAAAGTGTGTATATTTCAGAGTTTAATAAGATTATTTTTTTTCACTGCAGATTCAAATCTGTGAATAATAAGATATAAAGTTTTCTTGTGGTTTTAAAGACTTTCATATTTGGGAAAAATGTGGAAATATTTAATTAGCAAGTGTAACAGATGATTACAGAGGATTATTTTCTATGAGCATCCCAAAGGCCAAATATTTTGCCCAGAAGAAGTTATAGATCTACTAAGCTAACAGGGAATATTCTCAGAAATTTGGCAAAAGTAGTAAATAAAAATGTGTCCAGTAACACTAACAAAATGTTTATCTCTAATAATTTGTTTTCAAATGGTATTTAAACATCGCTCGTGGCCTGTTTTTCCTGAAACGCTTTATTTGGATGTTCCGCTGACGTATTTAATTGTTTCAACTTACTAATTGTTTCAGAACGTTCAGAGGACATTCAAATGTAACATTCCCACAATGTTTGCAGAAAGATCAAATGGAATGCTGTCTTTATGTTTTCTCTAACGTTCGCAATAACCAAGAACGTTTTGAACGTGAAGATAACTTTAAGAAATACCGTTTTCTTAACATTATGGTAACGTTAACGTAAAGTTCTCAGAACATATTTTTGTTAGCTGACCGCTTGTCAGTCAGAATACATATTTTTTATCGGCCAATAAATGTTAGTATCACCAAGTTCCGAAATTTGTTATTATTAATAAATAATGGAAATAGTGCTTACCCTGATCCTTCATCACCTCCAACACTCTTTTGCATCGAATCTGCTGATATCCAGAGAGAGCCGCGCACTCACACCATTGATCACTAATCACTCGACTGATTAATACAGCTCATACTCAGATACACGCGCACGCGCACGCGCACGCGCCTTGACATACACGCGTCTTCTGCATAGCAAACAAACACGTAAAAGTATGAACTTTAACAGCTTCGTATTAGCCAAGCATTAGACTTTGATATGAAAAAGCTAGCGGCTGTTGTGACACGCACGAACACACACACACACACACACTCAGAGTGGGAGAGGTTTATTACTGATGACAGATGACCCGGGCGTCAGTGCTCTGGTACGGATCTTTGCCACAAAATAAATACATTAATAAATTAAGAAAAGGCTCAAAATAACGTGTTTTTTTTTTTAAAGTTAGAACTGGATCTATTAAACACTAGATTTGCTATAGGTTGCAATCCAGTAGGCTATCCAGATCTGTTGTTTTAGTGTAACCTTATTCATAAAAAAATGTATGTAAATCTTTTTGAAGAGATCGGGTTTTAACCATAGACTGTATTATCGCAACCACGCAATGACCTTGTCATACATTTGCGCCCCTTGCGACGTTTGAGCCATCCGGCATCCACTCCTTTGATCAATCAGCAAAAAAATCAAAAATAAAGTTGACAAATAACATAAATATTATTGCTGAGAGAAAGAGGGGTAAAATATCAAATATGACTCCAGTTTTGCCTATATATTTTTTTTAGAATAATAAGCCACTGTGAATTCTGTGAATTATACATTTAATTGTGATTTCCTTTCCAGAATTTTAGTTAGTTTTTTTTTATTTATTATTATTTTTACTTTGTTATCTCTAAAAAAACAAATAAATAATTCATAGATTAATTAAACAGTATTTCTCGTAATTCCCAGTTTATATCTCGCAATTCAGACTGCGGGTTCGGTTGACAGAAAAGGTTTGAAGTGTTTGAAGGTTTGACCTGTTTTTATACAGTCTATGGGTCAAACCCCTGTCCTGTGGACTGTGACAGGGTCAAACCCCTGTCCCGTGGAGAGCAGCCCGGAGGACTGTGCTCAGGCGGCGCTGCGCAGCACGAGGAACACTCTGCTCCACGCGCGCGCGCATCTGCTCCACGCGCGCGCACTGTTCACTTCCGTGCAGGGTTTTGCGTGAGCAGCTAAACTTGCGTTTATAAATGCCTCTCAAGAGAGCAGTGATTGTGCCTGGAAACGGCGCAGGGAACATTGAGCACTGTAACTGGTATGGATGGGCAAAGCAACGAATAAACGAGGTATGATGACCTTATGTACAGACATCATTCAGCTGTCATAAGTGACAGGCAGGATGCATTTCATCTTACTCGACCCTGTCAAGCCTGACATGTGAAACAGTTTTCTGAAAATCATTTTCATGGAATGGTAAAAAATAATCATATGCCCAAACGGAGGAAACCTGTGCTATTTGGTGCATTTGCTGGCATTTATAAGATGAGAATCCGGATAGCTTGTGATGTAAAGCATTGAGATCTTAATCACAGCAAAACATATAATGCACTGCAACACAATGATGATTGAGAGATGAATAAATAATCCTACCTCATTAGTTTGATGTTAAAACTAACAAACATAATACATGATTTTTCTAAGAAATGATGCATGGTTAATCAAGTAAATCTTTTGCTTCAATCCAGTGAGTGTTTATGACAAAATAAAAGTTATTCTTACATTTACTTTATAAAAATCCGTTATGTTTCACAGCAAAAAGACACAGGAACAATGATCTGCAGGTGGTTTATCAGCAAAATTGTGATCATGTTGATAATTTAGAGGCTTTAGACATTTGCATATTGAATATGATATAGCAGCCTTTATATGGTTACAGTGGTCGAATATTATGTGATTATTTTTTAAATCATTTTTGCAGATTCCAGATGTATCTTGTACGCTGAAGAACATGCCGGATCCTGGTAGTACAAACTCACATAAGTATATTACATGAGATCTGAATGGTATATGTCTAGTATAATATATGTGAATCGACAGTGACTGCCAGAGAGAGCATCTGGCTGCCGTTCATGGAGAAGGAGCTGAAATGTGATGAAGAAACGGTCATCATCGGACACAGTTCAGGAGCCGCTGCAGCCATGAGGTACTCACTGATTCTGCCTGGCAGCACACGCACATTTGAGTAGGTTTGGATTTGTGCTTATATTACTTATTAATAAGGACTTACTTAATCTATGTATTTATATATGTACAGTGCTTATTTGGTTTACTTCCCTTTCTGTTGATATGGACTGGATGCATTAAACTTGAATGATCAATCCCTGCCAGCAGTTTTTAAAAAGAAGTTTGAAAGCACCAAACAACGGTTTTCTAGTCTGACTAAATGCATGTTTTTTGTGACGATGATCATCTCTAAACTGTTTGTTTCAAACTGATTGCTTGCCCTCAGGTATGCAGAAACGCACCGAGTTTTCGCGGTTATTCTGGTAGGTGCGTACACATCAGACCTGGGAGATGAGAATGAACGTGAGAGCGGTGAGTTTGAGTAAAAATCACCCATAACATCAGTTATCATCAGTGTGACTGGGTGGTAATGTGCCTTCCATCATTACACTCAGGATATTTCAGCAGGCCATGGGAATGGGAAAAGATAAGAACAAACGTGCAGTACCTAATTCAGTTCGGATCTACAGATGACCCCTTCCTGCCCTGGGAAGAGCAACAGGAAGTGGCTGATGGACTAAAGACAGATCTACATAAATACTCAGACCGCGGACATTTCCAGAACACAGTCTTTCCAGAGCTCATCAATGTAATAAAAAACCTCAAAACCAGCAGCTAAAAACAAGAGCTCACCCTTCATGCTGTGTGTTTAAAAAAAAATATGTAGGGGCCAAATGAATAATGTATCTTTTAAGAAGTGATGGATTTTCCTTTATTTTCAATAAAAGTATATCATGTAAATCTTCAAATACTCAAGTTTTCTTTACAGTAGTATTTAGAAATCCACACAGAGAGAGACAAAACAAACCTAGAAATTAATACAAAATTAAAGATGTACAAGTAATGGCACTTACAGCAGTCAGCAAACACAAACAGCATCCAAAACACTGATCTCAGTTAAAGTTATTACAACTATAATAAAGCTAAAGGTTTCTTGCTCTTCTGTAAAGATAAAATCCTATATTTATACAGGGAAGGTTCAAATGCAAATCCTGGTAGTAATCGGATATAACATCAAATTAAGGGTTAACATGACCAATTCAGTCGATTGAAAATTACACATTCTATTGTATATTTGGCTGAGGATCTGTATATCTAACTCATTCAATTAATAACACTCATTAATGAAATTCATTCATTCTTTTAATAGTGGACTGAAAATAAAGCTTAGATTTTTACTCAATCCAGTAACAGTGACTTCTTGTAAACTAATATAAAGTCTAACACAGTGAAAGCTATCCTTTACGCATCCACACATTACATCGTGTCTTATCTGAAACACAATCAATGAAGTTTAGCAGAATGTTCACGCTGTTCTTTACAGAAACAATTCCATTCTGTCAGATTTCGGAACAACATGAGAGAGTAAATGACCATTTTATATTTTAGGTGAAAAAAAAACTATCATAAAACTGCTGGGATAAGATTCATATATTGCTTATTCTATAAAACTGAGATTGGAAGTACTGTATTTTCTGGACCATAAGTCACACTTTTTTTCATAGTTTGGCTGGTCCTGCGACTTGTAGTCAGGTGCGACTTATTTATCAAAATTAATTTGAAATGAACCAAGAGAAAACATTACCGTCTCCAGCCGCGAGAGGGTGCTCTATGCTGCTAGATAGTGATGCGCGGGTCGTCTCATAACCCGCGGGTCGGGTTGGGGCGGGGTAAGAAATTGGCACTTTATTTCGGGGCGGGTCACTAAAAACAATTTTTTTTTTTACATCCATTTATGTTGCATGAAATTTAGTGGTGAAAAGTTTGATTCTTTCAAGAGATTCGTTGATTTTCAGTTCGTTCACCAAAATGATTCATTCACTGATTCGTTCAGTGACCATTTCTTCATATTACACAAATACGCCAGCAGTTGGCGAAAAAGAGTGTCTTATGTGTTATGTCTTAAGACAACGAACGTATTTACTTGTGAAAAAAACTGATTTGGCTTTAGTGTGTGCATGATCGCATTAAATAAATGTATGCAAATATGAAAACAAGCGTATGTGCACCAATAACTGCGCTTTGTATCTGCTGTTTGCTGATCGAGATTTACATGCTTGGCTCACTGACCCATACTCTCATTCATTTCATTCACGAACGAGATGTATCAGTTCATTCAACTCTTTCACCTACGAGAAGATCGTATTCGTTCACTACCTTCAACAAGTCACATGCTCCGTCACATCTTGAGTAACTCTTTGATAGGATGAAACAGTTCACAGAGCTGTTCAGGAGCTGCGTATGCGCTGCTAATAGCGCCGAGCTGCGCATGCGCTGCTGTGGGAGGAACTTCATTGAACGAGAAATTAGTCTTTTACTGTCTATGGTCAGTGGATTACGTAAACGAGAACGATTCATTCACCTAAAAGATTTGTTCACAAACGAACCATCATAGTGCAATTACATATAGCCTATATTGATAGGGTTATAATACAAAGGTCTAAGTAGCAACGTAACTTCCGTGATAACCCCGATGCGCGGGGCGGGTCAAGAAATGTTACTTTATTTGCGGGGCGGGCCAAATAATTTCATAAAAGCAGGACCCGCGGGTTGGAAAAAGCAACATCACATTAATCCGTAATGGCCAATCAGAAACATGTATTCAAGCTGAGTGTGATGGGAAAGAACACAGTCCTGACCCAACTGAGCACTAGGAACTACACAGTCTTCTTTTTCCTCCTTGCTTTGGAGTATCCTCTTCCAAACCGCTGTAGCCTCACCCTGAGCCTGTGTGTCTCGTGAAGCGTCCTCCAGAGCAGAAGGTGGCGCTATCTCTTCACGAGTGTGACTCTTCTGCTCTTGAGGACTGAGTGGTTTAGCCAAGCTGAAGATGGGATCTTGTGATCTGTTATTCATAAAAATCCCAGGCAATATTAATACAACAGACAGCTGTTTTGGAGGAAACTATGTGACTTCACACAGCAATCAGGCTTGAGGCCATGTTATACAAGTACGATAACCAGGAGACTTCCACTCAGTAGTGTCCTTCGCAGCCTCACTGTGTTTATAATTGCATTCTTGTAAACTATTCTAACTCAAACTTTCAGGGAAAAAATGTGACTGTGCTGAAGTTCATTTATAGCCTACATTTTGCTTTCTACTTGCAGCAATTGTATATACGTAGGCTTAAAATTTCAAAGGAGTTGTGTAAGTGAAAGAATTATGAACTTTTGTTGGTCACAGAGCTTATTTTCTGCAACAATCCACGGACCCATGGAAAAATCCTATTGGGTGATAAACTTCCAGACTGGCCTACAAAAATCTGTCATCGCTGCTTTTAACAGAAGAGGGAGAGATTTTAGTAAAAACTGTGACATCCCCAGCTAAAATTAGTCTCAGTCTGACATGAGAGAGACCGTCTTTAGACACAATCACAATGTTCTCTTATCTTACTGCTTAAAGGTGCCGTCACATTAGTGAAATCCAGTCATTATAATAGGAATCCATGTGATCAGGAATCTTGAATGAGGGTAAAAGATTTTGACAGAGGGTTCACATTTGTCAAGTGAATTTGCTGTGCTGACCAACAGAAAACTGACTGAGCTATACCTCATATATCTACACTCTCGGCAATTCAACTTTTTGTATTTCATTTGAAGTGGGTCTTGCCTGTTGTAAAGTGGAGCTCCCAAACCCAGCTCCTCCATCAGAAGACCCATCACAGCATCACACTTCCCATGAATTTTCAGAGTGGCCAAGTTATCTTTTGGTGTCCACTAAAATAAAAAGGAAAACCGCAGGCATTCAGATCACATAAATTAAAAGTCATGTATCATTTTATGGAAAATTCTAGAGACTGAGTGGTTTTATGAAAGGAAATATTACCTGTAGATTTACAATGTACAGCTTTGGTCTTTTGTTGGCTGGTCTATTCATGCACCACAAGCACGAATATTTCTTCAACACCTGATGAACACACACACAATACATGACATCAGCTGCATTACTGTGAAAGTGGAAAAAATTTTTGGCAAATTTTGCAATGTTAAACTTTTAACATCTCTTATTGCTGCTGCTTTCAGAAAAGCTTAAAAACACAAGGAGAAGTCATGAGCACTTCCTCTAAACTAGGGATGAAGTCATGAGAACGTACTCGGTTACTAAACGTAACCTCGGTTCTCTCTAGAAGGGCGAACGAGTACTGCGTCTTAGCTAAGACGCTACGGGAAAAGTCTCTTTTCACGAAATACTGAAGCAAAAAATTATCCTTAATTTTGTATTTTTGTAAAGCGCATTTGCAGCAGTACACAGCCATAGGCGAGACGGCTCGTTCGCTCATTGGCTTGTTCTGCGGCAACTGCACAGCCTATCGAGCGCGGGCTGATGCAACATCAGACCAATAAGGGCGCTTCGCGCCCTTCTTGCCATTTCCCGCCGAAACGGGTGTGGCCCAACCTATAAAAGGAGCTCGAAAAGGCTGACTCACCTGATTTATGTCATCGCCGAAGCGAACCAGAGTGCATCGTGCGCACGGCAGAGAACGCAGTACTCGTTCGCTCTTCTAGAGAGAACCGAGGTTACGTTTAGTAACCGAGTACGTTCTCTTACGAGAGCTCTCTCGTACTGCGTCTTAGCTAGGACGCTACGGGAACCCAATGTAAAACGTCGTGCGCGCAGGGATCACACACAAATAAACCTGAAGCAACGCCCAGGATTTACAGTGCACAGTCACCTGAGGGACTCACAGAGAGTCCAGGACAGAAAAGGGAAAAAGCCCTCCGTCCCATATCTAGCAGCATCCGTAGATGCGGCAATATGACATCACACAGCCGAGGCAAGGCCTGACCAATGTGGCAATGCGGATCTTACGCAATACTGCCCATATAACAGTCGGCAGCGCACAGCGCTCGTGAACTCAGAATTCCCCTCAGGGCCCTGATTCGCCTATACCGACAGCAGCCTTGCTTGCAAGGCGGGGACCTCCAGGTTATAGAACCTGATAAATGTAGACGGCGAGGCCCAACCTGCCGCCATACATATATCCTGCAAGGAGATCCCAGTAGACCACGCCCACGACGAGGCGACGCCTCTTGTGGAGTGTGCTCTGACGCCCAACGGGCACTGAAGGCCCCTGGAAGCGTAAGCTAACGCTATGGCGTCAACTATCCATCTGGATAGCATCTGTCTCGAAACAGCCATTCCCTTGGAACGCCCACCGAACGAGACAAATAGCTGCTCCGTCTGCCGAAAGGCAGCAGAGCGAGACACATAAGCTCTTAAAACCCTGACAGGGCAAAGAAGACTTGAGTCTCCATCCTCCCCTGACACCGGCAGGGCAGACAGGGCAATAACCTGAGCCCGAAACGGTGTGTTGAGGGATTTCGGCACATAACCGTGCCTAGGTTTGAGTATGACTCTTGAGTCATTGGGCCCAAACTCCAAGCACGACTGGCTCACCGAGAGCGCGTGCAAATCACCCACATGCTTCACAGAAGCGAGAGCCAACAAGAATACTGTCTTGAACGACAGATGCTGAAGGCTAATCGATTGGATAGGCTTGAAAGGGGGACCCTTCAAGGCCTCCAAAACCGCCGCGAGGTCCCACATAGGGACTGACGGAGGTCTGGGAGGATTCAGCCTCCTAGCTCCTCTGAGGAACCGGATGACTAAATCATTCCTTCCTATTGACTGACCGGACGCCGTTTCAGAAAACGCCGCGATGGCAGCCACATAAACTTTGAGCGTGGATGGGGCTCTGCCCTTATCCAACAGCTCCTGAAGGAAGGAGAGGACCTCCGTCACCTCACAACTAAGCCTCACAACTAAGTTCCAAGCCTTCGCCACCTCTTCGTGAAGCTCAGGAAGAAAAGAGGCGGGCTTTGAGAAGTACGCTCATCCGAAAGGGAAATACCATCCAGCCGGGAACGAGAGGGGGGGGGGGGGCGCTGGTGCAAACCACTCGCGGCCGAGACTCATCGCGGCCAACATGAGCATTCGCCCCGGCTCCTTCTCGATGTCAGCTCGTCTGCTGGGCTTCTGAGCAGAAGGCGCGAGATCCTCGGAGCTCGCCCAGCCCTCACTGCCCGAAGCTAGCAGAGAGCGCGTGTCCTCTTCCCCCGACGCGGCCCTGAGATCGACTTCCTCGGACGACGCGCCGGCAAACAGCGGGCGCTGCCCACTGGGAAGCGATGCAGGGGGGGCCGGTGAAGCAGGGCGAACCGGCGAGCTCGGTTTAGCTGAAGACGGTTCCGGAATCCGCTGGAAGCGATGCTTTTACGGCGCCTCAGCGCAGCGGAGAATGCAGGCTCAGAGAAAAAGGCCAGGCGAGTCCTCAGAGTCACCATGGCAACAGCTCGCAGTGGGGGCATCCGCCGTCAGCGAGCGCGAGCGCGAGCGCTGCATGATCTTCACCCAGGCAGGAGACACAGATGACGTACCCTCGCTGAGTGGGGCTCTGACGAGCCGCAGGAAGGCATCTTAAAAAAGACGCGAGCTCTTTTACGAGTGTGTGTCGCAGGGCGAACACACACACACACATAAAGAACAGCTTGGATATAACAGGATTGAAAGGATATAGGCGCCGGATAGCGCAGCAGGAACGGCAGTGGAAGGCGGCGATGCCAGCAGCTTCAGAATGGCTCGTCCTGCTGATGTGCTTTCTCAGACGGCGCTTGCTTCCTCCGTGATCCAGCGATGCGTGAGCTTCGCTGAAGAGATGAAAAATCAGGTGAGTCAGCCTTTTCGAGCTCCTTTTATAGGTTGGGCCACACCCGTTTCGGCGGGAAGTGGCAAGAAGGGCGCGAAGCGTGGTTATGCGTGGACCAACATTATTGGTCTGATGTTGCATCAGCCCGCCCGCGCTCGATAGGCTGTGCAGTTGCCGCAGAACAAGCCAATGAGCGAACGAGCCGTCTCGCCTATGGCTGTGTACTGCTGCAAATGCGCTTTACAAAAATACAAAATTAAGGATAATTTTTTGCTTCAGTATTTCGTGAAAAGAGACTTTTCCCGTAGCGTCTTAGCTAAGACGCAGTACGAGAGAGCTCTCGTAAGAGAACCGATCCTTCGGTATCAAGTCAGTATCAACATGTTAAAATCCTGATGGTACATGTTTTTCTACAGTAGTGTAAGTACTGATGGTACTGAAAGTACTGAATTTAGGTAAAGGGGTGGTTTAGTAGGCAAACCTCAATGCGTTGAGTTTATGGAAGCAGCTACTGGTAGCCAGTGCAAATTGATGAACAGAGGTGTTACATGCACTCTTTTTGGCTTGTTGGAACAACATGAGGGTGAGTGAATGATGCCAATTTTCATTTTGGGGTGAACTATCCCTGTAACCTGCACCAGTTATTTCCTCACCTTCAAACTGGAGCCCAAACACAGGATGAGGTGTGTGCTGTGCGGCCTCCTTCCAGTTGAGCGGCTGCTCCAGAGTGCCATGCTCACCGAAATGCACAATTGTGTCTCTGAGCTGCACCTGCACCCATCACAATCACATTTATATGAGCAGTGAAAAACGGACAAATGCGTAATCAAATCAGTCTGACTACACAGCATTGATCAAACAGATCTGGTGGTAGGGTTGTCAATCATTCCCTTGAAATTGTAATCTGTGATTATTAATTATGATGAACACAATTTACATTGAATGATGTTCATACCATTGTTTGATCCAACTGCATGTGTGTTTGCCTGACGAAGGTCTTTGACCGAAGCGTTGCTATTCTTAACTTCTTGAATAAAGGGAGCGTAACAGTGTTAAGATCTTTTTTTCCAATTAAAAAAAAAAATGTATTTACCCTTTGATTTTGCACCTGGCCAAGACTTTTTTTGTATGTGTGTATTTAGATTTTTCTTTATGTTGATCCAACTGCATGCCATATTTTTATATGAAAATAAACAAGCTGAAAACCCTAACTGAAAACTTTTAGTGCTTTTCTATAGTATAAAGCCTCAAATGTCAACTAGACATCGCATTGGTTTCTTTCAAAACATGAATACAAATATGTATGGTATTATAGTGTTATACTAAAACTAAAATTAAAACAATAGAAAAACCCTTAAGATAACATGTAGAAAGAAAAAATAAGGAATCTTATCATGCAGAATAAGTGGACTTTGAACGATTACTTGACGCTTTGAATGATTACGTAACTGTGGCATCAATAATTGTAACTGTAATGTAGAAATTCGATTAATTGTGCAGCCCTATCTGGTCTGGTGGCCACTTTGCTATTACATGAAGCCACAGGATCTGAGAATTCAATCGTAATTAAATCGCTAATTGCTAAAATAATTAGTCAATAAATTGTCAGATTAATTGTTGTATTAAAGGAGAAAGCCAACATGCTGGATGAATGTGTCTGGGAATGCATTCATACGACACCTGAAGCGAGAACAGCTTTATAAACAGACAGAAGTTCTTCATTGCATGTTCAGTAATTGTATCAGGGTTTCTGCAGGGTTTACGAAGGTCTAAGGAAATAAATTGAAGAGAATATTTATCTAAATATAAACATATTGAGTTGTGTATGGGTGGTAAATAAAAACCTGCTTCCAACCATTAGATTATACAGGTGCTTCTCAATAAATTACAATGTTGTGGAGAAGTTCATTTATTTCAGTAATTCAACTCAAATTGTGAAACTTGTGTATTAAATATATTCAGTGCACACAGACTGAAGTAGTTTAAGTCTTTGGTTTTGGTTGTGATGATGTTGGCTCACATTTAACAAAAACTCACCAATTCATCTTAACAAATAAGAATATGGTGACATGCCAACTCAAAACTTTATTATTATTCATTCATATTCATTATTCATTCAAGAGAAAAGTTTCTATCTTTGATAGAAAGTTCAGAAGAACAGCATTTATGTGAAATATAAATATTTTGTAATACATTTCTTTATCGTGACTTTTGATACATTTAAAGTATCCTTGCTAAATAAAAATATTAATTTATACCCCACCCCACCAAAAAAAAACTGACTTCAAGCTTTTAAATGCTGTTGTGTATAATGTCTCGAAAGATAAATGCTGAGCTTTCTATTCATCAAAGAATCCTGAAAAAATCTAGTAAAGTGTTTCAATTGATAATAACAATAATAATAATTCTGAGCAGCAAATCAGCATATTAAAATGATTTCTGAAGATCACGTGACACTGAAGACTGGAGAAATGATGCTGAAAATACAGCTTTGAAATCACAGGAATAAATAATATTATAGAAATACATTCACATCGAAAGCAGTTATTTTAAATTATAAAAACATTTCACAATATTACTAAAAAAAACATAAAAACATCTTACTGTTCAAAAACGTTTGGACTAGTGTATATTAAAATGTTTAAAAAGTCATTCAAATTAATTGAACTCTTAAATAGACTGCAGCAATAATATTTTGTCACACATTATTTTGTTTAGTTCAGAATCGTGAGAGAATCATGATCTCTATTTGATCAAAACAATTGCAATTCTCAATTTATCCAAAATCGTGCAGCTCTATGCGGAAGATTTATTTTTTCTTCTGTGCCATGCCATGCAAGATGGTTTAGTCGGGTGGCTCTTAGCTTAAGTAGTTCTAAAGTAGGCAAAAGCAAATAAAATTATTAATATGTAATAGTAACTGTGTGTGTGTGTGTGTGTGTGTGTATCAGTATCAGTAGGTGGCGGTAACGCACTTTTCAATCATGGTTAGCTGAAGGAAGAAGAAGGACGCGTTTCCGCTCTCAGTGCGTTCATGGTTCATGCTGATTTGATTCTGTTTCTGCGAATCTGAATTTATTTTATTAATTTCACCATGTCTATTAAATTAAATGCTCTTTTCAGCGACTCATATGTGGATATAAGCCAGTATAGAGACCAACATTTTAAGGTGAGCATTATTTTTCCTTTTGATAAGGATGCATCAAACATTCGGACACCTTTTATTTCCCCCCATTATATAATAGTTATGTTTCTCTTTTTCTGTATCTTTTATTTATTTATTATACAAAATTACAGGTATAATTACATTTTTGCTATTGAACAAATGTTTATGAATAACATATGCATTAAAAGAAACTTCTACATTACAGTTTACCTTTTGTGAGGCAGCCCTTGGATAATAAATATAAAGTATTAGTGTATCTATTATGCAAATAGAGTAGTTTTAATGCATACAGTTCCTTTAAAAAAAAAAAAAAGTATGTTAGATTCAGGGTTTTTGTTTTTAAAAAGAAGATTCTCATGTTCACAAAGGCTGCATTCATTTATTAAAAATAGTAAAAAAAAAAAAGAAAAAAAACAAATCAAAACAATACTGTGAACTACTGTACTGTTTTCTATTTTAATAACTTTTATACTTGATTTAAAGACCGCTCTATTTTCAGCATCCATTACTTGATACGGTCCTTCAGAAATCATTGTAATTTGATGATTTGATACTTAAAAAGATGTATTTTTTTTAGTATACTTTGATGTTTTGAAATGGATATATTCTATAACATTATCAATTTACTGTGTCCTTTCTGAATAAAAGTAGGTTTCATTTAAAAAAACCAAACGAAACAAAAACAAAGTGATCCCAAAGATTACTGTATAAGACGGAGAGTTAGCTGGAGTCCCTGGCTCCCAGCGCTGGGATTGAGTCGAGCACACAGGAGATCTGGAGTTGTGTTCTCCGCAGGGCAACCGTTACGAGCAGGAGAAGCTGCTGAAGCAGAGCTGCACGCTGTATGTGGGGAACCTGTCCTTCTACACCACCGAGGAGCAGGTGCACGAGCTCTTCTCCAAGAGCGGAGACGTCAAGAGGATCATCATCGGCCTCGACAAGGTCAAGAAGACCGCCTGCGGCTTCTGTTTCGTCGAGTATCCTTCAGTTTCAGCAACAGAGGATGTCAAATGCTGTTATATTGTGTTGTGTGAACATGTCAACCCTCAATCTTCCCTCTGACAGCTCTCTCAAGTCTTAAAGAAAGGTTAGGCTCACTTTTTCTCTTAAAAAACTTCATAATTTACACATAATTTTACTTACTTTACGCTTTCTCTGGCCATTCAAATCAAACTTGCCTTTTTTTCTTTTCTTTTTTTTTTGCTGCTGCTGCAACTTTTAAAGGAAAAGCCATCAAACCCATCAGAAAGACAAATTAAGATACTTTTAATGAATTTCTGTCCTTGCATTGGAATTTATTTCCACAAAAACTGCATATTTGAGCAGCTGTTTATCATATTTAATGTGCTTATGGGTAAGTGACTAAATGTTAATTTTATAGGGATGCACATTGACCGGCCTTAAATCGGAACCGGACGGTTTTTGCTTAAAATCCGCGATCGGCAATCGGACGGTTTTTGGTCTCTTTTCGGCCGATTTTTCTGGAAGTGCGCCCGCGTGCTCAGACTACATTGTAATCATTCGCTATGCCATTTGTGTGGAAGTATTTCTAAATCTGTGCGCAGGACATGGGCAGTCGTTCAGCACTGGAAGTGCAGAGCTACACGTCTGAGGTAGGGGTGGGCGGATCGATCTAAATATCGATAGTATCGATGCCAACAACGGTATTGGTATCGGATCGATACAATTGTAATTGAATCGATATTTTAATTTAAATATCTCTCATCTACGTTCATTATACTTTGCTCGTGTCTTCTACCTCTACAATCCTGAACAAACGCTGCTTTCACATCCTGGCCCACTTTGCTACTCCTCCCCCTCCTGCTGCTCTGCTGTGATTCGTTGTTGTGTCGTCACGTGACTCACGGACACAACGCGCCGAGGAGCAGCGAACAGAGTGAGCGAAGCTGATAGCACATTCAGAAGGGGGGCTCAGGGAATGAAATTGCACAGGTATATTTGTTCTTTTTGTTCTTCAGTAATAATTGTGTGCACTTTGTTTCATTTGCTTTTCAAACCAGAAAAAAGAGAGAGACTTTTTTATTCTTTATTTTTTTAATTTTATTTATTTTTTATTTTTTATTTAAAGGATGTAAAGAATTCATTCTACAGTGCCTAATAACTAATAATTTTGTGGACTTCTATACATTAATAAAAAACATTGCCTAAATAATTGATCATTCATTCACCTCAGAAATAATGACATAGACCTACTGCACTCCCCTACACAAAAGGTTTTTTTTTTTTTTTAAGTAATAAGTATCGTATTGGTATCAGTATCGGCAATACTGACCCTATATGTATTTGGTATCAGATCGATACCAAATTGTGCAGTACCGCCCACCACTAGTCTGAGGCACAGATAGCAGGAAGTGAACAGCTGACTGAGAGTCCCTTTCCAGCGCTCACTGAAGCTGCGCGAGCGTATATCTGTACCTGTCCACGCCCTAAACACGAGTAGACCATGAAGAGATGTTCAGCTCAACTTCTCACGTGTTGGATGAGAAACAAAACGGACTAAACTGTGGCAAAACTGATTTTTTTTCTATTTGTAAAGTAGAACTTGCATACATGTTTAAAAAGCCATAAGTAAAGGTCAGTTCTGTATAGGATGATTATATTTATTTTACCTTAAAATTATATCGACTGAATTTGATTTTAAAATCACCTCCTGTAGCACACTGAGTTTCATTCATCGAATTAAAAATGTTTAAGGTAATGATTTCCATCTATATTTTTTTTAACTTGAGACAATAGTTATTTATTTTTCATTGGCTCAAGTAAAAAAATGGATGTAAATCATTACCTTAATTTTTTTTTTTAATTGGATGGATGAAACACTTTGCATCTTTGTTTTATTCGCACCAACATTATTAGATTTTAACTTTTTGGAATAATATTTATATAGCATACTTTTATCTAGTTTCACTGGTAAAGACCTTGTTTTAAATTTTTTATTTAAAACGAACTAAAATACTGAAATCTGATTAAGAAACCTCTTATTGAATGTGTGTTGTGTTGTTTGGATTGTAGAACTATGCAGTTGTTGCCTTTAATTTCACATGGCTACAGTTAATCTTTTAATTTAAGGCCAGTTCTATGTAGTTTCAACCCAATTCAGAAACAAAAGCTAAATGCTGATGTCTGTAACATCTATGTTTGCATTGAATGTAGTCTACTTACTGTGCAGATACTGCCGTTAATTTCAGATGGTTACGGTTATGGTTTTCAATAGCCAAAAGCCAGTTTAGCCTATTAAATACCAAATAAACATCTGGTTTATGCACACTCCTTTTTTCTTGTTTGTTGCTTAAAGATTAAAAAAAAATCGGAAATCGGAATCGGCCATGAAAATTCATGATCGTGCATCCCTATTTTTTTGTGAACCATACCTTTAAGAAATACAACTTTTGCTTGTAATTCCTCATCAGTGGTTTGAGATTAGTATAAAGTCATTTAATTTCTTATGATATTAGTTCTTTAAAATTACTATTTGATCACAATCCCATTCGGCCAAGACTTGTTTTCAAAGACAGAAAGTCAGTTCTTTAACAGCTGATGTGAAGATATTACACTCGTGCTGATGCTGAGAATGCCATGAGGTTTATTAACGGCACGCGGCTGGATGACCGGATCATCCGAACGGACTGGGACGCAGGCTTTAAAGAGGGCAGACAGTTCGGCCGGGGCAAGTCAGGCGGTCAGGTAAGTGATAAAACACAAAAAGAAAAAACATCCAGAAGCCAAGAGTATTTTCATGCTTCCAGTCTTGATGTTATGATGTTATTTTCAGCCTTTCGATCTCAGTGTTAGCATTGTGTTGTGTTTCAGTGCATTGTGATGGTGTGCAGCTGTTATCAGCCAGAGCCTGTTCTTTGTGTTTCCAGGTCAGAGATGAGTACAGGCAGGACTATGACCCCGCCAGAGGAGGCTATGGGAAGCTGGTGCAGAAGTCTTAAACATGGCTTTTGCCAGATTTTTTTTAAACGTTTGCTTTTTCCAGGTTAAAAATGAATATGGACAGGATTATGACAGGACTGCGCAGTAACAGATCCAGGTGTGTGTGTGTGTGTGTGATGTTCACATTAGAGTTTAGTGCTTTAGGAATATTCATGCCTCAAATTCGTCTAGTCTGCAATGTATAGGCTTTCTTTCTTTAAATAAACTGTTTTTATAAACTGCCTTGTAAAAGCTCCACTGTTTGTCTTTAGATTCATCTACTGCATCCACAATCTTAAATGTACAATTTAGTCTGGTTTGGTGACATTAACTGCAACTCAGAAGAGTGAACTGGAAAATAATCAGCACTGATGTTTAAAAAAAACTAAACAAAAAAACATTGTGTAATTACAATACTTGGATCAGTTTGTCATTGCACAATTAAACAACCCATTCTAGTGTTTCTAAAACTTTTTTTTTTTATAAAAAAAAAGGATTCTAAACTATTTAGACATGTCTCAAATTTTGATAACGGTTGCAAAAATGTGCTAATTTAAACTGACCTTCTAAGGTGGAAATCATCATTTCGTGAGGGTTAAGCACCTCCTTTCATAAGCGTTTGCAAACACAACGACAGACACAGCGCGGCTTATTCAACATGGTTCTATGTATTTTTAAATAATGATGAACTAGTAGTCAGAAACTCAGTCTGAGGTTAAGATCCGTTGGTTCAAGTAACTAAATGACAGTATCACTCTTGAAGGGTGGGTCAGCTGACAACAGTATAAATTTACTATCCTGACATTTTTGTGCCAAACTGCATCACAAGGTAGAAAAACACTCGCCACAGAAAACAGAAAAGATGAAAACGACTCAAGCGCATCACAACCACAAGAATCAAACTTAGCTTAGTCTTCAGCTTTTGTATTAACCAATGACAGAACGGCAGATTTAGATATTTTTCAGATCAGTCTTCATAAAAAATAAAAATAGTATAAATAAAAGGCAAAAACCTGCAGCTTCCAACGCAACAACAGCACTGTGCTCATTTTAAAAATGACCTTTAACTGACTTCCATTAATGACAAATCTACATGCTACAAAATCTGTTTTAACCGCTGACGCATTTGAGGAGAAACAAGGGAAAGTGCTCAGGAGTGAGAACGGCAGTTTGCCAAATAATGCTGGCGACTTACAGCAAGCAGCCTGATGTTAAGCATCAACCCTGCAGCTTTTTCATTAAACCACAGAACATCTGGGAACATAGAAATGTTAACAAAGCAATCTGGTCCAGGACTTTAAGGGTATCACCACAAAATTTGCTTTCAAATTACAAGCTTGACTGTACAAGTAGAATTCTGGTCTTTGACAGTACATTCATTAAAAGCCTTTATAAATGCTTCTTGTTCCTCAACATGGCGTGACATTTATAAGAAGTCCTTCAAGTTTCATGCTGCAAAGCAAAAACTATGTTCCTTACAAAAAGAAACCTGATACATAATCTGTGTTATGGCTGTGTTATAAAATGCAAAGATGAACAAAAGAAATGTAAAATAAAATTAGTTTAAAAAAAAATAATATATATATATATATACATACACACACTTGCATGAGGTTTTGAATCTGTGGATTCCAGAAAATGGAAAAGGATTTTCTCGTTCGTCTCTGAACAGCCACCTGGTTCTCTGAGAGGTCGTCACAGGTTTCCTTAAATTCAAGGTTGAGGATACTGGAGAAAGGCAATTCTGAGCCACTGATGTAATGCGAAGAGGTAAACACAACCTGAAAAACTCCAGCAGGCCTTTTCAGTGGCTGAACTGACAGGAATGATTGGACAGGCTCTTATAACGGGAGCTTCCAGCTTTGCCTGTCCAGAACTTTGGGTTTCTTTGTCCTTTCCCTCCTGTTGCGTTCATCATCCAGACTGGAGTCTATGAGGCTTTGTCTTGGTTTAGACAGTCGGACAGTCTGCGCTCACACAGCTCTCTGTAGATCCTCTTGCGGACGCGTGGCATGTCCTCTTGAGTGAAGAGCAGGGGCTTCATGAACGCCAGGCACTTGCAGTACTGCCAAATGAAAGATGTATTTAAGGTAATAGTTATGAAAATGGATGGGCAACAGAACCACATTATTATATACAAACCCGATTCCAAAAAAGTTGGGACACTGTACAGATTGTGAATAAAAACAGAATGCAGTGATGTGGAAGTTTCAAATTTCAATATTTTATTCAGAATACAACATAGATGACATATCAAATGTTTAAACAGAAAATTTATCGTTTTAAGGGAAAAATAAATTGATTTTAAATTTCGTGTCATCAACACCTCTCAAAAAAGATTGGCCACAAGGCCATGTTTACCACTGTGTGGCATCCCCTCTTCTTCTTTTAACAGTCTGCAAACATCTGGGGACTGAGGAGAAAGGTTGCCCAAGTTTAGGAACAGGAATGTTGTCCCATTCTTGTGTAATACAGGCTTATAGTTGCTCAACTGTCTTAGGTCTTCTTTGTCGCATCTTCCTCTTTATGATGCACCAAATGTTTTCTATGGGAGAAAGATCTGGACTGCAGGCTGGCCATTTCAGTACCCGGATCCTTCTTCTACACAGCCATGATGTTGTAATTGATGCAGTATGTGGTCTGGCATTGTCATGTTGGAAAATGCAAGGTGTTCCCTGAAAGAGACGAGGTCTGGATGGGAGCATATGTTGTTCTAGAACTTGGATATACCTTTCAGCATTGATGTTGCCTTTCCAGATGTGTAAGCTGCCCATGCCACACACACTCATGCAACCCCATACCATCAGAGATGCAGCCTTCTGAACTGAGCGCTGATAACAACTTGGGTTGTCCTGTTCCTCTTCAGTCCGGATGACATGGCATCCCAGTTTTCCAAAAAGAGCTTCAAATTCTGATTCATCTGAACACAGAACAGTTTTCAACTTTGTCACAGTCCATTTCAAATGAGCCTGGGCCCAGAGAAAACACCTGTGCTTCTGGATCATGTTAAGATATGGCTTCTTTTTGACCTATGGAGTTTTAGCTGGCAACGGTGAATGGCACGGTGGATTGTGTTCACTGACAATGTTTTCTGGAAGTATTCCTGATCCCATGTTGTGATTTCCATTACAGTTTCATTCCTGTATGTGATGCAGTGCCGTCTAAGAGCCGAAGATCACGGGCATCCAGTCTGGTTTTCAGGCCTTGACCCTTACACAGAGATTGTTCCAGATTCTCTGAATCTTTGGATGATATGCACGGTAGATGATGATAACTTCAAACTCTTTGCATTTTTTCTCTGAGAAACTCCTTTCTGATATTGCTCCACTATTTTTCGTCAACATTTGATATGTTATCTATATTCTATTGTGAATAAAATATAAGTTTATGAGATTTGTAAATTATTCCATTGCTTTTTTACTCAAAATTTGTACAGTTTCCCAACTTTTTTGGAATTGGGTTTGTATTAGAAGTCATTTTATTATAGCTATATAACTTAAGAGTAACATTAGGATCTTATTAATCCTGAACATCAACATTTTCGCAATCATTTGCTCCAAGTCCATACATTTAAAAAAAAAAAAAAATATTGTGCAAAGATTAAATTTTCTTAGAATCTATAGTGTATTTCGAAAATATGTACGGTACTTTTTCATTTCATGATATTAAAAATGAGCACAAAATTCTTCAAGTTTCAACACCAAAAGCAGTTTACAGAACTGTTTGTTTGATAAAACCACCCAGTTCTACTGTACAGAAACATTTTTTTTTTTCATTTTTATTTTTTTTTTACCTCCAAGACAAAAACCCCACAGTCATTGTCGTTCTTCTGCTGTGGAATGGCCCTGTTGATGACCATCTTCCAGCCCTTCTGAAAGACGTCTTGTTTCTTCTCCTTGGCTTCTGCCAGGATGTATTTCAGGATGTTCTGTGGATTAGAGTTACACATGTCAGGTCTCTGAGAAGATTTGAGTCTGAATCACCCTTCAGAAGCACTCACATCCACAGCGAACTTGAACAGGATGCCCTGGGAGTCGAAGATGTTGATGCTTTGCTTGGAGACGTCCAGGGATATGAGCGACCAGTGGATCTCCAGGTGCAGAGGAATCAGGATCAGTGTCTTAGAAAACAGATCAACCTGGGCAAATCAAGACAGAAGACATTAGGCACTTTGCATTATTTAGAATTGACATAATTCATCATTTGTAAAGCCTCAATTACTTAAAATAACAGCAATGGGACACAAAATCAAATAAATAAAAAAAAATTAGACAAAATTGAAGAATTTTGAGAAACGTCAATGGGAAGTATTCTTCCACAGCACACAAAAAAGTCACATAGGTTTGGAGTAACATGAGGGTGAGTGAATGATGACAGAAGTTACATTTTTGGGTGGGCATTTGTTTAAAAGAACAAATAGTTGACTTAGGAAAGACTTACAGGAGACTCATTATCATGCATGAGATGTGAGATGTTTGCATCTGTATGTGATGTTTTTAGTGCACTGTGATTTCCGGGATGCAGAAAATGAATTTACTGTCTAACATCAAACGTCACAGAGTTTGCTAAAGTTGTAGGTTAGTACAACTAAATCAAAAACTGATATGGACTAGTGTCCCTGAATATTAAGCCGCAAAAATACTATTTATAAATGATTCCTGCATGGAATGCAGTGTGTGAATGAATCGAGACATTTTCAGCCTCTGCAGCCTCAATATATGAGTGAATGAAGACATAATCTCTAGAACTGAGTCGCTTCATGAGCATTTTACTATATCCTGTGAGAAAAACTATCATCATATAAACACAAAGAAACCCAAAGGTCTTTACAGGAACCGTCAAAATAAAAGTTCTGTTTAACTTGAAGAAACTGTCAAATGTATTTGTTAATGTAATTATAATGCTGCTACTTTTAATAAAATGATTATTAAAACATCAAGGAATATTTACCAGACAAAATATTTATTTAAATCAATTAATTTGAGAAGCCTTTGATTATTAAAATTTAATGAAACCAGAATCTAGAAGATTAATGGAAAACAGAATCTGGTAAAAAAAAATAAAACTGAATTAAAAAAATATTAATAATAAATGTAATTTTTATTAAAACTTTTGCTAAATTGCTGTTAAATTGTGTAAATTTCATGATTTCAATTAATTATACATGTTTTTTGATTAATAAAATCTTATTTAACCATGAGAAATTTGGAGAAAACAGAATTTGCACAAAAATAAAACAGATTTCATAGGGCCCTATGTTTTGCATGTCGTGACATTCACCTTTTTGGTCCATCGTTTCACTCCTTCATAACCTTTTGCTACAAACTGTCTGTAAAAAAAACTGTTGAAGAAATGAACCTAGAAAAAGACAAAGAAAACAATGTCTATTAATTTTCAGTATGAACCTTAACCATCAGAATTTATTTGAAAAATAAGAGGCACAACACTATGATTTCCAAATTATATATATATATATATATACTGTATATACAGAAAGCAAATATCATTATCGTCATTATTATTATTGTAGTATTTCTTATTTCACCTTTTTGCCAGTGATGCATAGCCTATAGAAAACATACCAGTATTAAATAACTACAACTATAACTATTCATAAGTGGTCACATTTACCACTGTTTTCCACATTTTCATGGGCGAAATCTAGTTATTTAATAGGTTTCCACACCAACAGGAATTTCTCCTGAAGGTGAAGGATTTCCCCAAACAGATTTCTCAAGAGGTTGAAGTTGATCACGGATATTCACATCGATATCCAACAGAGAGTGTCTGCCATGTGAGCTGGGCTCATGTTTCTGCTACACTACAGGCATTTTAGCCCCCACAATATCAACAATTGGACTAGACACACCTTACGACTGACCCTTTTGACATATCACACACTGCTGCTGTCCTGAATCTCAGGTCACACACTGCAGTGGATCTCGGCTGTACTGATATTCAGAACAGAGCTCCAGTGGATGCCATTAATGCTTTTACCTTATGATTTGTAGCTTCCATGATCAGTTCTCCATACATGTTAATCACCTGCAACATCCAATAAACACATCCTGCATGACTTCAATTTACAGTAAATATTGCTTATAAATAAGGATTTCAAAGAAGCTTACCTGATCATTGACCCAGTTTTGGTCATCAAGTGTTGAAAGGTCATCTAAGGTCAAAGTGTGCTTGTTGTAGGTCACTTGGAAGAAACGCATAGGAGCACAGGCCAGACCAGCCCTGTACTTGGCCACTTCTTTTGTTATCAGCTTCATCCTGTAGCAGGATATAAAAAATATGAAGAAAAAAATAGGGCACTATTAGGGCTAATTTCCACAAATTGGGCACAAACTGGTGTTCTATTACTTTTCTACAACAACAGAACCACAAACTCCATTCTTTGAAATGTGCAAACTGTGGTTTATCTAACATATCTACTGTAAGCTAACTCGAGAGACAAGCAGTTTTACACACATCAAATCACCCTTACATTAATTGGAAATGTACACTAGCAATCAAAATGTTGGGGTCTGTATGATATTTTATGCTTTTGAAAGAAGTTTCCGCTCACCAAGGCTGCATTTATTTGCTCAAAGGCACAGTAAAAACGGTAATACTGAGAAATATTATTGCAATTTGAAATATATGTTTTCTATGTGAATATATTGTAAAATGTAATATATTTCTGTGATGTGTAGCTGTATTTTCAGCATCATTACTCCAGTGTCACATGATCCTTCAGAAATCATGAAAATATGATGATTTGCTGCTCGAGAAATTTTTTTCAATATTGAAAACTGAATATTTTATAACTTTTTTTGATACGTTTTTTCATGTTCTTTGATTAAAATACAGTGTAAAAGTCTTTACGGTCACTTTTGATCAATTGAATGTGTTCTTGCTTAATTAAAGAATGATTTTTGTCTCACTGACCCCAAACATTTGAGCAATAGAGTAGGTATTATTGACCAAAAAGTAACCAAATTTTGGTAACAGGTTTGTTTGTGAGTCCTGCAAACCTCAATCCAAACACAATTAAAATGTGTTTGACCTCCTGATGTCTCTCTGAAGGTTGTGTTCCTCCTTTCACTGACAAAAACAACATCAACTGGACTTGATTTTGTACTGTACTTACTGTAAAAAAAAACTGATTCATTAGGGATTAAACTTGCCTGTCATTTAGATCAGACTGAAATGTCTGGTTTAGGTGATAGAGGACGTCAGAATCCCTTAATGGGGTGAAGCTTCCATATTTCCCATAGAACTGCTCCAGGAATTCTGGGAGATAAAAAGCATGTTCAGTAACTAGATCATGACACCAGAAATCAACCGAAGCTGTTGAAATCATCCGAACACTACCATGAATACACTCGATGATGCCCTCCGTTGTAAATTCGACCGGAGGCTTTGCAGACGGTTGCCCTGTCTCCTCCCTGAAGTGGTTCTTGTTCTGCCCAGCGAGGGGCTTGCAGTAGTGATGGTCCCAGGAAGCCTTGTCCACATTAGTGCTCAAGCTGGACGGCTCAGTTTCCATGGCATCAGTGTGAGTGAAAACGTCCGGCTCTGCGCTGATCAAGGAAGAATCGGGGGGGTTCTTAGTTAAGTCATTCAGTGTGGCAGAACTGCTCTCAACGGGACGGCTCTGCTCGGTGGAGCTCAGCTCTTTGGTGTCACAGTTGGCATGAGCACTGTTCTCCAAGCCGTTTACCAAGATGGTGCTTTCACTCCCACCTTCAGTCTGGGAAAGGTCCGGCTTCCCTTTAGGAGACCGTTCCTCCTCCATCTCAGAAGCTGTGTCCGCTTCACAAATGACAATCGAGTCCACTGCCGACGAGCTCACCACCTCCTCTGCCGCCACTTCCTCCTCTTGGCTCACCATCTCTTTCTTCTTGCGTCCACGTTTCTTCAGCACTTGCTGGTGTCCTGGCACGTGGGGCTTGCCGTGGGGCCCGCAGCAGTCGCACGTCTTCGGCACCCGTTTCCTCCGGGAACGTCCATTCTCAGGCATCTCACCCGGGCCTGATTCTACCCTAACGGAGCAGTTTGCTGCCGGGACCCTCATCGAGAACCCTACCCCATCCCTCCCAGGATCCTCTCCACCTGTTTTGTGTTTTCAGCAGGACTCCTCCATCCACACGCAGACGCTGGACCCTGGAAATTGAATTCTTGGTAGTGTGGATGTACTTTTCTAATCTGCACACTGAAAAAAAATAAAATAAAAATCTGATAAAATAGCAAAGAATAAAACAATGAAAAGTAAGTATTTTGCAGAAATAACATTAAAAGTACTGTGTAGATAACAAGGTCTCGTTAAAAATAGTACACAGAAATGTATGCTATATATATAGACCCACATATGCTCCATCGTTTCCAAACAATTTCAAGCTCACAAGTACTTTGAAAGTAAATTTTGCAAAACAAATGTGCCTAGCTCTTTTAAACACTGAATATGCAATTTAAAACAATTCTTAGTTTTCTCTCTACTAATGGAAATCACGTTACTTTTAAAAAGTCTGAACCATATTCATATAACATTATCAATATAGTATCACCACAGTAAACCATAAAACATGGTTTAGTGATGCTATCATATAGTAATACTTTGCGTCTTTGATATACACCATAATATATATTATGAATGATTATTATAATCGTGCGGTGTTTATATGGTACTTCAGTGAATCCCAATGTACGTGTATAACAGTGTTACCGTGGTACTGGTGTGATTTTTTTTAGGCAGTGAAATCAGTGGATTGCAGACATCATCCGGCAATCAGACTGATTTAACGTTACTTATTTATTAGAGAAAAATATGACTAATATTCTGATCGAAAACCAGACTGAATGAAAACATGAATGCATACAAGTCTAACACCCTCGGGAAATTCTAAGCGAAAACTATCTATAGTGAGACAGTCAGTGAAAATTAATCATTCAGATCTGAATAGATAATTTATTTAGCAATCAAACACAACACAAAAACCAGGCTTTCCAACAGTCGCGCGCATCATTGATTCACAGCCTCACCGTGTGTCGCTCTCTCAGGGACGATGTGTGCGGGACCTTAAAGACAGAGCGAACAAATTTCGAACAATATTCCACTATCAATGATATCGATAAAAGTCAGGGTTATCCGACGTTGTTATGGTCGCAGACCGAGCGCGTCGCACGCCGATGACGTCACGCGCCGAAGCGTTTTGGCGGCATCTAGCGGGAACGAGATACCGAATACTTTTTATGCAAGTAATCACAGCAATGAAAATACATGATATTTAAAGGATACCTATTATGTCCTTTATTACAATATTTAATATAAGTCTAGTATAATATGCTTAGATATTTTGAGTCTTGCGGCTGCCCTTCAAAAGTAAATCTGTCAAATGTAGCTTTGTTCTAAACATATTCTATATTCATAAATGAAGCCTTGCTTTTGTTTTCTTCAGTCTAATAACGAAAAAATTTCTGTTTGTGCTGCCATTAATTTTTTTATTATAATTTTTTATTTACTTCATTTATTTAATTACTGCCCAAGTTATTTTAATATATAATGTTCATTCAAAGTTATTATTTTTTTAAATTATCAAATTGATATTTATGCATAGTTTATTAAGTATTTTTTATGATGTTTCAGCCGGATGTTTGTTCAGTGTTTGTTTTTGTTCAACATTTTGTTCAACATGTCTTCAACATTAGGCTACTCTTTGTTTCAGAAGCGCTCCGAGAACATTCAAAAGTAACATTCCCATCATGTTTGTAGAATAATAAAATGGAACGGCCACTAAATGCTTTCTGTAATCTTCACATAACTATAAGAGGAAAAATTAGTTTTTTAAATCCTTAAAAAAATGACATTATGAACAGACTAATATGAGCGTAGATGCCATTCTTCTAATGATGTAGCAAGTACACCGGGTGTTATGGGAAGTGTTCCCGGTTCCTGGTTTACCTAATTAATGCAGCCTAAAATTTTTTTTTACGGATTTGGATATTAGAAGCATTTAAGTATGTTATGTGTAAGCCAGGTTAAAGAGATGGGTCTTTAATCTAGGTTTAAACTGCAAGAGTGTGTCTGCCTCCCAAACAATGTTAGGTAGGTTATTCCAGAGTTTAGGCACCAAATAGGAAAAGGATTGCCTGAGTTTTGAGAAATGGAGGATTATAATGTAACAGGAGCTCATTCAAATACTGAGGTGCTAAACCATTCAGGGCTTTATAAGTAATAAGCAATATTTTAAAATCTATACGATGTTTGATAGGGAGCCAGTGCAGTGTTGACAGGACAGGGCTAATATGGTCATACTTCCTGGTTCTAGTAAGAACTCTTGCTGCTGCATTTTGGACTAGCTGTAGTTTGTATACTAAGCGTGCAGAACAACCACCCAGTAAAGCATTACAATAATCTAACCTTGAGGTCATAAATGCATGGATTAACATTTCTGCATTTGACATTGAGAGCATAGGCTGTAATTTAGATATATTTTTGAGATGGAAAATGCAGTTTTACAAATGCTAGAAACACGGCTTTCTGAGGAAAGATTGTTATCAAATAGCACACCTAGGTTCCTAACTGATGACAAAGAATTGACAGAGCAGCCATCAAGTCTTAGACAGTGTTCCATATTAATACATGCAGAGTTTCTAGGTCCTATAATTAATATGTCTGTTTTTTCAGAATTTAGCAGTAAGAAATTACTCTTCATCCAGTTTTTTTTATATCGACTATGCATTCCATTCGTTTTTCAAATTGGTGTGTTTCACCAGGCCGCTAGGAAATATAGAGATGAGTCTCATCAGCATAACAGTGAAAGCTAACACCATGTTCCCTGATGATATTTCCCAAGGGTAACATATAAAGCGTGAAGAGTAGCGGCCCTAGTACTGAGCCTTGAGGTACTCTATACTGCACTTGTGATCGATATGATACCTCTTCATTCACTGCTACGAATTGATGGCAGTCATATAAGTACGATTTAAACCATGCTAATGCACTTCCATTGTAGTCAATAGTGTCAAATGCAGCACTAAGATCCAATAGAAATAATAGAGAGATACAACCACGATCAGATGATAAGAGCAGGTCATTTGTAAAAGGAGAGATATATTTTCCATCTCAAAAATATATCTAAATTACGGCCTATGCTCTCAATGTCAAATGCAGAACTGTTAATCCATGCATTTATGACCTCAAGGTTAGATTATAGTAATGCTTTATTGGGTGGTTGTTCTGCACGGTTAGTATACAAACTACAGTTAGTCCAAAATGCAGCAGCAAGAGTTCTTACTAGAACCAGGAAGTATGACCATATTAGCCCGGTCCTATCAAACATCGTATAGACTTTAAAATATTACTTGTAAAGCCCTGAATGGTTTAGCACCTCAGTATTTGAATGAGCTCCTGTTACATTATAATCCTCCATGTCCGCTGCGTTCTCAAAACTCAGGCAATTTGATAATACCTCAAATATAAAAATCAACTGCGGGCGGCAGATCCTTTTCCTATTTGATGCCTAAACTCTGGAATAACCTACCTAACATTGTTTGGGAGGCAGACACACTCTTGCAGTTTAAGTTTAGATTAAAGACCCATCTCTTTAACCTGGCTTACACATAACACACTAATATGCTTCTAATATCCAAATCCGGATTTTTAGGCTGCATTAATTAGGTAAACTGAATGAATGTCACATCACTAAACCGCAACTGGGAACACTTCCCATAACACCTGATCTACTTGCTAGATCAATAGAAGAATGGCATCTACGCTAATATTAGTCTGTTTCTCTATCATTCCGAGGTCACCGTAGCTGCCAGATCCAGTCTGTATCCAGATCAGAGGGTCACTGCAGTCACCAAGATCCAGAACGTATCCAGACCAAATGGTGGATCAGCACCTAGAAAGGACCTCTACAGCCCTGAAAGACAGCGGAGACCAGGACAACTAGAGCCCCAGATACAGATCCCCTGCAACGACCTCATCTCAGACGACCACCAGGACAAGACCACAGGAAACAGATGATTCTTCTGCACAATCTGACTTTGCTGCAGCCTGGAATTGAACTGCTGATTTCGTCTGGTCAGAGGAGAACTGGCCCCCAACTGAGCCTGGTTTCTCCCAAGGTTTTTTTCTCCATTCTGTCACCGATGGAGTTTTGGTTCCTGTCGTCTCTGGCTTGCTTAGTTGGGGTCACGTCATTTACAGCGATATCGTTGACTTGATTGCAAATGAATGCACAGACACTGTTTAAACTGAACAGAGATCACTGATTCAACTGCCTTTAACTGTCATTTTGCATTATTGACATTCCTAATGAATGTTGTTCAGTTGCTTTGGCGCAATGTATTTTGTTTAAAGCGCTATATACAGTACAGACCAAAAGTTTGGACACACCTTCTCATTCAAAGAGTTTTCTTTATTTTCATGACTATGAAAATTGTAGATTCACACTAAAGGCATCAAAACTATGAATTAACACATGTGGAATTATATATGGAATTATATACATAAAAAAAGTGTGAAACAACTGAAAATGTGTCATATTCTAGGTTCTTCAAAGTAGCCACCTTTTGCTTTGATTACTGCTTTGCACGCTCTTGGCATTCTCTTGATGAGCTTCAAGAGGTAGTCACCTGAAATGGTTTTCCAACAGTCTTGAAGTAGTACCCCTAGAGATGCTTAGCACTTGTTGGCCCTTTTACCTTCAGTCTGCGGTCCAGCTCACCCCTAAACCATCTCAATTGGGTTCAGGTCCGGTGACTGTGGAGGCCAGGTCATCTGGCGCAGCACCCCATCACTCTCCTTCTTGGTCAAATAGCCCTTGATGCCTTTAGTGTGACTCTACAATTTTCATAGTCATGAAAATAAAGAAAACTCTTTGAATGAGAAGGTGTGTCCAAACTTTTGGTCTGTACTGTAAATAAAGGTGACTTGACTTGATGTATATAGGCCATTGCGACTTCAAATAAACAGAAACAGACTCAACTGAAGAGCAGATTATGTTCATAATTTTTTATCAATGACTTAAAAACCATTAATCTCTGCACTGTTTCAAGATCTGTCTGTGTCAGAAAGAGATGCATTAACGAGAACACTAGTGTGCTATTTATGGAGGCTATATCTTCAACACCAAGCAATTCTGCAGACTCTGTTGATATTCTCCTTGATTCCTTTAACTCTAAAGTAGATGTTATTGATGATATTGCTCCTGAAATAGTCAGTAAGGGGAATGGCAGACAGAAATCAGCTTGGAGAAAATCAACAGCAGTACAGATAATGAAAAGACAATGCAGAAAAGCTGAAAGCAAATGCAATGAGTTTGCTTGATTCTTTTCTGAGAAGATCATCAATATCAGGAAGGTGATTAGCACATGCTCAAGTTATGCAGAGGTCAGACAGATTTGACCACAATATCAAAAAGAAGATACTCTCTATTTTTGAAGTAATTGCTAGCAAAAATTTGGAACAAATAGTGCAGCACCTAAAATCATCTATCTGCTATCTTAACAAAATTCCCACATCTTTTTTTCCAAAAGTGTGCTAAACCGTTTAGAAGCAGATCTCTTAGAAGTGGTGAACACCTCACTTCTTTCTGGGACATTTCCAAACTTGCTGAAAACTGCAGTTGTTAAACCCCTTCTGAAAAAGAGCAATCTTGATAACACCATTTTGAGCAATTATAGACCAATATCAAATCTTCCTTTTTATAGGCAAAATGAAAGTGAAAGTCGTGACATTTCCCAAGTATGGTAGACCATACTCGGAATTGGTGCTCTGCATTCAACCCATCCAAGTGCACACACACAGCAGTGAGAAGTGAACACACTGTGAACACACACCCGGAGCAGTGGGCAGCTATAGATCCAGCACCTGGGGAGCAACTGGGGGTTCAGTGCCTCGCTCAATGGCACTTCAGCCATGGGTATTGAGGGTGGAAGAGTTCATTTACTCCCCCACCACCTACAACTACTGCCAGCACCAAGACTCAAACTGGCGACATTCTGGTGACTAGTCCGGCTCTCTAACCATTAGGCCACAGATGCCCCTCGAAAAGGTTATAGAAAAGGTAAACCTGTGACAAGTAGAGAGATCTGTTTCTGACTTCTCGATCAAGTTCCGTACCTTTGTGGCGGAGTGTAAATGGAACGAGGAGGCGCAGTGGGACATGTTCCTGCATGGCTTGGCTGACCGCGTCCAGAGAGAGATCTATGCACTGGATCTTCCTAATTCTCTCAATGGACTTATTTAGCTGGCACTACTCCCATCAGGCCAAAATGGGGTCAGTCCCATCTACGATCACGGGCCCATGCAGGTAGGGCGAGCTCAGCTGTCCCGGGAGGAGAAGGAGAGGCGGAGATCCCAGGGCCTTTGCTTTTACTGCGGGGGAGCCAGCCATCACACTTACATCTGTCCAGTAAAAGGTCAAGCCCGATAGTAAGTATGAGGCTACTATCGGGTGGGATCTCCTCCGAAAAGAGAAGATTGGACTCACCCCTTGCACCCATAGTTCTTGGTCACCCCTGGCTCCTCCGTCACAACCCCAAGACTGACTGGCAACTGCGAGCCGTTTTGGCCTGGAGCAATAAATGTCATGAGTCTTGACTTGTGTCTGCCTGTCCGTCTGTTTCTGTGTCTGTGTTTTAGGAGAAAGCAGTGGATTTGTCTAACGTGCCCGCAGAGTACCTTGACCTGAAGGAAGTGTTCAGTAAATCTCGTGCTGCTTCTCTTCCTCCACATCGTCCTTATGACTGTGCCATAGATTTACTATCAGTTAAGTCTCCGCCTAAAGGCAAATTATATTCACTTTCTGCCCCTGAAAGGGAGGCTATGGAGAAATATATTTCTGATTTTCTACCTGTATCAGCTACGGGCCTATCTCTGTTAGAGTGTAGTTTAGGATACAAGCCACCAATATTTCCCAGTCTGGAATCCGAAGTCGCGGTCTCCTCTGTTCACGCTTTTGTCCAGAAATGTCACTGCACATGGGCTAGATCCCCACAAGACAATACTCCAAGTGGGGGCGCGCACCAAAGCTAAAGCCGATCGCAACCGGTCTAAGCCTCCTGTATATGTCAGGGGTCAAAAAGTGTGGCTTTCTACCAAGAACATTCCTGTCCGTTCCGTTTCCAATAGCTTGCTCCCAAATTCATTGGCCCGTTCACTATCACCAAGATCATCAGTCCAGTGGCAGTCCACCTTAAACTTCCTTCAGCGTACAGGAGAATTAATACCGCCTTACATATATAAAAAATAAAGCCTGTGTTTCATTCTCCGATTAATCCGTGATACTCTGGACTCAAGACGGAGGGGACACGGATTTCAGTACTTGGTGGACTGGGGTTATGGTCCGGAGGAGAGAAGTTGGGTGCCTGCTAGAGACATCCTGGAGCACTACCTTATCGATGATTACAATCGACAGGTAAGGGAGTCTGGGGACAACCGGAGGCGTCTCTAGGAGAAGGGGTACTGTCACGGTTCATGAATGCATTGTTTCGTGCTCGTAATGTTACGTCATGTTGATTGTTTCATGTGTTGCACCCAATTCCAACTGCCTATTTAATGCCCTGTCTTTCGTCTCTTGTTTGTCAGATCGTTGTTTGAAGTCTGTCTTGATTCATGTCTGGTTCATCCTGTTCTGCCTTTTTGTCTCATGGTTTTGTTCCGGTTTTATGATGTGGATTATTCATCATCTCTTGGACCTTTCATCACTCTTCCCCAACGCACTCAACTCACCACCTCACCTTCCTGTGCTGCCATCAAGGTCCCTGCGTCACCCGCCATCTACTAAAGCATTCCTCCTTGTCTCACAAATAAAACCACTACTTGCATTATTGCTTCCTGTTTTTATCTCCCTGACGGTCTCCTTCACAAGAAGACCATTAGACAGCTGCAGCTCATCCAGAACACTGGTGCCAGGATTTTGACTAGAACCAGAAAATCTGAGCATATCACACCAGTTCTCAGGTCCTTTCACTGGCTTCCAGTTACATTTAGGATTGATTTTAAAGTACTTTAACTCGTCTATAAGTCACTCAATGACCTAGTGTGACGACTGGGTGAAGGAGAAGCTGGAAACAAGTGCGAGTATGAACAATATTTAATGAAAACAAAACAAAACAAACAAGAATACAAACAACACTGGGAAGACGACAATCCAAGATGGTGAAGGCGGTGAGTAATCCAGATGGTGGTGGAGAGTTGGCAGCAGGAGAGGATGGCACAGGAACTGCGGGGAATCGAGCCGAAGGTAAGTGGTGATGCTTGTGAAGGTGCGATGAGTGGATGAGGTTCCGGGGAAAGACACGGACATCCAAACGCAGAACAACACAGAAGCAAACAACAGTTACCAACATGAAACAACACTCTCACAAACACAAGACGTGAGACAAGCCATATATAGAGAGAGGGTAATGAGTGACAGCTGCTGCTGATGACAATTAATGGAGACACCCACAAACTAATCAGTGCAGACGCGTGACACACAGACTTCACCCACAAAGTGCAAAACCCAGAGATCACGGTTTACCAACCATGACAGTACCCCCCCCCTCTAAGAACGCCTCCTGGAGTTCCCAGAAGGGCCTACCTGCTGATTGTAATCATCAATAAGGGAGTGATCCAATATGTCCCTAGCAGGTACCCAACTCCTCTCCTCCGGACCGTAACCTTCCCAGTGCACCAGGTACTGGAATCCTCGCCCCCTCCGTCTTGAGTCCAGAATACGATTAACCGAATATGTCGGTTCCCCATCTACGAGACACGGCAGCGGGGGAACCGGACTAGGCGGATTAATACGTGCATAAAACACGGGTTTAATTTTGGACACATGAAAGGCAGGATGTATCCTCCTGTACGCTGGAGGTAGTTTGAGGCGGACTGTCACCGGACTAATGATCTTGGTGATAGTAAATGGGCCAATAAATTTTGGAGCTAACTTGTTAGATACGGATCGCAGAGGAATGTTATTGGTAGAAAGCCACACTTTTTGACCCACGACATAAACGGGAGGCTTTGACCGGTGGCGATCGGCCTTGGCCTTAGTGCGCTCCCTCATCCAGAGCAGAGTCTCGCGGGCTCTGGTCCAGGTGCGGTGGCACCTCTGGAAAAATGCGTGAGCAGAGGGGACCGCGACTTCAGATTCCAGACTGGGAAAAACTGGTGGCTGGTAACCTAAGCTGCACTGGAACGGAGAAAGGCCCGTGGCTGACACTGGTAACGAATTGTGAGCATACTCCACCATAGAGAGTTGTTGGCTCCAGAAAGAAGGATTCTTGGAGACCAAACATCGCAACGTCCTCTCTAAATCTTGGTTGGCTCGCTCAGACTGCCCGTTACTTTCAAGATTTCAAGATTTCAAGAGTTTTATTTGTCACATACCAAATTATATATAGCATACATAACCAGCAGTGAAATGTGAGTCAGGTCCGCTCCATGGACAGTGCAATTATTAAAGAAAACAACACAGATGGAAATATACATAAATATAGCTATGTAAGAATGAAATAAAAGTAAACAACAAAAATATAAGAATAAAATATAAAAAAGATGTATATTGTAGAATTAAATAGAACGCAAAATAATGTGCATGAATGTAAACTGAAGTCTTAAATATTAAGATGTACAGGGATGTACAATGTGCATATATGCATTTTACTGTGGTCTTAAATATAAGATACACAGGAATGTACAAGAATCAAATGTGCAAACATGGTGACACTTTCAGTGTGTCTATGTGAGGTAGTGAATAAAATGGAAAAGATAAAGTGAACATTAAGTGGAGGCATGAGGATGTTAAGGGGCTGGTTAAGAGTTTAGGAGCCTGATGGCCTGGGGGAAGAAACTCCTCCTGAGTCTCTCGGTTTTTGCCATCAGGCAACGGTAGCGCTTACCAGATGGCAGCAAAGTGAAAATATGGTTACTAGGGTGGAAGGAGTCCTTGGTGATTTTAGAAGCTCTACTTCTGCAGCGTTTGAGGTAGATGTCCTGTAGAGAGGGGAGAGCAGACCCTGAGATGCGCTCAGCTAAGCGCACAACTCTCTGCAGTGCTTTGCAGTCATGACTGGAGCTGTTCCCATACCACACTGAGATGCACTGAGTCAATACACTTTCTATAGCCCCAGAATAGAAAGTTTTCAGGATTGCTGGTGAGACCCTGAATTTCCTCAGCTGTCGCAGATGGTACAGTCTTTTCCTGGCTTCCTGGCTCATGTTTCCTGACAGAAGACCGGCGTTGTAAGCAGCAGTTCGTTTGTTTACTGCTGCACGGATTGATCTGTCCACCCACGGTTTCTGATTTGAGAATGACCTTGTAGTTATTGTATCCGTGGCTTGTTCGGCTAGCGTGTTTACAAAGCTTTGGAGATGATAACCCGAAGACAAGCTAACTGACGCTCCTAGCAATTTAAAAAACTCTTTCCAAAATTTGGATATAAATTGAGATCCCCTCTCAGAAACCACATTCTACTGGGAGGCCATGCAGCCAAAAGACGTGATCTAGGACAGTGTCCGCTGTCTCCTTGGCTGTCGGTAATTTGGGCAAGGGAATGAAATGTGCCGCCTTCGAGAACCGGTTTACTACGGTCAAAACGACCATCATGCCATTAGAGGGCGGGAGGGCGGTAACAAAATCTAGTGCGATGTGGGACCAGGGTCTCGAAAGGACAGACAGCGGTTGAAGGAGCCCATCAGGAGGTCGGTTAGATGACTTACCACTGGCGCACACTGAGCAAGCCAAAATAAAATCGCGGACGTCACGAGCCATGAGTGGCCACCAGAATCGTTGTTTAACTAACCCATTAGTTCGACTTATCCCTGGATGACAAGCAACATTAGAGCAGTGACCCCACTGAATGACTTCGGACTTCGGGAAGTCGTGGCCTAATGGTTAGAGAGTCGGACTCCAAATCGAAAGGTTGTGAGTTCGAGTCCCGGGCGGGCAGGAATTGTGGGTGGGGGGAATGCATGTACAGTTCTCTCTCGACCCTCATTACCACGACTTAGGTGCTCTTGAGCAAGGCATCGAACCCCCAACTGCCCCCCGGGCGCCGCAGCATAAATGGCTGCCCACTGCTCCGGGTGTGTGCTCACAGTGTGTGTGTGTGTTCACTGCTCTGTCTGTGTGCATTTCGGATGGGTTAAATGCAGAGCACAAATTCTGAGTATGGGTCACCATACTTGGCTGAATGTCTTCCACTTTTAACTCCTCCGGCACAAATAAACGGTTCGGTGGACAACCGGGCGGAGGCGTTACCCCTTCTTAGGCCGTCTTGACCTTCGACTCGACCTCCCATACGAGTGCTGAGACCACTACTTTCTCAGGTAAAATAAACTCGGGAGTCACCGGGCGGGCGGAGGGATCAAAAAGACATGATAAAGAATCGGGTTTGACATTTTTGGAACCCGGGCAGTACGATAAATTAAAATCAAAGCGACCGAAAAAAAGTGCCCACCGAGCCTGCCTGGAATTGAGTCTTTTGGCAGTTCTAATGTATTCTAAATTCTTATGAACTATCCAAACAATGAAAGGTACCCCTGAGCCTTCCAGCCAGTGACGCCACTCCTCTAAAGCTAATTTGATGGCCAACAATTCTCTGTTACCAATGTCATAATTGCGTTCAGCAGGAGATAAACAATGGGAAAAACGCGCAAGGATGTACCTTATCATCCGAGGCAGCAGGTTGGGACAACACTGCTCCACCCCCACCTCTGATGCATCGACCTCCACCACCAACTGCCGTGTGGGGTCAGGGGCCACAAGGATGGGAGCCGAAACGAAGCGGCTTTTGAGGTTAGTGAATGCAGTCTCAGCTGCGTCCGACCACCTGAACGGAGTACTGGGACAGGTCAAGGCCGTCAGAGGTGAGGCTAGTTGGCTGAAATTGCGAATAAAACACAGATAGAAATTGGCAAACCCCAGAAACCGCTGTAGGGCCTTACGGGAATCTGTAGATGGCCAATGTATCACAGCCTTAACCTTGTCAGGGTCCATACGTATTCCCTCGGACGAGACGATATACCCTAGGAAGGAAACAGACTGTGTATGGAATACGCATTTCTCCGCCTTGACAAAAAGACCATTCTCAAGTAATCTCTGGAGCACTCGTCTGACGTGTTGAACGTGTTCCTGGAGAGATGAAGAAAAAATCAGTATGTCATCCAGGTAAACATATATAAACTGATCTACCATATCTCTCAACACGTCATTAACGAGTGCTTAGAAAACCCCTGGCAAGTTGGAGAGCCCGAACGGCATCACCAAGTTTTCAAAGTGCCCTCTAGGGGTATTAAAGGTGGTTTTCCATTCATCCCCCTTCCTGATGCGGACCAAAGGATAAGCATTACAGCTCTCAGTAGTCAATACAAGGTCGCAGAGAACCATCCTTCTTACCCACAAAAAAGAATCCCGCCCCCGCTGGAGAAGAGGAAGGGCGGATGAACCCAGATGCCAAGGAATCAGAAATGCATTTCTCCATGGCCTCCCTCTCTGGAATAGTAAGAGAGTATAATTTGCCTTTAGACGGAGACTTACCTGGCACTAAGTCTATGGCACAGTCGTAGGGACGATGCGGAGGAAGAGAAGCAGCACGGGACTTACTGAACACCTCCTTCAGGTCCAGATGCTCTGCGGGCACGTTTGATAATACCATGTTCTCCTTCTGAAAGACAGAGACAGGGACAACAGGACAAGCAGAAACCAGACAAGACTCATGACAACTTTCACTCCACAATGTGACTGTGTTGGAACCCCAGTCCACTCGTGGATTATGTTACATTAACCAGGGGTGACCTAAGACAATGGGAGCTATGGGGGAGTCCATGAGAAAAAAGGATATGGTTTCGCAATGATTGCCTGAAGTGAGCAGAGTGATGGGTTCAGTGTAGTGGGTGATGTGAGGCAGTTCCTGGTCGTTGAGTGCGGTGACATGGATGGGAAGAGACACAGGCAGGACAGGAATGTTCAGGTGACGTGCCAGGATAGAGTCAATGAAGTTACCTTCGGCTCCAGAGTCCAGAAGGGCGTGACAGTCGTGAGTGTGATTCTCCCACTGCAGTTTCACCGGAAGGAGAGTCGATGATGTGGTTGAGGACTTCCCGGCGGAGATCCCACCCGATAGTAGCCTCATTTTTACTACCGGGTTGGCTCCTTTCTCAGGGCAGGAATCGATGGAATGTCCTGAGCCTCTGCAGTATGGACACAATCCTTGGGACCTCCGCCGCTCTCTCTCCCTCCGGGAAAGCCGAGCTCTACCCACCTGCATGGGTTCGTGGTCATCGACGGGACTGACCGTGTTCTCTCGACTCGAGCGGCCCCTTTCCGGAGAGATGGGATGGTGTGTAGGACTGGTCTGTCTACCCAGGCGGTTGATCCGAGCATCAACTCGAAGAGCCAGGCAATAAGTCCGTTGAGTGTAGGAGGCAGCTCGAGGAGGTAAATCTCCTTCTGAACACGGTCGGCCAGCCCATGCAGGAATCGATTCCACTGCGCCGCCTCGTTCCACTGGCACGCGGCAGCCAGGGTGCGGAACTGGATGGAGTAGTCCGTGACAGAAGATTTCCCTTGATGTACAACCCGAATTCCGGAAAAGTTGGGACGTTTTTTAAATTTTAATAAAATGAAAACTAAAGGAATTTCAAATCACATGAGCCAATATTTTATTCACAATAGAACATAGATAACGTAGCAAATATTTAAACTGAGAAATTTTACACTTTTATCCACTTAATTAGCTCATTTAAAATTTAATGCCTGCTACAGGTCAAGTTGGCACGGGGGCAACAAATGGCTAAAAAAGCAAGCAGTTTTGAAATGATTCAGCTGGGAGAACATCTAGTGATTAATTAAGTTAATTGATATCAGGTCTGTAACATGATTAGCTATAAAAGCTTTGTCTTAGAGAAGCAGAGTCTCTCAGAAGTAAAGATGGGCAGAGGCTCTCCAATCTGTGAAAGACTGCGTAAAAAAATTGTGGAAAAATTTAAAAACAATGTTCCTCAACGTCAAATTGCAAAGGCTTTGCAAATCTCATCATCTACAGTGCATAACATCATTAAAAGATTCAGAGAAACTGGAGAAATCTCTGTGCGTAAGGGACAAGGCCGGAGACCTTTATTGGATGCCCGTGGTCTTCGGGCTCTCAGACGACACTGCATCACTCATCGGCATGATTGTGTCAATGACATTACTAAATGGGCCCAGGAATACTTTCAGAAACCACTGTCGGTAAACACAATCCGCCGTGCCATCAGCAGATGCCAACTAAAGCTCTATCATGCAAAAAGGAAGCCATATGTGAACATGGTCCAGAAGCGCCGTCGTGTCCTGTGGGCCAAGGCTCATTTAAAATGGACTATTTCAAAATGGAATAGTGTTTTATGGTCAGACGAGTCCAAATTTGACATTCTTGTTGGAAATCACGGACGCCGTGTCCTCCGGGCTAAAGAGGAGGGAGACCTTCCAGCATTTTATCAGCGTTCAGTTCAAAAGCCAGCATCTCTGATGGTATGGGGGTGCATAAGTGCATACGGTATGGGCAGCTTGCATGTTTTGGAAGGCTCTGTGAATGCTGAAAGGTATATAAAGGTTTTAGAGCAACATATGCTTCCCTCCAAACAATGTCTATTTCAGGGAAGGCCTTGTTTATTTCAGCAGGACAATGCAAAACCACATACTGCAGCTATAACAACAGCATGGCTTCGTCGTAGAAGAGTCCGGGTGCTAACCTGGCCTGCCTGCAGTCCAGATCTTTCACCTATAGAGAACATTTGGCGCATCATTAAACGGAAAATACGTCAAAGACGACCACGAACTCTTCAGCAGCTGGAAATCTATATAAGGTAAGGATGGGACCAAATTCCAACAGCAAAACTCCAGCAACTCATAGCCTCAATGCCCAGATGTCTTCAAACTGTTTTGAAAAGAAAACGAGATGCTACACCATGGTAAACATGCCCCGTCCCAACTATTTTGAGACCTGTAGCATAAATCAAATTGAAATGAGCTCATTTTGTGCATAAAATTGTAAACTTTCTCAGTTTAAACATTTGCTATGTTATCTATGTTCTATTGTGAATAAAATATTGGCTCATGTGATTTGAAAGTCTTTTCGTTTTCATTTTATTAAAATTTAGAAAACGTCCCAACTTTTCCGGAATTCGGGTTGTAGGTCTGAGAGCTGGTGGGCGGTTTCCCTGCCGACCGCGGCTCGATCGAAGACCCTTCTCATCTCCTCCGAGAGGGTGTGGAACGAGGCGCAACACGGATGTTGGTTCTCCCACACCGCCATCCCCCATAGGGCGGCTTTGCCGAATAATAGAGTCAGGGTGAACGCAACCTTCGACTCCTCGGTGGCGAAGGTGCAGGGCTGTAAGGCAAAGTGCATGGAACACCTATTAAGGAAAGTTCTGCAGAAGGTTGGCTCACCGGAATAATTCTCTGGCGTCGGAAGTCACGGCTCTGGTCGGAAGTGGTACTGGGAGGTCTCCTGGGAGACGGGCGGCGCAGGCGGTGCCATGAGCGCAGTGGGAGAGGTGAGTTGATGAATCCGCTGGGTGAGCTCGGACACCTGTGCCACCAGCGCTTGGATCGCGCGTCCGATGTTTATCATGCTCTACTGCTGCTGATCCATACGATTGACGCTGTGATGGATGAAATCAGGTAGTGAAGTGGTGCTCGCTGCTTCCATGGTGGTGAGAGCGTTCTGTGACGACTGGGTGAAGGAGAAGCTGGAAACAAGTGCGAGTATGAACAATATTTAATGAAAACAAAACAAACAAGAATACAAACAACGATGGGAAGACGACAATCCAAGATGGTGAAGGCGGTGAGTAATCCAGATGGTGGTGGAGAGTTGGCAGCAGGAGAGGATGGCACAGGAACTGCGGGGAATCGAGCCGAAGATAAGTGGTGATGCTTGTGAAGGTGCGATGAGTGGATGAGGTTCCGGGGGAAGACACAGACATCCAAACGCAGAACAACACAGAAGCAAAGAACAGTTACCAACATGAAACAACACTCTCACAAACACAAGACGAGAGACAAGCCATATATATAGAGAGGGTAATGAGTGACAGCTGCTGTTGATGACAATTAACGGTGAAAATCAGTGCAGACGCGTAACACACAGACTTCACCCACAAAGTGCAAAACCCAGTGATCACGGTTTACCAACCGTGGCACCTAGGACCGAAATACATTGCAGATATGCTCACTGAATATAAACCTAACAAATCACTCAGATCAGTAGAATCGAGTCAGTTAGAAATACCAAGGGTTCACACAAAATCTAGGGGAGTCCGCTCTGTGGGAAGTCGTGGCCTAATGGTTAGAGAGTCGGACTCCCAATCGAAAGGTTGTGAGTTCGAGTCCTGGGCTGGCAGGAATTGTGGGTGGGGGGAGTGCATGTACAGTTCTCTCTCCACCTTCAATACCACGACTTAGGTGTCCTTGAGCAAGGCATCGAACCCCCAACTGCTCCCCGGGTGCCGCAGCATAAATGGCTGCCCACTGCTCCGGGTGTGTGCTCACAGTGTGTGTGTGTGTTCACTGCTCTGTGTGTGTGCATTTCGGATGGGTTAAATGCAGAGCACAAATTCTGAGTATGGGTCACCATACTTGGCTGAATGTCACTTCACACTTTTCACTCACTCTTAGTTATTATGCCACCCACAGTTGGAATCAGCTTCCAGAAGAGATCAGATATGCTAAAACATTAGCCACTCTTTAAATCTAGATTCAAAACTCATCTGTTTAGCTTTGCATTTATTGAATAAGCACTGTGCGATGTCCGAATTGATTGCACTGTATTTTTTAATTGTATTTTATGCATCCCAAAATGATTGCATTGTCATTGTCAAGTTTTTACATTTCTTGTTTTATTTTTGTGATTATTTAATAATTTATTAAAAGATTTTTTACTTTATTTTATGTAAAGCACTTTGAATTACCATTGTGTATGAAATGTGCTATATAAATAAATTTGCCTTGCCTTACCTTGCCAATGACAAACAAGTATATATTTGATGATAGAAAAACAAAAAAACAAAATCTTTTTTAAACACAGATGCCTTGGTATGTAATCTTCATATTCATTATATAATTATTATTATTTTATTCCACTTTTTAAAAGTATTAAAACATATATCCCTTAGGGTATTCAGGGTTGTTGCTTTTGTTTAATATTATGACTTGTTATCAATCATAAATTTGTGAACATTATTAACATTTCACAATTCTGAAGTAATTTTGAAAATGTAATAACACTAAAATTATTTATTATTATATGAAACTGCTTAAAGTTTTATGGTTTTTAGAAATAATAATAGAAATGATAATAGAATATGTCAAGCTCAGGATTAATGAAAAAAATTTGTATCAATAATTTTTTGCTTAATAAATTCGGAGGATAGATACAGCAACATATATTATGAACTTATAAACGTATATATAATATAACTAAAAAATTAAAAAACTACATACTGAAAACGTGTTTACGCAATGTTTTCTATGGAACAGTGTTATTTTACTAGAAATACTAGTTGTTGTTTACATTTTAAATCATATATTTAGTTTATTAGAATTTATTTTTATTATTTAAAATGTTATATCCAGTTTAGTTTATGTTGCCTTCGTGACCAGCTGAAATAAAATATTTTATTTTATTTCAGATCATGTTTATTTTATTTCATTTAATAAAAAATATATTTTTTTTTTATGGTTTTAGGTTTAATTAATGATAACAGCCCTAGTATAATAACCCTAAAACATTTCTTAATGTACATTTCTATCTCCATTCCAGTGACTGCACCTTGTCTGTGGTGTCTGTACATCAGAGGAGTGAGCAGTTCACATGAGGAGTGTGGAGGGTTTTAGACACCGACGGTCCGTGTCCTGCTCCAGACAGAGCCTGCACCCAAACTCTGTACTCGCTCTGTGGCTGCAGTGCATCTACAGACAGTGACAGCTGATCCTGAAGGACCATAACAACAGGACACATTCATGCTGTGTGGCACTGCTCAGATGTTGTGTTTATGATTAGTCAGTCAGACGTGTGACTCACAGCGGGCAGGATATAAGTTTGGGAGATGAGTGTGCTGTTGGTGCTGCTGCGGGTACTTTGACCCAGGAGAGCTGGAATCCAGTGATGGGGGTCTGTCCCGTGCTCTCTGGAGACACCTGCCATCTGAACACGGTCTGCACCGAGCCGTTCACTGGCTGAAATGATGCTCCCAGCTTCTCCGTCCGCTGCAGGGCTTCCTTAACCTGAGGATGGTGCTCTAGGACAAGATATTGCACTGGTATGAATGCTAAAATACAGACATTCGGTCAAAACTGTCTGGCTCACATTTCACTACAAACTCAAGTAAAACAAATGTTTTAATCCTTTTTTTAAGGATCACTTTTAAGATAAAATAGTTTTTTTGAGTGTCACATTTATTTAATTGTATATTATTATTATTATTATTAATAATGTAATTTAATATAATAATGTTGTTGTTGTTATTGTTGTGCTTCTTTTAAAGCTTTTAGATTCAAAATAATCACTATCAAAATAATTAGAATTACAAATCATGAGATTTTGAATGTTGAATTATGACTGGAAAAGTAATAATTAGCACTTTTTATTAAATAATTTGGACTTTTTATGTCATAATTAGGACATTTTTAATCCTAATAAGAGTTAGTATGCCATAATTTTGACTTTTATGCTTTATAATTTAAACTTTTGTTATTATGGCTTCTATCTCATGATTTTGACGTTTTATTTCATAGATATGACTTTTAATTTCACAATATTTATCTTTTTATCTCATAATCATGATTTAACAAATAACTTTTTTCTTATGTGTTGGAAATGAGCTTCCATATGAAATTCCCGGACACTGTATGCTTTCATTGTATAGAAAATGATCACATAATTTTTTTTTGTCATAAGCATGGCTTTTTTAACTTTTTAACATTTCAAAAATGAAACCTATTTTGAGGGCAAATTTTAGGATAATGGGGATTTTGTCAGTCTGACAATACTGTTATTGTATGCTATTTTATTCTATAATTTTATTACATTAAATATTATTATTATTATTTGTTGTTTTTATTGTTGTAAATCCTTTAATTTATGCTGAAATCACCATTGAAAATAATCAGAACTACAAACAAAGTAAAACATCCAGACAATTTATTTTTTTATTTATTTATTTACTTACTTTTTTTTGTATCAATGAAAACTGGGAATATTTTTTTTTGTAAAAAAAACAAAACAAAACAAAACAAGACAAAAAAAAAAATTAAATAAATAAATCAGGCTTCATTTCTTCACGCATAACTCTTTTCTTTTGATTTTTTGATTCAAATGTAACATATTATGTGAGATTCTCCCAGCTAATTTGGTGATATTAACATACATGTCCCTTAATGCTCTTGTGCTAGATATCATCTTACCATCTCTAGCACAGGCAGCAGGTTTTTTTCGTCTGCCCATCAGTGATGAGGGAAGTCGTGGCCTAATGGTTAGAGAGTCGGACTCCCAATCGAAAGGTTGTGAGTTCGAGTCCCGGGCCGGCAGGAATTGTGGGTGGGGGGAGTGCATGTACAGTTCTCTCTCCACCTTCAATACCACGACTTAGGTGCCCTTGAGCAAGGCATCGAACCCCCAACTGCTCCCCGGGCGCCGCAGCATAAATGGCTGCCCACTGCTCCGGGTGTGTGTTCACAGTGTGTGTGTGTGTTCACTGCTCTGTGTGTGTGCATTTTGCATGGGTTAAATGCAGAGCACAAATTCTGAGTATGGGTCACCATACTTGGCTGAATGTCACTTCACTCACTCATGAGCAAAGTGGGGTGCAAACAGAGGTCATGACCTCTGACCACTGCTCTTGTCCCTTGACGGGCTTCACTACCACATGGTACTTATAGGCAAAAAGCAGGCCAGTAATCACAAAATGTGTTCCTTGAAAAGCATAAAAAAGCACAGTCATTACTCTGCACAGAAGTACATCGTCTGTGGAAATAAGCTAAGAATGAAATGAGAGACTTAATGAAAAACACATTGAAGTAACTGCATTCTGCTCTGTGGAAAATGAATCAGGTAAGCGCATCACCCATCCGTACCATAATGATATCACACTGAGACACGTTCACACATTTCTATTGTGTCCGCTGCCAGTGATGACAGATCATGTGTGGAAATACAGCGCTTTCGGTCAGTGCTGCAATTATCTGTCACAGTATTCAGCTGCATAAACTTCAGCAAACAAAGAAATCAGAAATCAACAAGTCAACTGGAATCCCTCTGAGGGTAACTTCAAGGGTCACATACAGGTTTGATACTGACATCATCTCTTTAGCATTAGTATCTGAATGGAAGTCGATATGACGGTTGTAAGGCATTAAATGCATAGTTCACCACATTCGGGCATCATTTATTCACATTTCCAAACATTTTCCCTCCCTGTTTTACAGAAAAACCCCAATATTTTAGGGTATCAAACTATTGCCATACAAAAACCACCATGAAAATTTGTTTGGTTTGACATCTGTACTTTATTAAGAGTATTTTATTTTGGCAAATTTTACTACAATTGCAATATTTCACTACATTCCAAATATGATACTTTTTATACCACTATATTTCATGTATTTTTCTTAATATATATTTAATAAATGATTCATGAATAAATCTGATTCATTCTTTTCAATGAACCTGCTGAATCGTCTCACAAATCACACTGAATAATATGGGATATTTTGTTATCTAAAAGGCAAAGGGGAGGTGTTGCTTCAATTTATAACAACGTTTTCAGGATTTCTCAGAGGGCAGGCTTCAAGTATAGCTCGTTTGAAGTAATGGTGCTTCATATAACATTATCCAGAGAAACAAATGTTAATGATAAATCCCCTGTTATGTTTGTACTGGCTACTGTATACAGGCCACCAGGGCACCATACAGACTTTATTAAAGAGTTTGGTGATTTTACATCTGAGTTAGTTCTGGCTGCAGAAGTTTTAATAGTTGGTGATTTTAATATCCATGTTGATAATGAAAAAGATGCATTGGGATCAGCATTTATAGACATTCTGAACTCTATTGGTGTTAGACAACACGTTTCAGGACCTACTCATTGTCGAAATCATACTCTAGATTTAATACTGTCACATGGAATTGATGTGATGATATCTCAGATCATTATTTAGTTTTGTACAAACTTCATATAGCCAAAATTGTAAATTCTACTTCTTGTTACAAGTATGGAAGAACCATCACTTCTAACACAAAAGACTGCTTTTTAAGTTATCTTCCTGATTTATCCAAACTCCTTAGCATATCCAAAACCTCAGAACAACTTGATGATGTAACAGAAACAATGGACTCTCTCTTTTCTAGCACTTTAAATACAGTTGCTCCTTTATGCTTAAGGAAGGTTAAGGAAAACAGTTTGACACCATGGTATAATGAGCATACTCGCACCCTAAAGAGAGCAGCCCGAAAAAAGGAGCGCAGCTGGAGGAAAACAAAACTAGAGGTATTTCGTATTGCTTGGCGGGAAAGTAACCTATCCTACAGAAAAGTGAAAGTGAAAGTAAAAGCATTAAAAACTGCTAAATTCGATTACTTTTCTTCTCTTTTAGAAGAAAACAAACATAACCCCAGGTATTTATTCAATACAGTTGCTAAATTAACGAAAAATAAAGCCTCAACAAGTGTTGACATTTCCCAACACCAATGTCACCTTTATTTATATAGCGCTTTAAACAAAATACATTGCGTCAAAGCAACTGAACAACATTCATTAGGAAAACAGTGTCAATAATGCAAAAATGATAAACACCACAGCAGTAATGACTTTATGAACTACTTTACTTCTAAAATCGATACTATTAGAGATAAAATTGCAACCATTCAGCCGTCAGCTACAGTATCGGATCAGACAGTGCACTATAGACCCCCTGAGGAACAGTTCCATTCATTCTCTACTATAGGAGAGGAAGAATTGTATAAACTTATTAAATCATCTAAACCAACAACATGTATGTTAGACCCTATACCATCTAAGCTCCTAAAAGAGGTGCTTCCAGAAGTCATAGATCCTCTTCTGACTATTATTAATTCCTCATTGTCATTAGGATATGTCCCCAAAACCTTCAAACTGGCTGTTATTAAGCCTCTCATCAAAAAACCACAACTTGACCCCAAATAACTAGTTAATTATAGACCAATCTCGAATCTCCCTTTTCTGTCCAAGATACTAGAAAAGGTGGTATCCTCACAATTATATTCCTTCTTAGAGAAAAATGGTATATGTGAGGATTTCCAGTCAGGATTTAGACCGTATCATAGTACTGGGACTGCTCTCCCTAGAGTTACAAATGATCTGCTTTTATCATCTGATCGTGGGTGTATCTCTCTATTACTTTTATTGGATCTTAGTGCTGCGTTTGACACAATTGACCACGACATTCTATTGCATAGACTTGAACACTTTGTTGGTATTAATGGAAGTGCAAAAGCATGGTTTAAATCGTACTTATATGACCGCCATCAGTTCGTAGCAGTGAATGAAGAGGTATCATATCGATCACAAGTGCAGTATGGAGTACCTCAAGGCTCAGTACTAGGGCCACTACTCTTCACGCTTTACATGTTACCCCTGTGAGATATCATCAGGAAACATGGTGTTAGCTTGTTCTGTTCTGACACTGCGTTCAGATGATTTGACACTATAGTGTGATGTCATCAAGTTTAGACACACTTTTCGCTGTGGGGCACAGATGACAACTTTCGCGTCCGGTGTAGACACAGACAGTGACTGCTCTATTTACAAATAAGTTCTATAAGAAAAAAAATAAATAAATAAAAAATCTAAACCAGTGGCATAACGAGATTGAAATATAAACTAGAAAAAATATTAACAGGTCCTCCGTCCATGACACTGACTCACTGCGGAGCTGGCAGTTTTAATCTGAACAGCTCTTAAAGCTGAGTGGATGTTAGATGCATGATGGGCTAGTATAAAAAAATAGCATCTTTCCAGCATTAAGGTAATAACAGTACTGTTTTTTTTATCCTCTTGTTGCAGTTATAAATTTGACTGCTAAATGAATGATAAAGAACTATATTAAAACTTGTTTTGTAAAATTTCTTCATCATTTGAATATTGATTTAAAAATCGGTTTAAATCATAAATCTGATTTTTTTTCTAAAATAAAAAAAAAAACAGGGATTTTTTTTTAGGCTATATGATATTACCCTACTTTAAAAACAAGTAAAGAAGGTTCCCTTTAAAATTACTTTTGTTGTCAATTATTAAAGCTTTTTTTTTACTTCGTGTGAATGTTGTTGATTATAATGAGAGAACTTGAGTTTAATTGTGAGGAAGTTTTATTAATTCTTTAGAGCTTCAAAGATGTTGTTTTATTAACCCTCTGGAGTCGATTAACGCGGATACGCGTTATGAGTCATTTTCTCCTGATAACCCCGAAAAGAACTTAAATTACACTTTCAGTTGTAATCGTACAGATAAGAGCAATACATCAATCGAATCTGTAAAGGGTCTACTTTTTTTTTGGATACAGACATAATAACAACAAAACTTTGTGCACTTATAAAATAAAGATAACAAACTGTCACGGTGCATGGATCGGCTGTGTTCTCAGGTCCTGTGATTTGGTTTCTTTCATGTGGTTACATCATGCTCATTGGAATCAGCTGCTAATCAGTCCCCGCACCAGGTGTCTCACATTACCGTCAGCTACATATACTCACCTCATTCTCTCCTTCCTTGTCTGATAGTTGTTCCGGATGTTGGACTGTCTTGTTGGGTTGTCTTGGTCTTGTTCGTGTTGGATTGTTTATTTCGCCGTTGATCATCACTGGATTGTATTCATCACGGGAGATTCACGCCACGTCATCACCAGCCATCAAGCCACTGCGCCACCCAGCCGAGAGATAACATCATCACCCACGGAGTTCATCATTGTCTTCACGGAGTTTGTGTTCACCGTATTTGTCGTCAATAAATATATGTTCACACTGCTTTTGCTTCCTATCACATTCATTACCATCACAGAACTATCAGACCACTTATGGAAGCAGCAGGCTCCACCCCACTCACGGCTGAGGAGGCTTTACGTTTCTGCATCTCTCGGCTGGAGACCCAGGAGAAGAGCTCGGCGGATACGGGAACAGCGATCCGAGCTCTTGTGGCGCAGGTATCTGAGCTCACCCAGCGGATGCAGAACTGGCAACAACCCACTGCGCCAACCCCACCACCCATGCCGCCCGCCCACCAGGAACCATCCGGGGCTGCCCAGTCACCCGAACCCCGCCTTCCCCCACCAGAGCTTTACAGCGGTGAGCCAAACTTCTGCCGGGCTTTCCTCACTAGGTGCTCCATGCACTTTTCATTGCAACCTCGCACGTTTACCAGTGAGGTAAGCAAAGTGGCGTTCGCGCTCACACTGTTAACGGGGAAGGCGGCACTGTGGGGCACGGCGGTATGGGAGAACCAAGATCCGTGTTGTGCCTCGTTCTCGGCGCTCTCCGCCGAGATGAAGCGGGTGTTTGACCGCGCGGCCACTGGAAGAGAGGCCGCGCGGCGTTTGACGGATCTCAAACAGGGGGAGAGATCCGTCTCAGAAGTTTCTATCGAGTTTCGCACCCTGGCGGCGGAGTGCCGATGGAACGAGGAGGCGCAGTGGGACATGTTCCTGCATGGGCTGGCTGACCGTGTCCAACGTGAGATCTACGCCCTGGATCTACCCGCTGATCTCAACGGCCTCATCGATCTGGCACTACGGGTAGACGCTCGACTCTCCCGAACCGAGCGGTGGTGTTTAACCGCTCGGTTTCCCCCTGGGGAGGGACCTCCAGTTCGAGCCAGTGGCAACGACGCGGTCGGCCCATTCCAGGATCACGAGCCCATGCAGGTGGGTCGAGCTCGGTTGACTCGGGAGGAGAGGGAGAGGCGGAGATCTCACGGCCTTTGCCTGTACTGCGGGGCGGCGGGACATTTCGCCTTTAGCTGCCCGGTAAAAGGGCCAGCCCGGCAGTAAGGAAGGGGCTACTGTCGGGTGGGATCTCCGCTATCAAGTCCTCGTTCAGATCTACCTCCACGCTCCTCCCGGTCAGGCTTAGATGGCATCGTCTGGACCTGCACTGCACTGCACTGTTGGATTCAGGGGCTGAAGGTAACTTTATGGATTCTACTTTTGCGCATCAAAATCATGTTCCCCTCCTCCCCCTCACCAGTTCTATTGCAGTCCACGCACTCAATGGTCAGACGCTTCCCACCATCACCACCATCATGGAACCCATCACTCTCACGGTATCTGGTAACCACCGTGAGAGCATCTCCTTTTACATCCTGGACTCATCCCACGCACCCGTGGTCTTAGGACATCCCTGGCTCATCAAACACAACCCCCGGATTGATTGGCAGCTGAAATCGGTGTCTGAGTGGAGCATTAAATGTCATGAGTCTTGTCTTGTGTCTGCCTGTCCGTCTGTATCTGAGTCTGTGTTGCAGGAGAAGGCGGCGGATCTGTGTAACGTGCCCGCGGAGTACCTCGACCTGAAGGAAGTGTTCAGTAAGTCTCGGGCTGCTTCTCTCCCTCCTCATCGTCCCTATGACTGTGCTATAGAATTACTGCCAGGTACGTCTCCGCCTAAGGGCAAGTTATACTCACTTTCTATTCCTGAGAGAGAGGCTATGGAGAAATACATTTCTGATTCTCTAGCAGCCGGGTTCATTCGATCCTCCTCTTCTCCAGCGGGGGCGGGGTTCTTTTTTGTGGGGAAGAAAGATGGATCTCTGCGACCTTGTATTGATTACAGAGGGCTGAATAATATCACGATAAAGAATACTTATCCTTTGCCGTTGATATCTTCAGCCTTCGAGAGGTTGCAGGGAGCATCGATCTTCACTAAATTGGACTTAAGAAACGCTTATCATTTGGTTCGCATCAGGAGGGGAGATGAATGGAAGACTGCCTTTAATACCCCCAGGGGGCACTTTGAGTACTTGGTCATGCCCTTCGGCTTGTCCAACTCCCCAGGTGTCTTTCAGGCACTCGTTAATGATGTGTTGAGAGATATGGTCGATCAGTTCATATATGTCTACCTGGACGACATATTGATTTTTTCTTCTTCTCTCCAGGAACATGTTCAACACGTCAGACGAGTGCTTCAGAGGCTGTTAGAGAATGGGCTTTTTGTCAAGGCGGAGAAATGCGACTTTCATGCACAGTCTGTTCCTTTTCTAGGGTACATCGTGTCAGCCGAGGGTATGCGCATGGATCCCGAGAAGATCAAGGCTGTGGTAGATTGGCCAAGTCCAGATTCCCGTAAGGCCCTACAAAGGTTTCTGGGGTTCGCCAATTTTTACCGGCGTTTTATTCGCAATTACAGCCAACTAGCCGCGCCTCTGACTGCCTTGACCTCTCCCAGAACGGCGTTCAGGTGGTCAGACGCAGCGGAAGCTGCGTTTGCCAACCTCAAACGCCGCTTTGTTTCGGCCCCCATCCTTGTTACCCCTGATCCGTCACGCCAGTTCGTGGTAGAGGTCGACGCGTCAGAGGTGGGGGTAGGTGCGGTGCTTTCACAGCGCTCACCCTCGGACGACAAGATGCATCCCTGCGCGTTTTTCTCTCATCGTTTGTCGCCAGCAGAGTCAAATTACGATATTGGTAACAGAGAGCTGTTGGCAGTCAAGCTGGCATTGGAGGAATGGCGTCATTGGTTGGAGGGGTCAGGGGTACCCTTCATGGTTTGGACCGATCATAAGAATCTAGAATACATCAGAACTGCCAAAAGACTAAACTCTAGGCAGGCTAGGTGGGCACTTTTTTTCGGACGTTTTGATTTTACACTTTCGTACCGCCTGGGTTCCAAAAACATCAAACCCGATTCTTTATCTCGAATTTTTGACCGCTCCGATCGCCCGTCCACTCCCGAGAGTATTTTTTCTGAGACACTTATTGTTTCTACTCTCAGTTGGGAGGTCGAATCGAAGGTAAAGACAGCCTTACATGGGGTAACGCCTCCGGCCGGTTGCCCACCTAACCGTTTGTTTGTGCCAGAAAGTCTTCGGTCCGAAGTTATCCAATGGGGTCATTGTTCCAATGTGGCATGTCATCCAGGGGTAAGTCGCACCTTACATTTGGTCAAGCAAAGATTTTGGTGGCCACTCATGGCTCGTGATGTTCGCAGTTTTGTTTTGGCTTGCTCAGTTTGTGCCACTGGTAAGACTTCTAACAGACCCCCAGATGGGCTCCTACAACCGCTGCCAATCCCTTCGAGACCCTGGTCCCACATTGCGCTAGATTTTGTCACCGCCCTCCCACCCTCTCTGGGTAACACGGTAGTTTTGACCGTGGTGGACCGGTTCTCGAAGGCGGTTCATTTCATCCCCTTGCCCAAATTACCTTCAGCCAAGGAGACAGCGGTAACAGTCATTGATCACGTCTTTCGGTTACATGGCCTCCCGATAGACGTGGTCTCTGACAGAGGACCCCAGTTTGTGTCCAAATTTTGGCGAGAGTTTTGTAAACTTCTGGGGGCCACTGTTAGTCTCTCTTCGGGGTTCCATCCTCAAAGCAATGGGCAAACTGAGAGAGCCAACCAAGATTTGGAGAGAACACTACGATGTATGGTCGCTCGAAATCCTTCCTCCTGGTGTCAGCAGCTGTCGATGGTGGAGTACGCACACAATTCCTTACCAGTGTCTGCCACGGGCCTGTCCCCATTTGAATGTAGTATAGGGTACCAGCCACCTATTTTTCCCAGTCTGGAATCCGAAGTCGCGGTCCCTTCCGCTCACGCCTTCGTCCAGAGGTGCCGTCGCACATGGACCAGAGCCCGTGAGACTCTGGTCCAGGTGGGAGCGCGCACCAAGGCCAAAGCCGATCGCCACCGGTCGAGGCCTCCCGTATACGTCGTTGGTTCCAAAGTGTGGCTTTCTACCAAGAACATTCCTCTCCGATCCGTTGCTAATAAACTTGCTCCCAAATTTATTGGCCCGTTTTCTGTCACCAAGATCATTAGTCCGGTGGCAGTCCGCCTCAATCTTCCTCCAGCGTACAGGAGGATTCATCCCGTGTTCCATGTATCAAAAATTAAACCTGTATTTTTTGCTCGTATTAATCCGCCTGCCCCGGTTCCCCCACCGCCGCGGCTCGTAGACGGGGAACCAACCTATTCGGTCAATCGTATTCTGGACTCTAGACGGAGGGGACGCGGATTCCAGTACTTGGTGGACTGGGAAGGTTACGGTCCGGAGGAGAGAAGTTGGGTTCCTGCTAGAGATATATTGGATCACTCTCTTATTGATGATTTCAATCAACAGGTACAGGAGGCTGGGAACGTCAGGGGACGTTCCTAAGAGAGGGGGTACTGTCACGGTGCATGGATCGGCTGTGTTCTCAGGTCCTGTGATTTGGTTTCTTTCATGTGGTTACATCATGCTCATTGGAATCAGCTGCTAATCAGTCCCCGCACCAGGTGTCTCACATTACCGTCAGCTACATATACTCACCTCATTCTCTCCTTCCTTGTCTGATAGTTGTTCCAGATGTTGGACTGTCTTGTTGGGTTGTCTTGGTCTTGTTCGTGTTGGATTGTTTATTTCGCCGTTGATCGTCACTGGATTGTATTCATCACGGGAGATTCACGCCACATCATCACCAGCCATCAAGCCACTGCGCCACCCAGCCGAGAGATAACATCATCACCCACGGAGTTCATCATTGTCTTCACGGAGTTTGTGTTCACCGTATTTGTCGTCAATAAATATATGTTCACACTGCTTTTGCTTCCTATCACATTCATTACCATCACACAAACAAGGTGTGCTGTCTGCAGCCTTTGTCTGCGCTGATCTTCATTTACAAACACGTCATTAAAATGAACTGTAACTCCGTGAATACTCAACCAAGAGACATGAGAGAGATATCTATAGAAAACTTGACATGTCTACTTTTAAACTAAACGAGTGCCGCCGAAAACAGATATTCTGTCAAAGTCAAAGTCAAAGTCACCTTTATTTATATAGCGCTTTAAACAAAATACATTGCGTCAAAGCAACTGAACAACATTCATTAGGAAAACAGTGTCAATGATGAAAAAATGATAGTTAAAGGCAGTTCATCATTGAATTCAGTTATGTCATCTCTGTTCAATTAAATAGTGTCTGTGCATTTATTTGCAATCAAGTCAACGATATCGCTGTAGATGAAGTGATTCTGTGATAAAGTAATCCTTTTATTGACATTTTGCATATTAATCCATGTAGCCAACCCCCCTAAAATAGGCTACCACTTTTAATGCTCCGATGCAAAGTAAACCACAATTTCTTTTGAATAATATAACGCATAATATAATATAAATAATACTGCACACCTTTTAAATGTGTCAAATCTAAAATATGGTTTAATACCATGTAGATTAGAGAAAATATAATTACAGGTTCAGGCACAGGCTTGACATCCTGCTTGAATTCGTTCTAAGAGATGCACATAACTTCATAAGTACCAAACCTTCGTCTGTGGATATTAAATATTAAATATTTTAACTACAGTGTTTTTCTTTCATTTTCCCTGACTGAAGCCATCAAATCTAACACATCAGTGAGGCAAAACTGATGTCTATTAGCAAAAATGTGCTTTGATGCGCTTGTTTGATAACTTGTGGTTAAAGCGCCACTCAGCGGTCAAAGGCTGCAAATGCACTTTATACCACCGCCGCGGCGGTACGTGCGGCGGTAAAAAGGGCCTTTTGGATGTCTACTTAGTGTATCATATCGATCACAAGTGCAGTATGGAGTACCTCAAGGCTCAGTACTAGGGCCGCTACTCTTCACGCTTTATATGTTACCCTTGGGAGATATCATCAGGAAACATGGTGTTAGCTTTCACTGTTATGCTGATGATACTCAGCTCTATATTTCTTTGCAGCCTGGTGAAACACACCAATTTGAAAAACTAATGAAATGCATAGTCGATATAAAAAACTGGATGACGAGTAATTTCTGTTAATTATAGGACCTAAAAACTCTGCTTGTAATAACCTAGAACACTGTCTAAGACTTGATGGCTGCTCTGTCAATTCTTCGTCATCAGTTAGGAACCTAGGTGTGCTATTTGATCGCAATCTTTCCTTAGAAAGCCACGTTTCTAGCATTTGTAAAACTGCATTTTTCCATCTCAAAAATATATCTAAATTACGGCCTATGCTCTCAATGTCAAATGCAGAAATGCTAATCCATGTATTTATGACCTCAAGGTTATATTATTGTAATGCTTTATTGGGTGGTTTTTCTGCACGCTTAGTAAACAAACTACAGCTAGTCCAAAATGCAGCAGCAAGAGTTCTTACTAGAACCAGGAAGTATGACCATATTAGCCTGGTCCTGTCAACACTGCACTGGCTCCCTATCAAACATCGTATAGATTTTAAAATATTGCTTATTACTTATAAAGCCCTGAATGGTTTAGCACCTCAGTATTTGAATGAGCTCCTTTTACATTATAATCCTCTACGTCCGCTACGTTCTCAAAACTCAGGCAATTTGATAATACCTAGAATATCAAAATCAACTGCGGGCGGCAGATCCTTTTCATATTTGGCGCCTAAACTCTGGAATAACCTACCTAACATTGTTCGGGAGGCAGACAAACTCTTGCAGTTTAAATCTAGATTAAAGACCCATCTCTTTAACCTGGCTTACACATAACATACTAATATGCTTTTAATATCCAAATCCGTTAAAGGATTTTTAGGCTGCATTAATTAGGTAAACCGAAACCGGAACCACTTCCCATAACACCCTATTTACTTGCTACATCATTAGAAGAATGGCATCTACGCTAATATTTGTCTGTTTCTCTCTTGTTCCGAGGTCACCGTAGCCACCAGATCCAGTCTGTGTCCAGATCAGAGGGTCAATGCAGTCACCCGGATCCAGTACGTATCCAGACCAGATGGTGGATCAGCACCTAGAAAGGACCTATACAGCCCTGAAAGACAGCGGAGACCAGGACAACTAGAGCCCCAGATACAGATCCCCTGTAAAGACCTTGTCTCAGAGGACCACCAGGACAAGACCACAGGAAACAGATGATTCTTCTGCACAATCTGACTTTGCTGCAGCCTGGAATTAAACTACTGGTTTCGTCTGGTCAGAGGAGAACTGGCCCCCCAACTGAGCCTGGTTTCTCCCAAGGTTTTTTTCTCCACTCTGTCACCGATGGAGTTTCGGTTCCTGGCTGCTGTCACCTCTGGCTTGCTTAGTTGGGGTCACTTCATCTACAGCGATATCGTTGACTTGATTGCAAATAACTGCACAGACACTATTTAACTGAACAGAGATGACATCACTGAATTCAATGATCAACTGCCTTTAACTATCATTTTGCATTATTGACACACTGTTTTCCTAATGAATGTTGTTCAGTTGCTTTGACGCAATGTATTTTGTTTAAAGCGCTATATAAATAAAGGTGACTTGACTTGACTTATTTTGACTTGCTTTCACAATATTATTATCAGTAACTCAATGTATTTAAATTTAATATATGACAGATTATGTTTTCGTAACAAATAAATTGTTTTCTTATTTTTAGATTTCATTCAATGTCTTTCAACTAAGCTTCCTTATTTTGGGATTAATTATATACAATTGCAAAATAAATGAACATGTTTCACTGATCAGTACTTTTTACTTTAAAATCTAAGTACATTAAAAATCAAGACATTTTCAGAAAAAAAACAAATGACATGAGAGTATCTATACATCCACCACTGGATACTCACATGTACTTGAAAAATAAAATAAATAAATAAATGGCCCCTAAATTAGACTTCTAGACTCCTAGGCAAAGACAATATAGGCTACTGTAAATCAATGAGACACACCTTAACTGTGGCTTTTTTCTCATCTTTAATCTCGTTATGGGCACAAACTTCAGGAAACCGTCTCAGAATATATGAACCGAAATCCTTCTGGCTTTCTATAAGAAAAAACATGACAGAACATTGTAGGTTATGTTTCTGAGGCTGGGTCCGCATTAACACTTTTTCAGAGCTTCCTGTTCCATACACAGGCAACATAACATCTTCCTTTAAAGCCGCATCAGGTCATCATCGCTTTCATCTGTTTTTGATTTCACACTCGTACCAGCATTATTAAATCACTCACCATGCCGTTCTTTCCAGGAGATAACAGTAAATCAACACCCTGTATTTATGGGTGCTTGCGGTTTGACTGGAATCTTCTCTTTGAAGACCATCATGTTGCCAAATGTGTATTTTTGGTACTCATGTACTAAGCAGATTGTGAATAATCTGTTGGAAAGAGTCTAGAGAGGACATCCCTGTGAGATTGTCTTTTTATGCTGGGTAGATAATATTTATGTTTGGTAATGTTCTTCCATAAATCATTAGAATCATTCTTCCATAAATCATTAGAATCATGCTGTTCCTGTCATGGAACGGTCTGCTACGCCCTCCTCTGGCCAATGCCTCCACTCTTCAAAAGCGGTCTTCATCGCCAGAAGCTCTCGATCGCCCACATCGTAGTTGCGCTCTGCTGCATTGAGTTTACGAGAATAAAAGGCACAGGGATACATTTTAGCTGGATTACCATGACGTTGTGACAGGATGGCACCCACGCCCGTGTTAGAAGCATCCACCTCCACAATAAACTCTCTCTCGGGATCTGGGTGATGGAGAATGGGTGATGTGGTGAATCTCTTCTTCAAACTTTCAAACGCCACAGTGCATTCCGAAGACCAGCTGAAACGTCCTCCTCCTCCTTGGAGCAAAGAAGTGAGAGGAGCCACAACCATGCTGAAATTTCGGATAAATCGGCGGTAAAAATTAGCGAAGCCCAAGAAGCGCTGTAGCTCTTTCACTGACGTGGGTCGAGGCCAGTTAACCACCGCTTGTACCTTGTTGTCATCCATTACGACTCCGTCTGCTCTGATGATGTAACCCAAGAACGAGATCCGAGTCTGATGAAACTCGCATTTCTGTATCTTCGCATACAACTGGTGCTCGATGAGGCGCTTGAGAACAGCTCGCACATCCTGAACGTGCGTTTCAAGGTTGTCTGAATAAATCAGGATGTCGTCAATGTATACAATTACACTCCGATTGAGCAGGTCTCTGAAGATCTCGTTGACAAACGCTTGAAAAACTGAAGGACTGTTGGAAATGCCGAACGGCATGACCCGATATTGATAATGGCCGGAGGTTGTAGAAAACACCGTCTTCCACTCATCACCCTCCCGAATACGAATAAGGTTGTAAGCATTTCGTAGGTCGAGCTTGGTGAAATATGGGGCCGTACGGAGCATTTCAAGGGCAGCTGGGACCAGAGGCAGAGGATAGCGGTATTTGACAGTTATCTCATTGAGACCCCGATAGTCTATGCACGGTCGGAGACCCCCATCCTTCTTCTTTACAAAAAAGAAACTGGCCGAAGCAGGAGATGTTGAAGGGGTAATGAAGCCTTTGGCAAGCTGTTCTTCTATATATGAATTCATGGCCTCGGTCTCTGGCTGAGATAGGGGGTATACACAACCGTGTGGCGGCATGGTTCCCGACAGGAGCTCAATAGCACAGTCGACAGCACAATGCAGCTTCACGCTCGCTGAATGCTTGGGCAACGTCATGGTAAACAGCGGGGATTTCCTGTAGATTTACGTCCACGGAGGGGCTGTCACTCAATTCAGGACCCTGGACAGCGGGTATGCATTTATTCTGACAATACAAAGACCACTGAATAATCCTCCTCTCCGACCAGGAAATTTGCGGGTTGTGTCTCTCCAGCCAAGGAAACCCCAGAATCATAGGATGAAGTGGCGAGTGAATGGTGTAAAACTGGATGGTCTCCCTGTGTTGCGAGCCGATGCTGAGGGTGAGAGGTGGTGTGATGTTCTGACGCTCCCTTGTCCCCAGGGGGCGACCATCCAATGCTGTCACTGTCACAGAGGATTCACAAGAGCGGAGAGAAATTTGATGAGTTTTTGCTAAGGTTGAGTCAATAAAATTTCCAGCAGCTCCCGAGTCTATAAAAGCCCTCGATTTTACCACCTGCCCATTAACAATTAACGAAATATCCACAGTGAGAGATTTCGAAGAGAGTGAACGTGAACTCACCGCAGCGGGGTTTCGAGGAGCAGATTTCACCGGGCAGGAAGCCCTGAAATGACCAGCCTGACCGCAGTACATGCATAAATGATTGCGCCTCCTCCTCTCACGTTCCGCCTCGGAGAGATGGGTGTATCCGATCTGCATGGGCTCGGGCTCAGAGGTGCATACCGGGTTGAAACTCAGACTGGTCCTGGCTGGAGGGTGGCGAGCCCGGATGAGATGATCGAGCCGGATGGTAAGTTCCATGATCTGACTGAGGGTCCTTCCGTCATCACGACAAGCAAGTTCTCCCTGCAGCTCCGCATTCAATCCCTTCCGATACAATATTTTGAGAGGATCCTCCCCCCAGCCGGTCTGAGCGGCGAGCGTACGGAAGGAGAGAGTGTAATCCGCTGCTGTGGAATTCTCTTGCCGCAGGGCGAGCAACAGTTCACCTGGATCCTTTCCTCCAGCTGGGTGCTCAAACACTTCTCTGAATAGGGTGACAAAAGCATCATAAGTAATAGACGTGAGCTGACCTCCTGACCACAGTGCCGTTGCCCACTCCAGCGCTTTTCCCGTAAGCAGGGTGCAGATGAGAAAGATGCGACCCTCATCGGTGCGATGTTCCGGGGCCTGCTGACTTAGATAGAGCTCGCACTGCAACAAAAATCCCTTGCAAGTGGAGGGTGGACCGTCATACTTTTCGGGTAGGGATAATCTTGGATTTGAGATCATACTCACGACTGGCAGCAGAGGAGCAGGTGCAGTGGGAGCTGGTGCCTGACTAGCAGCTGCAATCTGCGGGGTTAGTGCCTGAACAGACCTGACAAGTTCCTCTGTGAGCGAGGTTAGTTTAACCAGCTGCTGCTGATGTGAAGCGAGCACCGCAGCCTGGGATGAAACCTCATTGGCGAGATGATGAAACGCTGCTGGATCTTGAGTTGGTGAAGTTTTCTGTGATGAAACGGTGGAGTCAGTTAGATCCATCTGCAGCAGTTTATTTAGGCAGGTAATCAAACAGAGAACGGCAGACATAAACTCAGGCTGGGATCAAAAGGGAACTCAAGCTGACGTTAGTAGAGAACTCCGATAGTCTAAATAATCAGGTTACTGAGTCCAGAGAAACTACGGAGAATAGCAATATAGACCAGGGGTAAAACAAAACTTCACAAAATAACAAAGAGGAGAGCAATCCATATAAAGGGGAGAAGACTAGTTGCAGGTGATAATACTTAAGGTAATCAAGATCATTAAGCAGGGTTAGACGGGGATGATAGGAGAGAGGGAGACTGGGAAATGCAGTTCTAATATTCAGGAGAGAGGGATCTGATGCCGCCAGAGGAGGGCGTAGCAGACCGTTCCATGACAGTTCCTTTGCTTTGGCAGTGACTTGTTTAAGGACACACATGGATCTGATGTATTGTCAACAAACTCATATGCTTTGCGTGATCGTGGTGTGAAGTCATGTGAGTGTGTGTTTTTGTTGGTTGATAATTTTTGTAGAGAAATACACTTTGAATGACCTCAGTAATACTACCTAAGTGTATATGCTAGTGTAGAAAGAAGCTGACTTGCCTGGGATTCGGCTTTTCCAGTAGACCTTGACCTGCAGCTGGTTGTTGTGATAATGAGGGGCGGCCACTTCCAGCCTCAGGATACTGGGAGAGGAATGGGATACGGGAATCTCATTGGAGAACTCTCCAGAAAGGTGAACATTCCCATAGGAGGATGCTAGAATGAGAAAGGAGACCCATTTACATTTGGCAACAGTCTTTATTATTTGAATAAAAAACTTTTCATGTACTACATATGTGGCATGGAAGTGACCCAAAAAACAACTTGGTGACTAAAAATACCTGGCTAATTTATGAAGCCTATTTTTAGGACCAAACTTTTACAAGATATTTATTTGTACTGCCTTTAATTTTTTTTTAGGTTGAAATGTGACTGTGATATCATGTATAATTTTTCATGATTTACCATAATAGATAAAAGAATAAAGTTCTTTACACACTAATACATGTACTTAAACAGGAATACGAGCTTCTTATTCAAAAAATGCAATATTTTCAACTTGAAAACTCAAAAATAAAACATTTTCAGCCACAAATTTGACGAGGTTTATGATGTCACGTGAACACGGGCATAAACATTCACTTTTAAGCAAATCAGTGAGTCAGTTTCTACATTTAGCCAATGTTTGGCATTTGATCTTCACTTCAGAGGTTGCTTTCATAGCTCATGAGATGTAATGGAGATCTTATAATTAAGTTTAATTCTAGTATCAACTCTGTGACAGATGTTTCTCATAAAATAAATGGACACATGAAAACAATTGTACAGAGTACAGAGTTATAAAATTAATGTGAAGGCCATGCTTAGATTGATCTTGGAAACACCTGAGACATTACATTTACATTTATTCATTAAGCAGACGCTTTTATCCAAAGCGACTTACAGATGAAGACAGTGGAAGCAATCAAAAACATCAAAAAGAGCAAAGATATATAAGTGCTATAAAAAGTCTCAATTAGGTTAACACAGTACACGTAGCATGGGATTTTAAATAATACAATAAATAAAAAAAACAGATAGAATAAAAAAAAGAATAGAGCAAGCTAGTTAGAGGTCTTTACACATACACACACACACACACACACACACACACACACACACACACACACACATACAATTGCATAATAAATGAAAAGAAAAGAAAATACAAAAAGATTATAAAGGTTAGATTTTTTTAAGAATAGAATTAGAATAGTGAGTGTTAAAGTTAGAGGGTCAAATAAAGATGGAAGAGATGTGTGTTAAGACGATTCTTGAAGATGGCTAAGGACTCAGCTGCTCGGATTTAGTTGGGGAGGTCATTCCACCAGGAGGGAACATTTAATTTAAAAGTCCGTAAAAGTGACTTTGTGCTTCTTTGGGATGGCACAATCAAGCGACGTTCACTTGCAGAACGCAAGCTTCTAGAGGGCACATAAGTCTGAAGTAACAAATTTAGGTAAATGGGTGCAGAGCCAGTGGTAGTTTTGTAGGCAAACATCAATGTCTTGAATTTTATGCGAGCAGCTATTGGAAGCCAGTGCAAATTGATAAACAGAAGTGTGACGTGTATTCTTTTTGGTTCATTAAAAAATTAATTTTGCTGCTGCGTTCTGAATTAATTGTGAAGGTTTGATAGAATTGGCTGGAAGACCTGCCAAGAGGGCATTGCAATAGTCCAGCCTGGACAGAACAAGAGCTTGAACAAGGAGTTGTGCAGCATGTTCCGAAAGAAAGGGCTTGATCTTCTTGATGTTGAATAAAGCAAATCTGCAGGATCAGACAGTTTTAGCAATGTGGTCTGAGAAAGTCAGCTGATCATCAATCATAACTCCAAGGCTTATAGCGGTTTTTGAAGGAGTTAGGGTTGATGTGCCTAACTTGAAGGTGAAATTGTGATGGAACGATGGGTTTGCTGGAATCACAAGCAGTTCTGTCTTTGCAAGGTTGAGTTGAAGGTGATGGTCCATCATCCAGGAAGAAATGTCTGTTAGACAAGCTGAGATGCGAATAGCTACCGTCGGATCATCAGGATGAAATGAAAGGTAGAGTTGAGTGTCATCAGCATAGCAGTGGTATGAAAAGCCATGTTTCTGAATGACAGAACCTATTGATGCCATGTAGACAGAGAAGAGAAGTGGTCCAAGAACTGAGCCCTGAGGCACCCCAGTAGTTAGATGTTGAGACTTGGACACCTCACCTCTCCAAGATACTTTGAAGGACCTATCTGATAGTAATACTCAAACCATTGAAGTGTGGTTCCTGAGATGCCATTTGCCAGTAGGGTTGATAGGAGGATCTGGTGGTTAACCATGTCAAAAGCAGTGGACAGATCAAGCAGGATAAGTACTGAAGATTTGGATTCTGCTCTTGCCAGTCTTAGAGCTTCAACAACTGAGAGCAAGGCCGTCTCAGTTGAATGTCCACTTCTGAAGCCAGATTGGTTGCTGTCAAGGAGATTGTTGTGTGTGAGAAATGTAGAGACTTGTTTGAACACAGCTCGTTCAAGTGTTTTAGCAATGAAAGGAAGAAGGGAAACTGGTCTGTAGTTCTCTAATAGAGATGGGTTGAGGTTGGGAGTCTTAAGTACTGGGAAAAACACCAGTGTGGAGGGAAGTGTTGATGATGTGAGTGAGTGCAGGTACAACTGCTGGAGAAATGGCTTGAAGGAGATGAGATGGAATAGGATAAAGCGGGCAAGTAGTAGGGTGATTAGAAAGGATGAGTTTTGAGACTTCTGCCTCAGAGAGTGAAGAGAAGGAGTGTAATTAAATGAGTGTAAGTTTGCTGATGATATGAGCTTGAATGATTGTGGTGTGGAAAATTGTGCACTAATGTGTTTAATTTTATTAATGAAAAATGTTGCAAAGTCGTCAGCTATTAGAGATGAAGCAGGAGGGGGAGGAGGAGGACAAAGAAGTGAGGAAAATGTTTTAAAAAGCATGCGAGAGTTAGATGAATTGTTAATTTTGTTATGGTAGTATGTCATTTTAGCAGAGGAGACATTAGCAGAGAAAGAAGATAGGAGTGACTGATACACAATAAGGTCAGTAGTATTTTTGGACTTGCGCCACACCCTTTCAGAAGCTCTAAGCTTAGAACGGTGTTCGCGTAGAACATCAGATAACCAAGGGGCAGAAGGGGTGTTACGGGCTGGCCTGGAAGATAAGGGGCAAACAGTGTCTAAACAAGATGTAAGATTGGAGCAGAAAGTATCAGTAACACTGTTCGCGTCCAAAGATGCAAACAGTTTAGGGGAAGGAAGTGAAGATGAAACCATTGCAGATAGCCGGGAGGGTGAGAGTGCGCGTAGGTTACGTCGAAAGATGACATGTGGAGGGGTAAGTGATGTGTCAGGGACCATGTTGAGGTTAAGAGTGAGGAAGTAATCCGACGTGTGCAGTGGAGTAACCAGAACATGATCAGTAGAGCAGTGTCATGTATAAATAAGGTCCAGTTGGTTGCCTGATTTGGTTTGTGAGTAGCAGTAGTTGACACTCGGTTGAGATCAAAAGGAGGCAAGCAGAGGCAAGGAGGCAAGCAGAGAGTGGAGATCAGCAAACAGAGGTTTATCTAGATGGATGTTGATATCTCCAAGCATAACTAGGGGAGTACCATCCTCAGAAAAAGTTGAGAGCAACACATCTAATTCATCCAAAAAGTTACCCAGTGGTCCTGGGGGTCGATAGACAACTACAAAATGTATTTTAAAAGGGTAGGTAACAGTAACTGAATGAGATTCAAAGGAGCTGTTTATACCCAAAGATGGTAAAAATTAATTAATTTTATTTATTACATTAAAGAGCGCATTTGGGATTTTTCTTTGCTTTGGGTTCAAGCTTCAACTTGTGTCATACCAATAGGATTATCACTTTGGGACTCTCAAATAGAAGATATGTCCTATAATAAAATGAAAAAAAATTTATGAATTATATTTGTTTCTGTTTCAATGACAATTCTTACTTGTTCATAAACTGTGACTAATGAAATCTTGGTTTCAGTATTAGGCAGTCTGCAATACATTACTTTAATGCAATATGGAGATATAACTGATGTGGTGTTTAAGAGACCTCAAGAGAAATAACAGAGGGCTGATAAAACCAGAGGGCAAAATATTAAAGACATAAAATAAGAAAGAAAGTGGAAAAATTATTGGAAAGCAAAGAAGAAATTTCATTTGTAGAAAAATGGATTATGCTCTCGAATATTTCAGCATGCCAGTTTTGCTCTAGATAAAACAGCTAAACAGAGCCAACACAGAACTTTTCCAAACTACCATATCTCTTTACTTTATCTCTTGTACGGAATTTGTTTGCAAAATTCCAAAAATATTGATAAAAACAACAGTGGACGTGAGAAACTTGTCTGGGGTTAAGTACAGTCCTGCAGAGGAGAGTAAACCGGGTTGTGCCCTTCAAACCTCTCCTAGTGAGCCATGGTACTGCTGATTTCTCATACAGGACTGAAATGTGCTGCCTCTGGGAAAGGTTTACCTCATGTACTCACATGCCAAAATCTAAGTCACCATAAGAGGACAACATTTCTGACAAAACACTCTCTTTGCCTGAGAAGGTTTTCTGTGTTTTCAATGGCTCAGCTGTGCTGCAATTATCATCGGCACCACTGATTCATGGTAAAAGGAGGGGGCCAGAATTCTTTTAAAGAGAGCAAATATTTTATTTCTGACACCCCATCATTTTCACCCTTTTCAATTTATATTCCGTAAAACTGACTGAATGTCAAAATTGGCATAACAATCTGATAACAATTAATTATGAAGTTTCATAATTGAAACTTTCCAAAAGTGCAAATAAATCTTTCTAAGCATCCAGAGTTCTTACTGGTGGCTGAAACGGTGATGAAGGAGAGTTGAGCTTGGCTGGTCCTGAGCCGATTTTGACCCCAGTAAGAGACGGCATGAATCTGTGCAGTGTACTGTGTGTTGGGCTGTAGACCCTGAAGCATTTCAAATGTGATGTAGTTAGTGGGTATATAAAGGTAGGGATGCGCTCTAGTCTGCCTGTTCAGGGGGTTGATTTTATTTTGGGGAATGATCTGGCTGGAGCAAACGTTATGCCTGTTCTGGAGGTGCTGGATGTGCTGGAAGTGTCTTGTAGCTCTGACGAACTAGGTGAACATTTCCCTGAAGTATTCTCTGCCTGCACGGTTATGCGAGCTTAGTCATATAGGTGTGGAAATTAAATTGATTTTTTCAGACTCTTTTATCGTTCCTGTTTTTACTGGTGATAAATCTCTTAGCCCACTGGAAGTTTCTGACACTTTGAAGACACCACTGAACCCAATATCTAATGAGGTAAATTTTATTGATGATGGTGCTCTAATAATGCTGCTGAGGGAGATTGGAGTTCTGTTTCAGATTGTGATTCCTGTTGTTTATCAGATTCAAGTGTTGGGAATAGCCCACGACCATCAATTAGCTGGACATTTGGGAATTACAAAGATATATGATCGCATATTGGAACATTTCTTTTGGCCGGGGTTAAAGAAAGATGTGGCTGAGTATTGCCGGACGTGTCCGGTTTGTCAGCAAATGGGTAACCGGATCAGGTAATTCCACCTGCGCACCTTGTGCCTATTCCTGCTATCGGGGGAACCTTTCGAGAACGTAATTATTGATTGTGTCGGATCATTACCAAAAACGAAAGCCTTGCAAGGGCACAGAGCAGTATGAAGAAGCAGCATGATTTGAAAGCTGTTCCCTGTAGTTTTCAGAGTGGTGATGAGGTACTTGTATTTCTGCCTGTACCCAGATCAGCTTTAGCTGCTTGTTTTGCTGGTCCCTATAAAGTTGTGAAACGAATAAGTGAGAGAGACAGATTATATTATTGCTACACCTGATCGGAAATGTGTCAGACTCGGGTTTGTCATTTTAACATGTTGAAGGCTTTTAATTTGAGGAAAAACTTGAGGAAAAACACAACCAGGTGCTGTGGAGGAGAAAGATACTCCTGTGGTTATTGCCGCTGTTTGTGAAAGGGTGAGTGCCTCTTTCTGTGATACTGATGTTGATTAGGATAGAGTTATGCTGCACAATGATGTCCAACAGGGGGCGAGGTTGTTGAATTCTGTGATATTCCAGAATTTGTCACAGCATTTGTCTTTAGCTCAAGAACAGGACATTATGCAGTTGGTTAAAGGTTTTCCTAAAATTTTTTTTCATGATGTGCCTACTCTGACCGCTTTCTCCAAGTTTCTAACTCGGCGCCTATCAAACAGCATGTGTATCATGTTAAAATTATAAAACGATTATAAAACTATGTGTGCAAAAGTTGGTTACTTGGTGGAAAATGGATTGGCTGTACCCAGTTGTAGCCCATGGAGTAACACCTACGACTTTTCAGAGGTTGGTGAACATTGTAGTAGTTGGTGTTCCAAATTGTAATGATTTAGTTGTTTATTCTTCTGATTGGATAGAACATTTTGCTTTATCAAAACTCATCTTCAAGCGTTTGACAGTTGAATCATTAACTCGTAATTTGGCGAAATGTGAATCTGGGCAAGCCACCATCACCTATTAGGTAAGGAGGTGGGACAGGGGCCGGTTTGTCCAGTGTAGGCTAAAATCACTGCCATTACTGAATTTCCTGCTCCACAGACCCGGCGTGAGTTGTGCAGGTTTCTTGGTATGGCAGGATATTATCATAGTTTTTGCCAAAAATTTTCTATGGTTGGACACCCTCTCGCTAACTTTTCTCACTAACAAATTCATTTATATTGACCAAGGAATGTCAACATACTTTTGATAGTGTGAAGGTGCTTTTGTGTTGTAGTTTGCCCATCTTGGGGCATCTATTACCCCCCTTCAAACTGGAAGTCGATGCCAGTGCGGTAGAAGCTGGAGCTGTTTTGTTACAGAAGGATGTGTCTGGAGTTAATCATCTGGTTTATTATTTTTCTTGGAAATTTAACAAACATCAGCTCAAATATTCCACTATTGGGAATGAGGCTCTATCACTTCTTCTTGCATTGTAGCACTTTGAGGTTTACGTTGGCTCTACTAATCTACCTTTTATTGTTTTTACTAGCTAATCTGCTACCTCAAACCTTTAATTCAGAAATGCACAAATTGCTGTGAAACTATATTGCAATTGTTATGAAGCATTTAAATTTGAATTATTAAAAGGACCACTTTGTAATAATCATTCAAAGAAGTTATATGCAGAAAGCATAAGCTAATCTGCTGTGACGATTCGCGACCAGTGAAACACAGGGAGACGAGAGATCCAATCGCAGGTATGTTTTATTTGGGATAATCCAAATTCTTTGTCAGACATGCCAGGGTCAAAACCAGAAATGCAGTCCAAACTAAAACAAACAAACAAGAAAGGAATAGGAAAGGGAACTCAGAATATGAGGAGGGAAGTATCTCGGGAAGCGAGAAGCTGGTAACACGAAGGGTAAGGACTCCATATAAACAACAGGGAAAGACTGGTATTAATAAGGAGGCTAATGACAATAGATTGCCTGCACCTGGTGCAATTAACTGGAGTGCAATTACTGTGTTGACAGGACCAGACTAGAGGAATTATAGTGCCTATGGTGAAGTGCCTAAGGGGAATCGAGCCCACTAGTGGACCCCCAGGGAAACAGAGACTGACAGCGTGACATCTGCTACCTCAAACTTTGAATTCAGAAATGCACAAATTGCTGTGAAACTATATTGCAATTGTTATGCATTGTTATTGCATTTAAATTTGAATTATTAAAAGGGTCAAAAGCCCAACTAAAGCAAACACAGATCTCCATGATATCCAAAAGTTGATTACTTGGTGGAAAATGGATTGGCTGTACCCAGTTGTAGCCCATGGAGTAGCATGGATATCCTCTTTACCAGAAACACAAGTCACTCCATCGACCTGCACCTCAGCAGACAATATCGGACATACCTTATAAACACTGTATGTAGTTTTTCATTAATTGATTTCAGCTTTCTCCTTTCTTTCATGGAACAACCTGCTGGATGACAGTTAATATGGCTTCAAAAGCTGACATTCTCTGTGGCTGAGAGTTGACACCAGATCAAAGGTCCTACAAGACAGCTCTTGATACAATAATTCACTAAAATCTCCTGTCCACCTTCACTGAACTGGTCATCACAAAACCTGCATTTTGCTGGTTTGTGTTCTACCTCACAGGCAAATCTTTTAGCCCAGCTGGTCTCGTCAGTGCAGGATTCAAGAACTGGTCTGTATACCTAAGTGTATCACTTTGGGGTTTCCGAATGGCATTTCCTCATAGAGAACATGTACAATAATGTGAGTAAAAAAAAAGAATTCGATATAACCAACACCATTGCTTTTTTAACCATTAAAATCACAAAATTCTGTCAGCTGATAAAGGTATTTATAGGCTACTGTTCAATAATATAGGTCGCTTTCTCAGATACAGAGGTTATTGCATTATAAAAACTAATTACCTAATCAAAAACATTTGAGAGCTGCTGCTTTCAGGAGAGCACTGGGACTACAATAAAATATGCTGATCACGCTTTACTACATCACTGGTGGGGCACATGTGTCCAACACCTGCGATTAGGAGCTGACCAAAGGGGGGTGAGGCTGACCAATGAAAACATATGTTTAAATAATTAAACTCAATAGCAGATTTAACAAATTTTCCTGGGTCTGATGTTTAAAGACTGGAACCATTTTGGGTAAATTTCTTCCCTCAACTTTATGAGAGAAGCTAAAGTCTGGTTCCCTATTCTTGCATTCTGTGGGGTTTCTGGGGGAAACGGATCTGAAACAGAGATGTGAAGGTGCTTCAGTCAGACCACTGCTTTTCACACTCTTGTCAGTTTATTTGTGTTCGCCTGACATGACCTGAAGTGCACCACAGAAGAAAAGAAGACTTCAGAACATGTTACCCAAGACATGAGAAAAATGTCAACAGGACACACCATTAATGGCCAACTTTATGGCGATTTATGTGACTTTTTTAGGGATTAGATTTTTCCATATTTAAACAAGGTTATTTATTTATTTATTTTAAAAAATTTTATGCTAGCAGTGAATGACCCAGACTCCAGAGTATTCGATGTCTCGGTTTGCAGTTAATGCAGCTCCACACAAACTCATAACATCAATAATATTCCCAAATTTGTAATGGTCATCAATTATAAATCTGTTGTCATCAAAACAGAAGATTTAGAGTCTTCCTGCAATTTTCTGCCAAAATAAAAGCTCTCTGTTTAAATGCTTGAAGGCAAAGACAGACAAAAATATTAGTATTGTAATAATTTTTCTTAACATTATTATTATATAATTACTGTAACATTAACAGAGATTATATCTATATATAGAGATTTATTTAATTTTTATATTTTAAATTATAATAAAATAATATTTTGAATACTACTTTTGAAATATTAAGAAAAAATATGGTTCTTAGAGAGGTGAGACAGAACGTGAGTGTGTGAGTTTGTGTGCATGTTTCTGATGATGTGACAAACAGAGCTGTTCCAGACATGAGTTGACATAGTGACAGACATAGTGTGTGTATAAGTGTACTAATGTGTCCACTGCCGCTGCGGGGAGAGATACACTCCACACATGATCACTGCCAGTGATGCATAATTATCCAGACAGAACAAGAGTGTAGATTGTTTGCAGTCAGCACCTCATTTAACTGTAAGCACACCCACCAGAGCCTTAAAAACAGTTAAGACTAGAGACACTTTTATTTATCTTCTAAATGTTTTATTTATATATGTATTCCAATCTGAACTAGCTCTTTTGATCTAATTGATACTAATAGGAATTAATTATATGTAATTTAATTTGAATTGTGATTAATAATGTTGATGTCTGTGAGTGTATAAATGACACACAACATTTAAAAAAAAAAAGTTAACCATGACTGTTACGGGCTGCTGGTATGTGAATGAAGGCGCACGAGGAAGATGATACTCAAAAGGGTACTTTTAATAATTGCAGGAGAATAAGGGCACATCTCACATAATTCAATACATAAACGTAATCACGGACGAGGAGGAAATTAAACAGGTAATCAGAGAAATGGAGACAGTTGGGGATTAATCAAATCAACCAAACAAGAACAGGAAAAAGACCAAATAAGGAAACTCAAAGTCCATGTACGTGGAGTCCCGAGGCAGCAGATGGTCGACGACGGAGGATGGGAGGAAACACAGGAGGATTAGGGCTGGACAGAGCCAGCAGAGAAACAGAAGATACGGGGCTGGATTGAACCAGCGGAAGTGGAGCAGAGAAACAGACTGGTCTAGGAGGAGGTGGGAGAGGGAGGCTGGGAGGGAATACTGGCAGATCAGGGCTGGACGGAACCAGCGGAGAAATAGGAGATTTAGGGCTGGGCGAAACCAGCAGAGAAACAGAAAATTCAGGGCTGGGTGGAACCAGCAGAAAAAAACGGAAAATTCTGGGCTGGGCTGAACCAGCGGAGAAATAGGAAATTCAGGGCTGGACGGAACCAGCGGAGAAACAGAAAATTCAGGGCTGGACGGAACCAGTGGAGAAACAGAAAATTCAGGGCTGGACGGAACCAGCGGAGAAACAGAAAATTCAGGGCTGGATGGAACCAGCGGAGAAACAGGAAATTCAGGGCTGGACTGAACCAGCGGAGAAACAGGAAATTCAGGGCTGGACGGAACCAGCGGAGAAACAGGAGATTCAGGATTTACCTCCACAAACCAGTCTACTAGGTCCATTAATCCCTCCATATAAATCCCAGAAACTGAATGCAGCTCACCCTCAGTCGCAGGAATGTGTGCAGGGCTTTCCTCCACGCCCTCGATCTTCACTAATAGTCCCACGACGCACGGTGTTGCCGGCTCACACACCTGGTCAGTCGCGCTCTCGAGTCCTTGTTCTCCGACAATGACTGGCTCGGGCTCTGCTGTTGCGGTGGGCTCTAGCTCCGTGCGGCGGGATGGCGGCTGGCTGGTCTCTGGTTCAGGAGTGGGGCTGGAGATATTTTCTTCAGTGGTGCAGATGGTAAATGAAGATCCAATGTTAGGTAGGTTATTCCAGAGTTTAGGCACCAAATAGGAAAAGGATCTGCCGCCCGCAGTTGATTTTTATATTCTAGGTATTATCAAATTGCTTGAATTTTTAAAAACGTAGCAGACGTAGAGGATTATAATGTAAAAGGAGCTCATTCAAATAATGAGGAGCTAAACCATTCAGGGCTTTATAAGTAATAAGCAATATTTTAAAATCTATACGATGCTTGATAGGGAGCCAGTGCAGTGTTGACAGGACCGGGCTAATATGGTCATACTTCCTGGTTCTAGTAAGAACTCTTGCTGCTGCATTTTGGACTAGCTGTAGTTTGTTTACTAAGCGTGCAGAACAACCACCCAATAAAGCATTACAATAATCTAACCTTGAGGTCATAAATGCATGGATTAACATTTCTGCATTTGACATTGAGAGCATAGGTCGTAATTTAGATATTTTTTGAGATGGAAAAATGCAGTTTTACAAATGCTAGAAACGTTGCTTTCTAAGGAAAGATTGCGATCAAATAGCACACCTAGGTTCCTAACTGATGATGAAGAATTAACAGAGCAGCCATCAACTCTTAGACAGTGTTCTAAGTTATTACATGCAGAGTTTTTAGGTCCTATAATTAACACCTCTGTTTTTCAGAATTTAGCAGTAAGAAATTACTCGTCATCCAGTTTTTTATATCGACTATGCATTCCATTAGTTTTTCAAATTGGTGTGTTTCACCGGGCCGCAAAGAAATAAGGAGCTGAGCATAATCAGCATAACAGTGAAAGCTAACACCATGTTTCCTGATGATATCTCCCAAGGGTAACATATAAAGCGTGAAGAGTAGCGGCCCTAGTACTGAGCCTTGAGGTACTCCATACTGCCCTTGTGAACTATATGATACATCTTCATTCACTGCTACGAACTGATGGCGGTCATATAAGTACGATTTAAACCATGCTAATGCACTTCCATTAATACCAACAAAGTGTTCAAGTCTATGCAAAAGTTTGTTATGGTCAATTGTGTCAAACGCAGCACTAAGATCCAATAAAACCCATAGTGAAGAAGCTGAGGCTGAGCCTTCTCAATTCTTCTGCCCTGCCTATGTAGAGCTGTTGGAGGTTATGGATCGCGCCACAGCATGTGAACACTTTGCCCACTTTCTAAAATCCATATAAGTAGTAAGTGTGCACGCAATATTCTGCACACTTTCTGAAAGGTTTAGTGTAGGTACAGGGGATGTGGTTTGTGTAAAGGCATTTACCTTTGGCCATTTCTTTGTAAAAAAAAAAAGGAAAATTACATTTGAACAGACTTTTATTTAGCAGGGCTGAGGCAGTGTGAGAAGTTGTGAGCTCAGTGAATAATGACAAGCTCATTTATTTTGAAAACACATCTTACCTGTGAACATCTCCTGTGGTCCTCACACCAGTCTAACACATGGTCATTCTGAAAGAGACCAAGAAATACTTTGTATGTTTTAGATGACTAAATATGAATAGTATTAAATATAATTACAATTGCATTTTATCTTTTAAGGTTTCTTACACACTAGCTCTGACAGATGGGAATGTATAATATATATATGTGGGAGGATTGTGGTCAGATTTACATTGAGTAGGAATACAACAAATAGGATTTCTAAAGGCACAATTGTGTCACCTAACCCCACCTAACCCCAGCTGCTCCCGACGAGCTGGATGGCGCCTTGAATGGCTGACACCGCAGTCAGTGTTTGAATGAATGTCTGAATGGGTGACTGTGAGGCAACTTGTAAAGCGCTTTGGATGGCCATGTGGTTTGTTAAAAGCGCTATATAAATGCAGTCCATTTACCATTTACCAACAAAACAAGACAATCTCAAAGGTTTTCAAGCACATTTATGTGAAGCTTTGTAACCTTTGCAATTAGTTTTGAACCATTTAATCAGAGTATGTATCAAACTGCCAAAGTCATGTGATTTTTGTAAATGAGGGTTTGTTCCATCATAACTGTTTTGAAACATGTCTGACAGTGTAACATTAAGCATAAGTATTTCAAATGAGTTAAACCTGTATCCTGTTTTCTGGGTAACATTGAGAATACCACTATATATTGTTGCAACACCTCCACCACGACCAGTCTGACGGGGCTTATGCTTATAACAGTAGTTTGGTGGAGTGGACTCATTTAGACCAAAATAATCATTTGGTTTTAGCCAGGTTTCAGTCGAGCAGAGTACATCAAAAATATTATCTCTGATAATTTCATTTACAATAACTGCTTTGGGTGTGAGTGATCTAATATTTATGAGCCCAAACTTTAAAAATTGTTTTTGTTCATTTACTTTACATGTTTCTGGTTTAATCACGATAAGATTTTTGCTAGATCCTACATTAAATGTATATTTTGACCTCACTATTCAGGGAACAGACACAGTCTTGATAGATTGTACAGCGCAAGTACTTTTATAATTTAAGCGGGTGGAACAAAAGTCATCATAATAGTTAATTTGAGAATTGTCTTACTGGTCACATGGAGCGAAGTGTCCTGGAGATGTTGTCAGAGAGCAGCTCCGCTCCGACTCTGCTGGGGTGCAGGCCATCAGCGCGAAACAGCCTAGGACGCTCCCAGAAAAGATTCCAATTATTAACAAATAGCAGTTTCTGTTCTTTTCACAATGACAACAACCATTCATTTAAAGCAACAAGTCTACTGAACCTTTCGTGTCGTTGATACGTGGGCACTGTTCCTGACACGATGATCATCGCCATGGGCGTTGTGCTGCGAACCGTCTCGATCAGGCTCCTGAAGTCCCTCTTCAGGGTCTCCATCTGCCGCAGCGTGGTGTCGTTAACCCCGGCATGAAGCACGACCACTCTTGGGCTCTTGTCGGCCTTCAGGATCGCGGGTATCTGCGCGGAAACATCGAGAACACGAGCACCAGGGAAACAATGAGTGTGCCCTTTACCTTCGGCTAACGTAGCACGGACGTGTCGGACGATGGAGTCTCCGATGATTACAGCATCTTGTCCCGTCTCGCGGAGGGGAGCGAAGTGGTTCCGGGTGGAGATCTAGTTGGACAAGTGAAAACTATGAAAGTGACAGCTGAGTGCAATTACCAGGTCTGCAATTAACAGTGATGAATAGGACAAAGGCTAGTGGGAAATGTAGTGCCTGCAGTGGGGTGACTATGGGGAAGTGAGACCACTAGTGGACACCCAGGGAAACACAGACCAGACACTGTGACATTATCCCCCTCTAAGGAGCAGCTACCAGATGCTCCACCGAACACCCGAACAAACCAAAGGACACAGAGACCAGGAGGGAGGTGGACTGGTGGAGGATAAGGGGGAGGGATGGAGGGCCAGGTCCATATAAGGGAACAGGGACGCTGATGAGGGATTCACATGTGATAAATGCAGGGAAATAGTTAGGCTGACAGAGAAGATTTCAGAATTAGAGACACGCATCCAAACTTTAATTGAGGACAGTAAGAATGTTAGGGCTCTAGATACGGCTTTGGATGCGTCTAGCTCAGGGATTCCTATACATTGTTCGGTTCCGGAAACAGAGCCCCTGCAGCAGGGCAACTGGGTGAGGGTGAGGCAGCGTACTCGTGGGTCAAAACACCACTCTTCTGTTCCGCGGGAACAAGATTCTTTAATATCTCATAAGCGCACATAAGGTTACACATTTCACTCTTGCCATAACTTGATTAATAGTCAAACAAGAAATCAGGTAATAATATAATTAATATCAGTATGAAGGATATGGCAACTCGGCATCCACTCCTTCAGTCCCCCGTTTTAGATCAATGTGGGGTCCAATACCCCACATCTGGTCTAATAAATGAGGTCAGGTGTAGTTGTGATGCATGCTAATAATGCAGGCTGTTGTTCATCTTAAGCAGGTGCCTATACTTAACATCTCTGGTACTGTCTGACATTTCTAGTAATAAACACATTATTTTGTACAAAATACTTCCCATATACATTCTGATTTCTTGTTTGACATATACATTCTTACTTCCCATATACATTCATCTACTTACTTAATCCCACAATATCTGCACTTGCACTAGTCTTTCTTCACATAAAAAGTAATGTCTTTTCCAGTGAATCATTCTGTGTGTCCCTCTACCTGGAAAAGTGTCCTCCATCCATATATACTTTCATCAACATACCTTTGTAAATACCTCTCCTCCTACTACAGCTACTTCACACTTACCCTCTAAAACAAAACATTTATCCAACAGCCTTAAGACTAAAATTGCATATTCATTAACCAGATTTAACAAATCATTAAAGAAAACCACTGTTATTGCATTCCTGACATATGTCAGACCCTCAGTCACCTCACAGATACCAAATACAGACATTGCTTATAACCTAAATCCCAGTAAAGATACCCTTATTTTATGAAAATCTATCATTTTCCCGATCAATGGTGCAATTAGAGGGATTGAATATCCATTATACTCTTTCACTCCAAACTTGGTGTTAAAAACACAAAAATAAACAAACCAAAAATAAGGAAGATCAATATTGAGCCAACTTTAAAAAATAAAAATAATCATAATCATTATTTCCTCGAAAGCCTAGAGCAGTTCCTAGTTTATTACTTAATAGCCCTTTTATTAAGTTTTACTTTCACCACGAATCCATTTGCAGTCATCATAGTTCACATGCTGTTTAAACATACATGAACCATAAATCTAAACTTGTCATTGTTAACAACATTTGGTCAAAATTACATTTTAAGTATCGAAGTGTCTAACTTCAAAAATACAACTAACCTGTCCACTTATTGTCATGCATGTATTTTTATACCATGACATTACTGTTAATCATACTCATTGCCTTATTATTATTATTACTTATTTTATTTTTTTATGCAAATCTTGTGCCATATCATATCATATTACTGTACTCAGACTATATTAATGACACATTCAGAAGCAAATCCTCAATACCTCATAAAAAAATCAATTTAGTTCTCACTGTTTTGTCAGTTAGAAATGCTTACAGGTCAGCTACCTGATCAATGTCTTAAAAACCTTTCGTTCATGTTTGTCATTTGGCAGTGATATTTATTTACTCAAAATTATTATAAACTGAAAAAAGCAGACAGATTTCCCAATACTATTACTAAATGAACAATACTATTACTTAGTTCTAAACGGCCAAATATTTATTAAAGAGACATCCTCAGTTTCTGTAAATCTGTATTGAAACAGTATACATTATCAAAAAGCCCTGTCAGTGTTCACAATATTAATTTGATTTGACAGGTGTTCATAAGCAGCTCCATAGAGCCTATTACAATTGTGTTGTTTAAACATAATTTTTTTGCTGTGCTATTTCAATTAATTCAAACTGGTATTCCTCCATTAAGGGGCTATCCCAGGAGATCCACACATTTTTGTTCAACATATCTCTGTTCTACATAAACCAAACTATTGCGTCATTCAGACCTTGAGAACCCACAAAGCCTTACGGCTGCTTTTGCTTTTGCACTATACTACATAAACAGGATTCACTCCTTTGTTTTCCCACCAGGCTTCTTTATGTGAGGGTGCTCTCTGGATAATTTGGTTAGTGACTTAGCCAATCTGTCACTGTTTTTCTGCCGTCAAGTCTAAAATATTTACCTTTACCATTCAAACAACCAAGTGTTAACCTGTTAAAATTTAGACCCTCATTTAAATTTAGGCATGGATTTTAAACCCATTTTGGACGGCAATCTTAAATTTCACAAATCCAATCATATAAACACTCTTAAACATATTAATCCAGAGAGTGATTTAAATCAGCATTATAAAAGACAAAACAAGTCATTATTACCAGTAGCAGACAGAGCTGGATAACCAATCCACTTAAAGCTCGTCCCATGTTCGACAATGTCTTTTCATTAGTTTCACTCAGAATTATCGACTTCTGTAATTTCACTTAACACATCAACAACACGTTAGTTACTCAGTATACACAAAGCAGAAACAGAATTGTCCTCCAAAATATACAGTAGTCATACTCATGCGTGCACATACTTAACATAAATATTTAACATCTCATATTCAAGGTTTGCTTTTGGTGTTAAATTCTGTATGTTTTACCTACAACCCGAATTCCAGAAAAGTTGGGACGTTTTTTAAATTTTAATAAAATGAAAACTAAAGGAATTTCAAATCACATGAGCCAATATTTTATTCACAATAGAACATAGATAACGTAGCAAATGTTTAAACTGAGAAATTTTACACTTTTATCCACTTAATTAGCTCATTTAAAATTTAATGCCTGCTACAGGTCTCAAAAAAGTTGGCACGGGGGCAACAAATGGCTAAAAAAGCAAGCAGTTTTGAAAAGATTCTGCTGGGAGAACATCTAGTGATTAATTAAGTTAATTGATATCAGGTCTGTAACATGATTAGCTATAAAAGCTTTGTCTTAGAGAAGCAGAGTCTCTCAGAAGTAAAGATGGGCAGAGGCTCTACAATCTGTGAAAGACTGCGTAAAAAAATTGTGGAAAACTTTAAAAACAATGTTCCTCAACGTCAAATTGCAAAGGCTTTGCAAATCTCATCATCTACAGTGCATAACATCATCAAAAGATTCAGAGAAACTGGAGAAATCTCTGTGCGTAAGGGACAAGGCCGGAGACCTTTATTGGATGCCCGTGGTCTTCGGGCTCTCAGACAACACTGCATCACTCATCGGCATGATTGTGTCAATGACATTACTAAATGGGCCCAGGAATACTTTCAGAAACCACTGTCGGTAAACACAATCCGCCGTGCCATCAGCAGATGCCAACTAAAGCTCTATCATGCAAAAAGGAAGCCATATGTGAACATGGTCCAGAAGCGCCGTCGTGTCCTGTGGGCCAAGGCTCATTTAAAATGGACTATTTCAAAGTGGAATAGTGTTTTATGGTCAGACGAGTCCAAATTTGACATTCTTGTTGGAAATCACGGACGCCGTGTCCTCCGGGCTAAAGAGGAGGGAGACCTTCCAGCATGTTATCAGCGTTCAGTTCAAAAGCCAGCATCTCTGATGGTATGGGGGTGCATAAGTGCATACGGTATGGGCAGCTTGCATGTTTTGGAAGGCTCTGTGAATGCTGAAAGGTATATAAAGGTTTTAGAGCAACATATGCTTCCCTCCAAACAACGTCTATTTCAGGGAAGGCCTTGTTTATTTCAGCAGGACAATGCAAAACCACATACTGCAGCTATAACAACAGCATGGCTTCGTCGTAGAAGAGTCCGGGTGCTAACCTGGCCTGCCTGCAGTCCAGATCTTTCACCTATAGAGAACATTTGGCGCATCATTAAACGAAAAATACGTCAAAGACGACCACGAACTCTTCAGCAGCTGGAAATCTATATAAGGCAAGAATGGGACCAAATTCCAACAGCAAAACTCCAGCAACTCATAGCCTCAATGCCCAGATGTCTTCAAACTGTTTTGAAAAGAAAAGGAGATGCTACACCATGGTAAACATGCCCCGTCCCAACTATTATGAGACCTGTAGCAGAAATCAAAATTGAAATGAGCTCTTTTTGTGCATAAAATTGTAAACTTTCTCAGTTTAAACATTTGCTATGTTATCTATGTTCTATTGTGAATAAAATATTGGCTCATGTGATTTGAAAGTCTTTTAGTTTTCATTTTATAAAAATTTAAAAAACGTCCCAACTTTTCCGGAATTCGGGTTGTAGTTTGTTCCTAGTCTCTTATCTAGTATCAAAGTTTGCCTGTTCATTAATGCTTTTTATTTAGAGAAAAATCAGCTGGGTTGTTTTGGTCTTAAAATCATTGCTCTGTTTTGGTTCCTCTTACTTAGCAGCAACATCCCTGCCTCCACTCAAGCACTCTCTCTCTCTCTCTCTCTCTTACTGTGCAAAATATTAGTTATTTATTTATTTAGACAATTTTCGCCAAACTTTAACTTAGACTATAATATCAAATTCATTACAACATATAACCCTTAATCATTCAAATAGGTTAAAAATGTCAAAGTTTCTATATCTCAAATCTCAGTTTAGACTGTTTAAAATACATAATGCTAGGAACATTTCTTTAAAATTATTTTGACCTTAAATGCTTAAATCCCTTAACCTTTGTTATCTAAACCATCTCAATTAAGTAAAAGTAGTCTTCATTTTTAGCCACCACCATATCTTGTAATCATCTTATGCCACGCCTAATGACCTGCATGAGTAAAGACTATGATATAGACATATTAGTTCAATATCATTTTAGCCACATAAGAAATTTTGTCTCAAAATAATGGCTGTCATCACATGGTCTCAGATGGTTCTTGACAGCCCATTGCCATTAACTCTTTATAAATAAGCCTCTTTTCCTCAGGGTCTGATCCCCTGGCATAGTTGCATCAAGTTGTGGACGCTTGTCACAACAAGCAATCAAGGAATGTGGTTGCTGGTGATCAGGTTTGGGGGGGCTCACATTTTTGAGGCAGATTTCTGTACTTCCTACAGTTCCCCTCTTAATGATGCTCTAGGCCTATCAAGCATCCGCTCAACTCCACTACCATCTCACATATAACACCTTCCTTCTGGGCAGGTGCCCAGTGGCAGTGACCCCCTGCCTTATGTTGTCCCCTATTGGCCAGAAGAGGATCTTACCCGTCATTGAGAAATCAACTGGTCATAGAACAAATAGCAATACAACTGTTTAACTATTCAAAATTATTACCCCTATAGCTCAGGGTCTGTATTATGATTTTAAAGACCTCATGTCTCTTCAACAATTACTCCTAAATTGTTATTCATTATTTTTAAAATCTCTTATTACTTAAATGCATTGGGCAGTTGAACATTTAACTACCAATTGCCCTCTTAATGCATTAAATCTGAACTCTTTTTATCATGTCCTAGTTAGGTCAGGTTATCTGACCCAGGTATATTACTTCGGGTCTTGCTAGCATGCTGTCTTCAAAGTTACTTTGAAACCCCCATTTATGTTACTTGTTTACAACTTTATCATCTCATAAGCAAACAATAATTTTCTTTTCTCTTCTTCTTCTTTTTTTTTTTAATGATGCTGCGTGGCTACAATTTTGCAATCAAACAATAAAACTACTCTTTTGGCCAAACATTAGTAAATATAGGAATTACAAATTTTTCACTCAGAACATGTCTCTGGTATTTTTACTGCTTAAGCCAGAGTCATGGTGGGGGCCAGCATGAGATAAAAACAACTGCTTCATTGCAGTCAAAGCAATCTTATCTTTTAAAGCAAAACATAAACTTCTAAGTTTTTCCAAAATGCTACTGCCAATTTGTGTGCCTATACAGTTTTTCTTTCAACAATTATGGACCTAGAACAGATCTTATGGTATCATTCTTTGTCATTTAAACCTATGCACAAAGAATCAGATTAAATCATCACTCAATTACTTCTGGGATAATTTTTAACAAATCAGCACACATATTTAAAAAAAAGTTTTTTTATCACTCTGGTTCTTTCTAAGTTTAAAGCCAATCAAGTTTTTGTTTTAACATTACAATCAGAATCAAAGCTCGGACTGACCATTCTTTCAATGAATTCAGAGAATATTTTTAAAGTCAGAGCTTCAGAGCCAAACTGTTTACAGCATTTGCTCTCTTCTGTTTCATTATTTCTATCAGGGCTGAGCAAGTTACCTAACTTGTCAGTCATATTTCTATCATAAACCAAAAAGATATTGAGGCGGCGATCTTACCAACAGCACTTGACTTCTGCGTGATGAAACTGCAAAGTATATTCCAGAATTTCCATATACTGGTCCAATCCAATCAGGGTCATGAAAACTAAATTTTAGCTCTTTCGGGGTTGTTCCTGATGCATCCCAGATCAATCAATACTTACCCTTTGCATATATCCCTATATTTTTATAGGTGCACATATGAATTATCACTATTTATTTATTTTTAAACACTAATTTTGGATAGTCTGTTCCCTAACCACTGACCTGGCCTATTTCTAAGCTCGGGGCGCCCCCGTCTGTAATGGTGGGTGATCGAGAGTTGGAAGAGCGAGTTACGACTAGAACCCCCGTCTAGCGTCTTACATTCTTCTCGGGATTTCCCATACCCCTACTTTGGCTTACCCGGCCGTAAATACACTGCCCTTTACGGCCTCTCGTGCTTTTCTGCTCTCTGTGCTTGACCCAGCACTGCCTATTTACGGCCCTACGTGTCCCTGTCCCTTGGTGCTTGACCCAGCACTGCCCTTTACGGGTTCACATGCCTGTTAAGAATGAGTTTTTGTCCCTCCCTGGACTGTGCACACCTAGAAAAAATTAACGTCTCTCTCTAAGACCTATAGGTGTGCACTTGTACCTCTTTTACTCACAAGGTTACTTCATTTACAGGTGTACCGTGACACCAATTTACCTACTCCACCCCGGAGCTGGCGTCTACCCCCTCACGTCTGAGTGAGTCTATCGTTCTTCCTTCTCTCGACCCCCTCCACTTACAGACAGTCCCTAACAAATAATATTAAATATAAAATCTTTCCTACCTTGGTTTGATGATTGATCAGGGATGTCACCAAAGAACGATTGCCCGTGCATCCTCCACCATTAACTGTAGGGGAATTTACAGTTATAACTCAAGGACCAGGTGTTGTCACAATGAAGACCAGGAGTCAGAGATGAGTTGAAGAAAATGAAGAAAATAGTTTGCAGTTTCATAAGCAGAAGTCAGCTTCAATTCTCTCGAAGGAGTTCGTAGGCCGCCCCCCGTACAACTCAAAATCAACCACAGTTATACCCTGACAGAGGATACTAATTGCGTCAATACATAAGTCAACAAAATTCTGATTGGTTCCAAAACCTAGATAAACTCTCCAAAGACGTATATCTGATACGCTGGACACTGGCAGTTGATCGTTTGTCCTGGGACTGTCTGAGCTTCTCCCTGTACAGATAGATACTAACACACATACACAGAGAACTTATCTAAAATTCAAGGCTTTCTAGCACTGGCGAGTGTCTTATCATTACGTTGGATACACACACATAATATGTGCACATTAATCTTGAGGAAAAAAAATACAGGGTAGAACAAGATTCTTTAATATCTCATAAGCGCACATAAGGTTACACATTTCACTCTTGCCATAACTTGATTAATAACTTGATCAACTTGATTAATAGTCAAACAAGAAATTAGGTAATAATATAATTAATATCAGTATTAAGGATATGGCAACTCGGCATCCACTCCTTCACCTGGGACGGGCGAGTTCGCTGCCGGCCGCCCTCGTGATGTGGAGGGGCGGCTGCCGTTCGTGAGGGAGCGGAGGAGTTGGCGCTGTTTGCCAGGGGGCCGGAGCCTGCTGCCTCCGTGAAAGCATCCGGAGGGGCAGGGAACGGGGGACTCCTGCCGGCTGCCCAAAATCGGAGGAGCCGTCGCCGTACACCGGGCGGCGGAGGAGTGTCGTGCCGTCCGCCGAGGGCCGTCCAGTGCCACCGCCAGGCACCGCGGAGGAGATCACCCAGCTGGTGGAGGGTCGAGCAGAAGTGCGTCTGGGAACCGGAATTTGTTATTATTTTTCCTCTCTCCCCTCTCTCGCTCCTCATTCCATCTCCTTTTCTCTCGCCTTATCTGTCCTACCCCCAGGTTCCTGCAGGTCCCCGTGAGCGGTCCCCCCCGGAGAGAGGGGGGGGGGGAGTAGAGCGCAGTCTCGGGAGTACCCCCCGGCCTATGAGGGGCGATGGGGGTATGTGACGAGTGGGGCGGGGCCGAGGGACGTGGGAACAAGCCAGGCCGGTGGAGTGATTGGGAAATGAGCGACACCTGCTCGGGACACACCGGTCTCGAGTCCCACGGAGGAGATGGAAGGATATAAAACTGGAGCGACGACAGTGAAGGCCGAGAGCGGACCAGGCCTGGGCTTTAGTTTATGTTCTGGTTTTTATTTGTGTGCATCAGTCTTCCGTGAGGGGCTGATGCGCTGTTTTGTGTTTAATTTTGTAATTAAAGTTTCATTTTGATTGTCCGCCGGTTCCCGCCTCCTTCTTCCCGATGATTACGAAGGTTGTATTGTTACAGTAACTCTAAGGAGAGCAGTCTCAGTACTATGATACGGTCTAAATCCTGACTGGAATCCTCACATATACCATTTTTCTCTAAGAAGGAATATAATTGTGAGGATACCACCTTTTCTAGTATCTTGGACAGAAAAGGGAGATTTGAGATTGGTCTATAATTAACTAGTTTTTTGGGGTTAAGTTGTGGTTTTTGATGAGAGGCTTAATAACAGCCAGTTTGAAGGCTTTGGGGACATATCATAATGACAATGAGGAATTTATAATAGTTAGAAGAGGATCTATGACTTCTGGAAGCACCTCTTTTAGGAGCTTAGATGGTATAGTGTCTAACATACATGTTGTTGGTTTAGATGATTTAACAAGTTTATACAATTCTTCCTCTCCTATAGTAGAGAATGAGTGGAACTGTTCCTCAGGGGGTCTATAGTTCACTGTCTGATGCGATACTGTAGCTGACGGCTAAATGGTTGCAATTTTATCTCTAATAGTATTGATTTTAGAAGAAAAGTAGTTCATAAAGTCATTACTGCTGTGTTGTTGGGAAACGTCAACACTTGTTGAGGCTTTATTTTTCATTAATTTAGCCACTGTATTGAATTTGTTTTTGTTTTGAATCTGTATTGAATGTTTCTTCTAAAAGAGAAGAAAAGTAATAGGATCTAGCAGTTTTTAATGCTTTTCTGTAGGATAGGTTACTTTCCCGCCAAGCAATACGAAATACCTCTAGTTTTGTTTTCCTCCAGCTGCGCTCCATTTTTCGCGCTGCTCTCTTTAGGGTGCGAGTATGCTCATTATACCAAAAGGTGGGAAGTTCTGTTTTGTACATCTGGCCATCACAGAGATTGCACGCTCTGTATGAGTGCATTGCGTACAGTCATTTGGATTGATTATGTCACAGTGTCTGGTCTGTGTTTCCCTGGGTGTCCACTAGTGGACTCACTTCCCCATAGTCACCCCACTGCAGGCACTACATTTCCCACTAGCCTTTGTCTTATTCATCACTGTTAATGGCACACCTGGTAATTGCACTCAGCTGTCCCCACTTTCATCGTTTTCACCTGTCCATATAAACTGGTCTGTTTCTATCTGTTTCATGGAGTCCTTGTTTCATGTCAAACTGCTTTCTCGTGTTCATTAGTGTTTGTAATAATCAAACTAGGGATGCACCGAAATGAAATTCTTGGCCGAAGCCGAATAATAATGAAATGCTTGACCGAAGGCCGAATACCGAACGTGGTGTTTCGCATTTTTTCCATTTATTTTGCCAATTTTTTCACCATTACAATAATTAAATAGTAAAAATTTGCTTTTTACTATTTTGTGTTGCTTTTCAGATAAATAAATCAAATAACAAAAATACAATTTCAGAATATTTATTTAACACTAAACATTTTTGAACATTCCAGCAAATATTATACAAACAAAGCACAATATAACTTAAAATAAATAAATTAGTAAAAAAAAAAAAAAAAAAAAAAAAATTTCGGCCATCTTTGAAAAGCCCCCCTTCTTGAATAGCCTATGTTAGGCCTATAACTGACTGCTGAAAGAATGTAACTCTGTATGTCTACAACAACAAATGTGCATTGAATAGTGCAAAAAATTTGGATGAACCCACAACAAATGAATAACTGTCCTAGACATAAGCCTACTTAGCCTACTTCTTCAGGAAAAGTGGCAGGTTCTTCTTTATGAAAAGTAGCTTCTCTGCTTTCTCACATGAAAGTCGGTTCCTCTTCTCATCGATGACATGAGATGCAGCAATAAACAGTCTCTCACTGTCGGTGCTTGTGCATGGAGCCGACAAGTACCTGCAGAATAGTTGAAAATTTTATTGCAGTTTTCTGACTGTTGCTCATTTCAAAACTAACAATGTCTTCAAGATAATGAAATGGTTGAAACCCAGTGTAGGCCTACTATTTTACAACACATAAAAAATGTTACATTTTCACAAAATACATAATATAAAATATAGGTAGTAACACTTTACAATGTTTGTTAACATTATTGCATTAACTAACAATGAGCAATACATTTGTTATGGTATTTATTAATCTTCGTTAATGTAAGATAATAAAAAATATTTAGTTCATGTTAGTATAAGTGCATTAACAATTTTAACAAATAGGCCTACCACTTTTGATACTTTTTAATTCAAAAATTACAAATGTGATACTTAATTTTAATACTGTATTAGTAAATGTTAACATTAAGATTAATAAATGCTTTTAATAAGGGTTTTTCATTGTTAGTTAATGTTAAAAATAGAAACTACTTATAAAGTGTTCCCATAATCCAAAATATAAATAAAATCTTAAATTAATTTCCCATACAAGTAGCCTACCTGTGTGCCATCTGCGCCAGGTCGGGAAAGCGGCCTTGATTGGTCCTCCAAAATTCGAGAGGGTTATTGCTCCTGGGGATGGGGACTTCTGAGAGATACCCATCTAACTGTTGAGCGGTCGAGCTTGTCCTCTGTCTTGCAAATGGGTTATTCTCTTGGAGGATCTCATCGAACATGTCAGACAGCGAGACTGTGCGCGGCTCATCTGTTGTACGAGCCCGTTTACTCTCTGCGTTGTTTTCATGTCCTGCGCTGTGCATCACCTGACCATCTCCATCACCTAGCGGCTTTCCCAAATCCAACTCGGCCTGGATCATTTCTCGTGTGCGCATCTTTTTCCCCAAATCCAAGTAATGATCTTTATATCGTGGATCAAGCACAGTCGCGATGCAGTACAGGGGTTCTGAGTCCGCCTGACTAAATCGTGTGCTGACAGCTTCTAAGAGCGCTCTTTTAGTTGTTTTCACTCCGTGGTCTGTTTCAGCCTCTTTGTTTAAAAGACGCTTTAGTGGTGCAAGTAAGGGTATGACGTCTGCCACAGATGCATCAGATGAGCTTATCTCTTTTGTTATCTGCTCAAAGGGGGCGAGAAGAGAGAGAACGTTCTCGATTAACACCCACTGGTATGCGGTGAATGTCGCGGGCAGGTCATGATCTGCTATGTATGTAGCCAAGACTCGCTTTTGCGCAAAAAGGCTTTCCAGCATATAATATGTACTGTTCCACCTTGTGCTCACATCTTGTTGGAAACGTTTTTGTGGCATTCCGAACTGTTCTTGGATAGATTGTAGGTGCGCATAGGCAAGCGGTGAATGTTTAAAATGGCCAACAATTTTCCTGCCTATCGCTATCACATCTGCTATACTGCGCTGACTCAACAATCCCTCGTTGACCGCCCGTGGAATTGTGTGTGCCATACACCGTATGCCTTTCAGATTGCTATCTTCCGTTTCTTTCGTTGTCACTGACTACCGCATGCACTTTAGATCGGTCGATACGCCAAGTGTCAAACATGTTGGCGAACGCCTCGGATATGGCTACAGCTGTATGGGACCCTCTGAACTCTTGTGAGTGAAGCACAATCTTTTGTAGCTTGAAATCTGTGTCGATCCACTGCGCAGTTAAACTCAGCATACTAGTGGGGCTCACATCCGAGCTCCAAATATCAGTCGTGAAGCTGAGGGCTGCAATATCTGTAGCCAAAAGCTTATGGACGTTAGTTGGAACGATGTTATACATCTCAGGTAAGCATACGTCTGAGAAATGCCGTCTACTAGGGATGGTGTAACGGGGCTCAGTATGGTCTATAAGCCTGCGAAATCCAACATCCTCTACAACAGAGAATGGTTGATCATCCAATGCGATGAATTCCATTATCCTTTTAGTAATACCTTTAGCTTTGGCACTGTCATTGGCAAACTTTTTTGACAAATTGACAAAACAATTCAAAAAGATATTTTGAGGAAAAAAAAAATATTTTTATTAACCCTCTGGAGTCTAAGGGTATTTTTGGGGCCTGGAGAAGTTTTGTCATGCCCTGACATTTGTGCTTTTTTCAGTTTCTTATAAATATCTAAATGGGTAAAGTCTAATCTTACTGTAATCAGCACAAACTGGGCTATAATAATATGTGAAATGCATGTATGTACATGATTGTTTTTTTGAGAAAAAAAATGTTATGCGTGGTTAGTGAAAAACTAAAAATGTTAAATCACTTGAATAAGGCAATAAGACACATACAGAACATTGGTTCCCGGGATTTTTGAGAACTGGAGCTTGTAGCCTAGAATTTTTCTTTCTAAATTATGTGAAAATCACCTTGTTTACTCACTCACAGAAAACAATATATTTATTTAAATTTTCTAAGACACTTTTTGTTGATAAAAGTCATATGCGAGTAGGCGTCAACTATATCATTGTGATTTACACCTGAGAAGACAAAGGCCTGCATAATGAGCTGCATAATGAGATGCATAATGAGCTGTATAATGAGCCTTTCAGTCAGCTGTGTGTCTGAGAGGGAGGAGTTACAAGAAAGAATGTAACCCTAACATTCTTATTATTATCATAATTATCATTATTATTATTATTATTATTAATAATAATGTTGAAAAGAGCTGAGAATATTTTTCAGGTTTTTTAGGGGGGATAAATTGTGGGTTATATTCTTTTATTCTTTGTGTTTGTTTAATTTAGCCTCTCATTCAGAGCTAAAATGTTAATGGAGTTTAACGCTTCATATTTCAGAGTCACAATATATGTGTGCTTGTCCCTTTAAGAATGCCATGCTTTGTAGCAAGGTATGGGTGTGTACATGGGGGAAAACGTGGTTTTGCCCTACAAGTTAGGTTGTTTGTATTTTCATTGGTTTTCACAGTTATCCTAAAAATAACTTAAAGGAAGAATAGAAAGACAGAAATCAACGTGTTTGGTCATGTGATTGGACCGAGGAAGACCAGATAGCGTCCCAGATCACCGTGAGGTCTGGGATTCCTCTGGCTGCGTTGGAGTGTGACACACATCGGCTGACAGGGACAACGCAGGAGGAGGATCTGCCGGAGGCCTGACACGGGACCCTCGATCGATCACGGGTTTGCATCGCACACTAAGTTAAGGTATATTGTTGATTTTATTTGTGCTCAGGAGAGTGAAGAGGCCAATTTTCAGTTTCTCTGGCCACCACGAACACGAGCTACGATTCAGGCCTGCAACGGGTTGTGTTTTGAATGACTGTGTGTGTGTGGGCCCACAAGTGTTTAAATTCAGTTTATACAGTATTATTCAGCACGCTTAGAAATTGCAAAAATCTACAGTGATTATTGTGGTACTTTGATTTTCAAGTGTTACTTGCTCAATTAATTCAGTGTAGCCTATTTGACATTTTTGGTCATTTCAGAAATTCAGTCATCTGTAACCTTTCCCATTGAGCTTAAATTTGTATCAAATTTGATATTTATTTGATTGTTTAATTACTTCAAAGCTTTATTTTGTTTATCCATTTCATACTTTCCAATCTTTTATTTTTATTTGAAATTTAAGTAAATCCTTTACATTTTTCTACTTATTCTACATGTTTTTCTTTACTCAAAAGGTTTTCATAAGAGCCAGTAAAGGTGCAGAATAGCCATTTTATTAGAGTAACTTTCTAATATACATTAGTTCAGTCAGTGACTCCAGGGGGGCCTATAATACAACATCTCTTAGGGCACTAGATTATTGAACCTGGTGCTGCCCCTTACTAATCTATTATAAAAAGAGGTAGGGGGCGCTACACAAAGTGGGGGCTCGTCCGGGATTCTCCCTCTGGTACGTCGCTGATGAGTTCCTGAAAAAAAAAAAAGACAGATCGGAACAGCTCAACCCAAGCACTTCTCACCATCACATTCAAAGTTACTGAAACGTGGTCAGACAGCTATCATGGCTTTGAAAATGGACCCCAGTCTACAAGCAGAGTTAATCAGCTGGTGCAAAGAAGCTGGCATTGATGAGAGTCATGCATTAATGTTGATAAATGTACCTGTTCACACAGACATTGCTGCAATTGAAGAGGTAATGGAAGCTGTGAAGGTCTTAGGAAGAGTTCGTGTCCGAGACACACGAGAAGGACCAACCTCGCGTTTTCTTCTGGTGTTATGTGAATGCAAACAGGCCATTGACCTCACGCATCTACCTCCGGAAGTGTATCCAGGAGAACAGAAAGAGCCATGGGCCATCATTGCAGTCCAGCCCATGGAATCCAAAATTGACACTGATTCTGGAGGCTTTACAGAACGACTTGCTAAGTTTCTGATGGAAGAAGGTAAGTCACTTGGTGACGTACAAACTTTGCTCACTCCCCGCAGCACAACAGACAGTTCTCCTGAGTCCATCATACGTGCTGTGGGAGAGATCCTGGAAAAGACTGTAAAGCATCCCACTGACACCAATGCATACCGACGCCTGCGCACGTATTCAGCTGTAGTTCCTACCCCCCCAGGAGAGGAGAATATGGAAACTTGGATGGAACAAGCGAGGCTGATGATAACAGAGTGTGAATGCTCTGAAAAAGAAAAACGACGGCGAATTGTAGAAAGTCTCAAGGGACCTGCATTGGAGATCATCAGAGCTGTCCGGTTTTCCAATCCTGAGGCGAGTCCACTACAATACGTGGAAGCATTAGAGAGCACCTTCGGATCATCAGAATCTGGTGAGGACTTGTATTTCAAGTTTCGTCTCATGCGCCAGAGCACTGGAGAGACCCTCTCTGAATTCCTGAGAAGGATAGAAAGATGCTCAGCAAAGTAGTAGAACATGATGGAGTGCACCCAGGACTCGTTGATAAGGTACGGATTGAACAGCTTATTCGTGGAGCAGTGAACTCCGACATGATGTTGCTCCAGCTGCGGCTAAGAGAAAGAAAACACCACCCACCTTCTTTTCTGAGTCTGCTGAAGGAGATACGTGAGGCAGAGGAGTGTGAAGCATCCTGCCACCGAATGTTTGCTAAACCAAAAAGCCAGCATCTCTGTCATCCAAGAACTAAAGGCTGAGATTCAAGAGTTGAGAACACAGATATGTGGAAGTGAGTCTAAAACAGTGGCAACTTCCTCCCTGTTAATTAAACCTAAAGAAAAACAGAGGAAGCAGACTGAAAAAATTGACAATTCTGAAGTCCAAGATTTACGAAAACAGATTCAGCACCTACAGCAACAGTTGGCCAGTATGAGTGTCAGCTCTACTCACCACTCACCTCCAGTTCCAGAGCTGCGTCCAAAATTCTCTGTTGCTTCGTCCCTGAAAAGCAAATCAGCCAGAACAAAAGATGATTATTTCTGCTACAGGTGTGGAGAGGACGGCCATATCGCGACAAAGTGTCAAGCTCCTCCCAACTCAGAACAAGTCATTCAAAAGCTGATCCGTTCTCTAAGGCAAGCAAAGAGTGAGAGGTATGAGGCTGATGACAACATTAACAGAAAGACACCGAACCAAGCCTGTTTCTCAAAAAAAGTCAGAAAGACATATATGAAGCCAGCAGTCTTCCAAAAGGCCTAGTTGGACCAGCCTCAACTGTGGATGTGAAGCTTAATGGACATTTGTGTCAAGCCCTGTTAGACACCGGATCACAGGTTACAATTGTGTTTGACAGCTGGTTTTCCAAAAATCTCCCAGATGTGCCCATTCACCCATTGACTGGATTGTCAATATGAGGGCTCAGTTCTTCCAGTTACCCATATAAGGGGTATATAGTCGTTGACGCCACTTTTCCTGCTTCTGTTACTGGTGTGGAGGAATCACTGTCCATTCTGGCTCTTGTATGTGTTGATCCTCAAGGTCCTCCTCAAGTACCGGTTATAATTGGAACCAACACCAGTTTCTTCAACCGACTTGCTGCACTCAGTCAGGTTAATGAGAAACCCAGGGTTGCCCATGCTTTGAGAATCCAGACCGGACAGGCTGCTATTCAACTGCCTCAGCCACAAATAACAGAGAAACTTCCTGACAAGCCTGAAGCAAAAGTCTGGTGGATAGGACCTGGAGACTGTGTCGTTCCATCCATAGGGGAAGTACAAGTCATCTGTCAAATGGAGATTGACAAGCCGTTGACAAAAGAGATCTTTGTGATAGATGCTCCTGAGGAGGGCAGTCTTCCAGCTGGAACATTCATAACGCCTGTAGTACTTCCGTCTTCAGCCTTAGATGGGAAAAACACCCAAGTCCTGGTTCATAACGAAACATCAAAGGATATCTCCATTCCTGCTGGCACAGTGATGGCCAATGTGTATCTCACCGACACAATTGCAGTGCCTACTGGAAGTTTCCACAGCTCCAAAGTAATCGATCCAAGTCTGTTTAATTTCAGTGAGTCATCTATTCCTAAGGCATGGGAACTGAGACTGCGTCAGAAGTTGTCAACAAGAGGTGATGTCTTTTCTACCAGTGAGTGGGATGTGGGATTAGCTTATGGAGTTGAGCATCACATAAGACTGAATGATCAAAAACCCTTCAGAGAGCGCTCCAGACGCATAGCACCGGCGGACATCGAGGATGTGCGACGCCATATTAAAGATCTGTTAGCAGCTGGAATAATTAAGGAGTCGAGGAGTCCGTACGCCTCTCCCATCGGGGGAGAGGCGTAAATAGAAGAGAGGCTTTAATAGAAGAGAGGCTATTAAAAGTCCTAGACCGTCTGCAAGAGAGTGGCCTGAAAGTCTCGATTGACAAGTGTCAATTCTGTCAGTCCCAAGTCCGTTACGTGGGGCACATTGTGTCAGCTGCTGGAGTATCGCCAGACCCAGCCAAGATCGAAGCTGTGACACGCTGGAAAATGCCCACCGACCTAAAGTCACTGAGGTTGTTTCTTGGGTTTTGTGGCTTTTACCAGAGATTCATAAAGGACTACTCCGCAATCGTAAGGCCATTGACAGAGCTCACCAAAGGGTACCCACCGACGTCTGGCCTAAACAGGAAAGCAGTAGATAGCAAGAAATATTACAAAGAGTCAGAGCCATTCGGGGAGCGTTGGGACGACCACTGTACAGCAGCTTTCCGTAAAATTATTTACTGTCTCACCCATGCTCCAGTACTTGCTTTCGTCGAACACACGAGACCTTATGTCCTGCATGTGGACGCCAGTCTGAGCGGCCTTGGCGCCGTGTTGAATCAGGAGCATCCTGGTGGGCTCAGGCCCGTAGCCTATGCCAGTCGAAAACTGAGTGCTTCCAAGCGACGTTACCCCATTCATCAGCTTGAGTTCCTGGTGCTTAAATGGGCCGTTGTGGATAAGTTCCACGACTACCTGTATGGCGCCCAGTTTGTAGTAAAAACAGACAACAATCCACTTACCTATGTGTTGTCAAGTGCAAAGTTGAGTGCAACAGGTCATCGTTGGTTAGCAGCATTAGCTACATACAACTTCAGCTTGCAGTACAAGCCAGGAAAGCACAACATTGATGCAGATGCGTTGTCGCGCTACCCCTATGAATCAACTGATTGTGCTGAATGGAAGGAAATTCCAAAGTCAGGGGTAAAAGCCATTTGTCAGCTGGCTGGTGTTCCTGAAAGGGACGAGTCATCATCCAGACTAGTGGATCATTTGGGTGCCCCTCCCCAGAGTGTTCCAGAGGCATTCGCGTGTCCCACTGCATTGTGTTTGGGTCACTACGAACAGCTATCTAATGATGAGTTGAGGCTAGCTCAAGAAGAGGATCCTGTAGTAGGCGTAGTAAAGCGAGAGGTGGAGACTGAGAAAATACTTACCAGCGCAAGAAGTTCCGATGCTACCATAGCTCTGTTACAACGGCAGGGACCCAAATTGAAAGTCAATAATCAGCTTCTGTACAGAGTCACTAACAGTTCTTGTGGGAAAGAAAAGATACAGCTTGTCTTACCTGAGAGGTACTGGTCCCAAGTACTGCGCTCCTTGCATGATGACTCCGGTCATTTGGGAGTAGAGAGAACAACTGAGCTTCTGAGAGATCGTTTCTATTGGCCCCGAATGTCCACCTGCATAGAGCAATACGTAGAGAATTGTGGCCGTTGTGTAACCAGAAAGACGATACCCAAGAAAGTTGCACCACTGAACCACATGACCAGCAGTGGGCCATTTGATTTAGTATGTATCGACTTCTTATCCATCTAGCCTGACTCCAAAAGGTCTTAGCAATGTCCTTGTCATCACGGACCATTTCACCCGCTACGCTCAAGCGTTCGTAGCCAAAGACCAAAAAGCTTTAACTGTCGCCAAGATATTCTGTGAAAAATTCTTCATCCACTACGGCTTACCTTCCCGTATCCACTCAGATCAGGGCAGGGATTTTGAGAGTGGTCTCATAAAAGAACTGTTAAGCATGCTGAGAATCAGAAAATCTAGAACGTCTCCTTACCACCCTCAGGGGGACCCTCAGCCTGAAAGATTTAACCGAACGCTGCTTTCCATGCTTGGTACTCTGAATCCTGTGGAGAAAAGCAGATGGAGTCAACATATTCACCGTTTAGTACACGCCTACAACTGTACTAGGAATGAAGCCACCGGGTACTCGCCATATTATCTTATGTATGGAAGGGAGGCTCGTCTGCCGGTGGATGTGTGTTTCGGGACTTCACCTGATGGGAAGGGAGCTGGTAGCCATCGCCAATATGTGGAGCGAATGAAGTCAGAGTTACAGAGAGCGTATCAGTTGGCCACTGAAACTGCCCAGAAAAGTCAACAGAGGAACAAACGCTTGTATGACAGACATGTGACACACCAGACCTTGGCTGTAGGAGATCGTGTGCTGATAAGAAATCTGGCATTGACTGGAAAACAGAAACTTGCAGACAAATGGAATTCTGTACCCTACCTGGTGGTAGAGAAGTTGAAGAACTTACCTGTATACCGCCTGAAACCTGAATCCGGAATGGGAAATGTGAGAACACTACACCGAGACCATCTCTTACCTATTGGGGAAAATATAAGGTTGTCCGATCCTGAAGAGCCAAGGAAGGTGTCTGCGTCGCCGGAGACCAGGACAGGACCTGTGGAAAGAAAACAGAGGAGAGGAGTAAGAGGAAGGAATATATACATGGCAGGGAGTGAATTGAGGAATGAATCTGAAAGTGAAGAGGATGACCTGTGGTATTACTGCCCGGATAGGGTAGAGAGACCGTCCAGGACAGAGATTGAGGCACAGGATGGGTCTTCTGTGGAGGAGGAAACAGTTTGCCGTGGAGGTGAAGTGGATAGACCCCATGCAGAAGCTGCTGAGCCGACGTTCACTGAAGAAGGCCATGGAGAACTACCAAGTCAGAATCCAGTAGAAACCAGAAATCCTGGTTTAGAAGAGGGAGATCCCGGAACACATAATTCTACCAGAGAGGTAGTTGAAACTAGCCATTCCCACCCCAGAAGAAACATAAGACCCGTTGTCAAATTGAGCTATGATAGTTTAGGCCGGCCCACTAACCGACCTTTAAGCCTGGTTCATAGAGGTATGATCATAAATATTGAGGGTGGGAGAGAATCAGAGGAGAAACCATGTAGCACAGTGTGGTGTCACCCTATGGCACAGTGTACTCTGTGTGCTCAAGTAAGTGCTCGTATAGAACCCAGAGTTACCGTTAAAGTGTAAAGTTACACTCTCATGGGGTCATGAGAGGTTTAGAAGGGGGAGCATGTAACCCACTAGAATGTAATTGTAGTATGTTGTGGGTTATATTCTTTTATTCTTTGTGTTTGTTTAATTTAGCCTCTCATTCAGAGCTAAAATGTTAATGGAGTCTAACGCTTCATATTTCAGAGTCACAATATATGTGTGCTTGTCCCTTTAAGAATGCCATGCTTTGTAGCAAGGTAGATGGGTGTGTAAATGGGGAAAAACGTGGTTTTGCCCTACAAGTTAGGTTGTTTGTATTTTCATTGGTTTAAAAATATTAAGAACCTCCCTCCCGGGAAAATGGAGAATTTTGAGTGGTTAAGAGGGAGAGGAAGAGAGTTGGGGTGCAGCAGAGGAAGAGAGCTGATTAGACCGATCTGAGCTAACGATTGCAGTAATTGGAGTTAATTACTCGATAAACCATCGTATTAATACTTTGGGAGTGTTGATCGTTTGGTTTTGTATTCTCCGTGTATGTTTACCGTCACCGCGGTTACGTCATTCGCTCGAAAACAGCGGTTGTACAGACTGTGCTTACAGTTATCCTAAAAATAACTTAAAAGAAGAATAGAAAGACAGAAATCAACGTGTTTGGTCGTGTGATTGGACCGAGGAAGACCAGATAGCGTCCCAGATCACCGTGAGGTCTGGGATTCCTCTGGCTGCGTTGGAGTGTGACACACATCGGCTGACAGGGACAACGCAGGAGGAGGATCTGCCGGAGGCCTGACACGGGACCCTCGATCGATCACGGGTTTGCATCGCACACTAAGTTAAGGTATATTTTTGATTTTATTTGTGCTCAGGAGAGTGAAGAGGCCAATTTTCAGTTTCTCTGGCCACCACGAACACAAGCTACGATTCAGGCCTGCAACGGGTTGTGTTTTGAATGACTGTGTGTGTGTGGGCCCACAAGTGTTTAAATTCAGTTTATACAGTGTTATTCAGCACGCTTAGAAATTGCAAACATCTACAGTGATTATTGTGGTACTTTCATTTTCAAGTGTTACTTGCTCAATTAATTCAGTGTAGCCTATTTGACATTTTTGGTCATTTCAGAAATTCAGTCATCTGTAACCTTTCCCATTGAGCTTAAATTTGTATCAAATTTGATATTTATTTGATTGTTTAATTACTTCAAAGCTTTATTTTGTTTATCCATTTCATACTTTCCAATCTTTTATTTTTATTTGAAATTTAAGTAAATCCTTTACATTTTTCTACTTATTCTACATGTTTTTCTTTACTCTAAAGGTTTTCATAAGAGCCAGTAAAGGTGCAGAATAGCCATTTTATTAGAGTAACTTTCTAATATACATTAGTTCAGTCAGTGACTCCAGGGGGGCCTATAATACAACATCTCTTAGGGCACTAGATTATTGAACCTGGTACTGCCCCTTACTAATCTATTATAAAAGAGGTAGGGGGCGCTACAGTTACATTTATATTATTTACATCAAGCTTTTGAATGATAGTATTGCATATTGTTATTGAAACTTCATAATATTTCACTTAATTATACATTTAGTCAGGAATTATAGTTTGGAAAGTCTAACTAGTAAAATGTTTACACGTTATGTGAAAACTAGTACAAGTATATAAATAAATATAAAGAGACTTACTCATGTTTATGATCTCTGCTGAATAGAGGACTGCATTCTTTTTTTTCTGAGGAAATCCGTTTCTCAAATCCTCAACCACATCACATCTTTTTGGGGTGAATTATGTCTTATTCCTCTCATCGCGAAGCAAACAGTAAAATAGAAGAACTTGAAGAACAGTCTGGCTGCTTTTTCTTCTGTTATGGGCGTATCAAGCCGCGCGCATCAGTTTGAATAGCGCGTTCAGCGCGGGAGCGTGGTCACTTTGGATATAATGAAAGGAGACGTGAAAAACAGACATTGCCTTGTTTTCATATGGATTACTTTATCACAGAATATTTGTTTTTGGCAGCACTTGTTTAGTTTAAAAGTAGACATGTCAAGCTTTCTATAGATATCTCTCTCATGTCTCTTCGTTGAGTATTCACGGAGTTACAGTTCATTTTAATGACGTGTTTGTAAATGAAGATCAGCGCAGACAAATGCTGCAGACAGCGCACCTTGTTTGTTATCTTTATTTTATAAGTGCACAAAGTTTTGTTGTTATGTCTGTATCCAAAAAAAGTAGACCCTTTACAGATTCGATTGATGTATTGCTCATCTGTATGATTAAAACTTAAAGTGTAATTTAAGTTCTTTTCGGGGTTATCAGGAGAAAATTACTCCTAACGCGTATCCACGTTAATCGACTCCTTCAAACGTATTTTATAATGTTAACTTCAAATAATACTTATAGTAATGTAAAAATGTGGTAGCATTGGATCTGGACAGGAAGGATAACTCTAGGAGGGGTGTGTCGCGATTCTGCCTTCTCACATCGCGATACAGGTTCGTGGACCTGCGTATGGCGATTTCGATTTCATATCGCATATCGTTACATATCGTTTCAAGTATTACTACTTGAAAATTAACATTATCCTATAATGAATTGCATCTTTTGCCCACCCCAACACTTACATGCAATAATAACGATAACCAACCAATAATTATATATATTTTTTTAAATGACATTTTAGTAAAAGAAGCAAAATGTATTTTCTTTTGTGACATAGCTATACATGAATATATATTAGTTAAATAAATGCAGTCGATGTGAATACATAAATTTTCAGTCAAGCAATTAATACATGAATGGATAAAATATTTATATTTTATTTACTGACAGCAAAAAAAACATGTCTAAATGATTAAAATAATGTATAAAAGTTAGCATCACAATAAATGCATACATGTACAAGTCAACAACACATGAAACAAAGCTTCATTCAAACTTATTGTTCTAACAATCATGTATTTACAGATGGTGAACCCAACATCCTCCTGCGATTTGAACACAGCTGATACAGTTCTGCTGCTGCACTTCACAATCTCACTCTTCTCAACGGGGATGTCGTTAAGCAACAGGATGAGGAAGGCCTTGATGTCGGCTCTCTTAGCCACACAACCTTGAAGCTAGAGCAGGGGAGCACGTGCAGGACATTTACACAAAGTTTACAAGTACATGCATTGATTTATTACTTTTGTAGTGGGCTAAACCACTGAAGTGGTTCAAATTTATAAATAAATTATAAATTTATCCAAAGCGACTTACAGTGCATTCAGACTAACAGTTTTTACCTAACATGTGTTCCCTGGTATTCGAACTGAGGATGAAGACACCACAGCAGCATCTGGTCCTGATGAGACCGTAAGAGCTGGAGTGATGGAGCCTCTCATCTGGTCCTGATGAGACAGTAAAGGGCAGGTGGAGTGAAGGAGTGTCTCATCTGTGACTCTCGATCATTTCCAGGATGATGCTGTGGTCTTCTCCATCCTCAGTGCACACACCAGTCTACAGACATTTTCATGTCCTACAAATATACACATACACAATACAAAAAGTCATTATATTATTCTTTTGTTTCAGGTTTTGCCTTTTTTTCACTTTTCCTTGTAGGTCCACCACAAAAGATCTGCAGCAAATGCACAGAAATCAAGAATAAGAAAAGAGGTGTAATAGTTGTTTAAAATTACATTAATTAAAATAAAATACAACTTAAGATTTAAAATGTTTCATTTATTTTTTAGTGTACTTACAGAAATCCTTTGATGTTAGCATTCCTTCATCAGTGTCTCTGCAGCAGATAAACACACATGTGTCTCATCTGTCCCTGTAACATCCAGACAAGAGTCTGTCTCCTCTGTCATATATCTGTGATATGCTTTATTTACATGTTAAGTTAATTACTGATGTAACTCTCTTTTTATCAAATGTTCCTTAAATTGTCAATATTGCAAATGGACAAATAAAATAGATAACTTGTTTACATGACTATAGCAGTGTTGACAAAAGTGAATTCTACACAATATCACACACACATCACTCAGACACCTGTTTTATGTCTGTTAGATGTGCTCATCTACAATACTTATCAAACATTATCCAGTCAGATGATAAATATACATTTTAGTAATAGTCTTCAAGAAGTATATATGGTTTATGTAAATCCACTATTGAGTCGTGGAGCTCCCCTATTAGTTATGCATTATAAAACATGTTTACAGCAAAATCACAAATATGCTATATTATGTAGGTCACAGACGGGGTTTAGATTAAGCCTGTGAAACCTGGGGATAGCGTCTTTAGACCTTTTGATTATATGTTGCTTACTTTACGCCTTAGTTTTAATAAATTATTAACTCCAAAAACAATACCACTGTATGAAAATGACTAATACACTTCAATTTAAATTATTATTTTGGAGCAAAATATATATATTCTCACCGTTGTCTCTCATATTCGTCTTCTTTTCAGTTTAACGACGGTTGGCATGCAGTTTATTGGTGCATTATCGCCCTCTTCTGTTCTGGAGTGTGGATTATATAATACGTTTTCCTACTAAAATGTACACATCTCTCATATTGTCTCTTAACATTAATATCTACACACACATCATGCATCAAATCCTGCCTAAAACCCCTGCCTCCCTTAAAACGTAATCAATATTCTATTCTGAGCCCTAATTAAAGCCGCCATATTGCCTAGAACATATCGTTTTGAGATCTTGCGTGGTTCTGTGTGATTTGGACAACTTCAAGTTACGCCTCCTACTTCAAGTTACGCCCACTTTTCAAGTTACAGTCTTGCAGTCTGCAGACGTACACAGTTGCGACTGACCCACGCCAATTCAACATTTCGCATCGGCCAAAAAAAGCCAATGAGGACCAACTAAAGCCCTGGAGACCGAGCAAGGAGGGGGCCCCTGATTGGCTGTGGAGCAGATTGACTACTAGCCATCTTACCACGCCCCGCACAAATTAGCCCTGTTATTTAGTGGCGTTTTGCCGTATTTTCCATGCATTATTATGGATTCATTATCATTGTTATTATTATGACCGTTCGCAAAGACCTGCCTCGTTTAGTTACTGTGTGACAAGCCAGGCCGCTCTTACGATTCACGCACATCATGTTCTCATTAATTGACAGTAATTGACATATTAAAGTCTTGTTCTGTATTGAACTGATACAGCACGCACTGTTATATATTTCTGAGAATCAATTCAGTGCAAACCCATGACAGACACTAGTGTTGTCACGGTACCAAAATTTCAGTATTCGGTACCGATACCAGTGAAAATCCACGGTTCTCGGTACCAATTTCGGTACCAAAGCAAAACACAATATGCTAATATAAAAAAAACACACACTTCTTATCACTAAAAAATAAAACCAATGCCATTCTTTATACTTATTTAAAATTGTGATTAAAGTTTTTTTTTTACAAGTAATACAATTATACAAAAAACAGTAAACAAGTTTCACCCAAATTTTATTTGTCTTTTAATTAATGAAATTTGAACACATTCTATTTTTTGGTAAATAAAGGATTTGCTATTAAAATTAAAACATGGAAGAAATATTGTGTGATTTATTTCTTTAAAAAGTTTTATTAATTTTCTCAACAGTAGTAGCAGTATCACATACATTCTACTAAATAATAGTAATATTTCTAGCACAATGCCTTCTTGTAAAAATGAACTTATTTTGACGGGTTGCCGTGAATACCTTTAAACTGACACTGGTTTTACTCAAATGAAACGGTAAAATGCTTGTGAAGTGACTCAGAACAGTTCTGGTGATGTTGTTTATGTATTTATGTCCACATTGAGATGGCAGATGCTGAGATTACTGCAAATGTCACGCGCTTCAGTCTATGCAACCCTCTACTGACACCTCTGCAATTGAATCGCCATTGGCCATTAAATATTTTAGTTTACTCGCCAGACTGATATATAATTAGAACTTTAGTAATTAGAAGTAAACTTGATAACCATGTTTAAATGCATATTAGTCAATTTAACTGAACATTTTAACTGGAATGGTGGTGGTGCTTTTTTTGTCATTCAGTGATTCTGTAAAAAAAAAGGAGGTGAGAAAAACTAACAAGAATACTGATAAGATAATATTGATATGAATTCTAATAAGAAGAACTATAAAAACACACTAAAGATTACTAAGGATTAATTAGCTGCTGGATTCTTGAATATTAATCAGGCTTTGTGCATTCGCTCGAACTGATTTGCTGAAATCAAAACGAATGATAATAGGTGAGCGCCAGCCAATGAGATTGCCATTTTCGCATTAACTCCACACACTAACGTTATCGGAAAACCCATAGATTTCCATAGATATGCCACTATTTTGACAGGAAAAAATACAACCAAGAATAGTTTAAATGTAGTGCGTCAATTCTCTCTCTCGGTCTCTGCGTGTGTGAGAGAGAAAGCGACAGCGATCTGTGCGCCTTCACACTAGAGGTACATTAAACACAGGTGCGCTGTGCATCCATTGAGTTGAACTGAATCACACAGATCGCCTGACTGAGAGTGAAACTTTAAAGCGCTCAGTCAGAGAGTGTTCGGCGAGTGAACATATATCTGACACAATGGCGAGTAAAATCTGAGAGTTTATTAGCCAGAAGGAAGATTTAGTAGCATATTGGTGTACTTGCAATGTAGAGGGTCGCTATGTAGTAAACAAACCCGCACATCTCTGCATTCATTCATTCACACAGAGATGCGCAGAACATGCAGGATTCAGATTTCAACCAACTTTTGCGGCTTAACATTTAAATACTGGTCCATATGGAGATTTGATTTGATTAATTTATGCTAACTTTGACAAATTCTTTGACTGTCCATATTAAAATGTAAGTTTCCTTTTCATGACTGGATTTAGAGATTCAGTCCGCGTCTTCTGCTTCGCGGTAATCATAGCGCTGTATGCATCCAGAACTGGGTTTGAACGGGACCTCGGTACTACCTGTACTTAAAGAAACCTTGTACCGTTACATTTTCATTTTTTTAGTACCGACTTGGTACCGAAGTACCGGGTCTTTTGACAACACTAACAGACACACACATAGCTTCTAATATATGTCAGACTATGAACGACGACATTTGTAGGCTATGATAAGGGAAAAAAAACAGATGGTGCGGTAGATAGGCCTACTAATTTCTCCCCGTTTGTCTATGATCAGTGTAGCTTTTTAACATCTTGGAACATCATCAGAGAATGCCCTTTTAATTGGTAGTTTCAGTCATTGTGAGTCATGTATCTTAGCAATGATGACGACAAGTGACATCAGCGGGACATGTAAAAACGACTACCTCCGAGCAGTTGGCGAAAAAGAAAAGAGGAAAAATATAGAATTGAATGGGAAAATGACTACCCATGGCTGGAATGCGTGAGGGACAATGAATAAAAGGCCAATTCTACCATATGCCGTCACAATTTTTGTGTTTGTCACGGCGGAGTGTGTGATATTGAGCAGCATGCATCAGGCGATAATCATAAGAGGAGCGAGAGGCTGTGGGCACAGGAGGGAGCGAGGTCAAGGTTCCTTGTCCGTCAGACGACTCCAGATAACGTATCTGGAGGAGGGAAATAATTATTATTTAATTAATAATTGTTTTTTATGTATCATTGTTTTGCACTGGAAAGAAAGTTAACTATAATGGAAGTATAATTTATATATATATATATATATATATATATATATATATATATATATATATATATATATATATAACATAACAGTTTTCTGTAACCTTGTATAAACTCATTCAATAGAATTAGACTTCTAGAATGTTCTTTCCAGTGCAAAAATTATATTTTTAATTTAATTAGACAATATTTTAAGGAAGTGTAGTGCAAATATCTTTATATAATTATACTTCCATTATATTTAACTTTCTTGTATAATATGGTTTAATGTATGAAATATATTTATCTAAATGTATCAATTAGTTTCCACAATATTCACCAGAAGTCATAATTTCAGGGGTTATTTCAAAATTTTCTTCTGTCGGGCATGTCACCGGGAGAGAATTCATTTAGTAAATGCTCGTTTTGAGGCCATGTTAAACCTGAGATGGTTTTGCACAGGGCAAACTGCCCTTGACTGAATCACTTTTGTAAAATGAATAAGAATGAATGTTGAATTTATAGTGAAAACTATGTATTGTATATTTGCTCACTTTATACAATATAATATTATTCAGTGCTTTAAGTTTTTCCAACCTGTCCTCCAACCAATGCGCTTGTATAGGTCGTTTGTCCAAATCCCTGAAATACGACCCATCATAGCGTATACTACAATTGCGCCCCTATCGGCAAAAGGTCGTTTTCATATTAATGTTTTGTACTCTTTTATTTGCCCTCTGGTTTGCGTTTTGTGTAGCTCAGTTAGTAGATTATTGCGTTATACCTTGATATGTAATCATGCTATCATGGGTTCGATCCCAGGGAACGGACGTGCACGAAAATGTATATGCTCAATAAATCATAATTTAGCATGATTTCTGTGAGGGTTAGGTTTAGGGGTGGGGTTAGGTGTGGTCATTTGAACAAATAATCCACCTAGTAAAATATGTAGGAAATACTGTGAGATCGGTGTAAAACGCCCACACATTGCATTTAAATAAACGTGCATTTTGATTGGTAATGATGTTATACGTCAATTCATGACGACAGACGCAACGCGATACTGTCATTATTTTTACGCCCACTAGAGGGCACTTAACTTTAAAACGTAAATATAGGTCGTAATAAATGCTTGCACAAACGACCTATATGGTCGTTTTTTGTTGGAGGACAGGCTCATATTTATGTAAAATAACTTAAGCAGTATTTTAGAAAAATGCACTGTGTTTTTCTCTCTCTATAATTGGTGACCTAAAGTGGTGGTGAGGGGCCCTGCAGTAGCTCATAGCCCGTAGCCCAGCTTAAGACATCTAAAAAAGTTTAACATTTTTAACACAGGAGCACCAGACTACGGTCATTCATAAACCATGTCTGCAATATATATTTGCCATAGGCCTTCAGTGGCATTTAAAAGCTGAGGTCAGAATTTCTTCCAGAGTGGGGTGACATGGGCAAGAATGAATCTTGTTTGAGAAAGTAAATGCACCATTACCACAGCCTTAAACATACGTCAACACCTAACCAAACCTTGTTTCGGGAAAGTGGTGATGAGGATTTAACCATAGCCAATGAATGAAGGTCCAGAGTGTCAATGTTTAGACTTCTTTTATGTCACAGTAGTAGTCTATCATACACTTAGTCTCTAAATTGATGATTAATGACCCTGATTTATGGCCTGATTTATGTACGTACAGTCAGCGTTGACTGACAGGTAGTCATATGTCAAAAGTGTACATGGTCAGTTTGGATTGATTTATGACTATATGGCCTGTCCGTCACAGCGGTTGCCATGTCACTAGGTCCTGTCACCCTTGATTGACATGACAGAGGTGTGTGTAAATCAAAAGATCAAACAGATTTGACTTGTGTTGCATTTATTACTGGATATATGATGGTTGAATCTGTAACCAGAGCTGTGGGGGTTTCTGAGGAGTTCCTTCCTGACCTGTTACTCACTTCCAGTCAGGAGGTGTTTGGGTTCTTCCTGGAAAAAAATGGCTGAGTAAAAGTGACTGTATTGACACCTTGACAGGATCAATGTTTGTTTGATCTATATGGTATATGTTGATACCTAGACAGCTACAGGCCACATGCTCCCCGTCTACAACCACCTTTGAAAAGGAGGTTGTCTGGGCCTTTGGCTTTCATGTTTGTGTTTTAGGTCAACACCTTTGGAGGATTGGTTTCTAGACACCAGAGACCAAAGCTTCTCCCCCTGTCTGTTTTCATCCTGTGATGTAGTCTGTGTCCAGTATAATGTTTTAATATGTTTGTTAACGGTAATGTGGTTTGTTTGGTGGTTGGAGGATATCCAGACACGTGACCATCTCAAGCCTCTAAACGGTTCAGTTCTGCTTGATCTATAGGCTCAATATCGATAGCTAAGCCATCACGGTTTTGATTGTTTTCAACAATACTGGAATGCTCTGGAAATACGTATGTGCAACATATTTTCCTTTATTAGCTTATTTTCCCATATTAGCTTTATTGTCAATAAAGCTCCTACAAATTGAAAACTGAAACATAGAATTAAAGAGTTCACCAAGAACATTACCCATCACACTTTCTATATGCTTCTGAAAAGGTGTTGTTTGTCCATGTTCTTTCTACCTCAACTGTATGTGTGTATGCTAACACCTCTGTAGGCTTAGTACAACCTGATCTGTAGGTTGAATAGATAAACTTATGACGAGTCTTAAGTAAAAAAATGATTCAACATCCTTGGTCACCGTCCCTATCCACCTCCCCTAACAATTTACTTCTGACTTTGAAGGAGGTTGTGGGGTCTAACTGATAGTGGATGCGAGTATCATCTATGTGCTTGTGTAAATGGCTTTACAACATCCACCGCATATTATATGCACATAATCATGCTTTAGTTTAGTTCATAAAGCACAATAAAACAATAATGGTTGGCCATGATGCTGAACAATATTGCTTAAAATAAATCAAAGTACACGACATGACAAGACAAAACCACAAGCAGTGGTTTAAAAAACTGTTTTTACTTTTTGTTGTTTTTTAAGAAATGTTTTCATTTTAATATAGCCTGTAGATAGTATGTGTACTGTAAATGAACAAATATACATTTAGCTTAAACTCAGTAAAATAATTACACACACCATTTTAAACATGTTTAAAAGATTAAACACATTGTGTGTCACTAAAGCAAGGCACACTGTCTATTGTCTTAATTATTTTTTAAATAACCTGATGACCAGCATTGTTTCTTTAGATCATTTATGCACACAAGTGCTTTTTTCACACGAGTAGAAAATTCTTTGGATGTGTTTGACAGAAGCATAATTTCTACATCAGAAAACTTTTTTAAATGCATGACTGAACTTTTCTCATTCGACAGAAATACTATTTTCTAATTATTTACCCAGGCCTATAACACCTTGTGTAAATGATCTTACCTAGAACAGAAAACATATACTTTGACTATATGACTATTTTGTAGGCATCATGTAATGTTAAATGGTTTACTAAAAAATGTATACACCAAGAGCTGTGATTTTCAAAATGAAAGAAATGTACAAGCTAAGGATGTTTCAAATATCATCATTTCCTTTTGACCCTGATAAACCGGTGTAAATAGCTGTGCTAAAACATTTATGACTATTTTTGCATGCCAACAGATAATGTCAAGGGTGTTTCACATCTAAGAATCACAATGTTTTGTGAGATTTAGCCATATGAAGATTTTGGATGGCCGTTCACAATTTGTTTGTTGGACTGTACGTTTTTAGGTGATCTTTGAAAATTAAGAAATTAAGTTACAGTTTTTCTCTTTGAGATATTTCTTTTAGTGCAACTTTGTGTCTGTCCGAAAAGTGTGATCACATGAAGCATCGACACAAAAATGAAGTCTAGCTGTTTTACACTTAAAACTATTACAACCTAAATAAATCAAACGGTTTCACTGAAAGCTGCACACTCGTTTAAGTTTTAACATGTTAAAGTTTCCACACTCTTGTGTAGATAAATTTTATCCATAACCTTTTGCGTATTCAAGCGACCAAATCACTAAGAAAGAGAGTATAGCAAGACAATTTTTTTTACAATGCATATAGAATTCAGAACACAATTGTTAACATTTTTTTATGTTGATTTGTAAATTATATTTTTATTAATCCACTAGATTAAGTCATCTTGTTCAGATAGCAGATGAAACATCCTATTCATTTAAGAAAAATTATTAAACATTTGACCGAACTTTTTTATTATTTTGACACAACACTAAACATTAAAGAATGTTATCAGTTCCTATCGCCATCTTCTTTGCCTCCTTCTCCACTATAGAATATTTTTTTTCAGCATCAGTGAGTGTGCGGGAAGCAAAAGCCACTGGTTTTTCTGTTCCGTCTAGTTGCACTTGGGTGAACACTGCACCCAACCCGTAGTCACTGGCATCCGTTGAAATGACTGAATGAAGTGTGGGGTCATAAATGGCAAGGACCGGACTGGACACAAGCATCTGTTTAATTTTCTCAAAACTGTTTTGAGCAGCAAGTGTCCAAGAAAATTTTCCTTTTCCTTTAGCACACTCACGCATAGGAGCAACAACTGTCGCAAATCCAGGCAGGAATTTTGAGTACCAGGACACTAATCCTAGGAAGGACTGCAGAGATGCTGCATCAGATGGAGGCGGAGCTTCACGGACAGCATCTAGGTGCTCTTGATCAGGTAGGATTCCATGAGCGTTGATTATATGGCCCAGGAACCGCAATGAAGTCTGTTTGAAATTGCATTTTTTATCATTTAGCACCAGCCCAGACTCTTTCAATTTCTGCAACACAGTACTGAGGTTCGAGTCATGCTCCTCAGATGTCTTTCCATAGACGATAACATCATCCAGGTAATTTTTGACACCTGGTACGCCCTCCAGGATGGCAGCCATCATCTTTTGGAAAGCGGAGGGTGCCGACGCCAGGCCATAGGGAACCCTGCAGTATCTGAACAGGCCGTCATGAGTGATAAAAGCTGTAATATCTCTACACTCCTCATGCAGGGGAAGCTGATAGTATGCATTAGCCAGATCAATAGTAGAAAATACTGTAGCACCCCTAAGGCTGGTAAGCATTTCATCAATGTGTGTTAATGGATAACAGTCAGTAATGACGGCTTTGTTAACTTCTCTTAAGTCGGCACACATTCGTATCCCACCTGTTTTCTTCCCAGTAACAACGATGGGGGACACCCAGGCTGAAGCATCCACACGTTCGATGACGCCTGTTCTCAGCAGACCCTCTAATTCAGCTGAAACAGACGCTCGGACTGCAAAAGGTAAGCGTTGCAGTTTCTGACGCACAGGTTTTACTGTGGGGTCAATTTTTACCTTGTTGACAAAGTTTTTTACACATCCTATTTCAGTATCTGTCAGGGATGTGGTATTGGTGGCCATGACCGAGGAGCAGACATTATCACCTTTTATTTGAAGTTTTAGGGCAGAAATCAAGTCCATGCCTAACAAAGCAGTCCCTTTATCCACAACGAAGAATGTGGCAGCAGCTGACGCATTTGATACACACGCTTGTGCTTGCAGGCATCCGTACAGGTATGTATTCCTGTGTATAAGTCACAAGACGGATGGCAGGTGTTGATAATTGTGTGGCACTGAAATGGTATTTATAAATGTGAAGAGGCAATATAGACACAGAAGAGCCTGTATCCACAACGAATTGTACTTTGGTGCTGGGTGAAGCAGGAGTATTGACAGTCACTTCGCAATGTAGTTTCTTTTGTACTTCAGCAGAATTATCTAGATACAGTACTGTGACGTCATGCACTTGCACCTCGCGCACATCACTTGCTGGGGCTGAACGGCACACACGAGCAAAATGTCCCTTCTTGTTGCATAATTTACAAAACACCTTTGCAGCTGGGCACTGTGCTGAGTTAGCTAGGTGTTTGTCTGAACCGCATCTAAAACAGGACTTACGGTTCGACGAAGCGTGGGCAGTAGTCGGACGTGAATGGTGTTTCCCTCTCGCGTGATTTGGCTTGACTTGTACGGCGCGCACTGGAGCATCTCTGTCGGCCGTCATTCTCTTGGCGTGCTCAGCCGCAGCTTCTAATTGTGTTGCAAGTGTAGTAGCTTTCTGTAATGTCAGGTCCGGCTCGAGTAACAGCCTCTGTCTAATATCATCACTGTGCAAATGTTCCAGCAATTGATCGCGAATCATATCATCCACTTTATCACCGAAGTCACAGTTAGCGGCGAGTGCATGTAAAGCAGCAACGTACTGTTGTATGTTTTCGTGTGAAGCTTGTACTCTTTTTCTGAATGTATGCCGCTCCACGACAACATTAACTTTGGGCATGAAGTGTTTTTTTAAAGCATCGACAGCAGAATCATATGTCTCACCGGTGTCTGGCAGTGCATAAAAGATCCGTTGGCCCTCTGCGCCTAAACAATGAAGTAGTGTAGCCCTCTTCCGAGCTTCAGGCCATGCATCGCCCACTGCGTTGATAACCGTTAAATAGTTATTGAACATGCGCAACCACATGTCGAATGGCATGGTAGGCTCTCCCGGGCAAGCCAGGAACACTGACGGTGCAGAGACATTGTTGATAAGTCAGTAACGTTATGAAAAACGTAGTATCCTCGTCGCCAATTTTGTTAGGTTTTTGTATAAGTAATAAGAACGACGATTATCTTCCAGACATCATTTTATTCCGAACAGTAACTTCACATGTCTTTTCACTAAGCCCTTTCTACTACTTTTCTGTTGAACCCACTTCTTCTTCTTACAATACAACGTCCCTAGAGGTAGCATTAGGAATTACAGTACATGATACAACAACGCCCTTGAATAGGTTATAGACATACTCTTTTATATAGGAAATGTATATCAGAATAACAAATACCTAATAGTGAAAATCCTCTCTTCTAAACTATTGTGAAAACTTTTAATGTTGATCTGGCTCACCAGCCGTGTAACTTTTTCGTTGTTTTTTAGATAAAGACTATTCTCAGAGTTTGGTCAAACAGGCAAAAACATGTAGATAGAGTACAAGATGATTAAATGATTGTCAAGAGAGTGTTTAAACTGAGATTGTGTTGCACTTTAGATTTTTTTCTGGTCTACCTGTGTCACAAAGACACATAATAGCCACTACCTCAACTTGAAAATGAGTCTTACCATTTTCTGTTCTGACTGTTACACTTAATACAAACCCGTCTATTACACTTAAAGTTAGACATTAAAAGTCAAGGATGCCACAGGAACTATTTCCTTTGTCCGTTTCTCTAAACATCACACTGGTAAATAAACCAGAGATGACATGTAGAAAGAATTCATTGAAAGGGGCATGTTTTAGTCCATTTTAGATGGTCTGCACCAACACATGTTTTAGATGTTTTAGGTATTCATCAGACCAAAAGGTTTGATTCGGGAAACACATACGACTGGAACTGCGTGTTGTCATGACTGTCTTTATAATTGATCTACTTTTACTTTTAAAACAACAGTGTGAAATTACGGTCTTCGGCAGCATGGGCCCCTGAAATGTTGTAGTATATCTTTATTGTTTTCACAAAATATCTAAACTTTTATCCATCTTAAAATATTAATTATTACGTGTTTACAAAGTTGTCATGTCTGACGTTTACATTTTAAGAACATCTGATATAGTTCATCGTTTTTTTTTTTAATTTTATAATATTTCACCAAACCTTGAGGCCAGAAAAACAGTTTAGCATCAGTCCAGAAAAACAGTTTAGCATCAGTCCACATTTCAGCTGTTAGCCAGAAAATGCAAGTGAGCCGAGATTTCATTACTGAGATAATCTACTGTGGCAGGGGAGGTGTGGTTTAGCGAGGTCTGCGACGGGAGAGAGAGTGAGGAGATCAGCGGTGGTAAGTGAGTTAAGTGAGAGACAAGTGACACCTGCTTCTCATTGCAGTGATTGGCGTGGGGAAGCAGTATTTAAGCCAGCTGGGAACCAGAGACAAACGAGAGACCTGAGGACTCGTGGGAGGAAGCGACCGCCAGAAAGCGAGAGCCTGAAAGTATCAATGTTATGATTTATGCGCATGTGGCGCGACTTTGTTTTCCGTTCTTTCCCGGGTTTCAGCACCAGTGTGATAAAGTTCGTATGGCAGAGAAGGAAGGAGACCAGGGTCGGCGTACTGAGGCTCGTGGGAACTTTATTATGCTGAATCAAAGAACGGAAAACAAAGTCGCGCCACATGCGCATAAATCATAACATTGATACTTTCAGGCTCTCGCTTTCTGGCGGTCGCTTCCTCCCACGAGTCCTCAGGTCTCTCGTTTGTCTCTGGTTCCCAGCTGGCTTAAATACTGCTTCCCCACGCCAATCACTGCAATGAGAAGCAGGTGTCACTTGTCTCTCACTTAACTCACTTACCACCGCTGATCTCCTCACTCTCTCTCCCGTCGCAGACCTCGCTAAACCACACCTCCCCTGCCACATCTACATAATGTGAAACTAGCTCACAGTTACATTACAGTTTTGGGTTCTAGTCATTGTTGAATAGTGTTTGTTACTGTTCCACATGTTTAACACCACATTTGTCCATTGTGAAGACATGTACTGTATAAAACGTTTTTCACTGTAGTAGTCCAACTCTGAAACCAGACCAAACAAAAATTAGATTGAGCTTTACTTGTAGCAGAATGAAAATGTTTTCTTTTTACCTTTCCATGAATTGTGCGTGTTGTTCTGAACCATGGTTTCATTTTTAACATCACAATTCGTATTGTATTGTCCTGTATGATTGTAAAAAGTTTTGTGTGTGAGTGTCTGGATTTCTTTTGCAAACAGTACTGCTGTAATGTTGGCGAGCTCTTTGTGTTCTCTGCTTTACTGTGTTCATATACGTCAGTATTCTTTGAATTTGTATTCTTTGAATTTGTGAGCTAGTTTCACATTATGTAGATTATTTCAGTAATGAAATCTCGGCTCACTTGCATTTTCTGGCTAACAGCTGAAATGTGGACTGATGCTAAACCCGTTTTTCAGGCCTCAAGGTTTGGTGAAATATTATAAAATTTAAAAAACGATGAACTATATCAGATGTTCTTAAAAATGTAAACGTCAGACATGACAACTTTGTAAACACGTAATAACTAACATTTTAAGATAGATAAATGTTAAGATATTTTGTGAAAACAATAAAGATATACTACAACATTTCAGGGGCCCATGCTGTCAAAGACCGTAATTTCACACTGTTGTTTTAAAAGTAAAAGTAGATCAATTATAAAGACAGTCATGACAACACAAGTTCCAGTCGTATGTGTTTCCCGAATCAAACCTTTTGGTCTGATGAATACCTAAAACATCTAAAACATGTGTTGGTGCAGACCATCTAAAATGGACTAAAACATGCTCCTTTCAATGAATTCTTTCTACATGTCATCTCTGGTTTATTTACCAGTGTGATGTTTAGAGAAACGGACAAAGGAAATAGTTCCTGTGGCATCCTTAGACTTTTAATGTCTAAATTTAAGTGTAATAGACGGGTTTGTATTAAGTGTAACAGTCAGAACAGAAAATGTCAGGACTCATTTTCAAGTTGAGGTAGTGGCTATTATGTGTTATGGGTAAGAACAATGGAAGACCAGGGCGGGGTGCAGTTAACAGTCTTTAATAAAGCAAATTGTCTTCACTGAATAATATAGAACAAAAATCACAGGCTTTTATCAGAGCCAAAAACAGGAATAGCCAGACGACTGGGTCTAAGAAAAACTACATAAATTTCCACGAGGGCAGAGGCAGGGACCCCGAGATGCATACAGCCAGTCCGAAAAACAGTGAAGACAGCCGCAGAGTGAACAGCCAAGGGCAAGCGCTGCACAGGTACTCTGCAAACAGGCACAGCTGGATAATACACAGTCCAATGACAAAATAACTCACAGTTGCAGCAATGACTTTACAATCCATGGATAAGACAGGACAGGACTAGGAAACAGACGTGTCTCACGAGAGGTCATCGAATAATCCAACAACAAGACAGGGCTAGAAAGAGGGAATAAGAAGCAGAGACAATCAAGGGCAAAAGAAGAGACAGGTGAGGAGAAGGGAACGAAGGGGGAAACAGCTGAAATTGATAATGAGCGGAGGGGTGGATGTGTGTGCGTGATAGTGTGAATAAGTGGCCACAAGAGGGAGACAGAGAAAGAGGAGAAGAAGCCAGGATCATGACAGTACCCCTCTCTCAACGAGCGCCCCCTGGCGCTCCTGAGGACGAAAGGAAATCATCGATGAGTGAAGGATCCAGGACGTCCCGGGAGGGAACCCAACTTCTATCCTCAGGACCATACCCCTCCCAGTCGACCAGATATTGATGACCGCGTCCCCGACGGCGCATGTCGAGAATGCGGCGAACCCTGTAGGTAGGGGTATCATCGGCAAGACTAGGGACGTGGACCGGGCGAGATGGGGGACGGATGACTGGTTTAATGCAAAAGACGTGAAACACGGGATGGACCCAGCGTAAATTAGGTGGAAGGTGAAGCTTTACTGCGACAGGATTAATGACTTTAACAATGCGAAATGGTCCGACAAAGCAGGGACACAATTTACGTGACTCGGACTGGAGAGGTAAATTTGAAGTGGATAACCACACTCTTTGGCCGCAAACGTAGTGAGGACTTTTAATTCTGCGCCTATTGGCCGTAACTGTCATGCGTCTTCTAGCTCGACAGAGAGCAGATCGCACTCTCCTCCAGGTGCGTTTGCAACGGCTAATAAAAGCTTGCACTGACGGAACATTAGATTCAGAGTCTTGGGACGCAAATATCGGAGGTTGATAACCGAGACAGCAATGAAAGGGCGAAAGACCAGTAGCAGAGGAGGGGAGCGAATTATGGGCGTATTCGGCCCAGGAAAGCTGCTGTGACCATGATGCGGGATTCAGATGGGTGAGACGAAAGGCTAACGGATGCCCCAATCAGGTGACAAAACTCTTTCCAAAATTGAGAATAAAATTGGGGGCCTCTATCAGACACAATAAGAGTGGGTAAACCATGTAGTTTAAAAACATGATCAACCATGATCTGGGCAGTCTCCTTGGCAGAGGGGAGTTTAGCGAGTGGAATAAAATGGGCCGACTTAGAAAAACGATCTACCACGGTCAGAATAACGGTGTTACCCTCTGAGAGAGGAAGCCCGGTGATAAAGTCGAGAGCTAAGTGAGACCACGGTCGGGTTGGAACCGGTAACGGACGAAGTAGACCGGCCGGAGGGGAATTGTCAGCCTTAGTCTGAGCGCATGTATCACAGGAGGCAATAAACCGTCGCACGTCTCGTTCTAAAGAAGACCACCAAAAGCGCTGACGGATAAAAGCGATGGTGCCCCGGATGCCAGGATGGGCTGTCAACTTAGAGGTGTGTCCCCATTGAAGGACATCTCGACGCGCGGATATAGGGACGAAAAGGAGCCCCTGAGGGCAGTTGCGCGGGACTATGACATGAGAAAGAGAACGCTTAACCAGCTTCTCTATTCCCCAGATGGTCGTGCCAACAACATGACCCGGGGGAATAATCTTTTAAGGAGTCAAAAAGACGAGATAGCGCATCGGGCTTGACGTTCTTGGTACCCGGACAATACGAGATGGTAAAATCGAAACGGGTAAAGAATAAAGCCCAGCGGGCCTGACGAGCGTTTAGCCTCTTGGCCTTGCGGATATATTCTAGGTTTCGGTGATCTGTCCAGACGATAAAAGGAACAGGAGCTCCTTCTAGCCACTGTCGCCATTCGCCTAACGTTAGATGGATGGCGAGCAGTTCGCGGTTGCCCACGTCGTAATTGTGCTCAGCAGGAGAAAGACGGTGAGAGAAAAAGGCGCAGGGGTGTATCTTTCCGTCAGCGGTGGAGCGCTGGGAAAGACTATAAATTGTTTAGTGAAGTCAGGAGTAAGAAGGATAGGCGCGGTAGTAAAAAGAGATTTTAGAACGTCGAACGCAGTCTGCGCAGAACCTGACCATCTAAACTGGGACTTGACTGAGGTCAGAGCTGTAAGGGGTGCGGCTACTTGACTGAAATTTTGTATAAAATGACGATAAACATTAGCAAACCCGAGAAAACGTTGTAGCGCGAGACGGGAGTCGGGCACGGGCCAATCGGACACCGCCTGGACCTTAGCGGGGTCCATACTAATCCCCTCTGCCGAGATGACCGAACCCAGAAGCGTAACTGAGGGGGCGTGGAAAGAACATTTCTCGGCTTTTACATAAAGTCGATTCTCTAATAGACGCTGAAGAACACGACGAACGTGTTGGACGTGCACCTGGAGTGATGACAAAAAGATCAGAATATCATCAAGGTAGACGAACACAAAAACGTTGAGCATGTCCCGTAGGACGTCATTGACTAATGCTTGAAAGACCGCGGGGGCGTTAACCAATCCGAAAGGAAGAACCCGGTATTCAAAGTGCCCTAGGGGCGTGTTAAACGCGGTCTTCCATTCATCCCCCTCCTTGATACGCACTAAGTGATAGGCGTTACGTGAGTCGAGCTTTGTGAAAATCTTAGCTCCCTGCAAGACTTCGAAGGCAGATGACATCAGTGGTAATGGATAACGATTCTTGACAGTGACCCCGATAGTCTATGCAGGGACGCAGGGAGCCATCTTTCTTTTTAACAAAGAAGAAACCGGCTCCCGCTGGAGACGAGGAAGGAACGATGGTACCGGCGTTAAGCGAATCAGAAAGGTATTTCTCGAGCGCCTCCCTCTCGGGGGCGGATAACGAGTATAGTCTACCTCGGGGGGGCGTTGTACCTGGGAGAAGATCTATACTGCAGTCATACGGGTGATGAGGGGGGAGAGAAGTGGCCCGGGAACGACTGAAGACCTCCCGCAAGTCGTGATACTCCTCCGGAACTCCAGACAAATCACCTGGCTCCTCCTGAAAAACAGTTACGGGCAAGACAGGGGGCACAGCAGAAGACAGACAATCGACATGACAAGACAATTTCCAAGAAAGAATAGTGCCTTCCGCCCAGTTAATCTGGGGGTTATGGAGCACTAACCACGGGTGGCCTAAAACCACAGGACTAAAAGGGGAATGAAAAAGAAAAAAAAGAAATAGTCTCTCTATGATTTCCTGAAACAGTAAGAGTCAATGGTGAAGTCCTTCTCTGTACCCTAGGAAGGGAACTACCATCTAGGGCGAACAGGGGGGTGGAGTCTTGTAAATCTAAGAGGGGAATACCTTGTTTTAAAGCCCAAGTCTCATCAACGAAGTTCCCCTCCGCCCCCGAATCAAGCAATGCTGAGCAGGAAACAGACAATCCCAGCCAGCGGAGGTGTACAGGAAGGGAAGTGCAGGACTTAGACGGAGAGACCCATGATGTAGTGCTTGCCAGCAACCCTCCGCCTACTGACGAGCGCTGGCCTTTTACTAAGCACCTGGAGACAAAGTGATCAGAGGCAGCACAGTACATGCATAGGCGATCCATCCCGTGTAGATATGCGAAGCCCCCATAGCTGCATCGGCTCGGGATCAGCAGCAGTCCAATCCAATCCGTGAGCCCTTCGTCGCATCTCGAAGCGTCTTTCGATGCGAAGAGCCAGCTCAACAAGGGAGTCGAAATTGTCAGGGACCTCTCGGACAAAGACCTCATCCTTAATCTCAGAGTTCAAGCCCTCGAGAAAGCGGGAGATTAGTGCCGGACCGTTCCATCCACTCGTAGTGGCCAGGGTACGAAACTCAATAGAAAAATCTGTGACTGACCTCTTCCCTTGGCGCAAGGAGGATAGGAGGCAGGATGCTTCATCACCATGTGCAGACCGGTCAAATACTCGGATCATCTCCTCCTTGAACAGAGAAAACCTAGAGATGCAGTCTACCTCTGCCTCCCAGTTCGCTGCCGCCCACTCTCGAACTCGTCCATTGAGAAGAGAAATCACATAAGCCACCTTCGATCAATCCTTGGCATAAGTGGACGGCTGGAGAGAAAATACAACTTCGCATTGGGTGAGGAAGGCTCGACATTGTGAAGGCTGACCAGAGTAGCACGGCGGGTTGTTTATGTGTGGCTCAGAAGAGTCGCGCTGTCCGGCTGAAGCAGTGGTTTCATGACGGTAGTGGTGGAACTGCTGGGTTAGACCCGAGAGCTGGGCGGTCAGGGATTCTACGGCACGTCTCGTGGCGGATAAATCCTCCTCATGAACTCTGAAGGGGATTACCACTCGCCTGGTCCATCTTCTGGTCGGATTATTCTGTTATGGGTAAGAACGATGGAAGACCAGAGCGAGGTGCAGTTTACAGTCTTTAATAAAGCAAATTGTCTTCACTGAAAAACGTACAGTCCAACAAATTGTGATCGGCCGTCCAAAATCTTGATATGGATAAATCTCACAAAACATTGTGATTCTTAGATGTGAAACACCCTTGACATTATCTGTTGGCATGCAAAAATAGTCATAAATGTTTTAGCACAGCTATTTACACAAATAGTATGAGAACTGTTGTGTCACTTGCATAGAAAATTCATTACCGGTTTATCAGGGTCAAAAGGAAATGATGATATTTGAAACATCCTTAGCTTCTACATTTCTTTCATTTTGAAAATCACAGCTGCTGGTGCATACATTTTTTAGTAAACCATTTAACATTACATGATGCCTACAAAATAGTCAAATAGTCAAAGTGTATATTTTCAGTTCTAGGTAAGATCATTTACACAAGGTGTTATAGGCCTGGGTAAATAATTTGAAAATAGTATTTCTGTCGAATGAGAAAAGTTCAGTCATGCATTTAAAAAAGTTTTCTGATGTAGAAATTATGCTTCTGTCAAACACATCCAAAGAATTTTCTACTCGTGTGAAAAAAGCACTTGTGTGCATAAATGTTCTAAAGAAACAATGCTGGTCATCAGGTTATTTAAAAAATAATTAAGACAATAGACAGTGTGCCTTGCTTTAGTGACACACAATGTGTTTAATCTTTTAAACATGTTTAAAATGGTGTGTGTAATTATTTTACTGAGTTTAAGCTAAATGTATATTTGTTCATTTACAGTACACATACTATCTACAGGCTATATTAAAATGAAAACATTTCTTAAAAAACAACAAAAAGTAAAAACAGTTTTTTAAACCACTGCTTGTGGTTTTGTCTTGTCATGTCGTGTACTTTGATTTATTTTAAGCAATATTGTTCAGCATCATGGCCAACCATTATTGTTTTATTGTGCTTTATGAACTGAACTAAAGCATGATTATGTGCATATAATATGAGGTGGATGTTGTAAAGCTATTTACACAAGCACATAGATGATACTCGCATCCACTATCAGTTAGACCCCACAACCTCCTTCAAAGTCAGAAGTAAATTGTTAGGGGAGGTGGATAGGGACGGTGAGCAAGGATGTTGAATCATTTTTTTTACTTAAGACTCGTCATAAGTTTATCTATTCAACCTACAGATCAGGTTGTACTAAGCCTACAGAGGTGTTAGCATACACACATACAGTTGAGGTAGAAAGAACATGGACAAACAACACCTTTTCAGAAGCATATAGAAAGTGTGATGGGTAATGTTCTTGGTGAACTCTTTAATTCTATGTTTCAGTTTTCAATTTGTAGGAGCTTTATTGACAATAAAGCTAATATGGGAAAATAAGCTAATAAAGGAAAATATGTTGCACATACGTATTTCCAGAGCATTCCAGTATTGTTGAAAACAATCAAAACCGTGATGGCTTAGCTATCGATATTGAGCCTATAGATCAAGCAGAACTGAACCGTTTAGAGGCTTGAGATGGTCACGTGTCTGGATATCCTCCAACCACCAAACAAACCACATTACCGTTAACAAACATATTAAAACATTATACTGGACACAGACTACATCACAGGATGAAAACAGACAGGGGGAGAAGCTTTGGTCTCTGGTGTCTAGAAACCAATCCTCCAAAGGTGTTGACCTAAAACACAAACATGAAAGCCAAAGGCCCAGACAACCTCCTTTTCAAAGGTGGTTGTAGGCGGGGAGCATGTGGCCTGTAGCTGTCTAGGTATCAACATATACCATATAGATCAAACAAACATTGATCCTGTCAAGGTGTCAATACAGTCACTTTTACTCAGCCATTTTTTTCCAGGAAGAACCCAAACACCTCCTGACTGGAAGTGAGTAACAGGTCAGGAAGGAACTCCTCAGAAACCCCCACAGCTCTGGTTACAGATTCAAACCATCATATATCCAGTAATAAATGCAACACAAGTCAAATCTGTTTGATCTTTTGATTTACACACACCTCTGTCATGTCAATCATGGGTGACAGGACCTAGTGACATGGCAACCGCTGTGATGGACAGGCCATATAGTCATAAATCAATCCAAACTGACCATGTACACTTTTGACATATGTCTACCTGTCAGTCAACGCTGACTGTACGTACATAAATCAGGCCATAAATCAGGGTCATTAATCATCAATTTAGAGACTAAGTGTATGATAAGACTACTCACAGTGTCTTCTGGAATGATGGGACAGCACACACCACAAACACAAAGACTCCTCTGTAGCTTCATTTAAAAATGCCTTTGAATGCTGCTTTGAAATGATGGCAAAGGCAAAGACATATAAGAGTGATCATCATTCAGCCAAATGCCACAGTAATCCTCAAGACACTCCCACTGATAAACAATATTTATCCACAAAGCCTTTTGTGAGGTTTTAATTAGGACTTTAGGGACAGAGAAAACACCCATTGAGCGTCATTGAGTCTCCAGTAGTGATCTCCAAAGGAATACTGGAGCATAACATCTCAGATCATCACACCATGGCTATATCCTTCTTGATGAGCTTCGCAGACTAAAGCTCTCACTCCACACCTTCAAACTAAACCAACTAAACCCATAACACTTTCATGAAGACATAAAAATAAATCCTCTTAAGTTTGTTTTGTATGTTTTTCTTTTTTTAAACACAGAAAACAAGAAGATAAAACTGAAGTTAAATCCTTAGTATTTGGGGCTGAAGACATGTCCTGCCCACTTAAGAGAGAACAGATCCTTTTCCCTGAATGAGAGATTTAGATTAAACCATAAAGTCTATCCAACTGATAAAAATGTTCTACTAAAATAAACTGACTGTAGGCTGCTATAAATAACTGTCAAGGTATATTAAAAAAAAAACAAGTAATCATCAGTGTGGTTCATCAACTGTGATTTGTTTGCATAAGATAGTTAAGGTTAAATATATGATGGAGCTAAAGCTCAGCTCAAAGGTCTGTCTGTTTTATGTGTCTTTTGATGTACAGCCAAAACTAATACACAGTTACATTTTACTGATTTATATTTTAAATGTTATTTCATCAGTTATCAGAAATGCATTGTTAACGTAATAGGTCAGCAACAAATTACAGGTCATAATTCTCTTATGCTGTTCATAACATAATCTCACAACGCATTCTTTTGTTCATCAGAACACAAAAGAAGATTTTTGACAAATCTTTCAGCTTTTTTGTCCGTATTGTGAAAGACAAAAAAAAAACATCTTCATTCACTCTCAAATCAAACTAAAGGGTCAATCAAAAATAAAAATGTCCATATGATGAACAGATTTAGGCTTTTATTCAGTTAAATAACAATTAAATATGGTCAACACTGAAGCTCAAACATACTTGCTTGGCAAGCAAGAACAAACCTCATTAAGCAAGCCTGTTTGCCATATTTGAGTTCTCTTTACATTTACCAGGGTTTATAAATAAGCAATCTCTTCAGAAGACTTGGATAAAACTGCTCTTTCGCTGGCCTCTTCTGGTCGTTTGTTTTGGAGTAGAAGAATTGTCACTGGGTAAATGGATAATGTTAGTTTTGTGGAGTGGCAGGGCATCTCACTAGCCGCTGTTCGGTACAAAACAGAGCTGTCACGGTTGGTAAACCTCTGGGTTTTGCACTTTGTGGGTGAAGTCTGTGTGTTACGCGTCAGCACTGATTAATTTGTGGGCATCTCCGTTAATTGTCATCAGCAACAGCTCTCACTCATTACTCATCCCTATATATATGGCTTGTCTAGCGTCTTGTGTTCGTGAGAGCGTTGTTTCATGTTTGTAACCCGTACCTTGCTTTCTTGTGTGTTTCTGCGTTGGATGTCCGTGTCTTCCCCGGAACCCCGTCCACTCTACGCAACCACCATCAAGCAACACCACTTACCTTCGGCTCGCTTCCCCGCAGTTCCTGTGTCACCCTCTCTTGCTGCCTACTCACCTCCGCCTTCCGGATTCATCATTCCCCACCACCATCTTGGACTGTGCATTCCTCCCAGCGTTATTTGTGTCTCAGTTTTGTATTGTCTCATTATTCTCATTAAATATCATTAACCTCGCACTTGCTTCCTGCCACTCCTTACACAGTCGTTACAAGAGCTCAACAGTAGACCAGAGGTTGTATCAGAGGTGGTATTATGGCTGGTAAATTCACTTCTACTCTCCTCCAAGTTAGACTGCAATGGCGGAGTACTCATCATGCCTGTCAAGCCCTGGTTGACTCGGAAGCTGAAGGTAATTTCATGGACATTCAGTTTGCCTCTCAATTTCATCTTCCTGTTTCTCTTCTTACTCACTCCATCTCCGTTAGAGCTTTAAACGGTTAAGGGCTACCCACAATTTCCCACACTACTGGCATTCTCACCCTCATAATAGCCGTTCTGAGCTCTAGCTCTAGTGTTCTTGGGTCATCCTAGGCTGGTTCGCCATAAACTTCACATCGACCGGTTATTTGGCACAGTGTTTTCCTGGAGTAATCGTTGTCATGCCGTTTGTCTGGTCGCTGCCTGTTCGTCTGTGTCCTGTTCTGTTCTGTTTTACAGGAAGGGTCTTTGAATCTGTCAAATGTGCCCAAGGAGCACCTGGACCTGAAGGAGGTGTCCAGTAGGTCCCGGGCTGCTTCTCTACCTTTGCATTGTCCCTATGACTGTGCCATAGACTTAGTACCAGATACATCTCTGCCTTCAGGCAAGTTATATTCGCTTTCTGCTCCAGAAAGGGAGGCCATGGAGAAATATATTTCTGATTTTCTGGCAGCCAGGTTCATATTATTTTTCGTGGGTAAGAAATATAGCTGGCTGTGCCCATGTACTGATTATCGAGTGTTGAACAGTCACTCGATGGCGCTGCACATGGCTGCTTCAGTGCTTGGCTCTCCAGTGTTTGTCATGTTTTTGTTCGTTTTTCCTGTTTTTTGTTTAACAAACACTATCAGTTTCACCAAGGATGAACTGCTGAACATTCGGTGGAACACACCACAAGATCTTTTACCGGATTTAAATTATTCAGACGTTTTACTGAACGTTGTTATTGGATGAGCAGCGGCGCTGATCAAGCACTTCAGGACGCGCAGACGGGGGAAGTGAGCGGGAGCGCTCGTCAGACTCAGGAAGCGCGGATTTCGAATGCCGTTGCCTAGCATCTCTACGCTCTCGTAGATTTGCCTGGCAAATCTACGCTCTCTACCAAACAAAAGAGATGAACTCCTTCTGCTCTCTCGGACAAATAAGGATTTCTCACACTCTGCTGCTCTGTGTTTCACGGAAACCTGGCTGAATGACACCATAGCGGACAGCACGCTCCATCTGCCGGGCTTTCAGCTGTTTAGAGCGGATCGCGAAGCAGAATCAACGGGGAAATCGCGTGGCGGCGGGGCATGCTTTTACATCAATGAACTGCAAGCCGTTCTATTCGCCGCGGGAGTTTCACTCGTTCTTTTTGGTGAGTGTTTACATTCCTCCGCAAGCGCACGTGAGCTTAGCTTTACAGAAACTCGCTGATCAGATCACAGAGACAGAACAGCAACACCCGGACTCCGTTTGAATAATTCTTGGGGACTTTAATAAAGCCAATCTCTCCCGTGAATTGCCAAAATACAGACAGCATGTTACATGTCCCACCAGAGACAGCAATATACTGGATCACTGTTACACCCTAATAAAGGATGCATACCACTCTGTTCCACGAGCAGCTTAGGGACGTTCTGATCACTGTCTGGTTCATCTCATGCCGACCTACAAGCAGAAACTTAAATCTGCTAAACCTGTAGTAGGGACTGTGAAGAGATGGACCAGCGAAACAGAGCAGGATTTACAATCTTGTTTTGACCTCACTGATTGGAGTGTTTTTGAAGCTGCTACCACCGATCTGGACGAACTCACAGAGACTGTAACATCCTATATTAGTTTCTGTGAGGATGTATGCATTCCTACCAGGACTTATTTAACATTCAACATTGATAAGCCATGGTTTACAGTAAAACTCAGACATCTTCGTAAAAAGTTGGAAGACCAGTTTACTTCCAACGACTCAACTTCAGTTTGGAGAGGACTGAGAGCCATCACAAACTACAAGACACCATCCCCTTGCACTGATGCTAACGACCTGAATGAGTTTTATTGTAGATTTGACGCCCATTCTGACCATCTCCTTACACAACCATTAACATCTCCTGCAATCCCCCTCTCCACACCTCCTGCTCTTCAAATCTGGGAAGATGATGTTCGCCAGGTCTTCAAGAAGAACACGAAGATGGCGTTACACCAGCCTGTGAGAAAATCTGTGCTGACCAGCTGGCCCCCATCTTTTCACAGATCTTCAACAGATCCCTGGAGGTGTGTGAAGTGCCTTCCTGCTTCAAACGCTCCACCATAATCCCCATTCCAAAGAAACCCAAGATAACAGGACTTAACGACTACAGACCTGTGGCTCTAACGTCTGTCGTCATGAAGTCGTTTGAAAAACTGGTTCTGGCTTATCTGAAGGACATCACTGGACCCTTACTGGACCCCCTGCAGTTTGCTTACCGAGCAAACAGGTCCGTGGATGATGCAATCAACATCGGATTGCACTTCATCCTGCAACATCTGGACAAAACAGGGACTTATGTGAGGATCCTGTTTGTGGACTTAGTTCGGCTTTCAACACCATCATCCCAACAACCCTCCAGACCAAACTGACCCAGCTCTCTGTTCCTAGCCTCTATCTGTCAGTGGATCACCAGCTTTCTGACAGATAGGCAACAGTTAGTGAGACTGGGGAAATTCATGTCAAACAGCTGCTCCACCAACAATGGTGCCCCTCAGGGATGTGTTCTCTCCCCTCTGCTCTTCTCCCTGTACACCAACGACTGCACCTCTAAAGACCCCTCTGTCAAGCTCCTGAATTTTGCAGACAACACTACAGTCATCGGCCTCATCCAGGACGGTGATGAGTCTGCTTACAGACAAGAGGTTGAGCAGCTGGCTGTCTGGTGCAGTCTTAACAACCTGGAGCTGAACACGCTCAAAACAGTAGTGATGATCGACTTTAGGAGAAACCCCCCTGCACTTTCCCCACTCACCATCATGAACAGCACTGTGGCTGCAGTGGAGTCATTCAGATTCCTGGGAACCACAATCTCTCAGGACCTTAAGTGGGACAATCACATTGACTCCATTGTGACAAAGGCCCAATAAAGGTTGTATTTCCTTCGCCAGCTGGGGAAGTTTAACCTGCCACAGGAGCTGCTGAATCAGTTCTACTCAGCCGTCATTGAGTCTGTACTGTATACTTCAATAACTGTCTGGTTTGGTTCAGCAACAAAATAACTGTTTGGACTGCCGAAAGGATTATTGGTGCTCCCCTGCCCACCCTTCAAGAACTGTATACCTCCAGAGTGAGGAAAAGGGCTCAGAAAATCACTCCGGATCCCTCACATCCAAGTCACTCCATCTTTGAACTTTTGCCATCTGGCTGGCGCCTCAGAGCCACAAATACCAGAACAGTAAGGCACAAGAACAGTTTTTTCCCCCAGGCAATCTACCTCATGAACAGTTAAATGTTCCCCACTTATGCTTATGCAAAAAAATTGCAATATATTTATATATATTTATTTGTTACCCCTCCATCCTAGTACATACCTGCATCTTTTTCAATCCTATTCCATTATCATTTATAGCACAATTGTTTATACACTTATTTATTTTAAAAAAAAAATTTAGTTGTCTCTGTGTACTGGAAGCTTATGTCACTAAAACAAATTCCTTGTATGCACAAGCATACTTGGCAATAAAGTTCTTTCTGATTCTGATTCTGAGTGTTGAACCGCATCACTGTTAAAATACTTACCATTTGCTGCTGTGGTCTCCAGCTGAGGGGGTGCACATGGACCCTGATAAGATTAAGGCTGTGTTAGATTGGCCAACCCCTGCTTCCTGCAAGGCCCTGCAGATGTTTCTGGGGTTTGCTCAATTCTATTTAAATCTCAATTCAAGTTTAATTCACAACTTCAGCCAACTAGATTCCACTTTGATAGCCTTGACCTCTACCAAGACTACGTTCAGGTTGTCTAATGCAGTCCAGGCTGAGTGCATTGTACCAGAGAGACTGGCTGTCTCTATGGTAATTTGGGAGATTGAGTCTAAGGTGCGCAATGCCTTACAAGGGGTAACGCCTCTGTCCGGGTTGTTTATTTGTCTCCAAATGACCTCCAAAGAAGTGAAGATGGGACTGAAGATCTCCATGGTGGAGCAGATGACCTCCACAAAAGTGTACATTGGACCAAAGATTTCCACAATGGAGCAAATGACCACCACAGCCATGCTGATGATACTGAAGACCTCCATGGCAGAGCAGATGACCACCACAACAGTGCAGGTGGTATTGAAGACCCCCACAACAAAGCAGATAACCTCTGAAGAAGTGGAGCAATGGAGCAGATCTCCACGGTAGAGCAGATGACCTCTACAGCAGCACAGATGGTATTGAAGATCACCACAGATGAGCAGAAGACCACCAGACCACCAGAAGACCGGCAGTGGTTCATGTAGGTTGTCTACAAACCGGAAGGTTGGTGGTTCAATCCCCGGCTCCACCTGACCAAGTGTCGAGGTGTCCTTGAGCAAGATGCCTATCCCCAGCTGCTCCCTACGAGCTGGATGGTGCCTTGAATGGCTGACACCGCAGTCTGTGTATGAACGATTGTGTGAATGGGTGAATGTGAGGCAAATTGTAAAGCGCTTTGGATGGCCATGTGGTCTGTTGAAAGCGCTATATAAATGCAGTCCACATGCCATTTACCATTACCATAGAAGTGCAGATTGGACTAAAGATCTCCACAGTGGAGCATATGACCACCAAAGGAATGCTGACAATACTGAAGTCATCCATGGTGGAGCAGATGATCACAACAGCAGACTGGGAAACAAACTTCATCTGGACAGACTGAAAACTCTGGAATGACTTCCCCTTTCATCTCAAATCTGGCTGGGTTCTGACATGATGGCAGTAGAGCTCTGGGATGAGACTGGGTGCTGGGCTGAGTCTTGGGCTGGAGAGGGGCTCATGAGCTGAAGTCATCACTGGATTCTGGTCAGGGGCTTGAGCCCTCACTGGACTCCGGAGAGGGACTGGAGACATCACTGGGCTCTGGTCAGGGGCTGGAGTCTTCACTGGACTCTGGTCAGGGACTGGAGCCATCACTGAACTATAGTCAGAGGCTGGAGCCTCCTCTCCAGAGTCCAGTGAAGGCTCCAGCCTCTGACTATAGTTCTGTGATGGCTCCATGGAAGAGAAGCTGGAGCCATCACAGGACTCTGAAGTGGGGCTGGAGCCATCACTGGACTTTGATCAGGCAGTCAGTCACCTTTATTTATATAGCGCTTTAACCCTCTGGAGTCGATCCCAGCGTATATGCGTGTTGAGGCATCTTCTCCTGATAACCCCGAAAAGAACTTAAATTACACTTTCAGTTTTGATTGTACAAATAAGAGCAATACATCAATAAAATCTGTAAAGGGTCTACTTTTATTTGTATCCACACATAATGACAACAAAACTTTGTGCATTTATAAAATGAACTGTAGTCAATACTCATCGAAGAGACATGAGTGTTGTATCTATATAAATATCTATGCACTCTTAGAACAAATGTGTTGAAAACAACACAACGTGTTATTTTTAAGTGAGTGTGCTCAGGGACAACCCATGTTGAGTTAAATTCAACACACAAAATGTGTTATAAAATGTAACACATAAATGTGCAGCTTAAGTAAACACATTGATGTGCTCTTTTTGTATGCATCTAACACAACTGTGAGTTACTAAGCAATTGTTTAATATGGTCATATAAAAATGATTAAAAATGTCAAATCAATATAAAGTTTTTGTATGTTTATTATGTAATTTCACAGGAAACCATTAGACACTGCTCACATACTGTTTGTTTTCGTTTTCAACATGGAATTAATGCATTCAAATGTTGTTACTACAGTATACTGACTATAAACTTGTGAAATTAGCATTTCAATACATTCATCATACATTATAAAAACTCACTTTATAAAAAATAATTCATCAAATATTATAAAACTCACATCTGTTAAGCACAGTCAAATAAAACGTCAAATATGTATGAAACAGTTTCCAACATATAAATTACCAAATTTTCTGAACTTTTTCTCAAGTACCAACATTTTATTTTTCATACAGAAAAAAAAAACTTTTAATGAACCTGAAAACTGTAATAACCATTACACACTTACTGTTTATGCATTCACATAAGGTGATCCCTCTTAATAAAACAATTAATTGTCAAATCTGGTCAAAACATTGTGTTCAACAGTTTCAACCACTAACATGTTTAAAACTAAATTTTGTATTTAGGAGTTACATATTGCTGATCACAAAATGATACAATATCTAAAGGTCTGTAATCTATTAAGTCATCAGGCAGCTATGCCATGTCAAAATCTTTAGTTCTGATGACAGTGAAAGAAAAAGGGTGTTATTTAAATATTTAACTCTTAAAACTCAAGAACATACGTGCACATTCTCTTTCACTTTGGGGAATAATGTGTATAACCTCACCAAATAATGGTTCTTCCCTTTTATCTTCTTTTAAAGTCTGAACGCGTCCTGTCCGGTATGTTATTCCCAAAAAACTGATATTATTAGTAACATGAATTGAACTGGTATAAGTGAGTCTCAAAATGAGTCTGTCTTAAGCTTGTCAAGTAATTTGTCACCCTTCTACAAAGATGCAGTCACAACTGGGAACGCATTTGGCGAAGTCATTAAAAAAAAAAAAAACTCATGAATTTAAAAACAGGACAGTTGGCATGGACACTGAAGATTGCACAGCCAGATGTCTACAGAACAGGTCAGACTTCCAACATCAAGTGGAAGGCCAAAAGAATCATTCTTTGCCACAATTACATACTGGGCTCCATGTCCTAGAGGGAGCCTTTCATGGATTCACTGAGCAAGGAGGTCATGTTGGTACCAGCCTACAGAAATGAAACAATGAAAAGCATCAAAAAATATTACTGCATGAGAATCAATTTTGTTTAATCCCAAGCTAACACAGTAAAAAGCATACCGGCACTTGCTCTAACAGGTATGAGACTGCAGAGTTCACACAGCATTTACTGCCAGCAACACTTCTCCCAGATGCCGTGGGTGGAAGAAGATGAATGAGGATCTTCAACATAGTTTAACACAGTTCATCTTGAAGAAGTGAAGATGCAGGTCACATGCAAAAGAAAAGTTTAAAACTAATTTTATTTGAAATGATTATTTTGTCATGAATTCAATGTTAAAATTCACATTTATTTTTCTCATTTAAACTAGGTTTAGAAATGTGTGCACATGCAACAGACCGTGAGGTAGAAAATCATACCATCATGCTGATTGTTAGCTTTCTCCAGCAAGTGTTTGATGTCATTTTTCTTCTCCAAGGATGCTACTTCCTTGAGCTTTGGAATTATGGTCCCTTCCCATTTCCGGATGAACAAATTTTCTTTTCCATCTGTGAGCTTGGAAAATTCTATGTCCATCTTCAATGCTAAAAAACAGAAACAAAAAAAAATATTAATATTACAATTATAAAATACAATATGTTTTTAAGTTCTCTCTTCGTTGAGCATGTCTATTACCAAGGCTGGCATGTTAAGAAATCCGGGATATTCCTTGAAGATTTCAGCAACAGTTGGGGATTTTGTCGTTATCCATCTCTTTTGGTAACTGAAGGTTTGGTCAACTGCAGTCTTTATTGAATGATGAATTCTCTGGTGATGGTCGCATCCTCTTTATCAGGGTCAACCACTCACTTGGCACAGTTTCATCTGGACTTGTCAAAGAATGTTGCTGTGTACACTGATGATATTTCAAACTGTACATCTGCTGGCTCTGTTGATGCTTCTGTCTGATGTTCCGTAGTCTCATTTCTATAAATCTACTGTGTGATGGTCCATCAAAAAATGCTCCTGACATGAGTAATGCAAAAATAGAACTAAGTTGGAGTCAAGTATACTTGAGCAGGTTATATACACATTGCTAATTAATTCACTTTATAATGTAAAATCTTCCTTATGTGTCCCTCATTTTCGCCAAATCCTTAATGAGGGGATCAATGACACAATCTCCTTTACTAGAGCCAACTTTTCTTTACCAGATGGATAGCTGGAAAGAAAAAAAAATCAAAAGAATACAGTTGCAGAAATGGCTCTAACATTGACAAAAAAAATAATAATGATAACTTATTGTCAGGACAGATAAGGACCCAAGAGCGGATGAGGCTAAATATGGTTACTTTATTAACAGAAGGAACGTCCTAACGTCCAAAAAACAAAAAAACCCAACTAGGGAAAAAGCTCAGTCTTAACTTCCAACTGCACAGCAGGCAGGTCGAGCACTCAGCCTCCGAGAGCACCAGGAGAGGAGGAGCAACAAATCCAAAACGGTAGGCAGGAGAATGGTCGAACAGACAAGGGGTCAAGCGAGGTGCAGACAGGGCTGAGAACGGCGGGCAGTATCAAGGTCAAAAACAGTCCAGGTCGAGAACCAGAAGAGCACGTTACACCACGTTACAGAGAAAATATATTAAAAGTCAGAGAGAAAGAGAGAGAAAAAATTTAAACAAAACGAATACAAGTGTAGAAAAATTAGTAGAAAATAAATAAATAAATAAACAAAGTAAAAAAAAGGAAGAAAAAAGGACAGATCATACCCGAGTCCTGACAGTACCCCCTCCCCCAGGAGCGCCTCCCGGCGCCCCCGAGGAAGAAGGGCCGCGTTGGTGAAACTGGTCGATGAGGGATTCGTCCCCCTCCCTGATCCGCACTAGATGGTAAGCATTGCGAAGATCCAATTTCGTGAAGAACTCGGCCCCCTGCAAGAGATCGAAGGCCAAAGACATCAACGGCGGGGGGTACCGGTTCTTAACTGTGATGTCATTTAACCCCCGATAGTCTATACAGGGGCGCAGAGAGCCATCCTTTTTCACGAAAAAGAACCCCGCTCTGGCCGGAGAAGAAGAAGGACGAATAATACCGGGTGCCAGAAAATCAATTAAATACTTCTCCAGCGCTTCACGCTCGGGCACGGAGAGAGAGTACAGCCGTCCGCGAGGCGGAGAAGTACCAGGGAGGAGATCGATGGCACAACCGTACGGTCGGTGGGGAGGAAGCCCGGGACCTGCTGAAGACCGCCCGCAGATCATGGTAACAAGCAGGAACTTGAGAAAGATCTGCCTCCTCCTCCTGTAGGGAAACAGAAACAGAGACCGGGGAGAGAGTAGACAGAAGGCAATGTGTATGGCAATATTGACTCCATGACAAAACTAAATTGTCTGCCCAGTTAATGTTCGGCCCGCGACGAACGAGCCAAGGATGACCCAATACCAAAGGGACAGACGGAGATTTACAGACTAGGAATCTGAGGTCCTCCCGGTGGTTCCTGGAGGTATGAACACTGACCGAATCAGTGATCCGAGAGATCTGCATAAGAGGGCTGGCCATCGAGTCCATGAGCGACTATAGGTGACTGCAGGGATTGGATGGGTAGATCCCGAGCACGTGCCCATTCTTCATCAATGAAGTTGCCCTTTGCTCCTGAATCAACGAGTGCTGAAGCCTTAAACAAAGAGTGTTTAGTCAACAGAGACACAGATAGGTTAGTGCGTGACCTGTGAGTGGTGGAAATGGCAGTACCACTCAAATTAACTCTCTGTGGCGATCGAGCAGCCTTAGCAGGACAGGAGTGAGCTCGGTGTCCTTGAGCCACGCAATATAGGCACAGACCCTCCACCAGGCGCCACTGTTTCTCCTTGGGCGTGAGGCGCAAGCGATCCTTCTGCATAGGCTCACACTCCTCGGCACTCTGGGATGGAGGGGCGAACGTGACTGGCTCGGAGTCCGCTCGAACTCAACGGCGTAGCTCTCTCCTGGCGTCTATGCGGAGGGACAGACTGATCACGTCATCCAACCGTTCAGGAACCTCCCAGGCAAACAGTTCATCTTTGAACGAGTGATAAGGGCCTCGGTGTTCCATCCACAAGTAGCGGCCAGGGTGCGGAACTGCACGGAGTAATCTGCCACTGAACGTCTGCCCTGTTGAAGACGCGCTAACAGTCAGGACGCTTCCTTGCCAAAAACAGACTGTTCAAAAGTCTTAATCATCTCCTCCTTAAAAGAACTAAAGTCAGAACAGCACCCTGCCTGTGATCCCCATACAGCAGTCCCCCAATCACGTGCTCTACCTGAGAGCAGGGAGATGACATACGCCACCTTGGAGACATCTGATGCGTAGGTTCGTGCTTGTAGAGAAAACACCACCTCGCACTGAATAGAGAAAGCTTTACAACTAGTAGGCTCAACGGAATACATGGGGCGGGGGGGTTATTCACTCTTGGCTCAGAGGGGAACGTGGACGGGAAAGGCCCGGGAGGCGGTGAAGGGAAATCCTCTTGAGTGAGACGATCAAGTCGACCCACCAAATCCGCGATTTGAGCCGACAAGGCGTCCACAGAGTGACGGGTCGAAGACAGTTCCATCTCGTGACAGCCCAACATCGCTCCCTGATGCTCCAAAGCCGACTGCCAAGTTGAGCCTTCCACTGGGTCCATTCTTGGTCAGTGTTTGGTGTCAGGACAGATAAGGACCCAAGAGCGGATGAGGCTGAAAATGGTAACTTGATGGTAACCTACCGTCCAAAAAACAAAAAACCCAACTCTGGAAAAAACTCAGTCTTAACTTCCAACTGCACAGCGGGCAGGTCGTGCGCTCAGTTACACGTTACACCAACCGAGCAGACAAACCAACAAGCGTACTGACCAGAAAGGAGGAACCGGACAGAACCGAAGCCAAACGGCAAAACATCACAGAACACACTGACAAGGAGGAGTGAAAATCAAGCAGAATATATAGGGTGAGTAACGAGATAGAGGGAACAGGTGCGTCAGACAAGCCGCAGCCTAGATTGCTGAGCGAGATCAGCTGGCGCTAGAGCAAAGGGAAGAAAAACCAGAGAAAATATATTAAAAGTCAAAGAGAGAGAAAAATGGAAATAAAACGAATACAAGTGTAGAAAAATGAGTAGAAACGAAAAAAAAAATATATATAAAAAATAAACAAAGTAAAAAAAAAAGGAAGAAAAAAGAACAGATCATACCCGAGTCCTGACACTTATATATAATGTAATTTAATTTGCAAACAAATACACCGTACATCTGCTAAACAACCACATATACTCACAATCCATGTTTCCCTACGAGGTCAATGACAGCAGCTTTAACAAGAAACTTTCTTGAGGAAATAAACAGCATCTTTGTCTCTTCGTGTTCTCTCATGATTGAAGGGGCTTTTTCTTCAAGCGGTGTCTGCAAGCTAGGTGTGGTCCCGAATTGCATCTGTTGAAGGACACTTAGAAATGACAAAAACATTTTATTTATTTACATTTAGTCATTTAGCAGATGCTTTTATCCAAAGTGACTTACAAATGAGGACAATGGAAGCAATCAAAATCAACAAAAGAGCAATGATATATATGTGCTATGACAAGTCTCAGTTAGCTTAATGCAGTACACATGGGCTTTTTACATATAATAAATAAAAAAACTGATAGAATAGAAAAGGAATAGAGCAAGCTAATTTTAGAGGTCTTTTTTTTTTTTTGCTTTTGTTAATTGTATACCGGTAATAGATGAAAAAAAGGGGAAGACATTAATGGTTTAACTGTAACGTTAATGGTTGAACACTTCCTTCTATAATGAATCCTGGTTTTTGCTTGTAATATAATATATTTTAAATTTGTCAAACTCCCTCAATCCTGTATTCACAGTGTCATTCTTGAAAATCTGAGTCAAATCTCAGTATTCGATCAAGAGATACTTGTTGAGACTGCTCAGTTTTGGGTGAGGCTATCAGTTCTCCGACACTTCGAAGTTTGAATAGTTTTCTCCATGTTTCCTTTCAGTCTATGAAGACAATAAAATTTTTGATTAACTGTAATTTGTTCCTCGACATCCATCATCTAAATAAAAGAAGAAAAATTATCCGTACGTACACCGCACACTGAGAAAACAAATAACAATGATACAAATTTACATTTTAAATAGTGACTAGTCAGGTAAGTTAAGTTAGCACAAAATGGTGCACAAGGTTGATTACATTAATTTCGCGTTGTTGAACATGAAATATTCCATAGTAATCGTAAAAGGACGGTAATGTTAATGGGTTCATGCTCAAAACATACTTAAGTCTTTCCCTAAATATGTACCATTCTGCCAACACATATTTACAAAAACCATGCGAAATGCCCTAGCTTGTGTGCCAATTTACAACATTTAGTTTACAAACCTCCTGTGTATTTGGAGTACGGAACATGGAGTCAACATAAAAGTAAAAAATACAACTACTTGAACAACTAACACAAAACAATCTGAAGCAAGATGGGAAAAATATTTACTATTATAGATGTATTTTAATTATTTTCACTCACCTGAGGCAGAGAGTCGCATTATCTGACAGTGCTGTCGGAGCAACGGTTGAAAAAGAACGTCACTGCGCAGGCGCGCCATGCGCGCAGAAGCTCACAGCATGTACATTCCAGCAATCCAGTATTGTCTCCCCGTGCGCTTAAATGCTTATTTTATATTGGCAACATAATAAATAAACTACATAAATACAGTAGACCTCGCCCTTTGACTACAGACAAAATAAGTATGCATTTTATTTCAATATGTACTGCTTAAATGTATTTAACACAGACATTGTGTAAACAGTTGAGCTCAATATTTACATACATTGTGTAATAACTGTAATAACACAAAATGTGTTACGAATCGTTTAACACATATTTTGTGTACATTTTTAACACATCTTTTTTAAGAGTTTGGTCTTGTCCCGGTTTTCGTCTAAGACAAAGTCTTTACATTGTTAAAAGAATGGCATCTACGCTAATATTAGTATGTTTCTCTCTTATTCCGAGGTCACCGTAGCCACTAGATCCAGTCTGTATCAAGATCAGATGGTCACTGCAGTCACCTGGATCCTGTACGTATCTAGCCCAGATGGTGGATCAGGACCAAGAAAGGACATCTACAGCCCTGAAAGTCAGAGGAGACCAGAACAACTAGATGTGCCCCAGATACATATCACCTTTAAAGACCTTGTCTCAGATCACAATCTGACTTTGCTGCAGCGTGTTAATGTGCATGCGTATTATAGACATACCTTAGGTCACTTTGCGCATGCGTGGTAAACTCATACCTGACGTACGTACGTGACGTCATCGCGCTACAGTCTGCAGCAAGGGGTGTCTCGATACTCTAGTTATTACGGTACACAAAGCAGTGCTGGACAAATTTCTGTTTCTAAGCTACTTGTCCCAAAGTAAGTCCTTATTTACTTGTCTTGAAAGATCTGTTATGATTTTTGTGTTTGTTGTGGCATTTATCAAACAGATATTCAGCTATTCATTGTCACTTAGCAAATAAACATCTGTATGTGAGTGCCACCAAGTCATAATTTTAAGTAACAGCTGCACTCTGAGCATGTGACCAAAAAGTGCAAATATTCTTGGTTAGCCAGTTTTCTTCTCAGTGTGATGTAAAAGAGATTAGAACACCTCTCTGTAAAAAATCTGTCATAGTGAGCGAGTGCTAACGTTCATGTTGGTCTGAATAGATGCATTAACAGGCCATTCATTCAGATGAAAATGTTAATCAGGTAACACTTTAGAATACTGTTTCTTACTTACTACATAACTAATAAGGAATTATTGAAGAACTAACAGGTGATTATTCATTAACACTTAACTCACTACTGTTAACTACTAAGGAAGATTTGTTAATTAATCAGTATGTAATATAATTTTATGATTATCTTAAGTAACAGTTAGCTAATCAATAACTAATGTATTCTGTCATAACTCCTTAAGAACTACTATTAATTATCTACTAGTTAGGGTTCAAGAAAAATAACTATGAAGTAACTACTAATGAACAGTTTTACACAATTACATTGAATTGTGACCCTTTCATATAAATGTTATTAGCAATATTAGTAGTAGTATGAAAATGCAATATTAATAAATGCAGTACATTTTATAGAGGTTTTGCCTATGTAGTAAATTGTTTTGTGAGTGTGTTTTGTAAGAAATCAGCTTCCAATAGGAACCCCACCACGACTCCAGTGCCTTGCGATAACTTACCTTAGTTTTTATATTTTATATACAGTACTGTATGTGTGCCTCCTCAGCATATACCACATTACCATTAATTCAATTTCTGTATGTAAGGCAAAGCCTGAGGAAAAGGTAAATACAGGTATCCTATTTGTAATTATTAAAGAATTATAAAATAATTAGGACTTATTTAGAACCTGAAACATTAGGCCTATTCTAAAGTGAAAATATTGGGAACCCATTAATAATTAATAAAGAATTATCAGATAATTCCTGAAGAATTACTTAGAATCTGAAACAGTATTCTAAAGTGAAAACATAGGCAACCCATTAGTAATTAATAATTAATCATCAAATAATTCTGCAGGACTTATTTTGAACCTGAAACATTAGTCCTATTCTTAAGTGGAAATGTTGGGAACCCATTAGTAATTAATAAAAAAATATTAGATAATTCCTCAAGAATTACTTAGAATCTGAAACAGTATTCTAAAGTGAAAACATAGGGAACCCATTAGTAATTAATAATCAAATAATTCTGAAGGATGTTTCAACATGTTTTTATGTTGAAAATGGTTCTACCACACGTACATTTACTTACGTTTTCATGCACATAAAAACGTACAACCTTGACGTATTTATAGCAGTAAAACGTAAAAATAATTACGTGTTAGCAGCTAAAAAACCGTAAATAATCTAACGTAAAGTGTGAATGTATATGAATTCCCATGTATTAATATTAAAATCGTGGCCTTAATGATTTAAATTTGTTGTATTTGTCATATCAATACATGTTTTTACTGAATTTATTGAAAGCAGTTTACTCATCTACTTAATAGGAAATAACATTTCTGTGCATGCTGCAAACTCGTTTCGGGGATTACATAATGTTAAACGAGACTACACTTTGAAACCTTAAAATGAATACAATTTATGTAATTGTTTAACCATTTTGTAATATTTTGCTGTGCGATTTTCTCCTATCCAATGACTGGCATTACAATCATAGATACACAAAAGCACAGCATAAAATTACAAATCACATCCATTTTATTTGTTTGCTGTACTCCTTTATATATCTTTAGAATCCAGATGTTTGCAAGGAACATATCCAAATTCAGCCCTTTATCAATCGATCGATCTTCATCTTCATTCTCAGCAACAGCGACCGTCACAGTCAAAGCCCGCGCTCGTTATGATATGATTCGAATTTGAAAATAGCGACAGTGCGCCACCGTCGAGAAACATTACGACATGGTTTACGGCACTGATATCGAACTCTCATTGGTTCTCACCTTATTCGTCACAGATTGCGACATGCCGTGTTTCAGTTGATAGACATTTGAAATCAGTACAGCGCCAGTGCGCCTTCACGGTGAGAAGATTCATAATTTCACGGATTAATAAATGAAATTCTGCTCTGTACCTTATAAAAACTATTACCTCCAGAGAGGACTGCGACTGGAACTCATTATCATTTGAACTACTTTTGGTACCACTTTTGATATTTTCGCAAAGAATAAATGATTAATGTGACGTTTGTTTGTCTGTTATTTGTTTATTTATAACAGTAACGTTATGTAGTTTTAAGAAATGGTTATGGGTAGGTTTAGGGGTAGGTGTAGGATTAACGTTAGTGGTTCAAAATAACGTTTTAATGTTATATTTTTACTAAAATTGTGTTTTATTATGTTTTATTCTTTTAACATTCTGTATAAAATGGGTAGGTTTAGGTTCGGGTGGGGTTTAGGGATCTTACATTTATAAAAAAAAAATTATAAAAAGGGAATAAACAAACAAACAAAAAAAATAATAATCCGATACGCATTGAAAAGCAGCTTCATGAGCTTCTATGGATAACTGACTGGTCAGAGAAAACGTTCTATCTATACGTATTTGAGGTTGTTTTTACGTAAATTTAGTTACATATCGAACCTGTAATTACGTCCAGATAATACGTAAACGACACTGTAAATACGTAAAGGCACATACGTATTGGACAGTTTTAATTTACGTCTAAATATGTACGTTTTGATTGTGAGATCAGGCTGAATTACTAGATAATTCCTTAAGAATTACTTAGAATCTGAAACAGTATTCTAAAGTGAAAACATAGGGAAGCCATTAGTAATTAATAAAGAATTATCAAATAATTCCTGAAGAATTACTTAGAATCTGAAACAGTATTCTAAAGTGAAAACATAGGGAACCCATTAGTAATTAATAAAGAATTATCAAATAATTCCTGAAGAATTACTTAGAATCTGAAACAGTATTCTAAAGTGAAAACATAGGGAACCCATTAGTAATTAATAAAGAATTATCAGATAATTTTGCAGGACTTACAGAATTCTAAAGTGAACCTATTATTAAATAATAATAAACTACATCATTTTGACTAAGAACAACTTATAAAAGTAATCATAAACTTTGTAAAATACTCTCATCTGTTTATTTCAGATGAGAACATTTCTTAATACAGCATATTTTATTCCATTTTAACATGTATACTGCCCACATTTGAACTAATTTAACAAACCTTTCATAATCAAAAGTTAAACATTTAGAAGCAAACAAAATTCATATTTTATTTCCATTATATAGCCTATATAGCCTATAAGTGGGCTGTAACAATGTTGCTACTGTAGTAGTACTTTGTACTTGTCCTTTTACTCAAGTAATTTTGAAAATGAATAGACCTACTTATAATTTTACTGGCGTAATATTTTATTGGGGTGTCTGTACTTTTACTCAAGTACTTGATTTGTGGGACACAGCCTGATTATTATAGTGTTTTTTTTGCGTATAACTGTTCAGTAGTAGTTATTTCATAGTTATTTTTCTTGAACCTTAACTAGTAGATAATTAATAGTAGTTCTTCAGGAGGTATGACAGAATATATTAGTTACTGATTAGCTAACTGTTACTTAACAAAATCATAAAATTATATTACATACTGATTAGTTAACACATCTTTCTTAGTAGTTAACAGTAGTGAGTTAAGTGTTAATGAATAATCACCTGTTAGTTCTTCAATAATTCCTTATTAGTAATGTAGTAAGTAAGAAACAGTATTACCGTTAATCACACTAAATTTTTGCAAAAACTATTCAAGTCAAGTCAAGTCACCTTTATTTATATAGCGCTTTAAACAAAATACATTGCGTCAAAGCAACTGAACAACATTCATTAGGAAAACAGTGTCAATAATGCAAAAAGATAGTTAAATGCAGTTCATCATTGAATTCAGTGATGTCATCTCTGTTCAGTTAAATAGTGTCTGTGCATTTATTTGCAATCAAGTCAACGATATCGCTGTAGATGACGTGACCCCAACTAAGCAAGCCAGAGGCGACAGCGGCAAGGAACCGAAACTCCATCGGTGACAGAATGGAGAAAAAAACCTTGGGAGAAACCAGGCTCAGTTGGGGGGCCAGTTCTCCTCTGACCAGACGAAACCAGTAGTTCAATTCCAGGCTGCAGCAAAGTCAGATTGTGCAGAAGAATCATCTGTTTCCTGTGGTCTTGTCCTGGTGCTCCTCTGAGACAAGGTCTTTACAGGGGATCTGTATCTGGGGCTCTAGTTGTCCTGGTCTCCGCTGTCTTTCAGGGATGTAGAGGTCCTTTCTAGGTGCTGATCCAGCATCTGGTCTGGATACGTACTGGATCCGGGTGACTGCAGTGACCCTCTGATCTGGACACAGACTGGATCTGGTGGCCACGGTGACCTCGGAACAAGAGAGAAACAGACAAATATTAGCGTAGATGCCATTCTTCTAATGATGTAGCAAGTACATAGGGTGTTATGGGAAGTGTTTCCGGTTCCGGTTTACCTAATTAATGCAGCCTAAAAATCCTTTAACGGATTTGGATAATAAAAGCATATTAGTATGTTATGTGTATGCCAGGTTAAAGAGATGGGTCTTTATTCTAGATTTAAACTGCAAGAGTGTGTCTGCCTCCCGAACAATACCGAACTATTTATCTCACTGTGAAAGTCCTCAAAACTATGACAACAAATTATCTGGCCAAGTGGAAGCATATAGATTAGAAAAACAAGCAGTCAGAGCCATATATATAGAGAGAGAGAGTCCAATCAGTGGCGTAGCCACAGGTGTGCCAGGGTGTGCCTGTGCCACCCACAGTGGCAGCTGGCACACCTAAAAATAGATGCAGAGTTCTTATTTATAGTCTCAATAAAAAATGTTTACTAAACTTGGGCTATTGTTGTTTACTTAGAAAATATATATATATTTTAAATCAACCCTTTCACGCGTAAATTACAAATATTTTAACTGACTCCTTGTTTCCATGGCGACGCGTCATGATTGTCACGTGACACACCGCAGCCACTAACAGATCTGTATTCGTTTTATTTAGTTTTTCATTTTTTATTAAAAAATAAACACAAACTTGCTTACGATGTCAACTATCTGATTTTCAGATTCTTCGTTTAAAAACCTTTATAAATTATCTTGATCTATAACGAGATGAGCGCTGCAGTTCAGAGTCCTGTCAGCCGGATTTTACGTACAGCACATGATTTCCCCAGTTTCTCCCGAAATACATGAAAGTAAGTGGCTGTTGAACTAGGAGAAGAATAGAGTAAACTTTATTTTTCTGCTATGTGTGTCTGATATATGAATAAAACACGTCGGCAAATTACATTTGATTAGATAGTTTTTGCTGCTTCCATAGACATCAGTGTGTATTTTACAAACTACCAATGTTCAATTCAATTCAAGTTTATTTGTATAGCGCTTTTAACAATACAAATCATTACAAAGCAACTTTACAGAAAATTATGTTTCTACAATATTTAGTAGTAGCTAGTAGTTTGTGCACGTTTGACAGGATTTTAGAAAAATACAAATAATAATAATAATACAAGACGTAGTCAGCTAGATGATGAACTATCAATATTATTAATTAATAGTAATTATAGGATGCAGTCACACATGTAGCAATAATTGTTAGTTCTGTTTGTTGACAATGTATTGTTTTACTAGTGATTATGTATATTTAAATATATGAAACCTAAAATAAACATTATGTAGTTGAAAACACTGCATAATAATTGTGATATATGACAAGCGCTGAGCGCGTCCGTCCCTTGCTCAGTGCCAGCCAATGCGCGAAAGCTGTTTGAATCTGGCAGTTCTGTGACGCCACTGAACATTCTAAATCATACTCTCAGGGGCACAAAAATAAGAATCCAATATATGGTGCAATAATGTTAAAAATGTTAAAATGTAATTTACATTTTAAATTATTTTTGTTAAAATATATCTGCCGACATTCGGACTGCCAACCAATCAGCAAACAGCAGCTGACTGTGACCCCAGCAGTCTATGATATAAACAGATCATTTTACTGATTGCACATTTCTAGCTAGCAATATGTCGCAGAGCTCCTTTCTTAATTTTTTTTAGCAAAAACCTTGGCTTGATGGACAGCCAGACACAAGGCCTAACTTTACACCTGATGAGGATGTTTCTCCCTCCCTGGGCCCAACATCAACAGACAGTGTTGCCAGATTGGAAATGTCCAAGTTTCGTACCAGAAGTTCAAAATTATTGTATTTGGAAGAAAATTATTACATTTAACAATTAACTACATTTTGAAACGACCTGTAAATTACCAATAGGAGTATGGTTGGAGGGAAGCAGTGCGACAAAAATACTATCCCATAATTTTGCACAGTAATCTGACAATAAATGTGGCACACCCAGATTTTCATATGCACATCCAGAGTCTCTTTTCTGGTTACACTACTGACTCCAATGGAACGCTTTTTTTACAGCAATGGCGGCTCGTGGAGCCTCTAAATAGTTCCCGGAAGTAGCAGCAAACCGATGCCGCGCCGTAGAGATGCAGCAGAACAAACCGTTTGCGACGCACTTTTAAAAGGTAAGACGTTTAAATAATAAAATTGTATATTAGCAGTACATCTTAATAACAATAAATTGCAAATTAAAACCTTCTAGTAGATTATTACTCATTAAATGAGTAGATTTAAGGGATATTATCAGATAACTAACAGATTAGGCTAGGATTGGAGCTGAATAAAGTTAGTAACGAACACCCTATTAATTGTAAAATCTGTTCTCTTAATTCGGTTTCATCCATCGTGTTTGGAATTAGAACAAAGGAATCTAAAAATTTTTTTTTGCAGGGTGGGGAAAGTTAGCTAACGTCACATAGCCTATTACGTTAGTTCAATATAACGTTTGATCACGTTTGACAGCGGTGAGTGGAAGTGGTAAAAATTAGGTTATAACGTTTGTTCCTTATTACACATATTAAATTCCTTAATAATAAAATGCACCCTATTGATATAAATTTAGAGTGAATCGAGTTTGCAAAAACATGGGTGGAGTGTTTTTAGTCATTGTGATTCATTGACTATTACCTGTCTATATTATATAACCTGTCTATATTATATAATACTACTATAATATATACTTAAACTTATTAGTGTGACGACTGGGTGAAGGAGGAGCTGGAAACAAGTGCGAGTTAAACAGTTTAATGAATATAAAACAGACAAACACGTCTGTGATACAAAAAACGTCCAAACCAAGTTAAGATTAACAATTTAATTGAGGTTCAACAAATAAAAAACAGAAGCAATATGGATAAACAAATGATAAAGCTTGGCTTATTGAATATCAGATCCCTTTCTACGAAAACACTTTTTGTAAATAATATGATCACTGATCATAATATAGATGTACTCTGTTTGACAGAAACCTGGCTAAAACCTGATGATTACATTATTTTAAATGAGTCCACCCCCCAAGATTACTGTTATAAACATGAGCCACGTCTAAAAGGCAAAGGTGGAGGTGTTGCTTCAATTTATAACAACGTTTTCAGGATTTCTCAGAGGGCAGGCTACAAGTATAACTCGTTTGAAGTAATGATACTTCATATAACATCCAAAGAAACAAATGTTAATGATAAATCCCCTGTTATGTTTGTACTGGCTACTGTATACAGGCCACCAGGGCACCATACAGACTTTATTAAAGAGTTTGGTGATTTTACATCCGAGTTAGTTCTGGCTGCAGATAAAGTTTTAATAGTTGGTGATTTTAATATCCATGTTGATAATGAAAACGATGCATTGGGATCAGCATTTATAGACATTCTGAACTCTATTGGTGTTAGACAACACGTTTCAGGACCTACTCATTGTCGAAATCATACTCTAGATTTAATACTGTCACATGCAGTGTTGGGAAGGTTACTTTGGAAATGTAATAGGTTACAGATTACAAGTTACCCTGTTTAAAATGTAATAGTAGTGTAACTTTTTCAATTACTTTATTAAAGTAATGTAACTAATTACTTTTGAGTACTTTTTGATTACTTTTCTAAATTTGTGAAAATTAAAGAATAATAAATAAAATCATATACATTAACTCAAATACAGTTATCTAATAAGCATGTGACGTATTCTGTGTAATTAACTCCTGAAACATTGGTGTTTTTTTTAAACTGCTGTTTCTGTATATGATGATAGTTTTCTCAAAATAAGTAAAATGCACATGAAGTGACACAGAGCAGTTCTAGAAATTATGTTTATGTGCTCGTGTACTCCTATACTGAGGCAGGCCTATGTGTAGTAAATGAAACCATGTCTTTGCCATTAATTTAAAAAAACTATTTTTGTATGGACCTGACATAAAAAAGGTTTAAATCTTTAATTTGGGGACATGCAAAATAATTAAAAGTTCTCTCCCGAACTGCACCTTCACTTCCATTTTTCTCTTCAGTCTCTTTATTATGCCCTGTTATCCATCTCTCTCATGACTTTAATACTCAAGATTGAACAAAACTATACTTTACAATACAATATTACAATATCTTTATAGAAAAATCCTAATACTGTACACGAGTCATGTTTTTCCCTTACAAAAAATTACCATGCTTTTATTAGCCTATATAAAAGTAAAATAACCTTGTTTTTTTGCAAATGGATTTGTATTTATTTTTAAATAAATACATTTGTAAAATAATTTTACATTTTTGGTTATCACAGTTAAACAATAGTAACCATTTTCTCTGAATTTATAGTTAAATATTAAAATGTTAATTTTCGTAAGGGTTGTGTTGTTGTCTGTCGTAGCTCCCCCTAAACCTATAAAAAAATCGGAATTTTTTTCAGCTAAATTACTACTGTAACATTACAACAGATAATAATGATGTCCTTTATATAGTATTTTGAGTGATGACTGATGAGCAACGTGCTGCTGCTTGATTAAATAAATAAAAAAACAAAGACAAAAAAGCATATTTACAGATGAAACCCAGAACAGGTGTTCTGCTTCTCTGCTCCAGCAGTCCACTCTAGTCAGTCTCTCTATCTCTCTCGCATTGATTACTCGGAGTCTGATTACTCGGAGGCGCGGAGAGCGCGCGAGTCATGACTAACAATTCATGACTTATTAGAGATTCAATTATCAAATGGCGGATTCGCAATTTAGTACATTCGGCAGGCAATTATACAATAATGATATTAAATAGTGGGGCAAAATCGGCTGCCAGGCCACCGGGAATTGTCCCGGTTCTCCCGGTGTCCAGTCCGCGCCTGATTTCCACAGACACGCAGAATGTGCAGGAGTCATATATTGCATTTTTGGGGCTTTAAATTCACAGACACTAGTCGATGTCATGTTTTGATTCAAGTGTACTGACCTACTTTTGATTTAGTCATCCAAAATGTGGCATATTCCATCCGCGTTAGGCATTCCGTTTTTATGACTGGATTCTACGAACCAGACTGTATTTCCACATCCCGGAAATTATTAGGGCGGCATGTTTCAGAATAGTCAAAGCAATTTGGGAAAGAAATCAGTTAAATCTGTATGTGGATGTGTGTAAATATTCAAATGTAATCCCCTTTGTAATCGTAAAAAACTTCATAAGTAACTGTAATTTAACTACTCATTTTTTCTTAGTAACTGTAACTAATTACAGTTACAATAATTTTGTAATTAAATCACGTAACGCCGTTACATGTAACTAGTTACTCCCCAACACTGGTCATATGGAATTGATGTTGATGGTGTTGAAATTATTCAGCCAAGTGATGATATCTCAGATCATTATTTAGTTCTTTGCAAAATTCATATAGCCAAAATTGTAAATTCTACTTCTTGTTACAAGTATGGAAGAACCATCACTTCTAACACAAAAGACTGCTTTTTAAGTTATCTTCCTGATGTATCCAAATTCCTTAGCATATCCAAAACCTCAGAACAACTTGATGATGTAACAGAAACTATGGACTCTCTCTTTTCTAGCACTTTAAATAAAGTTGCTCCTTTACGCTTAAGGAAGGTTAAGGAAAACAGTTTGACACCATGGTATAATGAGCATACTCGCACCCTAAAGAGAGCAGCCCGAAAAATGGAGCGCAGCTGGAGGAAAACAAAACTAGAGGTATTTCGTATTGCTTGGCGGGAAAGTAACATATCCTACAGAAAAGCATTAAAAACTGCTAGATCTGATTACTTTTCTTCTCTTTTAGAAGAAAACAAACATAACCCCAGGTATTTATTCAATACAGTGGCTAAATTAACGAAAAATAAAGCCTCAACAAGTGTTGACATTTCCCAACACCACAGCAGTAATGACTTTATGAACTACTTTACTTCTAAAATCGATACTATTAGAGATAAAATTGCAACCATTCAGCCGTCAGCTACAGTATCACATCAGACAGTGCACTATAGACCCCCTGAGGAACAATTCCACTCATTCTCTACCATAGGAGAGGAAGAATTGTATAAACTTGTTAAATCATCTAAGCCAACAACATGTATGTTAGACCCTATACCATCTAAGCTCCTGAAAGAGGTGCTTCCAGAAGTCATAGATCCTCTTCTGACTATTATTAATTCCTCATTGTCATTAGAACATGTCCCCAAAACCTTCAAACTGGCTGTTATTAAGCCTCTCATCAAAAAACCACAACTTGACCCCAAAGAACTAGTTAATTATAGACCAATCTCGAATCTCCCATTTCTGTCCAAGATACTAGAAAAGGTGGTATCCACACAATTATATTCCTTCTTAGAGAAAAATGGTATATGTGAGGATTTCCAGTCAGGATTTAGACCGTATCATAGTACTGAGACTGCTCTTCTTAGAGTTACAAATGATCTGCTCTTATCATCTGATCGTGGGTGTATCTCTCTATTAGTTTTATTGGATCTTAGTGCTGCGTTTGACACAATTGACCACAACATTCTTTTGCATAGACTTGAATACTTTGTTGGCATCAGTGGAAGTGCGTTAGCATGGTTTAAATCGTACTTATATGACCGCCATCAGTTCGTAGCAGTGAATGAAGATGTATCCTATCGATCACAAGTGCAGTATGGAGTACCTCAAGGCTCAGTACTAGGGCCGCTACTCTTCACGCTTTATATGTTACCCTTGGGAGATATCATCAGGAAACATGGTGTTAGCTTTCACTGTTATGCTGATGATACTCAGCTCTATATTTCTTCGCAGCCCGGTGAAACACACCAATTTGAAAAACTAATGGATTGCATAGTCGATATAAAAAACTGGATGACGAGTAATTTCTTACTGCTAAATTCTGAAAAAACAGAGGTGTTAATTATAGGACCTAAAAACTCTGTTTGTAATAACCTAGAACACTGTCTAAGACTTGATGGTTGCTCTGTCAATTCTTCATCATCAGTTAGGAACCTAGGTGTGCTACTTGATCACAATCTTTCCTTAGAAAGCCACGTTTCTAGCATTTGTAAAACTGCATTTTTCCATCTCAAAAATATATCTAAATTACGGCCTATGCTCTCAATGTCAAATGCAGAAATGTTAATCCATGCATTTATGACCTCAAGGTTAGATTATTGTAATGCTTTATTGGGTGGTTGTTCTGCACGCTTAGTAAACAAACTACAGCTAGTCCAAAATGCAGCAGCAAGAGTTCTTACTAGAACCAGGAAGTATGACCATATTAGCCCGGTCCTGTCAACACTGCACTGGCTCCCTATCAAGCATCGCATAGATTTTAAAATATTGCTTATTACTTATAAAGCCCTGAATGGTTTAGCACCTCAGTATTTGAATGAGCTCCTTTTACATTATAATCCTCTACGTCCGCTACGTTCTCAAAACTCAGGCAATTTGATAATACCTAGAATATCAAAATCAACTGCAGGCGGCAGATCCTTTTCCTATTTGGCGCCCAAACTCTGGAATAACCTACCTAACATTGTTCGGGAGGCAGACACACTCTTGCAGTTTAAATCTAGATTAAAGACCCATCTCTTTAACCTGGCATACACATAACATACTAATATGCTTTTATTATCCAAATCCGTTAAAGGATTTTTAGGCTGCATTAATTAGGTAAACCGGAACCGGAAACACTTCCCATAACAACTTATGTACTTGCTACATCATTAGAAGAATGGCATCTACGCTAATATTTGTCTGTTTCTCTCTTGTTCCGAGGTCACCGTGGCCACCAGATCCAGTCTGTGTCCAGATCAGAGGGTCACTGCAGTCACCCGGATCCAGTACGTATCCAGACCAGATGGTGGATCAGCACCTAGAAAGGACCTCTACATCCCTGAAAGACAGCGGAGACCAGGACAACTAGAGCCCCAGATACAGATCCCCTGTAAAGACCTTGTCTCAGAGGAGCACCAGGACAAGACCACAGGAAACAGATGATTCTTCTGCACAATCTGACTTTGCTGCAGTCTGGAATTGAACTACTGGGTTCGTCTGGTCAGAGGAGAACTGGCCCCCCAACTGAGCCTGGTTTCTCCCAAGGTTTTTTTCTCCATTCTGTCACCGATGGAGTTTCGGTTCCTTGCCGCTGTCGCCTCTGGCTTGCTTAGTTGGGGACACTTCATCTACAGCGATATCGTTGACTTGATTGCAAATAAATGCACAGACACTATTTAACTGAACAGAGATGACATAACTGAATCCAATGATGAACTGCCTTTAACTCTCATTTTTGCATTATTGACACTGTTTTCCTAATGAATGTTGTTCAGTTGCTTTGACGCAATGTATTTTGTTTAAAGCGCTATATAAATAAAGGTGACATTGACATTGACAAACAAGGGTACAACACGATGCTGGGAAGACGACAGTCCAAGATGGTGGTGAGACGGTGAGTAATCCGGATGGTGACGGTGAGAAGGCAGCAGGAGAGGATGGCACAGGAACTGCGGGGAATCGAGCCGAAGGGAAGTCGTGATGCTTTGTGGAAGTGCGGAAAGTGGATGAGGTTCCGGGGGAAGACACGGACGTTCAACGCAAACAACACAGAAGCAAGAGACAGAGATCAGACATGAAACAACGTTCTCACAAACACAAGACGTGAGACAAGCCAATATATATGGAGTGTGTAATGAGTGACAGCTGCTGCTGATGACAATTAACGGAGACGCCCACAAACTAATCAGTGCAGACGCGAAACACACAGACTTCACCACAAAGTGCAAAACACAGAGATCACGGTTTACCAACCGTGACAGTACCCCCCCCTCTAAGAAATCCTCTTGGAGTTCCCAGAAGGGCCTACCTGCTGATTGTAATCATCAATAAGGGAGTGATCCAATATGTCCCTAGCAGGTACCCAACTCCTCTCCTCCGGACCGTAACCTTCCCAGTCCACCAGGTACTGGAATCCTCGTCCCCTCCGTCTCGAGTCCAGAATACGATTAACCGAATAAGTCGGTTCCCCATCTACGAGACGCGGCGGCGGGGGAACCAGAGTAGGCGGACTAATACGTGCATAAAACACGGGTTTAATTTTGGAAACATGAAAGGCGGGTGTATCCTCCTTTACACTGGAGGTAGTTTGAGGCGGACTGTCACCGGACTACTAATCTTGGTTATAGTAAACGGGCCAATAAATTTGGGAGCCAATTTATTAGATACGGAACGCAGAAGAATGTTACTGGTAGAAAGCCACACCTTTTGACCCACGACATAAACGGGAGGCTTTGACCGTAGGCGATCGTCCTTGGCCTTAGTGCGCTCCCTCATCCGGAGCAGAGTCTCGCGGGCAAACGCGTGAGCGGAGGGGACCGCGACTTCACATTCCAGACTGGGAAAAACTGGTGGCTGGTAACCTAAACTGCACTGGAACGGAGAAAGGCCCGTAGCTGACACTGGTAACGAATTGTGAGCATACTCCACCATAGAGTTGTTGACTCCAGGAAGAAGGATTCTTGGAGACCAAACATCGCAACGTCCTCTCTAAATCTTGGTTGGCTCGCTCAGACTGTCCGTTACTTTGGGGATGATAACCCGAAGACAAGCTAACTGACGCTCCTAGCAATTTACAAAACTCTTTCCAAAATTTGGATTTAAATTGAGATCCCCTGTCAGAAACCACGTTTACCGGGAGGCCATGAAGCCGAAAGACGTGATCTAGGACAGTGACCGCTGTCTCCTTGGCTGTCGGTAATTTGGGCAAGGGAATGAAATGTGCCGCCTTTGAGAACCGGTCCACTACGGTCAAAATGACCATCATGCCATTAGAGGGTGGGAAGGCGGTAACAGAATCTAGTGCGATGTGGGACCAGGGTCTCGAAGGGACAGACAGCGGTTGAAGGAGCCCATCAGGAGGTCGGTTAGATGACTTACCACTGGCGCAAACTGAGCAAGCCAAAACAAAATCGCGGACGTCACAAGCCATACGTGGCCACCAGAATCGTTGTTTAACCAACCCATTAGTTCGACTTATCCCTGGGTGACAAGACACGTGACAAGAGCAGTAACCCCACTGGACGACGTCAGACCTTAACTCCTCTGGCACAAATAAACGGTTCGGTGGACAACCGGGCGGAGGCGTTACCCCTTGTAAGGCCGTCTTGACCTTCGACTCAACCTCCCATACGAGTGCTGAGACCACTAATTTCTCAGGTAAGATTCACTCGGGAGTCACCAGGCGGGCGGAGGGATCAAAAAGACGTGATAAAGAATCGGGTTTGACATTTTTGGAACCCAGGCGGTACGATAAAGTAAAATCAAAGCGACCGAAAAAAAGTGCCCACCGAGCCTGCCTGGAATTGAGTCTTTTGGCAGTTCTAATGTATTCTAAATTCTTATGATCGGTCCAAACAATGAAAGGTACCCCTGAGCCTTCCAGCCAGTGACGCCACTCCTCTAAAGCTAATTTGATGGCCAACAACTCTCTGTTACCAATGTCATTATTGCGTTCAGCAGGATATAATCGATGGGAAAAAAATGCGCAAGAATGTACCTTATCGTCCGAGACAGCACGTTGGGACAACACTGCTCCTACCCCCACCTCTGACGCGTCGACCTCCACCACGAACTGCCGTGTGGGATCAGGGGCCACAAGGATGGGAGCCGAAACTAAGCAGCTTTTGAGGTTAGTGAACGCAGTCTCAGCTGCGTCCGACCACCTGAACGGAGTACTGGGAGAGGTCAAGGCTGTCGGAGGTGAGGCTAGTTGGCTGAAATTCTGAATGAAACGCCTATAGAAATTGGCGAACCCCAGAAACCGCTGTAGGGCCTTACGGGAATCTGGAGATGGCCAATCTATCACAGCCTTAACTTTGTCATGGTCCATACGAATTCCATCGGACGAGACGATATACCCTAGGAAGGGAACAGAGTGTGCATGGAATATGCATTTCTCCGCTTTGACAAAAAGCCCATTCTCAAGTAACCTCTGGAGCACTCGTCTGACGTGTTGAACGTGTTCCTGGAGAGATGGAGAAAAAAATCAGTATGTCATCCAGGTAAACATATATAAACTGATCTACCATATCTCTCAACACGTCATTAATGAGTGCTTGGAAAACCCCTGGCGAGTTGGAGAGCCCGAACGGCATCACCAAGTATTCAAAGTGCCCTCTGGGGGTATTAAAGGCGGTTTACCATTCATCCCCCTTCCTGATGCGGACCAAATGATAAGCATTACGTAAATCCAATTTTGTGAATACGGATGCTCCCTGTAACCTCTCGAAAGCTGAAGACATGAGTGGTAACGGATAAGTGTTCTTTATTGTAATGTTGTTCAGCTCTCGGTAATCAATACAAGGTTGCAGAGAACCATCCTTCTTACCCACAAAAAAGAATCCCGCCCCCGCTGGAGAAGAGGAAGGACGGATGAACCCAAATGCTAAGGAATCAGAAATGTATTTCTCCATGGCCTCCCTCTCAGGAATAGAAAGAGAGTATAACTTGCCTTTAGGCGGAGACTTACCTGACACTAAATCTATGGCACAGTCGTAGGGACGATGCGGAGGAAGAGAAGCAGCACGGGACTTACTGAACACTCCTTCAGGTCCAGATACTCTGTGGGCACGTTTGGCAAAACCATGTTCTCCTTCTGAAAGACAGAAACAGGGACAACAGGACAAGCAGAAACCAGACAAGACTCATGACAACTTTCACTCCACAATGTGACTGTGTTGGAACCCCACTCCACTCGTGGATTATGTTTTATTAACCAGGGGTGCCTTAACACAATGGGAGCTACAGGGGAGTCCATGAGGAAAAAGGATATGGTTTCACAATGATTGCCAGAGGTGAGCAGAAGGTTCTGTGTAGTGTGTGACGTGAGGCAGTTCCTGGCCGTTGAGTGCGGCGACATGGATGGGAAGAGACACAGGCAGGACAGGAATGTTCAGGTGACGTGCAAGGAGTGAGTCGATGAAATTATTTGGGGTGGTGCTAGCGCAGTGGATAAGACACATGCCTTTGGTGTGAGAGACCCGGGTTCGAATCCACTGTGAGACACCAATGTGTCCCTGAGCAAGACACTTAACCCCTAGTTGCTCCAGAGGTGTGCGACCTCTGACATATGTAGCAATTGTAAGTCGCTTTGGATAAAAGCGTCAGCTAAGTGAATAAATGTAATGTAATTACCTTTGGCTCCGGAGTCCAGAAGGGCGTGACAGTTGTGAGTGTGATTCTCCCACCTCAGTTTCACCGGAAGGAGAGTCGATGATGTTTTTGAAGACTTCCCAGCGGACATCCCACCCGATAGTAGCCTCAAGTTTACTTACGGGCTGGCTCTTTTACCGGGCAGGAGAAGATGGTATGTCCTGAGCCTCCACAGTACAGTCATAGTCCTTGGGACCTCTGCCGTTCTCTCTCCCTCCGGGACAGCCGAGCTCTACCCACCTGCATGGGTTCGTGGTCGTCGACGGGACCGACCGCGTTCTCTCAACTCGAGCGCCCCCTATGTCCGGAGAGATGGTATGGCGCGTAGGACTGGTCTGACGACCCAGGCGATTAATCCGGGCATCAACTCGTAAGGCTAAGTCAATAAGACCGTTGAGTGTGGGGGGCAGCTCGAGGAGGTAGATCTCCTTTTGAACACGGTCGGCCAGCCCATGCAAGAATCGATCCCACTGCGCCGCTTCGTTCCACTGGCACGCGGCCGCCAGGGTGCGGAACTGAATGGAGTAATCCGTGACCGAAGAGTTTACTGATGTAGGTATGAGAGCTGGTGAGAGGCTTCCCTGTCAGCAGCGGCTCGATCGAATGCCCTTCTCATTTCCTCTGAGAGGGAGTGGAACGAGGCGCAACACGTATGTTGATTTTCCCACATGCAAAGTGCATGGAACATTTATTTAGAAAAGTTCTGCAGAAAGCTGGCTCACCGGAGTAGAATTCGCACCTCTGGCCGGAAGTGATCCTGGGGGGTCTCCCGGGGGACGGGCGGCGCAGGGGGTGCGATGGGCGCAATGGGAGAAGTGAGCTGATGGATCTGCTGGGTGAGCTCGGACACCTGTGCCACCAGCGCTTCGATAGCGCGTCCGGTGTTAGAGATGCTCTCCTGCTGCTGATCCATGCATTTTACACTGTGGTGCATAAAGTCTGTTAGAGTGTTGGTGCTCGCTGCTTCCATGATGGTGAGAACGTTCTGTGACGACTGGGTGAAGGAGGAGCTGGAAACAAGTGCAAGTTAAACAGTTTAATGAATATGAAACAGACAAACAAGGGTACAACACGATGCTGGGAAGACGACAGTCCAAGATGGCGGTGAGACAGTGAGTAATCCGGATGGTGACGGTGAGAAGGCAGCAGGAGAGGATGGCACAGGAACTGCAGGGAATCGAGCCGAAGGTAAGTCGTGATGCTTTGTGGAAGTGCGGAGAGTGGATGAGGTTCCGGGGGAAGACACGGACATCCAACGCAAACAACACAGAAGCAAGAGACAGAGATCAGACATGAAACAACGTTCTCACAAATACAAGACATGAGACAAGCCAATATATAGGGAGTGTGTAATGAGTGACAGCTGCTGCTGATGACAATTAACGGAGACGCCCACAAACTAATCAGTGCAGACGCGAAACACACAGACTTCACCACAAAGTGCAAGACCCAGAGATCACGGTTTACCAACCGTGACAGTTAGTGTATAAAAGTAACATACTGTATCATTCTGTGGGTGCTGGTAGGTGGAGGATTAGTGGTGCCACTGGACTGTTCTGTGATGGAGCATCAGTGAGGATGCAGGTCAGGTGTGCTGAGGGGACCATTCTTTTTTTGAGAGCTGCATTTTCATTCTTTATTTTTCTTAGTGCTGCCTTTGCATTTTTTTCAATATTTTTTTCTTGTCTTTTTTCTTGTCTTTTTAAAAAAGAATTTTAATAGACCCAGGTAACTGGCTGATGGTTCACTGGAATGCTGACTGACTTGCTGCTGGTTGACTGGGCAGTGTCACCTGTCTCTGTCTCTCCTCTCTAGCCACGTCCTCTATTTATTCACTGTCATTTTCCCTTCTCTGAGTGTCCTCATTCTTTTTTTCCTCAACCTTTGAAACTGATAGAGGCAGAATACATGGTATTGCTAATTTTAAATATTGAATATATCACATCACTTCAAAATTTGAAATATTACTTCAACTAGTATGAGTTTGTACTTATTGTATATGTATCACCTGAAATATTATAACTGTAATCAGCAGCCATTTGCTGTATGTTTACAGGTCTAGCGGTGCATCGTGGAGCAGGGCCCTCCTCTTTTTGACCACAGGACGATGTACAAAGATTGTGGGAATAGCATCTGGTCTCAGCCTACTCTTGAATTTTTTGGTCATGACAAATTGGTTTGCCTCAAAATGTGCCTGCACAGTGGTGACTTGAGTTTAGTTTCCACACAAAACTTTTTTTTTGTCTACCCACATACGGTACATATCACATGGTGGTTAAAAGCACAGTCATAGGTAACACTAATGACTCTTTCCAATGTCTCACCTCCCTGGGTTTTGCAAGGCTTTGCTTGTTCCTTATTTCTAGTAAATAATTTTCCATGTAAAAAAGTGCAAATAAATGTTAGAATAATTACCTAGCAATTTTTTGTTGTTATAATTTTTATTTATATTTATATTGCTCCTGCTGACTTGAGCCAACCATTATTTTCTCCTCTCCATGTCAGCGGGGAAGCCATACATTTGCACACTTTTCTCTGACCGAGTGGAGCATCCCCATGCAGCACAGCAAACCATGTGTTACAGATCACTCGGAGACAGAAAAGTAACAGATAAAGTTAGTATTTATTGTTAAGACACAAGCAGAGGAGCGGGAAGTGAGGAGTGGATGGGTGTTGGGATCCGTGCCGGGAAGGTAGTGACCACACACACGCACCATGGGGGCTTTAAGGATCTTGGAGGCAATCCTTGGAGAGAAGATGGAAGAAGAGTCTTCGGAGGTTATCCATGGAGAGAAGGTAAAGAGAAGTTAGTCCTTATAGTTAGCGCATAGGAATGATCTTGTCGCGAACGTGACCGGACAATGACTGGGTGCGTGTGTGTGGCTTTTATGGTGCTGTGGTGGATGCCTGGTGATGAGGATCAGGTGGTGATGGTTAGTACTCAGGTGAGGGTGTGCGCTGTGATTGTGTGGAGGTGGAACCTGCCGTGTTTGTGACACCATGGTGGATACTATGCAAGGACAACATGAAAGAAAGGACACATACAAAATGCTTGGCATGCTATTAAAATTATTAGAAATTTATTCATGAATTGCTGTAAATAGTTAATAGCATTAATTTGAATACAAATACAAAGAAAAAGTAATCTCATAATATATAATTACAATTTAAAATAACTGTTTTCTATTTTAAAATGTAATATACTCCTGTGATGCCAAGCTGAATTTTCAGCATCATTACTTTTGAATGGCAGTTTACATGTTTATATACGAGTATGCTTAAGTTGTTTTAAACCTGAATATATTGTGTACATGAATAAGTGTTATAAGAATTATACTAGATATAATAGATATATTATCTATAATACATAATTATATTACTATATGTAATTGTAAGAATTATAAACAGTAAGCTTCATTTTACATTTATTCATGCTAATTACTTCTGCTAACAGTTAATTGACCCATAGTGCTGTGCGAGCTGAAAACCACCTGTCACCAGCCTGTCTCTGTACTAACTGAAAGTCATCAATATGACATTAGTTAACATGAGATCAGTGAAAAAAGAACAATATGTAACGTAAAAAGGCAACAGCAACCCGTGTTTATACAACTTAACGTTAGCCTGAAATACGTTTTTAAAATTACTGTAAAAATACGGTAACACTAATCCTCCAAAATTTCCTGATTTGATATTTTAAAAACAACATTGCTGTAACTACATACTCATGCTACATACATATGTCGGTGTGTTGTATAAATATATAAAATAAATGCATTTATTGACTCCTTATTACCAGAAAACGCAGTTCTGACACTCTATCAGTTTGAATGGCTGCCAACGCACTTCCTGGAACTATTTGAAGTCGACACGAATCACGTGACAACCAAACATTTCGAACTTCCGTTGTGGCAACTCTCTCTCTAAACGGCTTTGCAAGCAGTCAAAGAACTGATCCCTGTGGTACACCTTGTGAAATATTTTTGACACTGAGATATGACACAGAGATACTTTGGCCCCAGATGGTCAGGAACACCAATTGCAGATTAGTGAGTGAGGAGTACAGAAGGCTGAACTCAGGTCTAAGAAGACTAAGAGAGTGAGAACACCAGAGTCAAATGAAGGGAGGAAATTGCTTACTACCTTTAAGAGGACACCTCTGTATTTTGAAGGGGTTGGAAACCTTATTGAAAATGTTTTATTATTACTATTAAGAGTGACTGAAGAGTGACAACTTTTTTATTATTATTTTTATTGCTGGATTAGGTAGATTTGATATGGGCCGAATGTTACTCAAAACTGAATGGTCAACACTTGGTTTCTTGAGTACTGGAAAGATAGCAGCATCATAACAGATCTGTTAGTCAGGTGGGTAATCAGCAAATTGATAGAAGTTGGCAGGAGGAAAGGTTTTTTTATCTGTTTTTTTTTTCTATGAAGGACGCATACAGTAGGTACAATGGCCATGATTAAGGTGAATGATTCTTATTCATTATTCATTTTAAAACAAAGTTAGCATAAACATTTTATACAAGTATCATTGTGGTTATACCATTTGACGTGAACTTAAACTAACCTTGATGGTCATAAAGGTCACATTATCTGACATGTTTAATAATAATAATAATAACAATAACAATAATAGTAATATAAATAAGCATAACAAGTTATTAAAATATATTTTTTATCCTCTTAGTTAGGTCTTCATGAAGAGCGCAGGAAGGTCACCTTGACATTTATGCCCCATAAAAATAAATGTTGAAAAAAGTCAAATATTGGTGTGTAAATGTAAAAAGTGTCATAAGTTGACTAACATATTGGTGTAAACATGAGTCAGCTAAGTGAGGATCTTTTTGCAGTTTATTTAACAACAGAAAGAACAGGACAAGCAGCCTAAAAGGCAAGATCAAATCAAAAACAGTACTGGTCAGGATCGGGGCAGGCAACAGAGAATCACAGTCCAATAAACAATCCAGGCCACAACGTAAAGAACAATCCACAATGAATAAACGCTCAGAAATAATCACCTAGGAAAATCAAAACTTTGTGATGATATGTGTGTTTGGTGTGCTTATATTGAGAAAGGATAATGACTAACAGGTGTGTGTGCAATCAGTCCTAGTTATGTGGGCTTATGGAAATTGGAGTCTGAATTGAAACAGTCAATACTCTGGTGAGCGCTCCCTATGATGTTGCAGAAGCCTCACCTTTGACAGAGCACCCCCCCCCCCCCTCGAGACGTAGATCTCTGGCTGACAACCAGACCCACTATCTAGGGTCCTACTGGGGTTGAGGGTACGATGACGATTGGCTTGTTCTGTGCTGAAGATGGGTGTGTGCTCTGTCCCATGTTTCTTCACTTCTTTGAACCCATTCAGTGAAAGAGGGAAGATTGGATGGTTCTCCCGACCAAAGAAACAATATAGTGGTGTTACCTTGAGAACTAGGAAGGTCAGTGACAAAGTCAATGGCGATATGGGACCAGGGGCATTGAGGGATGGGTAATGGCTGAAGGAGACCTGTGGGTAGTTGATGAAACTTGGAAGTATTGCAAGAAGTTATCGGTTGACATAGTGAGACACCGAATCCTCAAAAATTATCTGATTTGATATTTTAAAAACAACATTGCTGTAACTACATACTCATGCTACATACATATGTCGGTGAGTTGTATAAATATATAAAATAAATGCATTTATTGACTCCTTGAGACACCGCATTTATTGACTCCTTGAGACACCGAAATCAGTTCTTCAGTAGCTTGATGGTAGCATTGATATGATAATTTTGGTGCCTGGTCGGTAAGTAATGGTGAAAATGAACTTGTTAAGAACATATCGCATCTTGCCTGCCTAGGATTAAGTCAATTGGATAAGCGTAGATATTTAAAGTTTTTATGGTCGATTAAAACTGTGAATGGATGCTGAGCTCCCTTTAGCCAATGACACCACTCCTCCAGTGCTGCCTTCATGGCCAATAGTTTGCGATTGCTATTGAATATTGAATAGTTTCGTTTGTCTGATGATAGTTTTCTGGAATAGAAAGCACATGGGAACATTTTGGCTGGATTACCTTGACGTTGTGACAATACAGCTCTGATACCTGTGCTCGACTTCCACTATGAAAGGGATGACGGAATCTGGATGATGAAGAATAGGTGCCGATATGAATCATGAATCTTGTTTTGAGTTCTTGAAAGGCTAGCAGAGCTTCAGGATTCCAGGAGAGACGAGAGGTAGAGCGTTTAGTCATACTGGTTAATGGAGCAGCGGCTGTACTGAAATTTCTAATAAATCATCTGTAGAAACTGGCGAACCCCATTAATCGCAGTAATTCCTTGACTGTGTGAGGTAACGTCCATTCCACTACAGAATGAACCCTACTCTCATCCATGGCCACACCCTCCTGACTGATGATATAACTGAGGAATCAAATAGAGGTCTGATGAAACTCACATTTCTCTGCCTTGGCATACAGGTGATATTGAATGAAGCGTATAAGAACAGATATCACCTGTTGAATGTGTTCTTCTAAAGTGTTCGAATAGATCAGTATGTCATCAATATATACAATTTCCCACTAATCTAGCATGAAGGACTGTTGGATAGGCCGATCAGCATAACAGAATATTCATAGTGGCCTAAGGCAGTGGAGAAAGCTGTTTTCCACTCGTCACCCTCCTTGCAGCAGGTAGGCCTGGAATGTTTGGATCTGGATCAGTGAGGATGATGGATTGTACTGGTAGTGGAATGATAGGTGTAAGACAGTGTTCATGGCAGGCGTTATCTCAATGAATGATCTGACCATCCGTCCATGAGATGTGGGAGTTGTGACTGTGCAGCCATGGTAAACTGAGGATTACTGGATTGTTGCGTGAGAAGATGATTTAGAAACTGATGCTTTCATGATGCAATGCTCCCATCTGTATGTGATTTTCTTCCATGATGTGAGCAATTATCCCCTTTCCGAGGGGTTGGCCATCTAACGCCTCCACTGCCAAATGAGAGTCAAAAGGAGTTAATTTCAAGTCATGTTGTTGAGCGAATTCAGCAGAGATGAAGTTACCAGCACATGAGAGTTATAGGAATCCTGAGACTGGAAGCAGACTGACTGAAATGAAGGCAAGAACTCACTGATTTAGAATTTGGGTTGGGAGGATGAACAGGGCATGATGTCTTGAGGTGACCGGCTTTCCCACAGTACAAGCAGAGATGGTGCTGTAACCAACGTTCTCGTTCTTCTGGTGTCCGGTGAGTATAGCCGAGTTGCACGGGTTCGCTATCGGAAGCAAACTCTGGGGTTCCTTAACCAGAGCACAAATAGGTCGTTGTGACCTTATTAGGTTATCTATCTGGATGGATAGTTCAATGAATGCATTTAGAGTTCTCCCCTCATCGTGACATGCCAACTCCGACTGAAGTTCCAAACTTAATCCCTTTCAAAACATTAATTTCAATGCATCCTCGGTCCAGTCAGTCTGGGCGGCGAGAGTGCGGAAGGTTAATGTATATTCAGACGCTGTGTTTCTACCCTGGTTTAACAGGAGAAGTTGCTCGCTCCACACTCCTGCCCCCTGCGGGATGATCAAAAACTTCTTTAAAGCATTGTAGAAACACTTCAAAGGAGGGAAATGTCAACATCGTTAAAAGTTCCTCGGTGAGGGAGGTGAGTCAACAGAGCTGGTGCTGGTGTATCGCTAGCTGATTAGCTTGAGCAAATAATTCTGTGGTCAATTGCCTGATGGTTGCTGGATCGCCAGTTGGCGAAGTCTTCTGTAATGACTTTAGAGACTGTGTCTGTTCCCCGAACTAGAAAATACAAAAAACGCACAAACCAAGTTAAGATTAACAATTTAATTGAGGTACAACAAATAAAACACAGATGCAATACGGATAAACAAATGATAAAGCCTTCATAAAGCTTATGGAATATCAGATCCCTTTCTAAAAAAAACACTTGGTAAATAATATGATCACTGATCATAATCTAGATGTGCTCTGTTTGACAGAAACCTGGCTAAACCCTGGTGATTACATTATTTTAACCTCTTAGCCTGCACCCCGATGCCTTCGTCCTCAAAGTCACTCAACTCGCACGTGTCAGTGTTTATGAATAGATTAAATGAAATGGGACAAACTTAATCTTGACAATCTATGTATCATTATAAAGATCTAAGCCTCAAGCATCGACAACAGATCGCTGTTTTTCAATGGAAAGCTTATAAAGACTGTATTTGCTACATTTGTGTAAGCAGTACACATAAAAATCTTGAACATTAGAAACGCTGTACATACCAGATCCGTCGTAATAACGGGTCATAAACACATCCACAGCTGTAAATCCCGGTTTAGTTAGAAAGGTAAGGGTCCACTGAACGACATCTCATGAAGCACGTTTAGTCCAACGAAGCAATAACGTTGTAATATGGATCATAATTCCTTTGTTTACGTTTCAGTTCTTCAGCGAGAGAACTGTTTGCGTCCCTTATGGAATAACTCACGGTCGGAAACTGCGTCTTGGTAGTAAAAACATGGCATGGATTTGCAGTGTACAGTGTCACAAACAGAATGAGGCGATCCACCGGAAAAAAGAATGAATGAAAGTTAGGCGAAAGATAGTGTATTTGAATTTGGCGCTCCCTCGTGACGCGCTCTGACGCACCTGTCAGCTGATGGAGGCGGAACTTATGGCGATCGCCTTTGTCTTTGTTTCTTTTATTTTTCGACAGTTTTTATATATGTGAGAGTGTGTTTTATGTTGAATGTGAATGTATCTGCGTGATTACCATCTGTTTGAGTGCAAATCAGCCCAAATCAGCTCGCTATTACTGTATGATCACGGCTATCAAAGTGAACGCGTCTATATGAATAGAGAGAGTGGATTATTTACTTTATGGCACATTTGTGTTATTACCATTTGTATAAGTGGCCATCAGCACTTCAGCACTTATTTGCATCGTAATTCATTGTAAATACTGCATTTCTAACAATCTCAGGATTTTCTGTAATTGGCAAACAAAGTTAGATCTTTTTTTTTTCCTTATTATTCTTTTTTTTCTTACTCAAATTATTCTTATTGTATTTTTCTAGTGATAAAATAAATCACTTATATGATGTCTAAGTTTCTGTCTAGTGTTTTATAATTGAAAAAAAAAAACAAGCAGTGGTATGTTTACTGACTAAATAGTTTGTAGAAGCCTTCAATACTATTGGGAAATATATTTTCTTATATTTGGGGGGTGGGGGGTGTAGACATAGTCTCATGAAAATATTTGCAGGAGTCTCATTTTTCATGATAATTTATTCAGATTTGAAATAGAAACTCATGAGACATGTGGCTTTCAACCCATTACTTTTCTAGATTGCTCCAGGACTCATTTCATGTATTTTTATATCAAATAAAAAAATATTTAAGTGTTGTAAAAAAATATTAAATATTATAAATAAAAAATATTCAAGGTCTATAACTTTTAATATTTTTGAGCATTATCAAATCTGGTTGATAAAAAGTAAAGCCTAAAGTGTATTCTTTCCAAAGACACCAAAATTATGTTTGTAACACACTGAAGTAGGAAACTATTACAATTATAAGTTTGGTAGAGCACTTTCAGCTGTGAGTCCCATAATGGGGGGTCAGGTTAACAGGTTAAATGAGTCCACCCCCGAAGATTACTGTTATAAACATTAGCTGCATCTAAAAGGCAAAGGGGGAAGTGTTGCTTCAATTTATAACAACGTTTTCAGGATTTCTCAGAGGGCAGGCTTCAAGTATAACTCGTTTGAAGTAATGGTGCTTCATATAACATTATCCAGAGAAACAAATGTTAATGATAAATCCCCTGTTATGTTTGTACTGGCTAATGTATACAGGCCACCAGGGCACCATACAGACTTTATTAAAGAGTTTGGTGATTTTACATCCGAGTTAGTTCTGGCTGCAGATAAAGTTTTAATAGTTGGTGATTTTAATATCCATGTTGATAATGAAAAAGATGCATTGGGATCAGCATTTATAGACATTCTGAACTCTATTGGGGTTAGACAAAACGTTTCAGGACCTAATCATTGTCGAAATCATACTCTAGATTTAATACTGTCACATGGAATTGATGTTGATAGTGCTGAAATTATGCAGCCAAGTGATGATATCTCAGATCATTATTTAGATTTGTGCAAACTTCATATAGCCAAAATTGTAAATTCTACTTCTTGTTACAAGTATGGAAGAACCATCACTTTTACCACAAAAGACTGCTTTTTAAGTTATCTTCCTGATGTATCCAAATTCCTTAGCATATCCAAAATCTCAGAACAACTTCAGAATCAGAATCAGAATCAGAATCAGAATGAGCTTTATTGCCAGGTATGTTCACACATACGAGGAATTTGTTTTCGTGACAGAGCTCCGTAGTGCAACATAACAGCGACAGAACAAAAAACACAATAAGGAATAAAAAATACAAAAAAATACAAATAGGTGGGTAAGGATTGACAATATACAAATTGACAATGTATGGCAGGTATATTAAAAAGAGCATTTATGTATGTACATGTATATTATGTGGAAAAATTGTAACTGTACGCTAAGTATGTGTGTTTGGATAAATAAGTGTATGTGTATATAAATATAAGTAGTATAGTGTGTTCCATGTATGTACATGTATATTATGTGCAAAAGATTTACGTGTACGCTAAGTATGTGTGTTGGATAAAAAGTGTAGTGTATATAATTATAAATAGTGTAGTGTGTCCCACAGTTATTATCAGCTGTTCATAAGATGGATTGCCTGAGGGAAGAAACTGTTCCTGTGTCTGGTCGTTCTGGTGCTCAGTGCTCTGTAGCGTCGACCAGATGGCAACAGTTCAAAGAGGGAGTGTGCTGGATGTGAGGGGTCCAGAGTGATTTTAACAGCCCTTTTGCTCACTCTGGATAAGTACAGTTCTTGAATAGATGGGAGGGTTGTACCGATAATTCGCTCAGCAGTCCGGACTACCCTCTGTAGTCTTCTGAGATCAGATTTAGAAGCTGAGCTGAACCAGACAGTTACTGAAGTGCAGAGGATGGATTCGATGATGGTGGAGTAGAACTGTTTCAGCAGATCCTGTGGCAGGTTAAACTTCCTCAGCTGGCGAAGGAAGTACAACCTCTGCTGGGCCTTTTTCACAATGGAGTCAATGTGAATGTCCCACTTCAGGTCCTGAGAGATAGTGGTGCCCAGGAACCTGAATGACTCCACTGCAGTCACAGTGCTGTTCATGATGGTGAGTGGGGGGAGTGCAGGGGGGTTTCTCCTGAAGTCCACGATCGTCTCCACTGTTTTGAGCGTGTTAAGCTCCAGGTTGTTGAGAATGCACCAGACAACCAGCTCTTTAACCTCCTGTCTGTAAGCAGACTCGTCACCGTCCTGAATGAGGCCGATGAGTGTGGTGTCATCTGCAAACTTCAGGAGCTTGACAGATGTGCAGTCATTAGTGTACAGGGAGAAGAGCAGTGGGGAGAGAACACAGCCCTGGGGAGCTCCGGTGCTGATTGTACGGGTGCTGGATGTGTATTTTCCCAGCCTCACTAGCTGCTGCCTGTCTGTCAGGAAGCTGTTGATCCACTGACAGGCGGAGGTGGGCACGGAGAGCTGAGTTAGTTTGGGCAGGAGGAGGTTTGGGATGATCGTGTTGAAGGCAGAGCTGAAGTCCACAAACAGGATCCTCACATAGGTCCCCGGTCTGTCTAGGTGTTGCAGAACATAATGCAGTCCGATGTTTACTGCATCGTCCACAGACCTGTTTGCTCTGTAGGCAAACTGAAGAGGATCCAGCAAGGGTCCAGTGATGTCCTTCAGGTGGGCCAGCACCAGTTTTTCAAATGACTTCATGACTACAGACGTTAGAGCCACAGGCCTGTAGTCATTTAGTCCTGTAATTTTGGATTTCTTTGGGATGGGGATGATGGTGGAGCGTTTGAAGCATGAAGGGACTTCGCACAGCTCCAGCGATCTGTTGAAGATCTTTGTGAAGATGGGGGCCAGCTGGTCAGCACAGGATTTCAGACAGGCTGGTGTAACACAATCTGGGCCTGGTGCTTTTTTCCTTTTCTGCTTCCTGAAGACCTGGCGCACCGCATCCTCGCTGATCTGTATTGCAGGTGTGGGGGAGAGGGGGGATGCAGGAGGTGTGAATGGTGAGAGCGCTTGATTGGAGAGGTGTTCAGGGTGGGTTGCAGGAGTTGTGAGTGGTGTGAACAGTTGTTTGGAGAGGCATTCAGGGTTGGTTGCAGGAGTTGTGAATGGTGAGAGCGGTTGATTGGAGAGGTGTTCAGGGTTGGTTGCAGGAGTTGTGAATGGTGTGAACGGTTGTGTGGAGAGGCATTCAGGGTTGGTTGCAGGAGCTGTGAATGGTGTGAACGTTTGTTTGGAGAGGCATTCAGGGTTGGTTGCAGGAGTTGTTATTGGTGTGAACGGTTGTGTGGAGAGGTGTTCAGGGCAGGTGATGGGTGTTCTTTCAAACCGGCAGTAAAACTCGTTCAGATCGTCTGCCAGTCGTTGATTTTCCACAGTGCTGGGGGGTGGTGTCTTGTAATTGGTGATCTTCTTTAGGCTTTTCCACACTGATGCGGAGTCGTTCGAAGTGAACTGAGTCCTTATTTTTTCAGAATAATTCCTCTTTGCCACTTTGATCTCCTTTTCCAGTGTGTATTTAGCCTGTTTATACAAGACATTGTCCCCCTTCACGTAAGCATCTTCTTTGGCCTGACGGAGCTGTCTGAGTTTTGCAGTGAACCACGGTTTATCATTGTTGTAATTTAGTTGAGTCTTGGTAGGAATACACATATCCTCACAGAAACTGATATATGATGTTACGGTCTCTGTGAGTTCGTCCAGATCGGTGGCAGCAGCTTCAAAAACACTCCAATCAGTGAGGTCAAAACAAGATTGTAAATCCTGCTCTGCTTCATTAGTCCATCTTTTTACAGTCCTTAATACAGGTTTAGCTGATTTTAGTTTCTGCCTGTAGGTCGGTATAAGATGAACCAGAAGGTGATCAGAATGTCCCAAAGCTGCTCGTGGAACAGAGTGAAATGCATCCTTTATTGTTGTGTAACAGTGATCCAATATATTACTGTCTCTTGTGGGACAAGTAACATGCTGTCTGTATTTTGGCAGTTCACGGGAGAGATTGGCTTTATTAAAGTCCCCAAGAATGATTAAAACAGAGTCTGGGTGTTGTTGTTCTGTCTCTGTGATCTGCTTGATGATGTAACAGAAACTATGGACTCTCTCTTTTCTAGCATTTTAAATACAGTTGCTCCTTTACGCTTAAGGAAGGTTAAGGAAACCAGTATGTCACCATGGTATAATGAGCATACTCGCACCCTAAAGAGAGCAGCCCGAAAAATGGAGCGCAGCTTATCATCAAAACCAACAACATGTATGTTAGACCCTATACCATACATGGGCAATATACGGCCCGAGGGCCGGATCCGGCCCGCATATTGCTTCAATCCGGCCCCCGCGATGCGCTCGATGCACTCGCAATTTGGACATTCATTATTTATATGAAAACCCCAAATCGCACGAAAATCACACACAAAACACGTAATCGTACAAATACTTAAATCGTGCATTTATTAGCTTCTTGTTTCAGTGAAGAAATGTCACTTTATCTTAGTTATCACGCATGATGAACCACGTGACGTGAGATGATTGACAGGTCTGACGCAAATCAGGAAGAGGAGACACATCTAGCTGCGTTCGCTGTTTGAGGTCTTCAGATCGCATAATTCAGTGAAAAATGAATAAAAATGTTTTTCTGTATGACGAAATATTTTACTAACATGATAACTAATCATTATTTCTCCAAATATGCGCACCATTGGACTAATAGGCCTGGCGGATGATGTATTTTTTATGTTTTTGAACACAAATAAACCGGAGGAGACGAGAATAAATGTTGTGTGAGTATAATGATTTCTATTCAAAATAATGATCGTTACAGATTAATTATTTTGCCCTCCTGGCATAAATTAAGAAATTAATGTCACTGCAAACCAGTTTAATCATAAACAGTGGTCAAATAGGCCTATCGAAGCTGGAGTCTTAAACCTTTCTGAATTTTCTAAAATGATGCTCAGATTGTCCAGAAGTAATAGTGTGATATTTTGACGAGTAATGAATTTTGAACAACAATAATCTGTGATCTTTGACGTGAAAGGGGTTAAAAACAATCCAACAGATGTCGCTGTGTGAAATTACAATTTGCGCCTTTACTTCTCTTCTTCACTCCTCAAAGTAACAAATTCTAAACGGCCGGCGGCATAAAAAAAATGTCAAAATGAGTGCAGTAAAAAAGAGAAAAGTTGACTCTCAATGTCGAGCATTCAATAAAGAATGGACGTCAAAATATTTCGTCACGAACGTCGGCTCAAAGGTGTTCTATTCAAATTGTGTTCTATTTTATAAAATATTTTAACAAAATATGTGAAAGAAATTACAAAAAAAATAATAATCACAACTGAAAACTGAATATGTTTTTCATTCAGTGATGAAGGTCTCCCTCTGATATATAGCCTCAATTAAATTTGATAATTCCAAACCAGATTGCCTGAAGTCTGTATGTTAATGTAACTTGCACACATACATTTGCAGTTTTGTTAATAGTTTTCTATCTTGAAAAGCTACAGCTGGTATGAATGACAGTTGAACAATATGCAGGGTAGTGTAGGAAATGAATCCTTGAAAGTAAATCCAGTTATTGTAACCTTAGAGTAGCCTAGGTCAGACAGGCCTAGCAAAAATAAGTATCAGGCCTTGAAATAGGCTGTCAAAGTAACTGTAGAGTAGCCTTATACATATTTGCATTGCATTAATTTGTACCATTTAATCATGTAACTATGTTTAATTGCAATTGTCCAAAGTGTGGCCCTCCGTTTACATTGCCAAAGTAACTGTTGCCCACCCCTGCCCTATACCATCTAAGCTCCTAAAAGAGGTGCTTCCAGAAGTCATAGATCCTCTTCTGACTATTATTAATTCCTCATTGTCATTAGGATATGTCCCCAAAACCTTCAAGCTGGGTGTTATTAAGCCTCTCATCAAAAAACCACAACTTGACCCAAAGAACTAGTTAATTATAGACCAATCTCGAATCTCCCTCATCTGTCCAAGATACTAGAAAAGGTGGTATCCTCACAATTATATTCCTTCTTAGAGAAAAATGGTATATGTGAGGATTTCCAGTCAGGATTTAGACCGTATCATAGTACTGAGACTGCTCTCCTTAGAGTTACAAATGACCTGCTCTTATCATCTGATCGTGGTTGTATCTCTCTATTAGTTTTATTGAATCTTAGTGCTGCGTTTGACACAATTGACCACAACATTCTTTTGCATTGACTTGAACACTTTGTTGGCAGTAATGACCGCCATCAGTTCATAGCAGTGAATGAAGATGTATCATATCGATCACAAGTGCAGTATGGAGTACCTCAAGGCTCAGTACTAGGGCCGCTACTCTTCACGCTTTATATGTTACCCTTGGGAGATATCATCAGGAAACATGGTGTTAGCTTTCACTGTTATGCTGATGATACTCAGCTCTATATTTCTTCACGGCCCGGTGAAATACACTAATGTGAAAAACTAAAGGAATGCATAGTCAATATAAAAAACTGGATGACGAGTAATTTCTTACTGCTAAAATCTCTCCTTAGAAAGCCATGTTTCTAGCATTTGTAAAACTGCATTTTTCCATCTCAAAAATATATCTAAATTACGGCCTATGCTCTCAATGTCGAATGCAGAAATGTTAATCCATGCATTTATGACCTCAAGGTTAGATTATTGTAAGGGAAACAGATCAATTTAGCTCAAAGGGAATCATTTAAGATTTTAAAGGGACTTTGAACAGAATCACTGTTTCACGGCTCATCACTGAGATGGCCTGCAATTCACTGAACAAGCCGTTTAACATCAAATCTGCACTGGATATTAATATTCAAAGTATAGTGAAAACAATATCAATTAGCACAGTAACAAGATCGGCGGTTTAAGACATCAACTTGTAAGCACAAAACACAAGATACTTCTCTTTTCAATATGAATGAAGCTTTATTAGATAAATCTAAGACATATAAACCAATCTAGCACATAAACGCACGCACTCACACATTCACAGAAGTTGCAGGAAGATCGAAAGTTAGGGAAAGACGAGTTTAAGAGAATGGTAATGTGGAATCCCAAGTTTACAGCAATACATTAAATTGCATAGACATGACCAGCCATCAATCACTTAATTAATCCTCGCATTGAGTTCCTCAATGAGGTTAAAGTTATATTAGATACACCAGTACAAATGTCTGAAGGTACATTGCCTGTGTAAAGGTGTTCCCTTTGTTGTCGTTGACAGGGGGTTTCCCGATGTCGCTGATTGGCTGGAAGTTCAGTAGTCGCTGAAGTGACGTCTTGGGAAGCCCGTGGTTGGGCGTTGGCTGAAGACGCGGAGTTGTGTGGCTGGTTGAAGTTGAACGGGCACTCGAGGTCAGACGTCGGAGACTCGACGTTACAAAACTTAACTCAGAACACGAAACTCTCAAACAGAAAAGAAAAGAAGTAAAGTATGGCGAGACTAGGTGGTGTTTCTTCTCATCGTGGCTAAGTAGCAGCAGGCGTGCAGGCCGAAGCACGCTGGAACCGGGCTCAGAGAACAGTGATGACTAACAGCATGGCTAAAAGCTAAAGCTAAGAAGCAAAGCTAAAAGCAAACTAAAAGCAGGCATGACTCATAGCAGAAGCTAAGAAGCAAGCTAAAAGCTAAAAGCCGGCATGACTGATAGCAAAAGCTAAATGCAAGCTAAAAGCTAAAAGCAAAATTTTATGGTGTCCTAAGTATTTAAACTGGCCTGTTGGCCACACCTCAAATGTTGTCTTGACCAATCAGATATTGTCTTGACTCGGGGGTATCATAAATCATGTTATCTTATCAAGCACGTGGTCCGAATTTTCCCACTCTTGCAGGGTATCATCTTGGACATGATTCCTATAACAAGAATATGATACATTCGACAAATAACTGATGGTCAGGACTGTTTCAAGCTAACAGATTCGAACACATACATATTCGACATGAATATGTATCCTTAAGCTATCCCATAGTTAGTAAAAGACATACACAATAAGTGATTATAAACATGATAGTCAAATGTGTGGGTAACATATAAATGAATATGGAGTGAAGCGATAGACTGATAGTCATTTATAAGTCTTTTTGAGTTCATTTTGGTCCATATATATGTAGAAAAGACAGTTTCAGTGTCATTATCTGACAAAGATTTCTGTGGACACCAGAGGTTCAAAGCCCCCCCCCCCCCCCCCCTTAGGAATTCCAGTCTTGTTCTGCTAGGTGGGGGAAGTGTTTAAGGATATTGTGTATAACTCTCATGGGTTTACATGTGATGTTCTGCGTTGCATCTCAATTACTTGCCCCAAATTTGACAATCTCTTCTCCGAATTGAAATTGTCAATAATTGTTCTAGTGGTGTTAATGTTGAAAGTTGTTCTGTGAAAGAGTTGGTTCGTTGGTTGGTTATATTGCTTGGGACTTGTGGCACAGAATGTTTTATGACTTCCTGTTGCCTTTCTGAGGAATTCGGCTCGTGTTTCAACCATAGTCCTGATCGACTCTTTAATTTGTTTGATTCGGGTCAGATCCGCTACATATCCCCCTTTCGATCGGCGAGGTGTTTAGTTGAAGACATCGTCGATCACTGGAGAAACTAAGGCAGAAGAAGCAGACAAACACAGCAAACAACAAGACAACACCTCCATTACAGTTACTGTACTGGTGCAGGCATCAGGTTTATTTAAGTACATGTGGTTAAATTTATAGTCAATGTAGTTTAGCACATTGAGGATAGTTTAGATCATTTTGGAAATCGTTGTTTTATTTTGATTTATCAATCAAATTTGTGGTTAACTTTGTTTAGTTCTTCTAGGTTGTCTTAATTCACACGTTTACCGTTAGTTTTCTAGTAACCTCATTTTCAATTAAATTAATTGACCTATCATGCATGGAGCTCTCTGGCTTCCATTCAGTTTAGAGTGGCTGGCGGATATTAGGTGTTGCGAGTCAATCCTAATATCAGACCTTCGACCCTTGCAGGGTGTCTAGGTGTTTCACCTACTCAGGAAAGAGGGGAAGGAGAAGGATAGGTAAAATAAGAACAAAACTAAACAAACCTGCTGTGGGTTTTCCTAGCATGGCTTCCAACTACTATTGAGCTAGGATGTCATGTGCAGCTAGTGTGTCATGTACCTTAACTTCGTGTCAGGTGTTCTACCTATTGTGAGGATGGCTGCACGTTTCTTCATGGAGGGTATTTGTAACTCTGTTATGCTAAAAGTTGGATATTCTACCTGTGGAAAGAATATGTTTGTTGAATGTGTTATCAGTAGATGTGGTTACCTCTGGGTGTAGGTAATGTTGTGTGTGCTAATGGTGAAGTGTATGTGTGGTCAGATCTGTTCAAGTCTGTGCTGTCAGATCTGTTCAGGCCTGCGGGTGTCGCTGTTGGACAGTGTTTTCTCTACTTCCTGTTGGCCTTCTGTAGCAAATTGTAGCTCCTTGTAGCTGTTTTTATTTTATTTTTTTTCTAGAATCTTTATCTTACTATCACTCTCTGTTTTTTAAAGTGGTAAAATATAACTTAATTCACACCATATTTCTGATATTATCGATCAATCTTATCAGATTAACTTTGATCGTTCACTTTTATTTTATATCCGTGAGTGCAGTACACCTGCAAAGCGTTAGCACTCGTTAGCTTGTCATTAGCGTTTTCATTCGAACCTATCGCTGTTTTCTTTTCTCCTCTCCCTCGCTCCAGTTTTTCACAAGTTCATCAAACAACCGCAGTAAGAATATTTCATCAAGCACGGTGAGTAATGGCTTCTCCCGTCATTGTTACTTGCACCTCTTGCCACATGTACAGTTTATCTATCTCTGTCGCTGATGAGGGATTCACATGTGATAAATGCAGGGAAATAGTTAGGCTGACAGAGAAGATTTCAGAATTAGAGACACGCATCCAAACTTTAATTGAGGACAGTAAGAATGTTAGGGCTCTAGATACAGCTTTGGATGCGTCTAGCTCAGGGATTCCTGTACATTGTTCGGTTCCGGAAACAGAGCCCTTGCAGCAGGGCAACTGGGTGACGGTGAGGCAGCGTAGTCGTGGGTCAAAACACCGTTCTTCTGTTCCGATCAAAACATTAAACAGGTTCTCCCCACTCAGTGATGCACCCACTGAGAAACCTGATGAAAGTGCTCTAGTTATTGGTGATTCTATTGTACGGAACGTGAATATAGAGACACCAGCCACCATAGTCAAATGTTTACCGGGAGCCAGGGCGCCTGACATCTTGGCAAATTTAAAAGTGCTGGCTAATGCTAAACGTAAATACAGTAAGATTGTTATTCATGCCGGCGCTAATGATGTTCGACTTCGCCAGTCGGAGATCACTAAAAATAACATTAAAGAGGTGTGTGAACTTGCAAGCATGATGTCAGACACTGTAATATGCTCTGGTCCCCTCCCTGCTTACCGTGGTGATGAGATGCATAGCAGATTGTCATCACTCAATGGCTGGATGTCTAAGTGGTGCCCACAGAATAACATAGGTTTCATAGACAATTGGACGAGCTTTTGGGGCAGACCTGACCTGTTTAAAAGAGATGGTCTTCATCCCTCCTGGGGTGGCGCCACTCTTCTCTCTAGAAATATGGCAAATAGTCTTAGTGTTTATACTTGACTAACTGGGGCCCAGGTCAGGAAGCAGACAGACTGGCTAAACCGACTGTCTGCTTGCTGCCTCCCGTCATAGAGGTCAGTTAATTCTCAGCACATAGAGACTCTTTCACCTAGATATCACACTGTAGAGACTGTGTCTGTTCCCCGAACTAGAAAATACAAAAAACGTCCAAACCAAGTTAAGATTAACAATTTAATTGAGGTTCAACAAATAAAAAACAGAAGCAATATGGATAAACAAATGATAAAGCTTGGCTTATTGAATATCAGATCCCTTTCTACGAAAACACTTTTTGTAAATAATATGATCACTGATCATAATATAGATGTACTCTGTTTGACAGAAACCTGGCTAAAACCTGATGATTACATTATTTTAAATGAGTCCACCCCCCAAGATTACTGTTATAAACATGAGCCACGTCTAAAAGGCAAAGGTGAAGGTGTTGCAATTTATAACAACGTTTTCAGGATTTCTCAGAGGGCAGGCTACAAGTATAACTCGTTTGAAGTAATGGTACTTCATATAACATTATCCAGAGAAACAAATGTTAATGATAAATCCCCTGTTATGTTTGTACTGGCTACTGTATACAGGCCACCAGGGCACCATACAGACTTTATTAAAGAGTTTGGTGATTTTACATCCGAGTTAGTTCTGGCTGCAGATAAAGTTTTAATAGTTGGTGATTTTAATATCCATGTTGATAATGAAAATGATGCATTGGGATCAGCATTTATAGACATTCTGAACTCTATTGGTGTTAGACAACACGTTTCAGGACCTACTCATTGTCGAAATCATACTCTAGATTTAATACTGTCACATGGAATTGATGTTGATGGTGTTGAAATTATTCAGCCAAGTGATGATATCTCAGATCATTATTTAGTTCTTTGCAAAATTCATATAGCCAAAATTGTAAATTCTACTTCTTGTTACAAGTATGGAAGAACCATCACTTCTAACACAAAAGACTGCTTTTTAAGTTATCTTCCTGATGTATCCAAATTCCTTAGCATATCCAAAACCTCAGAACAACTTGATGATGTAACAGAAACTATGGACTCTCTCTTTTCTAGCACTTTAAATAAAGTTGCTCCTTTACGCTTAAGGAAGGTTAAGGAAAACAGTTTGACACCATGGTATAATGAGCATACTCGCACCCTAAAGAGAGCAGCCCGAAAAATGGAGCGCAGCTGGAGGAAAACAAAACTAGAGGTATTTCGTATTGCTTGGCGGGAAAGTAACATATCCTACAGAAAAGCATTAAAAACCGCTAGATCCGATTACTTTTCTTCTCTTTTAGAAGAAAACAAACATAACCCCAGGTATTTATTCAATACAGTGGCTAAATTAACGAAAAATAAAGCCTCAACAAGTGTTGACATTTCCCAACACCACAGCAGTAATGACTTTATGAACTACTTTACTTCTAAAATCGATACTATTAGAGATAAAATTGCAACCATTCAGCCGTCAGCTACAGTATCACATCAGACAGTGCACTATAGACCCCCTGAGGAACAGTTCCACTCATTCTCTACCATAGGAGAAGAAGAATTGTATAAACTTGTTAAATCATCTAAACCAACAACATGTATGTTAGACCCTATACCATCTAAGCTCCTAAAAGAGGTGCTTCCAGAAGTCATAGATCCTCTTCTGACTATTATTAATTCCTCATTTTCATTAGGATATGTCCCCAAAACCTTCAAACTGGCTGTTATTAAGCCTCTTATCAAAAAACCACAACTTGACCCCAAAGAACTAGTTAATTATAGACCAATCTCGAATCTCCCTTTTCTGTCCAAGATACTAGAAAAGGTGGTATCCACACAATTATATTCCTTCTTAGAGAAAAATGGTATATGTGAGGATTTCCAGTCAGGATTTAGACCGTATCATAGTACTGAGACTGCTCTCCTTAGAGTTACAAATGATCTGCTCTTATCATCTGATCGTGGGTGTATCTCTCTATTAGTTTTATTGGATCTTAGTGCTGCGTTTGACACAATTGACCACAACATTCTTTTGCATAGACTTGAACACTTTGTTGGCCTCAGTGGAAGTGCATTAGCATGGTTTAAATCGTACTTATATGACCGCCATCAGTTCGTAGCAGTGAATGAAGATGTATCCTATCGATCACAAGTGCAGTATGGAGTACCTCAAGGCTCAGTACTAGGGCCGCTACTCTTCACGCTTTATATGTTACCCTTGGGAGATATCATCAGGAAACATGGTGTTAGCTTTCACTGTTATGCTGATGATACTCAGCTCTATATTTCTTCGCAACCCGGTGAAACACACCAATTTGAAAAACTAATGGATTGCATAGTCGATATAAAAAACTGGATGACGAGTAATTTCTTGCTGCTAAATTCTGAAAAAACAGAGGTGTTAATTATAGGACCTAAAAACTCTGCTTGTAATAACCTAGAACACTGTCTAAGACTTGATGGTTGCTCTGTCAATTCTTCGTCATCAGTTAGGAACCTAGGTGTGCTATTTGATCACAATCTTTCCTTAGAAAGCCACGTTTCTAGCATTTGTAAAACTGCATTTTTCCATCTCAAAAATATATCTAAATTACGGCCTATTCTCTCAATGTCAAATGCAGAAATGTTAATCCATGCATTTATGACCTCAAGGTTAGATTATTGTAATGCTTTATTGGGTGGTTGTTCTGCATGCTTAGTAAACAAACTACAGCTAGACCAAAATGCAGCAGCAAGAGTTCTTACTAGAACCAGGAAGTATGACCATATTAGCCCGGTCCTGTCAACACTGCACTGGCTCCCTATCAAGCATCGCATAGATTTTAAAATATTGCTTATTACTTATAAAGCCCTGAATGGTTTAGCACCTCAGTATTTGAATGAGCTCCTTTTACATTATAATCCTCTACGTCCGCTACGTTCTCAAAACTCAGGCAATTTGATAATACCTAGAATATCAAAATCAACTGCAGGCGGCAGATCCTTTTCCTATTTGGCGCCCAAACTCTGGAATAACCTACCTAACATTGTTCGGGAGGCAGACACACTCTTGCAGTTTAAATCTAGATTAAAGACCCATCTCTTTAACCTGGCATACACATAACATACTAATATGCTTTTATTATCCAAATCCGTTAAAGGATTTTTAGGCTGCATTAATTAGGTAAACCGGAACCGGAAACACTTCCCATAACACCCCATGTACTTGCTACATCATTAGAAGAATGGCATCTACGCTAATATTTGTCTGTTTCTCTCTTGTTCCGAGGTCACCGTGGCCACCAGATCCAGTCTGTGTCCAGATCAGAGGGTCACTGCAGTCGCCCGGATCCAGTACGTATCCAGACCAGATGCTGGATCAGCACCTAGAAAGGACCTCTACATCCCTGAAAGACAGTGGAGACCAGGACAACTAGAGCCCCAGATACAGATCCCCTGTAAAGACCTTGTCTCAGAGGAGCACCAGGACAAGACCACAGGAAACAGATGATTCTTCTGCACAATCTGACTTTGCTGCAGCCTGGAATTGAACTACTGGTTTCGTCTGGTCAGAGGAGAACTGGCCCCCCAACTGAGCCTGTTTTCTCCCAAGGTTTTTTTCTCCATTCTGTCACCGATGGAGTTTCGGTTCCTTGCCGCTGTCGCCTCTGACTTGCTTAGTTGGGGACACTTCATCTACAGCGATATCGTTGACTTGATTGCAAATAAATGCACAGACACTATTTAACTGAACAGAGATGACATAACTGAATCCAATGATGAATTGCCTTTAACTATCATTTTTGCATTATTGACAGTTTTCCTAATGAATGTTGTTCAGTTGCTTTGACGCAATGTATTTTGTTTAAAGTGCTATATAAATAAAGGTGACATTGACATTGACATTGTTGTCTCCCCCCCTTTTCTAGTATGTCACTGAAGACTGGCTCTCTGCAATCTTGGCATGGATGAGGGCATGTCCATGGTCTAATGGGGGTCAGTCCAGCAAGGTAGGAAGTTCTTTAGCAGACAGTTGGAGACAGTTTGGCATGGCTGTGTGAAGCTGGGTTGCAAAACATTGTCTCCTATGTTGCACTCTTCTTGTGATGCCTTCTGGCTGTAGCAGACTTTCTGACCTTCTGTGCTCTGGTGGTTGCTGTTGCACAGACTGGAATGTGGTTCTTGAAGTTGGAGTTCATTTGACAGTTTGTTAGTGACTGTGTTGAGTGACTGAGGTGATGTCCTTTAGTACCTCAGATTTTTCATCAACGGTTGGCCATGAAAGACTTGTTCGTTCCGGGTCGTTGTTGAACAGGTGCTTGTCATCTCTGATGTGGTGCACCAGGTGATCACCAGCCTTCCGTTCTGTCGCTGGTCACAGCGAGCATGGCTCAACTTTGTGGTCATATGCATGTAAATGCTCTGGAAGACTCTGGTGTTGTGATGCCACTGGGTTTCATCCAGTGCAAGGCTTGAGTCTTTGTTAACAGAATTCAAGAGTGTGGAGGTTCTGTTACCTTTCTTTGAGGCCATCTTCTGCTTGTTATAGGCATTCTGTGTTAGGTCACGCAATTGTTGGATGGTCATGGAGCGTGGACAGGCCATGACACCTAGATGGTGGCTGACTCCAGGGTACAGATTTCTTATGAAGAGGCTTTTGAAGTTCACATCCTCTTCAAGGTCGGGTTGGTTGTGTGCACCAAAGTAGGCTTCTCACGAAGTCGCTGGTAGTTTGACTTTGTTTGACTGGGCTGTCGATCTAGAAAGTTTCGTACCTCGGGACTGGACGTGGCTCTAAGGAGGTATAACCAGTCTCTGGCAGTCACATGAGGTCTCACTTCCAGATGAAATTCGATATCTTGCAGGTTAGCCTGGATGTTGTGGCCCTCTGTGGAGTTCGGGTTGAACCTGCTGATGTTTTCAGACAGCTTGTTGAGGTCTTTGATGGTCACCCGTGTGCAGCTCCAAGGTCTTGGATGGGAGGTTTTCTTTCGTTGGCAGGAAAGGGTTGTGTGGCGAAGGCAGGTGAGGTTTTGGGTTGTGGCCCTTCGCTTCTTTCATCATATGCCAGTTCTTGGATGTGGGACTCTGCTCAGCTCAGCAGTGACGAGGCTAAGAGATGTTTCTCTTTTCTTGGCTCTTGTTTCTGCTCGTAAGCATATTGGAGTTTTTTCTGTACCATTCAAGGTGGTCTTTCAAAGCACTGATTTCAGAATTCTTGTTTCTGATGTCTAGCTTGGCTTCTCTAGTAGCTGTTCGGCATACTGGAGTCTGTTTACCAGGTCTTTCTGAGCAGCCGTTGCATGTTGCTGGTCGAGCTGAGATGCTGCCAGGGCTGCTAGGAGCTTCATAACTTGTTCCGTTGTTTCCTGCTCCCTCTCGCTGGGTGCTTTGAGTTGATTTTGAACTTTCACTTCCAGCTTGTCTATGCGACGTTGAGCACGTGTCAGCTCCTCTTAAAGGTGGGTGATGTGCTTGTCGCTCAGTTTCAGCTGGGTTGTGAAGGCATAGCTTAGGGAGGTCATGATCTTGACTAGCTCCTCGTGGTTGTTGTTCTGGCTTGAATCTTGTGTCAGGAATCTTCTCAGGATTAGGATTATTATTAAAAATAATAACAGTTTGAATGTCTTTGGAGTGAGGTTGTCTGTCATGCCTCTCAGCCAAGTGTTCACATCATCCCCATGGGCAATGGGGTTGCAGACTGCGGCATGTTGGCACGCTAGGGAGGAGAGACTGACACAGATCTGTGTGGAGTAAAAGCCTATGTGTGGTGGGACAACTAAGTGTTGTTTCAGTGATTGTGAACCACTGGTGAAGTGTGGTGATGACGGTGTTGGTCTCAGGGTGTCTAAGTAGACTAGAGATGCAAAGACTTTGTCACTCTAATGAGGAAGAGGAAAAGAGAGAAAGAGGTGAAAAACAAATTCAATGACAAGCAAAAATTTATGTTTTTCAAATTAGGAAAATATATATTTTTCCAATTAAATGTTATCGAAAAGGTCAACAATATTATTATATTTCTTGTTTTGGACAAAAGAATACACTAATAATGCTGATATCTCTTTTCTTAGTCTGACAGGATTGACACCGTACACCTTACAGTTGGACCGCTCACCAGGGAGGCTGCGAAGGCGACAGTTGTTCAACACGTATCTCTATTAAATTGATCTCAACGTTGGATGAGATGCTAGAACTTGGATTGAGTTTCCAAATGTAGGGAGGTTAGGAAGAACAAAGGAGAGGTTGATTACAATCAAATTCATAAGAATGATTCGTCTTCTTTGACACGATTGTGTATTTCATTCACTTAGAATTGATTGATGGTTCTTACATGTCCCTACAAATGTTAAAAGTGAAGAGGAAAGGAAAGGAGAGAGAGGACAAAGACAGTAAGTCTCAGTAGTGGTTATCTCAAACTACGAGGAGAGCTTTGTTTTAGTTGCTGCACAACTAATCAAACAAAATAAACTTTAAGTGAAAGAGAGTGGTCTTTCTAATTTATTTGAACTCGTTGTGAGGTATAACAATTTGTCCTAGGGCTCAGGTGTGTCGTTCCCAAGCTAGGATACACAGAGGAAAGAAATGGTCAGACAAGTAAAAAAAAAAAAAAAAAAAAAATGGGCAAAATATGCAAAAATTTAATTAAATAGAGGAAATCAATGAGTAAAACAATAGTGGTTAAGTGTATAACCAAAACAGGAAGAGGGGTAAAACGCAATCAAATAAGTAAAGGTCTGAATAGCATATATTCAGATGGGTAATAAATAACCGTGGAGTTTGTTTACACCAGCGTCGATGCGCTGTGCATGTGCAGTTCAAAGTTGCTCCAGAAGTAGGTTAAGACTTCCATGTCACGGTTGTAACTGTGGCAACCAAAACAAACTTTAGTGGACTAACAAATGAATCGTTGCATAATTGCAAGTACAGTTAAACATGTTACATGAAATGTCGGCTCATTTCAACACTGTACAAATAACAACACCAATTTTAGTTGGTTTTGCGATGTGGCACTTAAACTCTCAGTTCGTATAGAGTTAAACTTATCTTATTTCAAATAGCAGCTTCGTGCTGTAGTTAAGGGAACACAGTGGTAGCGATCTCAGCTGATCTGAATCTCCGTGCCAGTTTCTCTGGACACAAACACAAGGTTTATTTTTCCGCTGTTGGTACACAGTTAAAATTTACTTGATCAAGCTTTTAGAACACTCCCATTCAAATTACTCTCGGACACACACAGTGTTACTCGAGATTGCATTCACTTTGTGAACAGACACAGACAGGCAAACATTATTCTCTAATGTTTAACTTAGGGGAGTCTAATATCAAATTTGATTCAGCAGTGGAACACGCACTGGCAATCAAACTATGAATACTGAGGCTTTGATACATAGATTGAGGAACACGCTCAAAACTATTCTTTATTCACCGATTTATTTCCCTTTGAATCACATCAGTTTAGCTCCGTTCAACGAACGGTGACTGAGATAGCTTTTGAGAGGCACTGGAACAAGCAGTGAAATCAAATCAGGTATAAACAAGGCATTACACAAATGAGGAACACGCTCAATTTCTACCTTATTGTACGATCTCAGATGTTTACTTTTAAGTTCACTTACTGCTGTTAACAATGGAGAGGTGGACTTGAGTTACAGTCCCATCTGCTTTCATTCATTCGACGTCACGGGTCACACACACACACACACACACACACACACACACGTCTCGCTAGCTTCTCATCTTTCATCCGCAACAAAAGAAAATATTAAATAACTTGGTTTATGCTCACAATTTAGATTAAACTGCCCGCATTCTCCACCATAATAAATGTAAGGGAAACAGATCAATTTAGCTCAAAGGGAATCATTTAAGATTTTAAAGGGAATTTGAACAGAATCACTGTTTCACGGCTGATCACTGAGACGTCCTGCGTTTCACTGAACGAGCCGTTTAACATCAAATCTGCGCTGGATATTAATATCCAAAGTATAGTGAAAACACTATCAATTAGCACAGTAACAAAATCGCCAGTTTAAGACATTAACTTGTAAGCACTAAACACAAGATACTTCTCTTTTCTGTATGAAAAAGGCAACGCGGAGTTGTGTGGCTGGTTGAAGTTGAACGGGCACTCGAGGTCAGACGTCGGAGACTCGACGTTACAAAACTTAACTCAGAACACGAAACTCTCAAACGAAAAAAAAAAAGAATTAAAGTTTGGTGAGACTAGGTGGTGTTTCTTCTCATCGTGGCTAAGTAGTAGCAGGCATGCAGGCCGACACACACTGGAACTGCGCTCAAAGAACAGTGATGACTAACAGCATGGCTAAAAGCTAAAGCCAAGAAGCAAAGCTAAAAGCAAACTAAAAGCAGGCATGACTAATAGCAGAAGCTAAGAAGCTAGCTAAAAGCTAAAATCCGGCATGACTGATAGCAAAAGCTAGACGCAAGCTTAAAGCTAAAAGCAAAATTTTATGGTGTCCTAAGTATTTAAACTGGCCTATTGGCCACACCTCAAATGTTGTCTTGACCAATCAGATATTGTCTTGGCTCGGAGGTATCATAAATCATATGTTATCTTATCAAGCACATGGTCCGAATTTTCCCGCTCTTGCAGGGTATAATTTTGGACTTGATTCCTATAACAAGAATTTGATACATTCGACAAATAACTGATGGTCAGGACTGTTTCAATGAATATGTATCCTTAAGCTATCCCATAGTTATTAAAAGACATACAAAATGAGTGATTATAAACATGATAGTCAAATGTGTGGGTTACATATAAATGAATATGGAGTGAAGCGATGGACTGATATTCATTTATAAGTCTTTTTTGAGTTCATTTTGATCCATATATATGTAGAAAAGACAGTTTCGGTGTCATTATCTGTCAAAGATTTCTGTGGAGACCAGAGGTTCAAATCCCCCCCCCCCCCCCCTCTTAGGAATTCCAGTCTTGTTCTGCTAGGTGGGGGAAGTGTTTAAGGATATTGTGTATAACTCTCATGGGTTTACATGTGATGTCCGGCGTTGCATCTCAATTACTTGCCCCAAATTTGACAATCTCTTCTCTGAATTGAAATTGTCAATAATTGTTCTAGTGGTGTTAATGTTGAACGCTGTTCTGTGAAAGAGTTGGTTGGTTTGTTGGTTATCTTGCTTGGGACTTGTGGCACAGAATGTTTTATGACTTCCTGTTGCCTTTCTGAGGAATTTGGCTCGTGTTTCAACCACAGTCCTGATCGACTCTTTAATTTGTCTGATTCGGGTCAGATCCGCTACATTATTGTAATGCTTTATTGGGTGGTTGTTCTGCATGCTCAGTAAACAAACTACGGCCAGTCCAAAATGCAGCAGCAAGAGTTCTATGGAATAAAATCACTGTCAAAAGTAATCGTACGTAATTCAAAACATTTGTGTGTAATTTTAATATACTCGTGCGTAATTTAAAACTATTGTACGTAATTCAGTTTTTTGTCAGAGTTGGATTCCAAAATCTACGGCCACGACAGTTTACAGATACGCGATTTTGTGTGTTTTTTAGAGTACAACTCTAAAATGTACAACTGTGACAGTTTACAGACACTGCGCTTGTTTTCACAATAGCTCTGTTACACACACGACATGCGAATTACGACTACGAAGTGCGGTGTGCGAAACGACTGTCAAAAATACGTCATCAAGGTCACAGGCATTACTATCCGAGGGAAGATGAATCGATTCAACGAAGTGCGCATGCGCCCCACCAAAGTTTTAAACCACTGGCGCCGAAATGGCGGATCAGCAGCCAATCGCTCACACACCTCGTCTCAGGTAAGTTAATTGTTATTATTTTTTTTAAATCTGACATTAAATGTGAGATGACTTATAATCTCTCAGAGTACATGTAACGTTAGGTGCTTAAAGAAGACAGTTGTTTAGGAGGTCATCGCTGCAGCCTGTAGCGCGATGATATAGGGTTACATAAAAGAATGAACAATTTTAAGTGTTGACTTCCTAACAGCCGTGTTACGTGCACTGTACGTTAATACACAGGTCATGCTATATAAGTGTTCACTGTTTAAGTATTGAAGTCATATTTCATTTATCACTAATAGTCTAGTCAATTTAGGAAAAAAAGGTTGAACAAATTGCAACCGAAGCAGACAGATTTTGTATCAATATGTACAAAAAATTGGGTCTAGCCAGGTGAAAATGTCTTGTTAAATTATGTTGACAAATAACAGTAAAATACTTGATATTAAGATCTGAGTGGAACCCATTTAGGCTACCCATGAGCATTAATACAGAGAGGCAGGAAGAAGTACTTTGGTTCCTACTTAGGCTGGTTCCTTTATTAATTTTTAAGAGATTATACTTGGGGCTGTTTCTGGGGGACGAGTCTGAGGCAAGAACATGAGACAATAGTAAGGAGAATGCAGAAGACAAAAGGTAGGCAAAATAAAAAGTAAATCCCCAGAAACACTCCCACGGACCCAACCCCAAACCCCATCTCTGCATTAGTAATTAATAAAGGCTGGTTTCTAAAGTACTTCTTCCTGCCTCTCTGTATTAATGCTCATGGGTAGCCTAAATGGGTTCCATTCAGACCTTAATATTAAGTATTTTACTGTTATCAACAAGATTGAACAAGACATTTTCACCTGGCTATACCCAATGTTTAGATCTGTTGTGGTATTAATGCAAATTAGCACATAAATTTATTTAAACCATTGATTTATCTCTATCAACATAATCACACACAATATTGTAGTAACAAGATGTTGTAATCTTTATTTGCTGGAAAATGACAATCAGTCAAGTTTGTGTTTTAAGCACATCTGACACATCCCTAAACCTGAAATGTAAAGCAGAACGTGCTCCACTGGCAGGTTATTGTAGAATATGTAAGCACACTGCCATATGCATAACTTATTTTTGCACTGTTAATCAATTTTACATTTTCACTTAGTGCAGGTTAATGTAAGGAAGATACTGTATTACAGGTATTTAAATCCTTTTAGTATGTACTCCACTTCTTCACTGCCTGACCATCATCTTGTTTATGCAGTTCAATGTTTTTATTATTTTTTATATCTAAAGCACCTTGTTCAGTAACTATTTAGATGTTTTTCATATCTGTCACGGTCTAAGCATGATCTGTTTCTGTTGTTCTGATGAAGGAAGCTTGTGTTGGGGAGGATTCAGTGTCTGTTGAGGCACATGTGAATGTGCTACAAAGTGAGTTTCAGAAACACATTGACTGTCAGAGACCACACGACAGGAACATGCTCCTGGAGACGTTGAGAAAGCACGGAAGGAATGTCAGTGGAGGATGTACTCAAAAAATACACATACTTCAGGACACCTGCTGGAGTGAGTATATTAAAAAAAAAAAACTTATCAACTGTAAAATATCTTGTTTCAAATCTTTTCAGGTAATATTTTATTCTTCTGTACCCTTTTAGCCCATCTGTTAAAAATTTAAAGCAATAGTTTTAGAAAACAATGTAAGATTTATCAGTGTATACAAGAACATGAAATGCATGGTATATTGTGAACCTTATACATTAGCTTCTGATTGTATCTGCAGTTCTGCAGTGTATGTAGCTACACCGTCTGAGCCAAAGAGAATGCAACAGAATCTGATGAATCTGAAAAGTGTTTTCTTTTTTTCTCTTTATTTTTATTATTATTATTATTGTTGTCATTATTCTTTTTATTTATTTTATGAAAGGGGGACCCGGCTACACCTTTCCTACCATACACCTGATGGATACTGACTGTAAAATGTCAATCATAGGAGGAGCGCTCAGTGTGGTGACAGAAGATGGAATAGATGTGTGTCAGTGCATCAGCCTTGATGAAGCCTTCATAACAGCCTTGTGGATGTGTTTTGTGTTCAACATTGCATATCCACCACACCTGAGAAAGACACTGACTTTCCTTCAGAGGCACATTATCAACATTAGAAGATGGAGACAAGCACTGTCAGTAACTTTACTCTGAATGATTTGCCTCTTGTATTAGATCCTCATGCCTTGAGTGTACCATCGCCCAAAGTGCACTCGGAGGACATTCACTCTTTTGAAGTTAATCCAACATGCTGGAGTGGTACATGCACATGAACCAAATAGCTTGCTCTATTCTTTTTCTATTCTATCTGTTTTCTTTATATTTATATTATTTAAAAGCCCTTGCTACGTGTACTGTGTTAAGCTAACTGAGACTTGTTATAGCTCTTATATATCATTGCTCTTTTTGTTGTTTTTGATTGCTTCCACTTTGTCCTCATTTGTAAATCGATTTGAATAAAAGCGTCTGATAAATGAATAAATGTAAATATTATTATAACCTGTGGTATAGATGAGTGCCAGTCAACTTATTCCTGATTCCATTCTTTTAGGAACCATGCACAGGAAGCATATGTACTTCTGGTACTCAGTGAAGAGTCAGTAGTACAGTTGTATTATAATATAATGGAGAAGGGTCTGGCTGCAGACTTGCACTCTCAAACACTTGCGCTTCTTTTTTTATTGGATATTTTATTCTACTTATTGGTTACTTCTTGTTTGAATCTCTCAACATTTGTTTTTCTCTTGTGTAGGGATGGTTGACTGGAAGTCTGTCAGTCCAGATGTGAGGAAGACATGCAGAGTGGAGCTGGAGCTCAGCAGATGTGTGATGGCTGTAGATACTGTGGTCTTGGAAAGAAGGGCATCTTCACAGCTGGATTCTGTTCTATGGACTGCTACTGCAGAATGAATGAATGAATGAGTGGTCTATCTATCTATCTATCTATCTATCTATCTATCTATCTATCTATCTATCTATCTTTTTACTTGAATTGGTGACTGAAACTGAAAGCTAAATAAATGTTTTAGTGGATAAAGCTGTGTCTGTTTGCTTAATTGGTTAATGTCACTTAAAACAAGGTTACTAAACTCTTCTGAGTAATTTTTAAATGTATTAGTTTTTATAAATTTTTACTAATTTTTCTTTATCAGGCAAAACCTAGTTTTCTAGTGTAACACTTTACAATAAAGTTTCATTTGTTGACTGATGTATTAACTATAATTAACTATGAGTAATGCATTTGATACAGTATTTATTAAACTTTGTTAGTTTATAAAAATACAGCTGTACGTTGTTTGTTCTTGTTAGTTCACTAATGTTAACAAATACAGCTGACTTTAAATGACTAACTTAAGAACAGCAAGTGCAACTAACCGTGTTAAGAGACAAAATAATTGTAATGTGTTTTTGATTATTGATAAACTAAGACCTAAACGTGCGGTGGTGATTACGTCAGTAAGCCGTTTTGAAGGTACTTTCGAAAGTAATTTAAAATAATATTATTTACATCATTAACGCTGTTTTTACATTGGATATATTTCTATTGGTTTTATAAGATTATGTGTTTAATTTATCGCTTTCTATTAATCTATAGGCCAATAGCGATAAAGAGTATGACTCTTCGTTGAATCGATTCCTCTTCCCTCGGATAGTAATGCCTGTGACCTTGATGACGTATTTTTGACAGTCGTTTCGCACACCGCACTTCGTAGTCGTAATTCGCATGTCGTGTGTGTAACAGAGCTATTGTAAAAACAAGCGCAGTGTCTGTAAACTGTCACAGTCGTACATTTTAGAGTTGTACTCTAAAAAAACACACAAAATCGCGTATCTGTAAACTGTCGTGGCCGTAGATTTTGGAATTCAACTCTGACAAAAAACTGAATTACACTGTAAAAAAAAAACGTTATTTTACAGGTAATGTTCTGTATTTTTTTACAGAATTTCCCCTTTTTTTCATTAGAGTAAAATGCTGTTGTTTTACAGATATTTGCTGTAATTTAAAGTTTTACAATTAAAATTACAGTAATTCCTTGTAATTAGCAATTACATCAAAATTATGTTTTTTAAAGGTAATTCATACTATTTTTACAGATTAAAAATGTAGTTTTACATAAAATAACTGTTAATGTTTTATAGATTATTTTCCTGTTTAAGACAGAAATTAATGTAAAATTACTTCATTTTGATTAAGCACATTATAGCGGAATTAAAATGCTTTACACTGCTTGCAGCTATATTTATAATTATCATTAAAAATTAAAATGTGGTCTATTTAGGGTTTTACCATGCCCTGGCAGGAAAGAAATGCCCATGTCTCCTGGATCAAAATTCAAGCTTAACTTTTTGTGGTCCATGGTTCCTTCAGTGATTTTTAATGCCTACAATATCAACAAACCTGCATTACAATTTTTCAGAAATTAGAATCAGAAACTCCATATTTATAACATATTTTATTCATTATTACAAAAACATTGTATTATGCCAGCATCAAATGTGATGGTAACATTTTTGAACAGATCATCTCTTGTTTACTGTGCTAACATGTAATGTAGAATTCTAAAACCTTGGAATGTTAAAGGAGAACTCCGGTCAATTTTAACATTTACCTTTGTTGTTTGTAAATTTGTAGTGCTGTCAGTACAGAGAACAACGAAAAAAATCGGTGTTGCCTACAGTACACCGTGTTATCCTCTTTTTAAAATTTGCACCCTGTTGACTTAAACGGGGCAAGTTTTAAAGCTGCTTTTAGCCTCTTAACATCCTCGTTGTGTCATTACAAGTGCCCAGACATGTGAAGTGATTCCTTCAGAGTGAACACGGTGAATCTGACTGCAGTAGATGTGAAAGATATGCATAAAAGTGATTCAGCCAGCGCACATACCTCTGTTTACTTCCTGTTTTCCGGTGAAGCCCACAGTAGTCGATGTCAGACTCATATGATCCAATATTCCAAAACGTATTTTTATTTTTTCCCAAAAAAATTTTTTTTGCCGTGATTATTATATCTTTTTTAAATTAAAATGGTTATTATAAACACGGCAAATAGTTTTTTGTAGAAAAAAATAAAAATACGTTTTGGAATATTGGATTGTATGAGTTCGACAATCGATTACTGTGGGCTTCACCGGAAAACAGGAAGTAAACAGAGGTATGTGCACTGGCTGAATCACTTTTATGCATATCTTTCACATCTACTGCAGTCAGATTCACCGTGTTCACTCTGAAGGAATCACTTCACATGTCTGGGCACTTGTAATGACACAACGAGGATGTTAAGAGGCTAAAAGCAGCTTTAAAACTTGCCCCATTTTAGTCAAGTGGGTGCAAATTTTAAAAAGAGGATAACACGGTGTAGGCAACACTGATTGTTTTCGTTGTTCTCTGTACTGACAGCACTACAAATTTACAAACAACAGAGGTAAATGTTAAAATTCTCCTTTAACATTACAAACTGTGTGTGAGGAAGAGGTCAGAAGGAAAATATGTGATAGATGACTAGAAGATAATGAAGAACAGTGCCAGTGGACTTTTTATATGTCTGTGAGACTTGAGATTCCAGAGGTTTTCTCAGACAGGCCAACTGCCGCTCCCATGCACATAATCCTCCTTGGGTCTCTAGAAAACATAACAACTTGTGAGAAAAAAATGGCATCCAGTACAGGAGTCAGGAGATGAGAAGTACAGACGGTTTATTAGAAAGATTAGCAATATGTACAAGCTAAAACATCTGCCTTACAAGACTAGGTTCAATCTTACTGAAATAAGTAATGTCTGAAGCCCAAAGTATAGTAAAGTTTGACGTGAAGGCTCAGCGTATGCGTCCAGTCGAACCCTGTACCAAAGTATACTCCATTTGACTGTGTGTGCAGACAGGTTTGACACATGCACAATAGCTTAGCTTAATTTACTCCCCCTTACATGCAGAAATCAATCATTTCTAAAATCAATAATCAATAAATCAATAATTCATATCCTGTGAATGATTACATGTTAAAAGCGCTTGCCATAAAGTCGGAAGTGAAGAAATGGTTGAATAAAGTCGTTATTTTTGCTGTTTTCATTTTTTGCTTAAAAAAATTAAGATTGAAGCACTGGAGTCACATGATCTACTTTAATGATGTATTTACTACATTTCTGGGTCTTGAAAGTTTCAGTTACTTAGGCTGTCAATGGAGGGACAGAAAGCTCACGGATTTCATTAACTCTTTCACTGCCAAACACAGAATTTTCCAGGTTTCAGGTGGCATACGGTAAGGAAAGCCCTTGCGCATGTTCTGAAAGAGTATGAGACTTCCGGATCATAGAAACAAGCGTCTGCAAACGTAGACGCGATCAGCACAAACGGGAATTAGTTAGGAGAGTGGTGATAAAATAAGAACAAGTGAAGATAAAATAAAACGTTTTTTTAATTTTTTTTTAAAGCAGAGGCTCAGATCTTTATTTTGATTTATAGTATGTTCATATATTCATAGAACAAAATAGTCTGCAGGCCATCAAAGTTTAGTGAAAATCGTCAAAAACCCTGGCGGTGGCTGGCAACTTTTTTTTTTTTCAAAACGCTGGTGGGGAAAGAGTTAAAAATATCCTTATTTGTGTTCTGAAGATAGGGAGAGTAATTAATGACAGAAGTTTAGTTTTTGGGTGAACTAACCCTTTAAGACAAAGTGTTCATGTTTACATGCATAGTATGTAAGGCCGCATTTACACTGCAGGTCTTGATGGCCAATTCCGATTTTTTTGACGACCCTCTTACATCATCTTTTAAAAGTGACTCATATCCGATATCTTCATTTACACTACACTTGGCGAAACGAACAGAAAATAGCATTATATCACAAAATCAATTTCAATAGTACTTAGAGTTTAATGTATTAACATGACATTCATATAAACTATTTTAAATGCAAGTTTCATCCTTGCATCAGAATAATTATTTAGTACAAATTCTTCATGACAGTGATTCTGTACACAGAGCCGCTGAATGTGTGCGAGAGGAATAATAGGTGGTAGAACTTTTGTTAAACACGTCAGAGATTCTGGGTTTGATTCCACCCTCGTATAGTTTTTTTACTCATTAAAACCAAATGCGTTCATCAGTGATTGTATATCAAGGGCAGGGACATTTTTATGTGCATTTTATTTTGTGGTTTCACTGGAACGAATAGAGTCTCCACAACGGGACTGAAGCGCGTGTCTGTGCACGAGCCGCCGTCACTGACAAAAGCAACAACGAGCACTCAGCATGATTTCAAAAGCAACACATTTCAGCGCCAGATCACCTTTTATTTTACAGAAATGAACGAAATTAATACTCTGCTAGTTGTTATAGATGTATCTGTACCTCGATCGGTTTCAAAAAAGTCACTTTTTCAATGACGTACGACTCGCATTGACGGGAATATCTGATCTGTCCGCATACATGGCAGGTGCAAATGCGCGTATCCAATTCATATCAGATTTATTTCAACATATAAGTGAGGCCTGAAACCGATCATGTGCTTTTTTCCTGCTTACACGTTCGCCGGTCATACCCGAACTGTGCCACATGGGAGGAAAAAAAACGGAATTGGGTCACTTTAACCATGCAGTGTAAATGCGGCCTAAGAGGCTTTCAGTTCAGCCAGTAAGCAGCATTCTCCACACAATGTAATTTTTCAGTGACGATGACGTAAATAACCAACGATTACTTTGTACTGCGTTGTATTGTTTTTATATGTTTGTTTTCGTCATTCTAGACGTATGTTCATTTTACTCGTTATTTTGGCTGCGTAACCTGTTGATGATGATTTGCGTCACTCATGCTGTACATTGTACACTAAGTGTTTGCTTTTCAACAAAGTATGTACTTTGGGCTTAAGAGCATTAATTCATGCAAAGTGACAATAAGCAACTTACTCATTAAGAACTCCACTCAAACTCCGAAATGCGAGTAATAAGCGTCAGGACTTTTGGGTTCACTGCATTGCTCTTCTTCTTTTCCAGACGTTCAACTTTGGAACCCTTGTCAGGATTGATCTTAAATATGCACCTGTTGGTAAATGAGTGGAATAAAAAACAAACACCTGTTACATATCAACAAAACATCAACTCACAATAACACACCAATCTAATCAATATCAATGTACCCACATGAAGTGTATGGATGAATGTTAGAATTGTTGTCTCAAAGAGGCCACCATAAGAGTCACTTCTCTACTATAGCCCTTGTTTGTAGTTCTTCTATGCTGTTTCCATCTCCTTGATGTCGAGTAGAGGTGATATTACTTATTTAAAAGTATCTGGCCTGTTGTGAAAAAATAACTACAAAGTTAACTACATCAAGCATCTCTCGTCTCCTCTCCTCATTTGTGAAAGTTTGTGTGTGTGTGTGTGTGTGTGTGTGTGGATTGGGTGGGAGGGTTTACTGACTTGATAAGATAGTTACTGTTGTGTTAAAGACAACAGGTTCTTGTACCCTAGTAGTTTTTGTTATTTTGTTTTTCTTTATTTTTTTTAATTTGTATATGTTCTTAAGTTTGTTGGTTTTTAAATTTAAATTCTCTTCCTGTTCTCTTTTCCTCTCCTCTTTTCTCCTCTCTTTAGAACTACTGGTGGTCTATGGTATATTGGCTGATATGAGATTTAAGTTTTATCCCTTCAACAATCAGTTTAACTCATGGATGCCAGAACCATTGTATATGGGTGGGACAAGGACCACCCACTTTTTAAGACCAATGATATTGGACCCACTCACTTTTACCATCTCTAATTCAGCGCATGTCTGTTCACTTGTAAGAGTGCCTTCAGTCTAATCCATTCCACTTGAGGAATGCCCTAATAAATTAATTTCCATTCCGCGTTTTAGTTACAGCCTTGACTTCCTTGCTGTGCATTGAAGCACACTAACACAAATGTCACTAAGAGCGGAGATCGCGCTGCACACACACAGAAGCTTATCAACGCTGCCCTACAACTTTAAGTAATAAAATAGCTTTGCTACTGAATCGCTGCATTATATTTCTTAGCAACGAGGGGGTTACATCGCTATTTTGAAGTAATTCAACTCACAGCTTCGTTGTTAATAGAGTGAGAAGCTGAACAGATGCTGGTACGAATCTCTCTCTCTCTTTCTCATTAATTCAAATAAATGCTATAATTCGTTCATTCAAATAAATGTAATCTCGCAATACTTTATCCCTGTGTCGGATTCAAAGCGGGCAGAATGATTTAGCGAGCCCTGACGAAAATAACCGTCAGTTGTACCCTTCCGGTCAACTATTGAGCTGCAAACAACAATAACAGATTTAAGTTGTCAATGCTGGCAAATTAGAATATATAAGAAGGATAATAACGGATTGTGGATTATCCCATAATTATTTAATTAAAATGCACCAGAATACAGGAAATGGCATCTAGTCGAGTCACATTTTTCTGGGGGAGGACCCACCCACATTTTCTTTGCTTCCGACGCCTATGCTTGAAATCAAAAATACAGAGACAAATACAAGATACTACTCTCAAGAATAAAAAAAAAAAATCCCAATCAGAAGATAATTAAATTACATTTACCTTTGAAGAAACTCGAGTGTGCCCCCAAGTGCTGTTGGATAGTGCATGTTAAAGATGTAGTAACACACAAACATGCAGACCAGTGCATCTGTGAAGCTTGTCATGTTTTCCATTATCACCACCTGGTCCGCTCCCACCATGAAAGCTGCTGCAGACATTGGACTCTCTCCTGTGAAAAAAATTAAAATAATAATATTATCAGAGTCATACAGGAAAATCCATCAATTTAAAAGTCACTACTTGATTTTAGCACACAAAAATTCTGTTGCCTCTCACTTACCACATACAATAATACATGGTGTGGGTGGCAGGTGTTCTGTCTGAACCTCATCTGCAATGCAAGTTTTGTCGACCATGTGGAACATTCTTTCATGATCATCTTTAAAGTGTAAAAGTAGCATCAACACTGCTCCAGAGGGTCCACCACCAGCTTGGATTTCTTCTCTCTGTTTTGAAGCTATGTTTGACTTCTCAAGTGGAAGAGATTGGAAGTAGTCAAGAACTCTAGCAAATTTAGTTGCCATGGCCTCCTCAAATGCCTCATTGATGTGGACACCAGTTAAAAGTTTGAAGTGTTCCTTCAGGCCAACAAGTGAAAATAGATAGGGCCATTCTTCTTTAATGACCTGTGTGTCCTTAGGGAAACTTAGGGAACGTTTAGGGAAATCACCTTCCATGTTTGAGTGGCTTGGAGCTATATCGCTCTGAGCAGAGAGGACACCTAAAAAGCACAGAGACACATTCACTTAAAAAGATCAAAGTCACGCTTGGACATGGATTCATTTTTTACAGCGTAAATACACAACTTTGTAGAAATTGAGGATTTAGTACATTGATTGATCATTGATCGCTTATATTCAAAATACAGGCCCTTTGTCAATATATACAAACAAAATCAAAAATACATTCATATGTTCAAACTATAGGCCTTACTTTTTATGTGTGCAAGAAGCCTCCTTGCTTGAATGGGTTTGAGCACTCCAGCAAGGTCATCTGTCTGTACAAGGTTCATGTCATCAACCATTTCCACACCCAAGTCTCGGAGGGCATCCAAAATGGGTTGCATTGTAGCCGGTGTGCTATACATTGGAAGTTCTTCTTTAATAAGTGTGGCTATGTCATCCATGGCTAAACAGGGGAAATAAATGATCAGTGAAATGGAAACATAGCTACAGATCTAAAACACTATGCTTCAGGGATATTACTTTCATCGCAAACAGACTGTATGCAGCAAGTGGGTAAAAATCTAGACAATGATCAGCATGAATGCAAAGCATATCCCTTGCAGCTTCTCCAACTTTATAGAGCCCAAACTCCGGCATGTAAGATGATGAGTGTGGTGTCACAAGAAAATAGACATCTTTGTTTTCTTTCATAAGAACAAGCTCAATTTGTCCAAATTCCACAGACTCATCATTATTAAGGCATAGAAAGAAACCCTTTCTATAGAGAGTTCCCTTAAAGGTCACTTCTGTGGACACCAAGTCAGGTGTGACCAAGCTTGCCTCAACAGTATTGCGTACTTTACTGCTGTACAGCTCAGCATGGTAAGGGGAGGAGTCTTTCACCTGCAAAGCTGGAGGAAAGAAGGAGCTGGAGTTCATGTAGGATTGAAGGAGCTGATGATTGTTTGCCAGACTCTTGCAAACATTTTTGAAGTTTTGTGTCCTCCTCACACATTGTTTAAAGTATGAGTGTTTGCTCTCAAACCTCATTGTCCACAAGCGAATGAGTGGGCCAAACCTCATGATCAACCATGGATAGTGTAGGAGATAGTGATGCTTTGGTTTCAGTTTTTCAGAGGGAAATAGATGCTTCCTTGTTTCAAGATATTCTTGAATGTGGACCTGAAGGAAACTAACTTGGGCAGCAGATATCTTGGGGGAACAGACTAACTCCACTACTTCCTTTAGCATTATCACTAACTGCCATACCTGGTCCTGGGTGTCTTTGATTCTGTCCCCAATAATGATGGGGAGGAGTCGCAGCAAACACCAATTCTCAGCTGCCTGCCCACCAATCTTAATTCCACGTTCACTGACTTCTGAAGGAACTGAACTAGCATCAGAACCCATGTACTTGAATTGTTTGATTTGCCGGTTGAGTTGCTGGTAAGTCATCCATTTCTTCACTTTCACAAAGTACTGCAGGCAAATAGAAAGGTCATAGGCAACTACTCCTTCAAATAAGTCATGGCCTATGCAGGGTGGAAGGCCGGGCTGACAAACATGAAAATACTGAAGAGTATTGAAAAGTGAGTCAAACTTCACTCCATTTACAACTGTTTCTTCACTGTCTTGTAGTAGCTGCACTGCCTCTTTGTAATTTTCAACTGTCCTCACTGGAAATCTGACTGTCACATTACCAATTTCCTCTCTGTGTACCAAACAGAACCTACAACAGTGAGAGGAAGTACTGAAATTTTCAGTATAACCACCAATACAGTGGGATCCTAAATTGTCACCAGCAATGCACAAGACCGTTGCCCGTACAATATGACCTGAAGACGTGACTAGACCATTGTCTTCTAGCTCTTTAATGTCTGACAGCATTCTTGAAAACAATTTATCATGCCCAAAGTATTTAAAATCTTGCTCCGTGCAAAAAAGCAACAGCTGCAGGTGATCAACACTTGACCGATAGAACGGCTCAAAGTTGGCAAGTGTAAAGTACACTCCCACTATCTTGTGCTTTTTCTTTGCCGAGCCGAGAGGGTTGACTACCTCAAAAGCATCCTGGTACAAAATAAGCTTTAAACTTATACCTGACTGCATACACAAAGCATTGGTATGAAACACTGATCCATCACACACATCAGTTAATACCCCTGTAGGAGGGACATTTTGAGTCTTCACGCATTCCTGCCAAACCACAGGATCTTTTAATATTGCATTCAAAGTTTCTTTGAGAGGGATGTACTGTGCATACCTGTCTCTTCTTTTATCATCTGTCCCTGGGTAAATAGGTTGTGGGTGCACATAGGAGAAGTTCTTTTGAAAAAACTGCTTCCTGGAATATTCTGTGGAGAGAGGAAAGCTGCATGAAGAATGCAAATCTGTCACACCATTCAAAGCTGCTTCTACATCAGAATCAGAAATATTTGTAATCCCTTTAAGTTTTTCTTTAAATTGTTTTGTTGTGTGCTGACTGCAAATATCATGTAAGCCATTTATCTCTTCAACAATCATCTGTATGGTGGATGAAGGAATGAGGTGCTTTGCCTGCAGTTTCATGTAAAACATACAGATATTTTTTGTGTAGATGGCTCTCATATCAGTATCACTTGGCATATCCTCACATGCATTTTCACCTGTATCACTTTCAATTGCATCAAAAGCTGGCTCAGTATGCACCAAATCTGCAGAGCATGTAGCGGATAATTGCCCTGCAATCGCATTTTTATGGATCCTGGATATATGTGAAGTAAATGATGACCGTAGTTTAAATAGTTTGCCACAGCTAGCAAATGGACACTTTACCAACTCACTTTTGGAAAGATGTGACCTGAGATGTGCAAGCAAATTTTTGAGATCTGTGCACTGCTTCTGACAACTTGTGTTCTCACATGTATATGGTCCTTGACTAACGTTACTTGTATAATTTCCAGTTGTCACAGTTGGGTTTTTGTGGTGTCGATGAAAATGTGTTTTTAGAGCACTGTACTTAACAAAAACTCGTTTGCAGTCAGTCACACAACATGGATATTGGCCATTAGCCTCATGTCTATGTAGTCCTTGATGATCTACATAACCTTTTACAGATTTTAGCGAAAGGCCACAGAAACGGCATGTAAAGACATTAGCCATTTCATATTACAAACTAAACTGAGCTATAAAACATTTAAAATAATTATTATAAATTTTAACACAGAATAGCGTGTATATTGTAGAGAACTTTATTCACTTTTTCTTAACAAGTCAATTTCCAGTGCTAATATGTAGATTTAGAATGCGCAGTTGCCGCACGTGGACCGAAGCAAGTAACGTTAAGCACGAGGTGTAGCGAGTGTGAAAATAAGAGGTTATAAGTGGTTATTGGATTACCTTGAGTGTGGTTGTATATGTTAAATCACTCATCACTATGCAAAAGGAATTGTGAATGTATTAAGATTGTAATGTACTGTATTTTTGTTCTGTGTATATTTTTTATTATCCATCCATGATCAATACACGGATAATAAAGCCATCGCATCAGCGCAGTTCTTTAAAACTTAACACTTCTCTTCAGGAGTAGCCTATTAAAACCACACAGAAAATCTAGCAATATATTGTTACCAAAGCATGTATTTATTACATTCAGAACAAGTGCCGCATGTAATTTTCATACAGATAAGTTAACCCTGACGCAACTGTGCAGTTTTATATGCAAAAAGTAAAGTTTAGCCAGTTTGCTAACTTTATCAAATCAAACTTCAGCGCACATAGGAGAGACAGTGAAATTACTTGAATATTGTATATATGTAACCAAACATACAATTGCACATGAAATGCCTAAGGTCGAGAAAAAGATGTTTGCTCATGCTCACCTGTTGGCCAAGTGTGACTGTGACTGAGCGGGCCCGCGTTGCGTTGTTGTTCGTTGATGTTCCTTTACCGAATAGGTGGCGAAGTACAAGCAAACGTAATTATATATAAAATATATTGCGTCTGCATTTAAACATAAATTAGAGTTTTGCTCCTGTCGCAATACTGCTAAAACATGACTTAATCGAATCCACTTATTTTTTATTTTGTGCTGCTTGTATACAACTTGACTTTATGAATTTATTTAGTTTTTGGAGCTGCAACTAGAGTCACGGTACCCTGTAAAAATAGCATTTTGTGTTTACAATTCATTTTCATAAATAGTTAAATTATTTAATACAGTGACATTGCCACAGCTGTGATAGTGTTTATCAAAGGGACATTGTGCTCTGAGGAAAAAAAAAACATTAAAGAGAGAGAGAGAAAATAGTTGTTATGGTATCTCCTGTGATGGTTGAGGTGATTTTGCAAAGTAAGACGTGTACCTACAGTAGATCATCACCTTTGGTGATCCTGGAACAACATTCCTGTCATAAAAACATAGTCTTAACCCATAGTCTTAATACTTGATATTAATTTTAAATTTATCCCTAAAATCTGTTTAGTTGATTGGAATGTTGTTCCAGGACAAACAAGGAAGTTGATCCAGGAACAAGTTCTACTTGGTGAAATCACATTCACCATCCTTGCTATTGGCAACCACTTGAAATCACAGAGCAATCACCAATTAACATCTGAACCACTATTAAATGCTTAGCAATAACCTAGTAGCAAACACTTCTATTGTTAACGTAAAAATATTACATGTCATCCAGCCCATTGTGTTATCCATCTTATTTCTGACATAACAATGGGTGCAGCCATTTTTTAACTTGTGTGAGACTTCTGGGTGTCATCAATACATCTGAAGAAAAACAGTTTATTACTAATATTTGTTACCATATTCATTTAATATTATCATAATCATAAACACATGATAATCATATAGCACAAGTAATTTACTGTTTACTACACCCTTGTTATTTTTCAAGCTGTTCTACCTAGTGACTAATGAAACTGAAGTCTCATACTGTCATACATGAAAATATCTCGTATGAAAAGCTTCTTCCGTGTTGAAAAATAGGGTGGATATGGTAGTGAAGTATGGGGCCAACACAGTCATACCTGTTGGGAGAAGCACCAACAGAAACTTTCCTTGTGGAATTTTGCAGATACGTTTTACAAGTGCACAGAAAAACACCAACAAATGCATGAGAGCAAAATTAGGCAGGTACATATACAAATGAACATACACATTGTCTTTTTTACCATTTACCATTTACCAGCAATGTGTCATTCATATATATACATATACATATACATACATACATGTGTGTGTGTGTGTGTGTGTGTGTGTGTGTGTGTGTGTGTGTGTGTGAGATTGTAACTTTTGTTGCCTATTCAGAGAATGATTTCTGCATTTTGACTAAGATCAAAATATTTCCACAGAATAATGAAAATAACATTATTATAATTTCAACTCCATAAAACTATTTAACATTCAAACTTTTATTCAACAGCACACTTTATTCAGATGCATATTGTTGTTTGTGTGTGTATGTGTGTGTGTGTGTGTGTGTGTGCGCGCGCGACGCAGATTCAAATTTGCCGCCAATTCCGTGTCCTCTTAGTCCCGCCCACAACGACCACCAAGTCTAATGTGTCGTAACAGAACAAGTTTGAAAAATGACAAACGGTTGCCAGAGATGACTTCTCAGCGGGTTAGCGCGGGTGTTTTCAATTCATTGTTTTAAGGTGAGCCATCATTATCATGGATCTGCATTGGCATTTTGGAAAAAGGAATATAATGTTTTCTTCCACGTTTCGAATGAAGGTAAGAGTGTTCTCATTTCAATATAAAAAGTATGCATTGATCCAGATCGATGGATCGTTACACCCCTAGGTATATGATGCAGCTAAATCAAGTATATAACGTTGCTTCCTATACATTTACCTAAAATAACATAGCAGCCAAAAAATGCAACGTTACTATTAGCCTTTCCTGATCAGGTTTCATATCGTTCCAGCGTTAATTTCGTTGAGTAATTTTCGTCATAGTTTTTGTCATGTAACGTTAGTAGGTTAATTTTCTATTGAACAGGCTGACTGGCATCAGGTCAAATAATTATGTTATTTCCTATCATAAGAGTACAGTAAACATTTTATTTTAGAAAAATAAAATCATAATTTCACCAAAATGTCACTTTCGACATTCTATATGAAAATCAGATCGCAGTGTCTGTATTGCATGTTCAAACCTTAATATATCAATCATACAGTAATAACAGGTTAATAAGTGTTTCCTCCATTATGAGTTTGAACATTTTAAAGAATGCTTAAACTAATCCATTACACTTTAAATGTGCACTGTGCAAGGGTTATTCATGGTTAGGGGTAGCCCTAACCCCCTAAATGTAAAGTATTTTAAAATATTTATTTGATTTTGTGATTTCAGGTTATGTGGAAAAGCTTGTGCTTGTGGATCTACAGCAGATGACAATGGCAACCCAGGTGTGTATGGAAAGAGGGGACTGTTTTAGAAAATTTGCTACTTGGCAAATTGAATTACTCCAGGTCAGATTATTACATTATTTATATCATACTTATATCATAAGAGTACAGTAAACATTTTATTTTAGAAAAATAAAATCATATAAATTCATCAAAATGTCACTTTCAACATTCTATTTGAAAATCAGATCGCAGTTTATGTATTGCATGTTCAAACATTAAAGGGTTAGTTCATCCAAAACTGAAAATTCTGTCAGTAATTTCTCACCCTCATGTTGTTCCAACCCCGTAAGACTTTTGTTCATCTTCGGAACACAAATGAAGATATTTTTGATGAAATTTGAGAGCTGTGTCACTCCTCCATAGGCTTCTAGGTGATCTATGGAGGGACAGAAAGCTCTCAGATTTAATCAAAAATATCTTAGTTTGTGTCCCGAAGATGAACGAAAGTCTTACGGGGTTGGAACAACATGAGGGAGAGTAATTAATGACAGAATTTTCATTTTTGGGTGAACTAACACTTTAATATCAATCATAATTAACAGGTTAAGTGTTTCCTCCATAATGAGTTTGGAAATTTTAAAGAATGCTTAAACTAATCCATTATACTTTAAATGTGCACTATGCAAGGGTTATTCATGGTACCCTAAATGTAAAAAGTATTTTAAAATATTTATTTCTTTTGTGATTTCAGATTATAGAAAAACCTGTGCTTGTGGTGATCTGCAGCAGATGACCATGGGAACACAGGTGTGGAAAGAGGGGACTGTTTTTAATCTGAAATCTGTATCAAAGATGGACAAATCTTCATTATATAGACATTTTATAGACATTTGTTGTCCTTTTTGAAAGTGAAGCTGGACTCAATTTACTGCAGTTGTTTAGATAAATGCTGGCAGTAAGTTTTGGGTGAACTATTTCTTTAAACACAGTCATAGCCCCTGTTACTTTCATGACTAAAGTTTTATCTTGTCTAAATGCAAAGATTGCTAAAGTCACAGTCTGATGACATATTCATTACTTTGTCTTAAAGGAACACTCCACCGTTTTTTTGAAATAGGGGTTATTCACCGTCTCCCCTAGATTTAGATAGGTGTGCAAAAGCATTTTTGTCTCAGTGCATGCATTAACTTAGTCTGGCAAAGCTGCCACTAGCTTAGCTTAGCATAGTGAATGGAATCCTATCTTTCCGGTTAGCATGTCGAGAATAAAAGTGAACCAAAAAAAAAACAAAACTTAACTTTCTAACAGGCGAAGCACTGCTACTTGGGCGCAGAGATATCATGCATGCGCCCAAGTAGCAGTGCTTCGCCCGTGCTTCCCCCCAATATAGTCCCAAGTCAAAATCTGCCTAGGAAATCGCCTAGTCTTAATCTGCATTGCTATTTGTACTCGTTGGGAATATGCAGCCCACAAGAAGTAATTTCGTAAGTTTTTTGGTTTTTTTTTTTGGTTCACTTTTATTCTCGACATTCTATCTGGCAACATAGGATTCCATTCACTATGCTAAGCTAAGCTAGCAGCAGCTTTGCCAGACTAAGTTAATGCATGCACTGAGACAAAAATGCTTTTGCACACCTATCTAAATCTAGGGGAGACGGTGAATAACCCCTATTTCAAAAAAACGGTGGAGTGTTCCTTTAAGGTTAAATAACATCAGGACTGGGCATCTCCCCCTGAAGTGCTATTGAAACAGTACATTACTGTTACATACAACTTTATTGAAGTTTGTGGAGTTTAGTGGCCATAACATAAGTCCAAATATTAAAGGAATAGTTCACCCAAAAATGAAAATGTTCTGGTAATATACTCACCCTCAGGTCATCCAAGATGTAATCGGGTTTCTGTCTTCATCAGAATTTACAGAATTTAAAACAGATGTCCTCCTGAAATTAATGCAAGAAATAGTAGTCCATCGTTTTGCAATGGTCCAAAATACATATTTAGGTGCATCAAAATAATCCACATGACTCCAGTCGATAAGTCTTCTGAACTGAAACAATTGAACATTTTTACAAACAAAACATTAGTTATGTTCTTTTAAACTGCAAATGCTTATTTCTGAATCTGGTCTGTGATGCACACTCAGCCACGTGTCACAAATATTGTTTTGTTTCTAAATCAATAATGATTTAGATAATTTAATAAATGATCAATTGCTTCAGTTCAGAAGACTTATTTGTCGACTGGAGTCGTGTGGATTATTTTGATGCATCCTATATATGTATTTTGGACCATCCAAAACGTTGGACTACTCTCACTTGCATTCATTTCTTGAGGAGACACCCTTGTGTTCTGAGGGTAAGTAAGTTATCAGCAAATTTAGATTTTTTTTTTTTTTTTTTCTAAAAATCAAATAAAGTGATCTGCTGAAGAAAGAAAAACATATATCTTGGATGGCATGAGGGTGAGTAATACATAAGAGAATTTTCATTTTTGGGTGAACTATTCCTTGATAATAATGTCTGATTGTGTAAATATACAGAAATGTTTCTTTGAATGTAGCCACTTATTAAAGCGATAGTTCACCCAAAAACAAAACTTCTGTCATTAATTACTCTCCCTCATATCGTTCCAAACCTGTCAGATCTTCGTTCATCTTCAGAACACAAATGAAAGTATTTTTAATGGAGTCCGAGAGCTTTCTGTCCCTCCATTGACAGCCTAAGTAGTTGAAACTACTTCAAAAAATGAAGATTGAAGCACTGGAGTCACATGATCTACTTTAATGATGTATTTACTACATTTCTGGGTCTTGAAAGTTTCAGTTACTTAGGCTGTCAATGGAGGGACAGAAAGCTCTTGGACTTCATTAAAAATACCTTCATTTGTGTTCTGAAGATGAACGAAAGTCTTACGGGATTGGAACGACATGAGGGAGAGTAATTAAAAGAGAACTCCGGTCAATTTTAACACTGAGCTCATTTTTTTGTAAATTTGTAGTGCTGTCAGTACAGAGAACAACGACAAAAATCGGTGTTGCCTACACCGTGTTATCCTCTTTTTAAAATTTGCACCCTGTTGACTTAAACGGGGCAAGTTTTAAAGCTGCTTTTAGCCTCTTAACATCCTCGTTGTGTCATTACAAGTGCCCAGACATGTGAAGTGATTCCTTCAGAGTGAACACGGTGAATCTGACTGCAGTAGATGTGAAAGATATGCATAAAAGTGATTCAGCCAGCGCACATACCTCTGTTTACTTCCTGTTTTCCGGTGAAGCCCACAGTAGACGATTGTCCAACTCATAGGATCCAATATTACAAACGTATTTTTATTTTTTCCACGAAAAAACGATCTATGTTTCTACATAGTCATTACTATTACATAACCACGACAAATCGTTTTTTGTGGAAAAAAATAAAAATATGTTTGGAATATTGGATCGTATGTGTTCGACGATCAATTACTGTAGGATAACACGGCGTAGGTCGTTGTTCTCTGTACTGACAGCACTCCATATTTACAAAAAACTTAGCTCAATGTTAAAATTGACCGGAGTTCTCCTTTAATGACAGCAGTTTAGTTTTTGGTTTAGCTAAACCTTTAAAAGGTATTTTGAACTCTGGACAAAGAAAATATCTGCTTTAAAAAACAGAAGTTCACTACTCCTTGCTCCATCTGTCTGGTAATGCAGGAAGCCCTCTCCTACTGTACTGTATGGGTATGCACATCTTTGAAAACCATGATAAATGTAGCTTTGCGAGATGATGCTCACAGTTTAATCATACCCGTGTCTGTACGTTATCACTTCTTTTTTAATTTGTAAAATAAATTTAGCAGATATTTATTCATTGATTCTTCTGGCTCTTGTGGAGCTAACACCAGCTGACATGGTAGTGTCTTTAAAAAAAAAACAGTTCCCATCAAAATAGCACACAACAATTGATAATGCTTGTTTCTCTCTCTCTCTCTCTCTCTCTCTCTCTCTCTCTCTCTCTATATATATATATATATATATATATATAAAGATGTATACAGTGCTGATGATTTGCCCTCTTGGTAAATATGATCAAAGATGGCTGTAAAAAATATATTTTTTTAAACTAAAAAAAAAAAAAAACTTGATATTTTATAAAAAAAATTAGCAAAAATCTGACCTTTCATTGAAGTAAAATAATTGAAAGTGTGTGTGTGTGTGTGAAGGGGGGGGGGGTGATCACATTATGAAATAAATGTTTTTCTCAAAACACATTGGGAACAATTATTTGCCCCCTTCTCCTATAATGCCTGATGAGTTTGGAGAGATCAGAGACCATTCCTTCATACAGAATCTCTCCAGATCCGTCAGATTCCCAGATCCATGTTGGCGCTTCTTCTCTTCAGTTCAGCCCACTCATTTTCTATAGGGTTCAGGTCAGGGACTGGGATGGCCATTGCAGATGCTTGGTTTTGTGCTCAGTGACCCGTTTTTTGTTTTGATTTTGATGTGTGTTTTTGGATCACTGTCCTGCTGGAAGATCCAAACATGGCCCGTTATAAGATTTCTAGCAGAGGTTGTCAGGTTTAGATTTTTTATCTGTTGGTATTTGATCGAATCCATGATGCCATGTATCTGAACCAAATGTCCAGGACCTCTGGCAGAAAATTAGGCCCACAGCATTAAAGATACAGCAGAGTATTTCATTGTACACATGGGGTACTTTTTATCCCTGTGTGCACCAAACTCATCTTAAGTGTTTGCTGCCAAATAAGCTAATTTTTTCTTTCATCTGACCATAGAGCCCGTCTTGTTTGAAGTTCCAGTAGTGTCAATTACTTTTCAAATGTTCTATGGACAGATGAAACAAACGAAAAACAGCTTTTTGGCAGCAAACACTTAAGATGAGTTTGGTGCACACAGGGATGAAAAAGTAACCTATGTGTAAAATGAAATACTCTGCTGTATCTTTAATGCTGTGGGCCTAATTTTCTGCCAGAGGTCCTGGACATCTCGTTCAGGCATATACATGGCATCATGGATTCAATCGAATACCAACAGATAAGAAATCAAAACCAGACAGCCTGTGCTAGAAATCTTATAATGGGCCACGTTAGATCTTCCAACAGGACAGTGATCCAAAAACACACATCAAAATCAACACAAACGGGTCACTGAGCACAAAACCAAGCATCTGCAATGGCCATCCCAGTCCCTGACCTGAACCCTATAGAAAATGAGTGGGCTGAACTGAAGAGAAGAAACGCCAACATGGATCTGGGAATCTGAAGCATCTGGAGAGATTCTGTATGAAGGAATGGTCTCTGATCTCTCCAAACTCATCAGGCATTATAGGAGAAGCTGTTATCTTAGAAAAAATAGGTTGTAAAATGTATTTAATAAAAGGGGGCAAATAATTGTTCCCAATGTGTTTTGAGAAAAACATTTATTTCATAATGTGACCCACTTTCAATTATTTTACTTCAATAAAAGGTTAGATTTTTGCTTTTTTTTTTTTAAATAAAATATTTACCAAGGGGGCAAATAATTCTGAACAGCACTGTACATATCTATGTAGTGTGTTTAGCCAATAACCTAGTCACCAGTTGTGATTGTGATTATGATTATAGCGTGAGCATCATTTGAAAAACATTCATCATAGTTTAACAGCTGTTGCAAATGCCCATGCAGGGGTGGGGCTTCCCTGTGTTACCAGGCAAACGAAGTAGGGAGCTAGGAACTTAGCTTATAATAATATGGATAATGAAAATACGTTATTTACTGTACCCATGCAGAGTTCAAAATATTGTATATTTTAATTCCTTTAAATATGTCCTTATTTTTGATATGTAAAAACTAATATATTGACAGTAGAACACATTATTGGACAATTGTATAGATAAATACTAAATACCTTGCAATTATATTGCCTTTCAATGTAGCTATTTTCCCATGCTCTGCTTGTATTTCTACTGTCCGATTAACATTTATAACATTAAACATTTGTTTGCAATTCACTAAAATTACTGTTCTGTTTTATTGAAGGTACCTATTACATTTTTATAGTTTGTTTTTATTTTACTGGGAGAAACATTTCTTAGTTCCTATACATGAAAATGGCTATATTTTAATATGAAATTATTGTAGGTAGACATGGCAGTTTCATAAAACAACCACTAAATACCTTTAAATTACAGAGATTATGTGTAAATGTAGCTACTTTTGGTGTATTTTAACGTACTATGATTGTTTTTCCATTGTCCAATCAATTTTTAAAAAAAATATTTCTGCAAAATAAATGCTTAATACTATATATGTACAGATATTTGTCTTCGATTTTACATACTTATTGGGTTTTTATACATTTTGACTTAGTTATTTTAAAAAGATAAACTATATTTTAAAAGTAAATTACTGTATGAAGACAGAGCAACTTAATAAAGTAACTAATAAAAGCCATATATTTACAGAGATTAACCTGACAGCTAGTTGTTTTTAATGTATTTTCACATGCTTATTAAATTTTTATACATTATTTCTTAGTTATTTTACAAACAGAAACTATATTTTAAAAGTAAATTACTGTATAAAGACAGAGTAACTTCATAACGTAACTAATAAAAGCTATATTTACAGAGATTAACCTGAAAGGTAGTTGTTTTTAATGTATTTTCACATGCTTATTACATTTTTATACATTATTTCTTAGTTATTTTACAAAGATAAACTATATTTTAAAAGTAAATTACTGTATAAAGACAGAGTAACTTCATAAAGTAAATAACAAAAGCCATAAATTTACAGAGATTAACCTGAAAGGTAGTTGTTTTTAATGTATTTTTACACGCTTATTATGTTTTTATACATTATTTCTTAGTTATTTTACAAACAGAAACTATATTTTAAAAGTAAATTACTGTATAAAGACAGAGTAACTTCATAACGTAACTAATAAAAGCCATATATTTACAGAGATTAACCTGAAAGGTAGTTGTTTTTAATGTATTTTCACATGCTTATTACATTTTTATACATTATTTCTTAGTTATTTTACAAAGATAAACTATATTTTAAAAGTAAATTACTGTATAAAGACAGAGTAACTTCATAAAGTAAATAACAAAAGCTATATATTTACAGAGATTAACCTGAAAAGTAGTTTTTTTAAGTGTATTTTTACATAATTTATCTGTTTTTCTACAGTTTAATAACAATTATCAACAGTGATGTACCGTAATTTAATGATTTTTTACTGTAAAATATTTTCTGTATTTTTACGGTTATTGCATGTAATTTTGAGAAACAGTTTTTTACTGTAATTTGACGGAATACGTCTGGAAACTTTGCTGCCAGAGATTTACCGTTTTTTTACGGGTTTTTTTTTTACAGTGTACGTACAATAGTTTTAAATTACACACGAGTATATTAAAATTACACACAAATGTTTTGAATTACGTACGATTACTTTTGACAGTGATTTTATTCCATAGAGTTCTTACTAGAACCAGGAAGTATGACCAATATAAGCCGGTCCTGTCAACACTTCACTGGCTCCCTATCAAACATCGTATAGATTTTAAAATATTGCTTATTACTTATAAAGCCCTTTATGGTTGAGCACCTAAGTATTTGAATGAGCTCCTAAAGACCCATCTCTTTAACCTGGCTTACACATAACATACTAATATGCTTTTATTATCCAAATCCATTAAAGGATTTTTAGGCTGCATTAATTAGGTAAACCGGAACCGGGAACACTTCCCATAACACCCGATGTACTTGCTACATCATTAGAAGAATGGCATCTACGCTAGTATTAGTCTGTTTCTCTCTTATTCCGAGGTCACCGTAGCCACCAGATCCAGTCCGTATCCAGATCAGAGGGTAACTGCAGTCACCCAGATCCAGTACGTATCCAGACCAGATGGTGGATCAGCACCTAGAAAGGACCTCTACATCCCTGAAAGATAATTCCTTTGTTTATATTCCAGTTCTTCAGGGACAGTATTGTTTGTGTCCGTTATGGAATAACTCACGCTCAGAAAACTGCGTCTTGGTAGTTAAAAACTATAAACTATATGCATTTTTCGTATCTCCTGACCACTAGGAGGCACTTTGCTGAACCACTGTAGGTAGTCTCAGGTCATGCTTGTTATAACAAACACCATAGCTGTGTCCCAAAGTTGAGTGTACACACTTCGAAGGCCACGGACTTTCGAAGACCAGACCTCCGATGTGCACGAAGGGCCCTCCGAAGTTGCAACCTGTTTTTTAAGCAGTTAAGCATAAAAATTAAGCTGATATCAAGAGCATAGTATTGCTCAATGTTCAGCAGCAGTTATCACAGCTGAACAGTTCTCTGTTTGAATTTGTTAATATTCTGACAATAAATGTTACTTTAATCAGAGATGGACTGTAAGGAAGTACATTAGTTAAGTATAGTCGTACAAATATAAAGTACTAAGTTTTGTTTTATTTTTCTCACAGGACAGCAGCACTACCAAAATATGGTCTTTTACCACATGATGCATTGTTGTAGATTAAACTACCAAACATTATATTTAGTATGCAACTATAATCTTGAACATTCAGAAGTAAAATGCAACATACACAGTAGTGCAGAAGTAATATTAATGTAAAACCATCCTGACAAATTCTTTTTCAGAACAATACCGTACATACCTTTACTTTTACTCTCAATACCTTAAATATATTACAGTATGCAAGATACTACTTTTACTTAAAGGACAGGCCAAAAATTCTGTGATCATTTTCTCACCCTTCAGTTGTTCTAGGTTTGGAATTTTTCCTTTAGCTAAGGTTTTAAATATGACTAGTAGTTGTTCCCCAATATCGTATTGGTAGTTAATAAAAGTAGTTTACTAAAGTATCTCAATATTTCTTATAGCGCTAAACATTTTTTCTTTTCCTTCCTTCCCTAAATGACCAGGGCCCTGCACTGCAGGTTAAAGCTGAATGTGGCAGCGCTGGACAGGTGTTTAATGGTTTTGTTCTGAGCAGCGAGGCCCTGACAGTGCTGCTGGATTTTCTGAGAAGTGCCACAATCCAGACCCTGGTGTTTCTCTTCTGTCTGCCAGTGGTACATCATACAGAGTGGTCTCCAGAGTGTTTGACATGTGCTTCATTCCACTGTCACCGCATTGTCCTCTGAGTCGCTGAGGAGCTGCTGGCCATTCACCAAAAAACTGACTTCCTGAAGACCCCAGATCATATGGAGACAGGGCCAGGCTCAAACTGATGGTAGTAAATGGTTGTTAAAATTAAACTATGCTGTAAATGGTTGTAAAAAGTACTTTCAGTTATAGAACAATTAGTTTTAATGTGTAAAAAATATTTACAGGATGAAAAACAAAACACAAAATAATGTTTTGTGAAAAAAAATATAAGCTGCATTAAAAAAATTAACAACGTACATAAGTACTTCTCTTTTACTTACATGTGAATATGCAAAACAACAATACAAAATTAACAGAAAAGTACTCAGGCTTTTTTATGAATAAATTACACAAAAAAATTAATAATGTATACAACTTATGCATCTCATTTTTAACTTGCATCACAAAAATAAACTACAGAAATTAGGTTGTTTCATTGACAGCATGACATTTAAAAAAAGATATTGAAAAACTGTAATGTACCCATTTTTTCCCACTGTTTTCTCTTGGCTAATGAAGAATGGCTAATAAATAATGTATTTAAGCATTCTCAAAAGAAGAGAAAGCTTGCACTCTTCTCTCTCTCTTTGGAGTTTGATGTCCTCCCTGAGCAGCTCCACCAGCTTCCACTCACTCCCTCACCTGTCCCGGGACACTCACTCCCTCACCTGTCCTGGGACACTCACCCCCTCACCTGTCCCGGGACACTCACCCCCTCACCTGTCCAAGGACACTTAGCAAATAAACCATGCATGTTAACAACAACAGCACAATAAATTTCAGCAAATTGTCAATTAACTTTGTGTTTTTTTAAGTATTTCCCCAGCAGGGTCACTCTCTCCAGAATAGTACTAAAACAAGAAATGGAAGCACTTATTAAAAATATAAAAGAAATCTTAACATTAGAAAATATGAGTGCTTAAGTTTAGTTAAAACATTTGTAGACATCTCTTGCATGACCACCCTTCAAAAACACAACAAAGGGAAAGACCATTGCATTATATAGTGGCTGTCTTATTGTTTGTGGGCTTTATGTAAAAAAAAAACCCTGGCTTTTAACACTTTCGCTAGGTATTTAGGTAAATGAAAGCACAATACTTATATTTCAATGTGAATTCCTCTACAGAACTTCATTTTCATGGGAAATGAAGGGGGCATTTGAAGTCGCTTTCGAAATTCTTCAGCCTTTGTCGCGCCGCTGTGATGCATACGAACTTCAGATGCGGTCTTCGGAGTGCATGCATGTAACTTTGGGACACAGCTCATGTTTGGTCTTAATAAGCCAAACCGTTGTGGAACTTTATCCTATATCCTCACATCCATTTTAGGATGCTTTTTGTCGAATTCGCTTGCGTGTTGTTCGAGAACAGTTTGAAGAATCAACTTTAATTCCATAACTTTTTGCCAGCACGGTCTGAAGATGTTTTGTTTAAATTTTTGTAAAAATCAGTGCAATGGCCTAGGATGAGTTCGATAAAAGTAGTTTTTTCGAAAAATTGCAAATTGCGAAAAAACTAAACCTAGTCTTACTTGATCTTAGTGCTGCGTTCAACACCATAGATCATGACATACTCATAGATCGATTACAAAACTATACAGGTATTCAAGGGCAGGCTCTAAGATGGTTTAGATCCTACCTGTCCGATCGCTACCATTTTGTTTACTTAAATGGGGTGTCATCTCATTTATCATCAGTAAAATATGGAGTGCCACAAGGATCCGTCCTAGGTCCCCTTCTATTTTCAATATACATTTTGCCCCTTGGTAATATTATTAAAAAATACGGAATTAGCTTCCACTGTTATGCTGATGATACTCAGCTATATATCTCAACGAGACCAGATGAAACTTCTCAATTATCTAAGATGACAGAGTGTGTTAAAAATGTAAAAGATTGGATGACAAATAATTTTCTCCAATTAAATTCGGATAAGACAGAGATATTAATTATTGGACCAAAAAACACTACACAGAATTTTGTAGATTACAATCTGCAACTAGACGGATGTACTGTTACTTCCTCTACAGTCAGAAATCTGGGTGTTATATTAGACAACAATTTGTCTTTTGAAAATCATATTTCCAATGTTACAAAAACTGCATTCTTCCATCTTAGAACCATTGCCAAGCTACGAAACATGTTATCTGTTTCTGATGCAGAAAAGCTAGTTCATGCATTCATGACCTCTAGACTGGACTATTGTAATGCACTTCTAGGTGGTTGTCCTGCTTCGTCAATAAACAAGCTACAGGTAGTCCAAAATGCAGCAGCTATAGTCCTTACGAGGTCAAGAAAATATGATCAAAGTACCCCAATTTTACAGTCTCTGCACTGGCTACCTATTAAGTTCCTTATCAGTTACAAATTATCATTACTTACCTGTAAGGCCCTAAATGGTTTAGCTTCTGCGTACCTAACTAGGAAGTTTTTCAAGCATTCGGCTTTAAACGTTGAATCAACGTTGTTTCAACGTTGAAACCACAACTGACCTTATTTCAACCATATTTCAACGTTGAAGGTCGGTCATGTGCCGGCTGGGTTGGCTTTTAAGTTTCACTATAGTAATATTCGCCAGTAAGGGAGCAGGTCGGTCAGAATAACATTTATATTTAGTAGGGATGGGACGGTTCACTGAAAAAACCGAACCATTCAGTTCGGCACGCGCTGGGACCACTGTTCAACTTAAATCTGACAATGCATCTGTAATATGGTTTACTATAAATAACACGTAAACCAAACAGGGTTCAGCTAATATATGTTTCTGCTGATGGAAGCGCATTCTGTATTCCCGGACATTACAACAACAGCGATGAAAAAAAAAAAAAAACCTGGACAAATCATTCACTCTTGTTCAATACTAATACGAACACTGTATCAGTGCATTCTCTTAAAGTGACAGTCTTTATATTAATCGAACAGCAACAACAAAGAAATCACTCACTGCTCTTGATTAAAAAGCTTTTTTAACTTTATTAAAGAATAATCTTTCATTTATAGTCTAAAATGCAATGCTATTTTACATTTGATTACTTTAATTAATTTCTGTACCTAAAAACTAATGCAATACCTACCTAAAAAAATCCCTGAAAGTCAGTTTATTTTATTTGTATCTTTACTCTGTTGTATTTATTTGTGCTGTTGCTTGTAGTTAGAATATTCTTAATAATATGATAATATATATATTTTTTGAAAGTATAGTTTTTCCATAAACATAGCACATACAACGGTACCGAAACCGTGACTCTAAAACCGTGAAACAAACCGAACTGTGAAAAAGTTGAAGTGTTCCACCCTAATATTTACATAATCATTTGGCAGATGGACGCTTTCATTCAAAGCGATTTACAATAGATAAAATCAGTATTTTTTTTAGTGCCAAAATTGACCAGAAATTGATTTTCCATTTCTAGCCTACCATATGTAGCCTACTGTACAATCAGTGGCGCAAAAAGTGGGTATGCAACATATGCGGCGCATACATGCAGTCGGCATCTAGTCATAGCTGGGGGTGTGACGAGGGCGGAGTCAGCGTCGGGGAAAACACTGCGAACATCGTGTGTATTTGAATGACAAAAATGCACATATTGAGCATTCATTCCCAGAGACACGTAGAACAATTGTAGTCTCTTTTAACTTTAATATTCATATACACTAGTCTATATCGATATTTGATTCATTTTACAGCCCTAAGATAGATGTATTCATTCAAAAATATCCAAATTCCGTGACGTTCTACTTTATACAGCAAGTTCTATTTTTGACTGGATTCTGCGATTCAGTCGTTTCGCAAACACAGACGGGGTGAATTTATGAATGAAAGTGTAAAAGTTCTGACACAAAACTAAGTTGTTACGTGTTCACACGCTTTTTTAAGTGGGTTTATGTTCGACACTAGGCTAACGTTACATAGTTTTGCTTCAGGTAGAACGATAAGGCTAATTATATATGCATGCCACTTTCTGAAACAACCTTACACAGTTTTGATAACGTTAATAATGAACACGATGTTAATATAGCCTGCCTGTGATGAAATGCCGACTGCACACATACACATGCTTAGTCTTGGGATTCCACAACTTCCCTTGATCATCCTCACAACTTATTGCTTGTAGCCATTTTGTCATCCTTTCCGGCTCTGTATGTTTATTAGGAAGGATGTAGAACTTCAATTCATAATTTGTTAGTTTATTGGAGGAATAGAAAACGACACGACAACTCTTCGGCATGATTGTCCCGTGTATTTCAATTGGCGCCAAGGCAATGTGACGGGGCGTTCCCAGACCAACCATCTGTATCTATAGGGGCGCTTCACCATGGGGGGCGCCAAAGCGATGGTTAATCATTTTTTTAATAATAAAAAATAAAAATGTATATTAAAAGTTATATATATAAAAAAAAAAATTTTTTTAGAGGACTAACAGGCGCCGGTGATCTCATAATATTCCATAGAACCTCGCGAGTGGGTGGGGCGCCATGAGCGCTGAGTAAGTAGCAGTAACGTTAGTGCGTTGTCCTTGAAACTCGAAAAAGATGGATAAAACAAAAAAGCTCCCGGGGGCTAAAAATAGAAAAAGAAAGAGGGAAAAGGAGATGGCATGTCAAGGGATGTGACAGCAGCTAAATAAGTGATTGGTGATAGGCAACAGGTAGGATTTAAAATGAGACGTCTATGCTCGGAGAATATGTAAAACTGGAATATGAGCTGTCACTTATTCCATCATCACCCGGGTGCTGATAGCGCGCGCACAGATGAGACCTAAACAGCACATGTTGATATCTGTGTTTAAACTAAACTAATTTAAGCTTTGTCAGTTTAAACATTTAAGAGGCAGAGGACGCGAGTTCGCGCGCAGTGAGAAGATTTGTGCATGCGCTCATCCGAAGCGCGCAAACCCAAGCCTCAGAACGCGCGCAAATATAAGCTCTCTCTGAAGTATTTTATTTAAATGGACAAATTCAGACAAAAATTATGTCAAAATGGCCGTCTTGGTAAGTATCCTATAGCAGACATAGCCAGCTGAACGTAGGCCACTGTATCAGTGCATTCTCTTAAAGTGACAGTCTTTATATTAATCGAACAGCAACAACAAAGAAATCACTCACTGCTAGGGGTGTAACGGTACGTGTATTCGTACCAGATCATTTCGGTACAGGGCTTTCGGTACGGTGCACGTGTGTACCGAATGACCGAATGCAATATTTTGTGTGCGGAATGATAGGTACATTTTCGTGTTTCCAAACGAACATATTAAGTGGCGGAAGTCTCCGCGTTCAACGCAAATCCTGCCCTGCAGCTGATTCTAAGGCCGGTGACACACTGGCTGCGTGGCGTGAGCGTGGCGTTTCTGCTGAGTGTCAGTTGCCTGACGGCTGCTTCGCGTTTTCTTTGTCTTTACACACCAGAACCGTGCCTGACACGGCGCTGGCGCGCTGCTGCTACTGTAGGTGACATAGAGGGAGACCGCCGACAGACCAGGATCTTGTCTTCACGACAACAATATCTATACTTCATGTTGAGCATAAATATAAAGCCTACTGATAAAGGACACCGTCAACAGTATTGACGGCAAAATAGACTATGTTTGATAGGTGCAATATGCCAGTGTGTCACCGGCCTAAGGTTTTCAAAAAGCAATACGCGAGTGTGAACATCACTACAGCTAGGAAAAAAAAACATTGTAATTCAAACGCAGCTCCCGTCGGCATTTAAACAGACCTTTGCTCTTAATTCCGATCGTTCCAACGCAATAACGAAATCTGAGCAGGTCTAAAAACTGAAACTGTTGATGCTGCACTTTACACTTTGGAAAAGTTATATATATTTTTTTAAATATGAGCAGGCCTACAAGCTGGGATTGGTAATGATGCACTGTAATCATAGTTATTTATTTATATTTTTCATTATATTTTATTATATGATATTGGTTTGAGACTGAGAGTATTTTATTTAGTGGAGAACTTTGCAGCAGTATTTTATTTCTTTATTTATTTTATTTTTTTATATATATTTTATTAAAATGTATTTTAATAAAAGTGTAAACAAATTGTTAAAGAAAAGTTTATAGTAATAAACAACCTGCAGTTTAATGTTTGCATTTTTTTCCCTTACTGTACCGAAAATGAACCGAACCGTGACTTTAAAACCGAGGTACGTACCGAACCGTGATTTTTGCGTACCGTTACACCCCTACTCATTGCTCTTGATTAAAAAGCTTTTGTAACAGATTGTTCAGTTTCTCCTAATGTTGGCTCGAAAGGCTATAATGGTCAAAATGGGTTGGTAGTGATGCCCCCTCTACTCAGATGTGGAAATCTATGATATCTGAAGTTGTAACACTAGGAAGATTGAGGTATTGTCGCAATGGTAAATCGCACCTGTTTAAAAAATGGGAGAATATTTTTAAGTGTCTAAAGATTAAACAGTCATAAACAAAAACTGGATAAAATTTAGGTACAATCATATGATGAAATGCTATATGTAAATTGTCCACATGTTCATGAATATGTTAATTATTTCCTGTGCTGTGTTTTTGTTTTAATATG